>NC_140524.1:56594805-57794805 GCF_964339955.1 Pipistrellus hanaki | reverse complement strand
GCATCAGTGAGAGCCAACTCATCTGCACCTTTGTGTGCCTCTATCAGCCAGCCCTCTGTGTCATCATGGTTCAGCATCTCTTCCTGGTAGTATGCTTGCAGGTTGCCCCCAGTCCCTTCCAAGCCCTGGTGCCTGCTAACTGCCCACTGCACTCTCCTTGCCAGGGATTGGGCACGGTGGGCTGGGGCACAGGCATCCCATTTTCATAAAAATGTTCAACCCTGGACTGCTCCACCTGTGTCCACAGGCGGTCCAGGGGCAGACAGTGATCCCAGAGACTCTGGCCACCCCAGCCTGCCCAGTCCCTGATGGCAGCCTCGACCCAGCTGGCAGCATCAGGCTCAGCCCGCCTAGCCTGCCTGGACACAGATGGCTGCCTGGACCCTGTAGTCTGCATCAGGTGCTGCCTCCCAGGCCTGCCGGGTTACCAATGGCTGCCTGGACCACGCTGGCAACATCAGGTGCTTCCCACATGGCCTGCCTGGTCCCTGATGATGACCTGGATCCCGCAGGTGGTGACAGGCACTGCCCGCCAGGCCTGACCAACCCCAATGGTTGCCTGGAACCCAAAGGGTGGTTTCTGGAGCTGCCCACCAGGGGTGCCGGTTACTGATGGCAGGCTGGACCTGGAGGGCGGTGTCAGGCACTATCTGCCTGGCCTGCCTGCACCCAGATGGTGGCCTGGACTCCGGGGGTGACTCTCAGGTGCTGCCCTCTGGGCCTGCTGGACCCTGATGGCAGCCTGGACTCTGCACACAGTGTCAGGCGCTGCACATCATTTCCGCCTGGTCCCTGATCCTGGACCCCACCCCACCCCTGTCCTCCCAGTTACTGATGGCAGCCTTGACCCAGCTGGTGGTGTCAGGCGCTACCAACCTGGCCTGATGGTGGCCTGGACGCCATGGGCAGTATGAGGCACTTCCCACACAGCCTGCTCATCCCCAGTGGTGACCTGGACACTATAGTGGAGTCAGACACAGCCAGCACCTCCTGCATATGCAAATTTCCCCTCCATCTTTGTTGGTTAATTTGCATATCACCACTGATTAAATGTGGGTGTAGCAAAGGCATGGTCAATTAGCACTTTTCTCTTTTATTAGTGTAGATTGCTTTCTTCCCTGCATCTGAGGCAAACCTAACACTCTGGTAATATGGTTCAGATATGACACTACTCATCAACATGACATTTCTGCAACAGAATGAAAGTGCCTGAAAAGACAGCTTTAGGAGAAATCCTCTGAGGAATTCACAATGTTTGGGATGCTATTGTTAATTTCACTGAATTAAAAGATATTTATTCAACACCTACTGTGTGCCAGTGTTTACTAGTTGTTCATATTTACAGTCACATTTTCTACCCTCATAAAATGCACAAACTTATTGAATGGTGGATATGTGTCACCACAATCTTTTTCCTTAAAGCACACAGGGACATCCCAAGCTGTGAGTATGGTGCCATGGCAGAGGAGCAGGCCAGGTGTAATGTGTGGCACTGGTATTGAGAGGGCACAAAAATAAAGGTAGTGTGCACTTCCCAAGCCCTGGCTTTCCCACTTCTTTCATGAACATGGGTTTACCTTAACTTATTCTCGAACTTTTACAGCTTTTTTAGGACAGTCATCATTTGGTAAATTGCTCATGCTCCTCGCTGGGATATTCACCTTCTGTATATTCAGTCACGTTGATTTTCAGGCTCTATTGGAAAAGATTGCACAGGTAGCAATAGACATGTTCATTGCCTCCTCAGAAAGATCATTGCCTTCGTATTGATTTGCATTTAATTACTTAGGAAAATAGGAATTCTTAATCCAAAAAACATGTTTTATGTAATGTAATGACCCCCTGCAATTTTGAAAATATGATTTGCACAGTTTAAGGTTCAATTACATTAAGTGTTATCTATATATCACCATTTTGCCCAAGATGTTGACATTTCAACTCTAATATGTTCAATGCTCACTTTATCAATCTAAAGGTATTTGCAATCCTTTGAGATGAGAGGCATCACACCTAAGTGTAAGATCTTAATTGTATTCCATTAATTAAGTGCTAAATTGATATTTGGCAATTTGGGTGAATTAAAGGCAAAAGTTTACACATGACACAGCAGCTCAAACTGAATTTTGACTGCAAATCTAATTTTAAAAATGTTCCTTGTTTATACTGCTCTCATTTTCTTGATACTGAACTTAATCTACCAAGTGTCAAACTCCATTTTAGACTTTTACTTTATAATATACAACTCATTATGAGATGCAAAATCCTTTGCTTCAATGAGCAGCCTTTGAGTATCAATAAAAATATTAAATATAATTTTTATCAAGAAGTACGACCCAGGGACATGTCAGGATTAAATGAATACAAAGTTCCAAACATCAGTATGAATTGACCCACCTGCAGAAGGTCGCAGAGGTGAGGTCAAGAACTCAGTGCAGAGACAAAAAGAAAAAAAAAGGCCTTGTTTCTTGACAGAGAAAATCAATGTCACTGAGGATGATATTACAAAGTATGCACTACTCTTAACAAGGTAAGCATTGCCAAAAATAGTGAAAAGTGTCAAGATACATTTTCAAAGATGTAAAAATTAGGGATCTTTTTTTTTTATTATTCTTACAAATTATTTGGCAGGGGTGAAAAAGGATAATTTGAGGTGTAATCTATCATTGCATGAAATTTTTAGGAAACCACAAGGTCAGTATGATCCCCAAGAACTGAATTTCAGGGACCCATCCAGATTGGTTAGGAGCTTCCCACCTATAGCCTATGATTTTATAAAGCTTTTTGAAATCATGTGCACATAGCAAAATGCTGTGGGCCTACCTTTAGAAAGAGAAAGGGGATCTTTTTTCTTTTTTCTTCTCCTTTTTCATCCTTAATCTTTGGCAGGAGTGTGGCAGGATTAGTTTTGTTCTCTTAGGGATCTAGGCAGTTGATCGGTTCAATCAGCAGAACAGTTATCTCTCCAAGAGTAAGTAAGGCCATCCTGCAGAGGCAGACATGATTTTGGTAAAACTACAAGAAGCCAGACTCTAATGAACCAAACATGTGCAAGATAGGTTGGAACAAAGCCACCAATACTAGTAAAAATAAAGGACCCCATAGAGTACTCTATGTTTGAATGGCTCTAAACTGAGAATAAGCCAGTCAGAGAAAGATAAATATCACATGATCTTACTCAGTTGTGAAATATAATGAACAACATAAACTGATGAACAAAAATAGAACCAGAGTCATAAAAGCAATCGAATAGACTATCCAACCTCAGAGGCTAGGCGGGGAGTGAAGGAGTAAGAGATCAACCAGAGGACGTGTATACATGCATATGAGCATAACCAATGGACCTAGAAGGAGACGGGGGGGGGGGGGGGGCGGGGGGGGAGTGTGAGAGCATGTGCTGGGGGTGGGAGTGGCCCAGGGAGAGGTCAATGGGGGGAAAAGGAAACTTATGTAATACTTTAAACAATAAAAAAATTGAAATTAAAAAAAATCTGACAAATGCTGAGAGTGACCAAATGTAGTAGTTTTAATATTTCAAAATGTTCTACATGAGCTTGATGAAACTGGAAGGAATCGTTAGTGCATATTGTAAAAACACGTTAAGCTGCTACCTGACTTGAGTCAAGCAGTTAATAAATGTTTCCATCTTCAGTGACTGAAGACAGGTGATTACTTTAGAAGTTTGATTAACACTAAAGATGCTTGATTTAATTTATAGTACTGTGTTGAGTATTGTGTTTAAATGATGACAATGGAACATCACTATCATCTAAATCTGCTGGTTTTTTTTTAGAAAATTCTCTTCTTGCCCTTCATCATCACTGAAGAACTTAAAAATTACCTGAAATAATTTAAATATGCCATACTCTATTATAATAAAACCTTCAAAATTATTTACACAGGTACATAAATATGCACACATGTATGTACATATAAATACACATGCATAGCATGTCTCTTCACATTTCAATAAATATTATTTTTAGTAATACACACACATTACTCTTTTTACTTTTTTTTCTGTCCAGAATTATTCATAATACCTTCAGTACCAATTACGTTTTTTTATTTTATTTTAAGAAAGCAATATTCTTAAAGATATATATATTACTATATCTAGCAAAACTGTATGAATAAAATTGATTTGGGTTTTATGTCTATATTAATGATACTTGAATTTTAGTTTTAGTCAGAGACTCAAATAATTCTTCATTTATTTATTGGAAGTTATTTTTCAAACAGGTTACTGCTCTGAATATTTTCCTGTGTGATATGATCACATAAAAGAGCTAAATTGTGCCCAGTCAGCGTAACTCCGTGGTTGAGCTACAACTTATGGACCAGGAGGTCCCATTAGGGAACAGGCCCAGGTTGTTTGCTCAATCTCCAGCATAGGGCGGGCAGGAGGCAGCCAATCGGTAAGTCTCTCTTATCATTGATGTTTCTATCTCTCTCTCCCTCTCCCTTCCTCTCTGAAATCAATAACAATATATATTTTTAAAAATAGTCAAATTGTCTCCTTTCCTCATCCACAGAAACAGATATGTTCATGTGTATTAGTCATCAGAGATTTTTCTGTTTCTTTAATATAATTAAATTACGGTATTCTTTCATTGATGATTTCTGGCAGGTAAAGCAATAAAGTAAATTATCTACCATGAGATATTTGTCAGTTTAGGGCAAGAAATTCTTTCTGTAAGTTTCATAGTTAAAAATAAAAGATTTAAAATAAAGTTACAGTTTTAAATTATTAAAAATGCACATGATAATTATAGCTACTTTTTATTCCTGTGATGTACTATTCATGCCAACTACTGTTCTAATTTGGAGGTTATTATTTCTGAAAAAAATATGAGTCAGATTCAGTGACTTCTGGTTGTATCATTTGTAGCACCACAGGCAAGAGGCAAGAATTAGACTGAGAGAGAAAAGAAAGGATGGTTGATAAACTCCTCTGAGGATGGGTGAGTATTAAATATCATCTGAACTTTTTATGTACATTGTACTATAGTTTTCTGATCAGAGTCATAATGTTTTCACAAAGGATGAAAATAAAATAATCATAAATCATCTTTAACCTTAGAAATCACTGCTCTAGAGCAGTACACTTTAGAAGAGTGTTTGACACCACTTGGAATTTACTTCCAAATGGTTGGAAACTGTATAAGACTGCTTGAAAACACGTGGAAATCACTGATCCAAATGCAGAAACCGTGTAGAACAGAGTTTAACAAAACTTGGGCACATATTGCAGATATAGCTCATATTTTCTAAACCTAAATTTTATTAGAAGAAACTGATAGAAATAGTTGATTTTTGTGTATAGCAAAAGATAGGAGTCCAATTTCATTTTCTTTGCATGTGTATATCTAGTTTTCCAAGTCCATTTGTTGAAGAGAATATCCTTTCTCTATTATGTGTTCTTGATATCCTTGTTGAAGATATTAATATTTCTGGGCTCTGTATTCTAGTCCATTGTGGTATGTCTGTCTTGAAGTCAATACTATACAGTTTTAAATATTCTAACTCTGTAGCACATTTTGAAATCAGAAAGTATAATGCTTATAAGTTTGCTTTTACTTCTCAAGACCACTTTGGCTATTCAGGGTATTTTATAGTTCCATATAAATTTTAATATTGCTTTTAGTATATCTGTAAAAGATGTAATTGGGATTTCAATAGGGTGTGCATTGAAACCATGGAGTGTTTTGAATAGTATGGATATTTTGACAAAAATAAACCAAAATGGATTTAGACTAATGTAAAACCTGAAACTGTAAAACTCCTCAAAGCATACCAGCACATAAGGGAAAAGCTTCTTGACATTGGCCTTGACAAAAATTCATTGGATTTGGCACCAAAAGCAAAGGCAACAAAAATAAAAATAGACACCTGAAACTATATCAAGCTATAAACTTCTGCACAGCAAAATAATACAATCAAAAGAAAAAAAATGCAACCTATGGAATGGGAAAAATTTGCAAATGATATATCTAATAAGGGATTCATTTCCAAAAAATATAAATAACTCCTACAACTGAAAAGAAAAATCAAAACAAAAAAAATAACCCATTTAAAAATGAACAAAGGTTTTGAATAGACATGTCTCCAAAGAGAAAATTCAAATGGCTACATTGAAGGATTATCTCATACCTGTTAGGGTGGCTATCCTATCTAATAAAAGGCTAATATGCAAATTAACCATCATTCCATCACAAAGATAGAGGTGCCCAGAACCACAAGATGGTGGCACCCAGTCCCCTCAGCCTCCCTCCCTCAGTCCTGAGGGGGCTGCCAACTGAGAGTGGGCAGCGTGAGCAGCCCGGCAAAATGTTTGCTTCATTGCCATGGCAATGCCTCAGCCATGGAGTGTCTCTGGGGGACACGGGGACTGGCCCATAACCTCCATGGCAGAGCGCAGGTCCAGAGAGGAGACATTGGGCCTACTTGAAGTCTCCATGACTGATCACCGGTCCAGAGTAAAACGTTAACAACAAATCCTTTCGTTATAATTGGGACATTAGAGGCCTACAGGGTGATCATTTCCTTTTATATGAAACACACAACTCTGACACACTATTTAAAATTAAATAAGTTCCATATTCTTTGACATTTTACAGCCCTGGAAAGTTGTGTATAATGATCAGCAAAGTGAGAAGATGAAAATAATTTTTAGGCTTTCCCTAACTGGTTTGGCTCAGTGGATAGAGTGTCTGCCTGTGGACTGAAATGTCCCAGGTTCGATCCAGTCAAGGGCATGTACCTTGTTTGTGGACACATCCCCAGTAGGAGGTGTGCAGAAGGCAGTTGATCAATGTTTGTCTCTCACTGATGTTTCTAACTCTCTATCCCTCTGTCTCTCTGTAAAAAATCAATAAAATATATTTTTAAAAAGAATTTTTAGGCTTTTAAAGATATAACTAATTTCTGTCTAGAAGACACATCAATTCAAAAAGTGATGGTTTTATTGTCCTATAAGACATTAGCTAGATTGTATCTAATTTAGCAGTTTTACTTCAGGCTTTCATCTTTGGCAATCTCCTTTGAAAAGCTTTATCATCCTGCCAGTTTCTTCACTGAGTTAAACAGAACTTTGGCATCTGCTTTTATGTATATGAATAGGATTATGTATTTAACATATGCACAATTTTGTTTTGACACAATAAAACAAAAGATCATTTGATTCTTGCTGGAACACAGAAAAGCACACACTTGAATCATTGGTGTGGTTTAGGCTAATTTTCCAAATACTGTTAATAAAACTCATGTAGGAATCTTCACAGAACCAAGAATTCTCTCTTTCAGGCCTACATATTCAGCATTTCCAAGGAGGAGGCATGTTATTTTATTCTGTGTTTGTTTTTTTAAAAAATATATATTTTATTGATTTTTTACAGAGAGGAAGGGAAAGAGATGGAGAGCTAGAAACGTCGATGAGAGAGAAACATCGACCAGCTGCCTCTTGCACACCACCTACCGGGGATGTGCCCTCAACCAAGGTACATGCCCTTGACCGGAATCGAACCTGGGCCCTTTCAGTCTGCAGATCGATGCTCTACCACTGAGCCAAACTGGTTTTGGCTTGTTTTGTTTTTTAATATTCACCAGAGGATATTTTTTCACTGCTTTTTAGAGAGAGTGGACTGGAGGGAGAGATAGAGGGAGAAGGAGAGGGAGAGAGGAAGAGGGAGAGGGAGAAGGAGAGGGAGAGGAAGAGAGGAAGAGAGAAAGGGAGAGGGAGAGGGGGAAGGAGATGGAGAGAGGGAGAAGAAGAGGGAGAGAGGGAGAGGGAGAGGGAGAGAGAGAGGGAGAGAGAGAGGGAGAGGGCCAAGGGCAGGCCCTCGCCAGCAGTCCTGCCTCTGCCTGTGAGCTGTAAACACCTTTTCTGACTTCTCATTGGCTAAGCTCCCTGTACACTATTCACAATGTTCTTGGTAACTTGCCTAATAAAACTCCAAGAAGGTGTTCGAGGGTTTTTCCACCTCACTCCTGGAGGAAAATCCAAAGTTGGGTTTTCCTGCTGGGGGGGCTAAGAAATGTCATATCCTGCCCTAGCTGGTTTGGCTCAGTGGATAGAGCCTGGTCCTGCCAACCTCAGGGTCTGGGTTCAATTCTGATCAAGGGCATGTACCTAGGTTGCAGGCTCCTCCATGGCCGTGGCCCGGGTCAGGGCTCAAGCATGAGTCAACTAATAGCAATGTCCCTCTCACATTGATGTTTCTCTTTGTCTTTCCCTCTCTCTTCCATGATCTCTAAAATTCAATTGAAACATATCCTCAGGTAAGGATAAAAATTTAAAAAAGAAAAAAATGTCATATCCTATGAAAGAGACATCTTGAAAATGCTTAAAGAAAGTTGTCATTTTTTCATGGTGAACGTACTGGAGTCTGTGTTGATGAAAACATTTTCATGGCTGCGGTGGCTAGCAGTGGCAGCAGCTATAGGGTGATGGGGGCAGCACCTTCCCCTGATGAGCCAGATTGCCTTCTGCAGAGGGAGGCCTCTTGATGGCTTAGGCCCACAGGGAGCCATCAGTAGGACATCCCTTAAGGGCTCCTGGACTGTGAGAGGGGGAAAGGTGAGCTAAGAGACCCCCCCACCCCGAGTGCATGAATTTCATGCACCAGGCTTTTAGTCTATATATATAAAAGGCTAATATGCAAAGTGTCCCCTCAAGGCTTCAACTGAGAGAACAGGAGTTCAATTGCTCACTATGACATGTGCAATACCAGGGGGCAGTGCATAACATGCAGGGTGACCAGTGGCTGTGGCAGGGTGCTGACGGAGTGAGGGAAGCTGCGAGGTGGCGGGGTGTTGGTAGTGAGGCGTGGGTGGTGAGGGAAGGAGGAGGTGGGGAGGTGGGAAAGTGGTGAATCTGATAGGCCCTGATTACCAGACAGGCCTGGGCCTCTAGTTATTGTAATAAAGGGATAAAAAATGAGGATAAGGATATGAATAAATTGTAACACTTATAAGTTGTTGCTGGGAATGCAGAATTATGCAACCTAAAAACGGCATGTAGGTTCTTTAAAAAGTTTAAAAATAAAACTATGATATAATCCAGAAATCCATCTGAGTTATATATTAACAATTAAAATCTGAATCTCAAATAAACACCTGAACTGCCATGTCCACTGGTATTATTCACAATACCCAAGATGCAGAAACAAACTAAATGTCTACCAATATATGAATAAAAATATTATGTATACATATAAAATAATTTATTTTAAAGTTTCTTTAGAAATAAGAAAATCTTGTTATTTGCAACAATTATCAATGAATATAGAGAATAGTATGCTAAGTTAAATAAGCTGATCACAGGAGGATAAATATTAAGTTTATACTTATCCAAAATAGTCAAGCCTATAGAAGCAGAGAATGGAATTGTGATTGCCAGAAGCTAGGGAGAGGAGAAATTAGGAAGTGTTTCTCAATGGGCATGAAGTTCCAAATGTATAGTTAACAATGTAGTATTGTGCATTTTAAAATATGTTAAACATGTTAACGAGGTCGATCTCATGGTAATTGTCCTAATACACACACACACACACACACACACACACACACACACTCACACTGCAAAAGAGTACAAGGAAATGTTTGAAGGTGAAGGATGTATTTAATACCTTGATTTTGTGAAAATATCACAGGTGTTTACATATGTCCGAATTCATCAAGATGAATAAATCAAATGCATACAATTATTTTTATATCAATTGAACCCCCATAAAGTTTTCTTAAATTGAACTTATTGGGTGACATTAGATTAATTCACTAAAGCATACAAGTTTCAAGTGTACAACTCAAAATAACATCAGCTGCACACTCCATTGTGCACCCATTACCCCAAACAAAGTCTCTTTCTGTCCCCATTTTCCCCTACTTTGCCCATGTCCACCTACCCTCCTTTCCCTCTGGCTATCACCACACTGTTGTCTGTGTCTATGTGTGATTAAATATCCTATATAATAAAGAAGTAATATGCAAATTGACCATCATGCCCTTGCACACAAGATGGCTTCCCCCATATGGTCACAAGATGGCCAACGCCTTGTGGTCATAAGATGGCCACCCACCCCCATGTCATCACAAGATGACCACCACAAGATGACCAGCAGGAGAGGGCAGTTGTGGGTGACCAGACCAGCAGGGAGGGCAGTTGTGGATGATCAGGCCAGCAGGGTAGGCAGTTGGGGATGACCAGGCTGGCAGGGGAGGGCATTTGGGGGTGATTGGGCCAGCAGAGGAGGGCAGTTGGGGTCAATCGGGCTAGCAGGAGAGCAGTTAGGCATCAATCAGGCTGATAGAGGGGTGGTTAAGGTGTGATCAGGCTGATAGGCAGAATCAGTTAGGGATGATCAGGCAGGAAGGCAGGCAGGTAGGCAAGCTGTTAGGAGCCAACAGTCCTGGATTGGGAGAGGGATGTTTGATTGCCGGTTTAGGCCTGATCCCACAGGGGAGGCCTAAACCGGTATTTGGACATCCCCTGAGGGGTCCCAGATAGGAGAGGGTGCAGGCTGGGCGGAGTGACACCCCCCAGTGAACAAGTTTTGTGCACTGGGCCTCTAATATATATATATATATATATATATATATATATATATATATATATATATATATATATATATATATATTTGTTTAATCCCTTACCTTCTTTCATCCAGTCCTCTAACACCCCTCCCCTCTGACAGTTGTCAGTCTGTTCCATGTATCCATGCCTCTTTCTATTTTGTCAGTTTATTTTGCTAATTTGATCTCACATACAAATGAGATCATATGGTATTTCTATTTCTCTAACTAGCTTATTTCACTTAGCATAATAATCTACTGGTCCATCCATATTGTTGCAAAAGGTAAGATTTTCTTTTTTAGGGCCTAGTACTATTCCATGCTGTAAATGTACCACAGCTTTATTTATCCACTTGTCTACTGATGGGCACTTTCACTATTTCTAGATCTTGGTTATTGTAAACAATGCTGCAATAAATATAGAGGTGCACATATTATTTCAAATGAGTTTCAAGTTTCAATAAATTAATTTAAAAATGAAAGGAAGTAAATGATAAACACAGTAAATGTATGATAACATTTACTCTAGTGAGGAGTCAAGATCAGGCAGAGGAAGATCATCGAGGCAAATATATCAATACTAATATGTTACTGGTTCTAGGTTGGGTGGTAAATTTATGGTCAAATTAACAAGGAGGCCATGAACCAATTCAATTCTAAGCACCTGAAAGCCAATTATAAATACAGAAATAAGTGAATTACACAGATCTGGGTATACACACAAACATTCACACAGAGAGGCAGAGAGAATGTACATTGGGATATTATCTTACATAGTGCGTCTTAACCTTTACTACCTGGGTATTCTTAATATCAGGAGATTAAACTGCTAAAATCACATAACCTGACATGAGAAACTTTGTAGGAGGTGCACATGTTCATTATCTTGATTGTGGTTATGGCTTCACAAGTATACAAAAAGTCATATCTTATAAAATTATTTACTTTACATAGGTGCAGTTTATTTTAATGAAAGTATAGATTAATAAAGGCATTAAAATAAAAATTTAACAAATATAAACATAATCAGGTAGCCTGAAGTATGAGAACAAGCACAAGAGTCCCAAGTTTATATTAAAATTTTATTTGGAAAACACTGATGAAATACCACTACTCACCTATTAGAATGGCCAAAATTCAGAACACTGACAACACCAAATCCTTGCAAGGTTGTGGCGCAACAGAAACTCTCATTCATTGCTGCTGGGAATGCTAAATGATACACCCACTTTGGTAGACAGTTTGGCCATTCTTTACAATGATCCAGCAATCAGACTCCTTGATATTTACCGAAGGGTGTTGAAAATGTATGTCCACACAAAAACATTCACACAGGTGTTTACAGCAGGTTTATTGATCAAAAAACTGTCCTCAGGAGTTGAATAGATAAACTGCAGCATACCTAATCAATGGAATATTATTCAGTACTACAAAGAAATGAGCTATCAAGCCATGAAAAGACATAACAAAATCTTAAGTGCATATTACTAAGTGAAAGAAACCAATCCAAAAAGGTTACATACTAGCCTTAGCCAGCTTGGCTCAGTGGATAGAGCATCAGCCCTCAGACTGAAGGGTCCCTGGTTAGATTCTGGTCAAGGGCACATACCTTGATCGCAGACTCTATCCCCTGGTCTGGCCCATGCGGGAAGCAACCAGTATATGTGTCTCTCTCACATGGATGTTTCTCTCTCTCTCTGTCTCTCCTCCCCCCGCCCCTTCACTCTCTAAAAGATCAATGAAAAATATCATCAAGTAAGGGTTTTTTGTTTTTTTTTAAAGGTTAGTTACTGTATGATTTCACCTTTATGACATTCTGGAAAAGGCACAACTATGAAAACAATAAAAAGATCAGTGGTTTCCATGGGGTGCAGAAAAGAGGGTGAATTGGCAAAGCACAGAGGATTGGTAAGGCAGTGAAAATACACATGATACCATGATGGTGGATACATGTCATTGTACATTTGTCCAATCCCATAAGCAATACTAAAAGTGAACCCAAATGTAAACTATGGGCTTTGAGTGAATATGGTTGGTCAATGTAGGATCATCAATTGTAACAAATGTACCACCCTGGTGGGAAATCTTGAGAATGGGGAGGCTGTGCATGTGTGAAGGCATGGGGTATATGTGCAATCTCTTTATCATCCTCTCAATTTTGCTGTGAACCTAAAACTGCTCTTAAAAAAGAAACTCTTTGACAAATGCATACTTTCCCCATGAAAAGCATTATAAAAAATTATGATAAGGATTGTTTCAACATTTTTCATGTTAATGAAATTGTAAGCTTTAGGAAATGCCAACACTTTCCACTTTTTTGAACCTTCTTTCTTTCGTGCCAAGTTGCTGGAGTAAATTATGTCTCCATTACATGCTTCTAGAAAGAAAGTTCATCCTGAAGTAAAAATCTCTATTTTAAGAAATAAAACGTGATAGATATAGGGCACAAATGCTAGTTTTGAGACTGGATTGGGACAGCTTTGTTTTTCCTATTTTTGGAGTATTTTTAGTCCTAGTGACACCTTAGATATTCTGAAATGTTCTGATTTAGTTCTTAATCAGTTACTTGGGGCTATGAAAATGAGGGGGAACCCTTTTGGCGTGGCTCAGCAGTTGAGCTTCGACATGTGAATCAGGAGGTCACAGTTTGATTCCCACTCAAGGCACATGTCCTTGTTGCAGGCTCTATTACCAATATGGAGTGTGCTGGATGCAGCCGACCAATGATTCTCTCTCATCATTGATATTTCTAATTCTCTTCCCTTCTCCCTGCCTCTCTAAAATCAATGAAATATCTATTTTTTAAAAGAAAGAAAATGAGGGGGAAATGACATTTATCCTGCTTGAACATAAGTCCAATATTCCTTCTAAATATTTGAATTGAGATTAATAAACCAAAGTTTTAGCTCATGAGACTTTGTCAAATATAGGGTTTTATTGCATTAATTTAGAATATACCTTTGAATTATAGATATATAGTATTATTGATTTTAGAATGTTTGGTTCATAGGAGTATTTTTTATATATATTTTATTGATTTTTTACAGAGAGGAAGGGAGAGAGATAGAGAGCTAGAAACATCGATGAGAGAGAAACATCGACCAGCTGCCTCTTGCACACTCCCTACCGGGGATGTTCCCCCAACCAAGGTACATGCCCTTGACTGGAATCGAACCTGGGACCTTTCAGTCCGCAGACCGATGCTCTACCATTGAGCCAAACCGGTTTCGGCATGGTTCATAAGAGTATTAATGGATTTAACCCAGAGCATCTCAATCTACTATTAAGGAAAGTGAATCTCCTGAGTGAACAGTATATGCATAACTACTAGAACCTAAATATTGTTTCCCCTATGTTTTTTCTGCTCATCACACTGCTTCAGTATTAAGTGCACGATACAAGCCTCAATTCTTCCTGATTAAAAAACTTTTAATTTTTAGGTATAATACATAATAATGAATATATAGGGAGATTCAATGGTTTTTAAATATATATTTTTATTGATTTCATAGAGGAAGGGAGAGGAAGAGAGAGATAGGAACATCAATGATGAGAATCATCTATCTTCTGGCTCCTGCAGGCCTCCCAGTGGGAATTGAACTGCAATCCAGACATGTACCCTGATTAGGAATCCAACCATGACCTCCTGGTTCATAGGTCGACATTCAACCACTGAGCCATGCTGGTCAAAGGTTAATATATGTGAACTCCAGAAAGTTAGAATTACAATGTGAATTGATTTGCACCACCAAAAATTTATTAATGCTTCACATAAAAACCTACTTTACTCCTATTTTTCCTGTTTTACATTTTGGTGCTACTTAAAATAGGTAGAGCTTTTCAAAATTTATTTTACATTTCTATATAAATATTGCATCAATAATAATGATAAATTAGATTCAATAAAGGTTGAACTAAAAAAATGTTGGAGTTGATTTTCCCATTTTTTCCATTGGGCTAACCTGTTAAGTAAACAACACCATCTGTACAGAATGCACAGCATGTTCACACCATTACAATACCGATTCCTTGTAACCTTTGTTAAAGTTCATGTCTGTGACATATGAACACTGTTTTCTGGTTTATTGGGAAATATATGCCTAATTAGAGTTGAAAATGAAATCTTTTTTTGTATTTGGTATTTGAGCACATGTCCAATTTAATAGGCTTACATGTCATATACACATTTTGAATGACAAGATGAAATACACTGAATTACATCTATAATAGATTATTGGTGAAAAATTATAGTCCTGCTTTTGAAATCTATTACCTTTCAAGAAAATATATTTGCATTTTCATGCACTGTACCTGCTCTTACTCTGAATACCTTATTTTTAGTATTATAATAGATTTAAGCAATGCTTTGAGAGTCCACCATTCTAATCATGAAGTACTGAACATTCTGAAAATAGGTTTATTACAGACAAAATTATCTGATTGCAAGGTATAATTAGAAGTTTGATTTTTAAAGTAGAACTTTGATATTGTGTGTCATGGTATTTATGTTTAGCTGAAAGTTTAGAAAAATCCATTAAGTTAGATTTTTGTTGAATGAGGTTTGTTTTCCTGAATTAGAACTCCTTAGATAAGTTAGACAACTGGTCCCTCATGACTTCTCTAATTTACTATAAATCCCCCCCCCCAAAAAAAATGCTTCCCTTAAGTTTGCTGAAAGCTGCTCCATATATTTAAGGCTTTGTTATTATTAATCATTATTCTAAAAACTACTTGAAATAAATAAGATAACCCTGCTTGCTGGTTTGTGCAAATTACCTAAAATTTAGGCTCTGTGAAATTATTTCAATTATTTTGTCTTTGATCATATTTCTTAAAGAATGACCTCAGACTCAACTCAAATAATTACAAAAATGGATTTATTAGTGTCTTTTCATGCCTCTGTTTCTTTTTTCTACTGGGCACTATATGCCTTTTATCTTCCTGAAATTTTTGAAATAGGCAATAATTAAGGACCAAATTATGAATAAATTCCCATTATGAAGCTGATATTTTTTTAGCTACAGCTCATCAGTCATAATAATGGATTAATATTAATGATGGTTTATAAAAAAAGCAAAGCAACAATTAATTTTTTATAGGAACTGAACCTTCTCTTTTCCCCCATCAACCACAACTTTATAATAATCATGTGACAGTTTTTCCTTCTACTTTTTAAAAACTTAATAGAATTTATTTTTTTAGAGTAGCTTTAGGCTTAAAGAAAAATTGAGAAGAAAGTTTAGTGTTCCTGAGTGACATCAACAAGATAATTGAGTAGGAAACCTTGATCCTCCTTCCCTCCACGGAACACTAATTCAACAATTAATAGACAAGTTTCCTTTGTGAGAAATCCAGAAATACTCAAGAGGTTCCTGAATCCTGGATAAACACGAAACTATCAACAACAAAGTGGATACAAAAACATCACACACCCTCTTATGATAAACCCTAGCCCTGTCATAATGTCATCCAATCAGGAAGAGACTCCTGGGGAGGGAAAGAGGTGGGTTGCATACATAACCAATGCCCAAAATTTCCAAGGGCAACCCAGAGGAATGGCTTCTATCTGGCCTGTCTCAGAACACCAATGAGACCTTATATAATTTGGACAAATGGGGCCAGTGAGTACAGAGATGGCAGTTTGTGTTGGCAGTCTCCATAGCCCTTAAGATCCTTTCCCTTTCAGCTCAGGACAGAGCAAGTGGACAAAAATCAGAGATTTCAGCTCTCCCTGGAGAGAAATACCCCAGCTCTTGTGGGGGTTACACAGAGGACTGCCTTTCTCCTGAGGGGCAGTGAGAAAAATTACAGCAGTTTAGTTGTTAGTTGCCCCTCCCCAAGTCATGATAGAGGGAACAGATAAAAAGCCCCAGTTTAGTTTCTCCATGAGGAGAGAAAAAGGTAAAACACACATTTATTTCCCAATGTTTTTTTATTTGTTGTTGTTTACACTATTACAGATGTCTCCCATTATCCCCACCCACTTTGCCCACCTCTACCCTACCCCAGTCACCACTGCCTTGGCCTTCACCACTCTGTTGTCTGTGTCCATGGGCTATGTATTTATGTTCTTTGACTACTCTCCTCACCTTCTTTTATGCAGTCCTCCCATCCCCTCCCCTTTGACAGCTATCAGTCTGTTCTACATATCCATGCCTTTGGTTCTATTTTGTTCATCAGTTTTTTTTGTTCATTAGATTCCACATATAAATGAGATTATATATAGTATTTGTCTTTCTTTTACTGCTTCATTTCATTTAGCATAATACTCCCCAGGTCTTTCCATGCTGTCTCAGAGGGTAAAAATCCTTCATTTTTATAGCTGCATAGTATTCCATTATGTAAATATACTATAGATTTCTTTTTTTTATCCACTCATCTACTGATTGGCATTCGGGCTGTTTCCAGATCTTAGCTCTTATAAATAATACTGCTCTGAACATAGGGGTGCACATATTCTGGGATTTTGGGATTCATAGGATATTCCTAGAAATAGGATCACTGGGTTAAAATGCGGTTTCATTTTTTAATTTTTGAGGAAGCTCCATACTGTTTTCCACAGTGACTGTAACATTTTGCATTCCTGACAACAGTACACTAAGGTTCCCTTTTCTCTGCATCCTCACCAGCATTTGTTGTTTGTTGATTTATTGATGATAGTCATTATGGCAGGTGTGAGATGATAACTTATTTTAATTTTCATCTTTCTGATGATCCATGTCTTTCAGCATTTTTTTCTCATGTCACTTGACCATCTATATGTCTTTAGAAAAGTGTCTATTCAGTTATATTGCCTACTTTTTAATTGGATTGTCTTCCTGATGCTGAGTTGTATAAGTTCTTTATACATTTTGGAAATTAACCCCTTATCAGAAGTATAGTTAGTGGATATGTTCTCTCATACAATGGTTCTCTTTTCATTTTGCTAATGTTTTCTTTTGCTGTGCATAAGCTTTTTAGTTTGATGTAGTCCCATTTAATTTTCCCTTGTTTCCCTTGCACTAGGAAATATTTTGGTAAAAACATGTCTACACAAGATGTCTAAGATCTTATTGCCTATGTTTTCTTCTAGGATTTTTATTGTTTAGTGACTTACATTTAAGTATTTTATTCATTTTGAGTTTGTTCTTACATATGATGTAAATTGATGATCTAGTTTCATTTTTTGCATGTACCTGTCCAGTTATCCCAACAACATTTATTAAAGAGACTGCTTTACTCCATTTTATGCTCTTGCCTCCTTTGTTGAATATTAATTGATCATAAATACATGAATTGGTTTCTGGGCTCTCTGTTCTGTCCCATTTATCTATATACCTATTCTTGTGCCAGTGCAAGACTATTTTAATTATAATGGCTTTGAAATATAGTTTGATATTCAGTATTGTGATCCCTCCAACATTGTCCTTCTTTCTCAAGTTGCTGAGGCTTTTTGGGGTCTTTTTTGTTTCGTATAATTTATTGGGATATTTTTTCTAGATCTATGAAATATGCGGTTGGTATTTTAATAGGGATTATGTTAAATCTATAGGTTGCTTTGAGTATATGGATATTTTAATGATGTTGACTATTTCAATCCATGAACATGGTATATCCTTCCTCATGTTTGTATTTTCCTCTATTTCTTTCCTCAATGTCCTATAGTTTTCCAAGTACATGTCTGTTTACCTCTTTGGTTAAGTTTGTTTGTAGGTACCTTATTTTTGTTATTGTTTCAATAGAAATGAGATTGGCTTTTTAGTTTCTCTTTCTGATAGTTCACTACTGGTTTATAAAAATGCCACTGATTTTGGGGTGTTAATTTTATATCCTGGTACTTTTCTGAATTGATTTATTAGACCTAGTAATCTTTTGGTGGAGGTTTTTAGATTTCTCTGTACAGTGTCATATCATCTGCTAATGATGACAGTTTTACTTCCTTCTTTCCAATTTGGATGCCTTTTTTTTTCTTCCTCTTGTCTGATTGCTCTGGGTAGGACTTTCAGTACTATGTTGAAAAAGAGTGAAAATCCCTGTTTTATTCCTGATCTTAAGGGAAAAACTTTTAGTTCTTGCTTATTGAGTATTATATTGGATGAAGGTTTTTCATATATGTTCTTCATTACGCTGAGGTATGATCCCTCTAATCCCATGTTGATAGGAGTTCTTATCATAATGGGTGCTGGATTTTATTAAATGCTTTTTCTACATCTATTGAAATGGTCATGTGATTTTTATCTTTCCTTTTGCTTATATGATGTATCACATTTACTGATTTGTGAATATTCTACCAACCCTGTATCCCCAGAATAAGTCCTACTTGGTCATGATGGATGATCATTTTACTGTATTGCTGGATCTGATTTGCTAATATTTTGTTGAGGAGATTAGCATCTATATTCATCAGGAATATTGACCTATATTTAATTTCTTTGTAGTGTCTTTATCTGGTTTTGAATTAGGACAATGCTGAAATTGTAAAATGAATTTGAATGTCTTTCCTACTCTTGAAATTTTTTGGAGTAGTTTCAGGTTTTTGTTGTACTTTGAATATTTGTTAGAATTCACCTCTGAAGCTATGCATATGGGTCTCTCAATAAAAATAAAGAACAAAAAATAAAAATAAATAAAAACTCCCAGCAAATGGAAGTCCTGGGCCACCTATGCATATGTGTCATGTTTTCTTATCCATTCAGCTTTCAGTTACCTTATCTTTTGATTGGAGCATTTAATCCATTTACATTTAAGGTTATTAATGATAGATAATTATTTATTGCCTTTGTTTTCTTTATACCTATGTTCCTCTCTCTATTTCTTCTTCTTAAAGCAGTCCCTTTAACATTACTTTCAATGCTGGCTTGGTGGTAACATATTTCTTTCATCTTTTTCTTTTCTAGGATGCTTTTTATTTCATCTTTAATTTTAAATGATAGCTTTGCTGGATAGAGTAGTCTTTGATTCAGGTCCTTGCTTTTCATCACTTTGAATACTTGATGACAATCCCATCTAGCCTGAAGTATTTTTGTTGAGAAATCAGCTGACAGCCTTATGGGAATTCCCTTGTAGGTAACTTGCTATCTCTCTCTTGCTTCCTGTAAGATTCTCTCTTTATATTTAACCTTTGCTATTTTAATTATGATGAGTATTGGTGTGGGTCTCTTTGTATTCATCTTGAGTGGGATTCTCCTTTCTTCCCTGAACTTGTGTGACTTTTTCTTTAACCAGGTTAGGCAAATTTCTTATCATTATATAGAGTTGACATCAATAGCACAATCCATAAATATAAAAATTGATAAATTTGTCTTCATCAAAATTAAAAACATTTACTCTGTGAAAGACTCCATTAAGAGGATAAAATTGCTAGGCACAGAATAGGAGAAAGTATTTGCAAATCACATATTTACCATAGGACTACGATCTAGTATATATAAATAACTCTCAAAATTCGTTAGTTAAGAAGTAAACAAACCAATTAGAACATAGGCAAAAGACACAAACAGACATTTCACCAAAGATGAGCAGATGGCAAATAAGCACATAAAAAGTTGTTCATATCATTCACTATTAGGGAAATGCAAATTAAAGTCACAATGAAATACCACTATATACTTATCTGAATGGCTACCCTAAAAATTCGTGACAACACCAAATACAGGTGAGGAGGTGAAGAAACCAAATCATTATGCATAACTGGTAGGAATAGAAAATGATACAAACAGCCTGGAAAACAGTTGGACAGTTTCTTAAAAAAAAGTATATATCAACTAACATACAACTCAGATACACACTCTTGAGCATTTATTCCAGAGAAACAAAGGTAAATGTTCACACAAACCCTGTATATAAATCACATTTACTGTGGCCTTATTCATAAGAGTTTAAAACTAGAAACAACCCAGATGTTTTTCAATGGGTAAATGATTTAAAAAATACACAAAACTTTGATACATTGATTTCATGCTGTGTGGGTTGAATTTTGTTCCTTTGAAAATAAATATGCTGAAATTTTAACCCCCAAGTATCTCAGAATGAGATTATTTTTTTGAAATAGAGGTTTTTAGTGGGCCTTAATTCAAAATGACTGCTGTATTAATAAGAGGATATTTGGGAAAAGACACATATTGAGGGAAGACAATGTGAAAATACAGGAAAAGATTGTCCTCTATAAAGCAGGGATATAGACCTGGAATAGATCATTCCCTTATAGAAATCAACCTTAATTTCAGACTTTCAGCTTCCAGAACTGTCAGACAATCAATTTCTATTAGTTAAGTCACCCAGTCTGTGGTAATTTGTGATGGCTTTCTTAGCAAACTGATATAGGATTGTGATAATTTATTTTATATGTCAACTTGGTTAGTCCACAGTACCCAGATATTTGGTCTAGGTGTTGCTGTGAAGATATTTTTATATGAAATTAATATTTAAATCAGTAGAGTTTGAATAAAGTATAATGGGAGTGGGCTTCATCCACTCAGTTGAAGACCTTAAGAGGAAAAAAAAAAAAAAAAAAAGACTAAGATTCCCCAAGAAAAAAGGAAATTCTGCCTCCAAACTGCCTTCAGACTTGAGTTGCAACAATAACTCTTTCTGGTTTATAGCCTGATGGCCTCTTTTTGTGTGATCTTTTTAAAGATTGTTTTGGCTATTCTAAATTGTTTGCATTTCCGTGTATATTTTATGATCAGTTTGTTCAGATTTTGGAATTTCTAGCTTCCACAATTGCATAAGCCTAAACTACTGTCTTCTCCTTCCTCCTTCCTACACACACACACACACACACACACACACACACACACACACCTTATCTGTTTTGTGTTTCTATGAGGAATTCTGACTACATATAACTCTGCCTATACTTCTAATGTTACTAAGTTATAAAAATGATCTATTACAACAACCTGGAGGAATAGCCAGATAATTATACTGTATGGCGGGAAAAGCCAATTGCAATAATTACTTACTATAGAATTTTATTTATATAACATTCTTTAAATGACAATAGTGTAGCAATAGAACACAGATTAGTAGTTTCCAGAGTTTAAGAAGTGGTGGGGTCATATGAAAAGTAGATATGGCTTCAAAATTCTATAACAGGGATCTGCTTGGCAATGAAAATGTGATATATTTTTACTCTATAAATATTAATATCCTGGTTATGATATTACTAGTGACCTGGTGCATGAAATCCATGCACATTAAAAGGAAATTAATTAGAAGAAATAATTTAATATTACTAGTTGCCCTTTCTCTTTAATAGAAGTGTCAGAGATGAAAGAAAATTAGTAAAATGTATATGAAATTCTTCTTCCCGTCAGAGTCTGGGGTGCACTATGAGAACCAGAGTGAAGTCCCAGCCCACCCATGTGTGCCTCAAAATTGCACAAGACCCAAACCTGGCTGGCTCCACTCCCATTGGGCTAGATAGAGACCTGGCCGGCCCCACCCCTGTCAAGCCAGGTTAAAGGAAAGGTCTCAGGTCACCTAGCCCAGTGCCGGGGCGAGAGGAGTGGCCTGAAGTCCCCCAGCCAGGGCCAGAGGGGTGCACCTTTAAGTCCCCTGGCCCAGACCAGGGGGCATGAATTGAGGTCTCCTGTTAATCCCCACCAGGGAGAGAGGTGCAGTTTCAGGTCCCCTGGACTAGTGCTGGGGTAGGAGGCATGGCCTGAGGTTCCCTATCAAGCCCTGCATGGCAGGTGGTGCAGCCTCAAGTCCCCAGGCCTGTCACCAGGGAGGCGTGGCCTGAGGACCCCCAGCATGGCACCAGGGCAGTGAGTGTACCCTGAGGTCCCCCATCAAGCCCCGTTGGGCAAGGGGCATGGCCTGAGGTCTCCTGTCAAGCCCCGCTGAGCGGGTGTGCAGTTTCAGTCACATGGCATGGTGCCAGGACATGGGATGTGGCCTCTGCTCCTCTGGCCCAGTGCCCTGGCAGGAGGAATGTGGCCTGAGGTCCCCCATTAAGCCTTGCCAGGTGGGATGTGTGACCTGAGTTCCCCTGTCAAGTCCTACCAGGCAGGGGGCACAGCCTCAGGTCCCTTTCTGCAGCCTAGCACCAAGAGCCTCAGATACTTGCTGATTGCTCACTAAGGCTCATTATGGGAACTCGGCCTCTTCTGTGAGCACATCCATCTTGTGTTACGGGATCCCTGCCTCTGCTTTGGGTGCAGCCATCTTCTTACATGATGGTCAATTTGCACATTCCCTCTTTATTAGATAGGATACTATAGATTTGTAGTTATACCACTGGGGATAAATAGGGTTTCTCTCTTTTGATTCTGGAAACTATTTTTTATTTATAATATCTCAAAATATTAATTTTACTTTAAAATTTTATTTTGTTTCTATACAACATTAACGAACAATTCAAAAATTGTATTAACAAAAGCATCCCATTTGCAAAATATCAACAAAATAAAATATTAAGTATACATTTACCAAATTAATTATAACTTCTACTCCAAAAATTATAAAATATTATTGGAATGAATTAAACATTATCTAAATGAATGGAATAAAGTCCCACATTTAGTCACCAAAACACTCTATTTAATATAATTAAGTTTGAATTATTCCCAAACTGATCTACAAATTCAATGTAATCACCAGTAAAATCTCACCTGCTAGTGGTTTGTTTGTTTGTTTGTTTTTTGTAGAAATTGACAAGCTGATCCTAGAAGTTATATAGAAATGAAAGCAATTTAGAATAGCAAAAAATATATATATTTAAAAAGAACAAAGTGAAGAACTTACACTTCCCAGTTTCAAAGCTTATTATAAATCTACAATAATCAAGCCAGGGTGGAACTGGCCTAAAGATACGCATATAGACTAATGGAATAGAATGGGGAACCTAGAAATGAGGCCATATATATGTGGTCCATTGATTTTCACCAAGGTTCCTGAATTCATTCATGAGGGAAAGGATGATCTCATCAAGAAATGTTGCTGAGACAACTGGATGGTCACAAACAAAAGAATGATGTTGGATTCTACCTTATGGTACTCCAAGTGTATCATAGATTTAAATAAAATAGCAAAAAAATAAAAATAAAATAAAACTATCGGAAGAAAATTTAGCAGTATGCCAGGGTTCTTGTTGCAGCATTACAAAGGGTTCAGCAATCTGGAGAAAGGTTGTGTGTATATTAAATAAGAGTCCAAAAATGAAATATAATTTTGAAAGGCATTGGGGGTCAGAGGAGCTTCAACTAAAGGAATTAAAGTGTCTTAGTTCCCTTTGTCTCAGGACCCTTGCTTTTTATTAACACAAGTTTTCCTAAGGCAAAATGGAGATAATACACTTCAAAGGGTAGGGTACAGAAGCATTGTCAAATTGGGTTCAGGTGTTTGACCAACAGGTGGCAATAACATGTAGATTAAGATGCCCTGAGCTGTCTGGCAGCAAACAATCATCCTATTCAGGTTTGGGGGAAGTGCCTTTTAGCCATTCCAGCAGGTGATTACATATGTGACTCAGCCATTGTAGAGCCCCCAAATTTAATCAAGCTTTTGATGAAACTATTGCAATTATGACATGCTGGAATTGGCTTCTGGCAGCAGTAACTCTTGATGACCTTGAGTTAGGCAATGATTTCTTACATACCACACCAAAAGCAGAACCAACTACCACCACAAAAGAGAACTTAAACCTTATCAAAATAAAAAACATTGCTGCACATGATATCAAAAAGGTGAAAATCAACACACAGATGAAAGGAAATATGCACAAATATATTTGATGAGGAAACTATTTCCAGAATATCTGAAAAAATTCTTGCAATTTAATAATATAAAGACAAATCCAATTTAAAAATGGGCAAAGGCTCTGAATAGACATTTCTTAAAAAATGGTATAAAAATGCTGACCAGTACATTAGAAGCAGCTCCACATCATTATCCATCAGGGGAATGCAAAACAAAGCCACAATGAGATATAACTTCACATTCATTAGAATATTTCAAATAAAAAGGAAAAAACAAACAAACAAGTGTTGGTGAAGATGTGAAAAAAATTGGAATCATCATTGTTGGTAGGAATGTAAAATGTAGCTACTTTGGAAAATATCTGAGAGTTCCTCAAAACACAGAGTTGCCATATGATACAGAAATTGTATTCCTAATTATATACCTAAGAAAAATTAATATGCATATAATTAATACACAAATACTCAAGAAGCAGCATAGTAAAAAAGAAAACAACCCTCAGGTACATTAGCTGGTGCATGATTAAGCAATGTGTATGTGTGTGTGTAAAGCCTAAGCGACCATCTGACCAGCTGACCAGTAGTTCTGACATGCAATAATCACCAAGGGGCAGACACTCAATGCAGGAGCTGCTGAGCTGCAGTGACTTGGCCGCTATGGTTCTTGAGTGATGCACCCAGAACCAGAGAGGAGGGAGCCCATTTCAGGGGTGCATCACCTGAGAACCACCCTCTTGCAAGCTGGGACCCCTCAGGGGATGTTGGAGAGCTGGTTTCAGCCCAATCCCCACAGGCCAGGCCGAGGGACCCCGCCAATGAATGATTCCGTGCACTGGGCCTCTACTAGTGATTATAAAAATGAATAAAGGCTATAAAATAATGAATTACTGATTCTTGATACAACATTGATGAGTCTTGAAAGTGTTATGCTAAGTGATAGAAACCATGTATCATGTGATTCAATTTATATAAAATGAACAAGATAGGTAAATCAGTAAAACATAAGAATGACCAGCAATTGGTACAGTGTTTCTTTTTGGGGGATAAAAATATTTTAAACTGAGATTGTAATGATGATTGTTCATCTCTAAATAACAAAACTGTTTAATATTATCATTGAATTATATACTTTTAACAGATGAATTTTATGATACTTGAATTATATCTCTTAAAGTTGTTAAAATAAAATCAAAATTAAAAAACTTAAAAACTAGAGAGTAATATTTGTGTATAGTTATTTTTGTTTTATCCTTAATTTATATAATTATGATACTGTTTTCCAATGTTACTTAGATAATTATTTCCTTCACTCCCTTCAGTGTGGCTATATTATTCGTAGATGACATAGTAAATTTCTTTTTATTGTTTATATACTATCTAAGGTTCCCCACATCCTTTGTGATTTTAATTGTTTATCAACATTTTGTGTTTCTGAAGTGTTAACATTGTTCTGAAAAGCAACATTATAAACAATTGTATACTCAGAGGTGCATCACTAACTTCCAACTTACCTCCTCAAACTTGTTCACATTTTCTAATGTTTCCACCCAATTCCTACTTAAACCATGTTATATAACTCATCTCTTTAGTTTCTGGCTTGTCCTTCCTGTATGTTCTTTCTGCACAAGTTAACAGATGTGTCTACTAGTGTATTTCCTTATAAATCCTCCTTATAAAATTTAGCATATTGCCGAAACCAGTTTGGCTCAGTGGATAGAGTGTCTGCCTGCGGACTGAAAGGCCCCAGGTTCAGTTCTGGTGAAGGGCATATACCTTGATTGCGGGCACATCCCCAGTAGGGGCTGTGCAAGAGGCAGCTGATTGATAATTCTCTCATCAATGTTTCTGGCTCTCTATCCCTCTCTCTTCCTATCTGTAAAAAATTATATATATATATATTTTTTTTCTTTTTTTTTTTTTAAGAGTTGCTACAATTCCATCTTTGACCATAGATTATGTTGTTTCTGGGGCACTGTCGGCACCAAATCTCATTTACTGCACACTTGCATTTGCATTCTACACCAATGTAGGACAACAACTTTGCAGAGTGCCCTTCCGCATTCCTGGACCCCTTAAGGGATGTCAGAGAGCTGGTTTAGGCATGATCCCAGCAGGCCAGGCAAAGGGACCGCACCTGCTGATGGGACCCCCGTTCACTCTGCAGACACCCTGGGAGCCTTGGTGCTGCCCCAGGTACAGCAGGCTGGGGAGGGACTGCAGGAGGTTGGCTCCAGGGCATGTCCAGCCTATCTTGCCAGTCCTGCCCCGCCAGCCACCTTCTAATTAATTTCATTTCAGTGTGCATGAATCCACTCACTGGGTCACTAGTTGTACTATAATTATGTAATGTGTTAAATTTGGCAATAAAATAATATGTAAATGTATCAAAATAACATGCAACTTACATAATGTTACACGTCAAATATATTCAATAACACTTTTTTTAAAAAGAAAGAATTTTATTGGGGCTTGTCAAGTTGTCAGTAAATGATAGCAGATGTTGATTCTAGATGAAGGCTATCCTTTAGAAAATGTGGCTCTTTACTGATAATATTATAAAATCCAAGGTATTGTAATTTTAGTGTTCATCTTTATCCTACCTCACTGTTTTTTCCTCTCAACCATCACTAGATTCATTTCTGTGACATTTCTGAAATGGCCTCATTGAAACTCATGCATATAAAATCATGATATCAATATAATAGAAAATACAAAAGCACTGCATTTTCAAAAGCACTAAATTGCTTTCAGAATGAAGAAGTGGTCAAAAGTTTGTTTAAAATGACTTTGTAACTTGTCAGGACATGTATTTCAATTTTTGTTAGATAAGAAATATAGATGTATACTTAAGTAGAAGTGTTGTGATTTTTTTCTATGGAGGGGAGATATCATGGTTGAATGCTTCTATTAAAAAATGACTACTGCATAGTATTAAAGAAACGTTTTATTCTATTTTCCACTCCTCAGGAAATATGGTATTCCCTAGATTTTGTATTTGTAGAATGTTTAAGTCATTGCTAAGGAGTCGTGTAGTAGAGACCTTATGATGTCCTCTCTGGGATAAATCAGTTAATCTTTTTGTCAACAGAATACTAATACTTTTTTCTTACTAACTCTTATGTATACTGTGTAGTTCAGTCATCATATCTACAATGAAACAGATTATTGTATTAGGATATAGACTTAAAATTGGATTAATGTTATTGTATTTTTCTCTATCCTTAACTTCTTCCTTTAAAACAGGGGTGGGGAACCTTTTTTCTGCCAAGGGCCATTTGGATATTTATATTATTCATGGGCCATACAAAATTTTTAACTTTAAAATTAGCCTGTTATATTTGGTCAGACATTTAAATAACTCACCCCTAATGCCAGACCAAATGATTTTGCCAGCCTTATATGACCCATGGACCAGATGTTCTCCATCCCTGTTTTAAAAATTGCAGCTTTATATTTTGTTTCTTGAACTTTAAAAAACAGATAACCAGCACCTATATGTACAGAAAAACAGAAAATATAGGATAATAACCTTTCTGAGCATTAGTATTTATTGTGTGCCAAGATTGTATTTGCTATGGAAAGTAACCCAGTTAATCCTCAAAATACTAAGTGAAATAGGTGTTACAAAATTCATTACACAGAAGAGGAAACTGAGTTTCAGAGAATTAAAAAAAAAATTGTATATCATATGGCTAAAAAGTTGATGGTGTTAAGATCAGACCTAGGCTTGTATAATTCCAAAGATGATTCTTTGCTATACCATGCCACATTTATTTTTTTAATTTTATTTTATTTTTTAATATATTTTATTGATTTTTTACAGAGAGGAAGAGAGAGGGAGAGAGTTAGAAACATCAATGAGAGAGAATCATTGATCAACTGTCTCTTGCACACCCACTACTGGGGATATGCCTGCGACCAAGTTACATGCCTTTGACCAGAATAGAACCTGGGACCTTTCAGTCCACAGGCCTACGCTCTATCCACTGAGCCAAACCTGTTTCGGCACCATGCCACATTTAGAAATACTTTATTTTGCATATTAATGAAGTAAATAATCTATCTCTCTTATGATGTAATTAAGTATGCTTGGAGCATTGTGGTTGAGTGTTACTATTTTATTCCTTTAAAATTTTTGCAGCTGGGTGCTTCTCACATTGCGAGATATATATATATATATATATATATATATATATATATATATATATATATATATATGGCCTCAATAGGACTCATTTTCAGGGGTCCTCAAACTTTTTAAAGTGGGGGCCAGATCACGGTCCCTCAGAGAGCTGGAGGGCCGGACTATATGAACTACTAATTCCTACTGTAACACCTCAGCTGCGCTCACTGCCCAAAAAATCTGGCGGGCCGGATCAGACTCCTCTGCGGGCCGCATGTGGCCCGAGGGCCGTAGTTTGAAGACCCCTGCATTTGATGAAAAACATCTCACTTTGCTCAACCGGAGGGGCTCAGTTGCTTGAGCATCTTCCTGTGCAAAGAAAGGATGCCTGTTCAATTCCTGGTCAGGACTCATACCTGGGTTGTGGGTTTGATTCCCAGTCAGAGCAACCTATTGATGTTTCTCTCTCTCTCTCTCTCTCTCTCTCTCTCTCTCTCTCTCTCTCTCTCTCTCTCTCTCTCTCTCTCTCTCTCTCCCCTCTTTCTAAGGATGTCCTTAGGTGAGAATTAAAAACAAAAAATAAAAATAAAAATAAATCTCGCCTTGTTCTGTTTTCTGTCCTCTAAATGTATCATCTTCTTGTGATGGCTGAAATGTTGAAAAATATATATGAACAGAGAATCCATTTTGAAGTACCAAAGTTAATCAATTTAATTTAAAAAATGCATCCTAAAAGTTGAGTAGTCTTCTTGCTTACAATCCTGTTTACAAATGAATGCTTTGACAGTGTTTTAAAATAATTTATGTTAGAGATGCACATGCTGAAATGCTTTCTTTCTATCTGAAGGAAACTAGAGCCAATACCTAAGAATAGTGTGTTGGATCCTAATGCTTTTATGTACATGGATTAATATCATAAGCAATTCCTAGGATACATGGTGCTGTGTGTCTGGTTCTATGTGGTGACAGGTCCAACATCATTTTACTTTCTAGGCTGTTAGGCTGCTACCTTAGAGGTTTGTATGAGTAGATCTGTTGTGTTAGATCTAAACCACTGAGTTGTAGTGTGGGGAAGGGTTTTGGTGTACAATGGGGATCAGATGTGGAATGAAGTAGAATTGCCTGTGGAGTAATGAGGGCAAATGATTTGTCATGGATGCATTGGGTGGAAAGAAAAAGCTATAATCTAATCTGCTGAACACAGCATCCAAAGTTCTCTGACTATGGAAGCTAAGCAGGTCATGCTAAAGATGTTACAAGGGAGTGCCTTTTTCTGACTAATATAGTTTGTAATGCATTGTGTGGTTGTTCTAATGGTAAAATGACTTCTTGTGTTGCCAGATAGTCTTGTTAGAGGCAAGGTTTGTGAGGCAAAGCAGTTAGCTATTTCAGAGAAATACTGTTCCATTGGATCCTCAGGGTTCATCAACTGGAGGCATTTTCACAACTTGACTTTGAGGCTGACAGTCACCACAGTCACTGCCTTAGATGCTCACTCTCACAACTTCAGTTCACCATAATGCTAGAAATCCTCTCCAGAGAAATTTGGCAACTTCCAACTCAAAAAGGAAGAAGTAAATTTCCTATTTGTAGATGATATAGTTGATGGGAATGAAAAAATGGCACAGCCACTACAGACAACACTGTAGAAATTTAACAAAGTCCTAAAGACTCGACAAAAAACTGTGAGAACTAATAAACCAATTCATTAAAGTTTAACAATACACAATCAACACATGAAAATCAGTTGCATTTACATATTCTAACAATGAACTATCTGACAAAGAAGGTAGAAAAACAATATAATTTACAATAGCACCCAAAAACAAATACTTAGGAAAAACTAGGCAGGTGAAATATATTGAAAACTATAAAACATTGATGAAAGAAATTAAGACAGATGGATGAAAAAAAAACTTGAATGTTCATGGATTGGTTGACTTAATATTGTTTAAATGTCAATACTAATCAAAGTGATATGTAGATTTAATGTAATCCCTATCAAAATCCTTTTTGCAGTTTTTACAAAATAGATTTTAAAAATTTATAAAATTTATGTAAAACCACAAAAGACCATGAGTAGTCTAAGCAATCTTAAAAGAGAAAAGAAAAATTAGAGGAATCACAATCTCTGATTTTAAAACATACGCATTATAACTTTTCAGTAATTAAAACAGTATTGTACTAGTATAAAGACAGACATACAGACCTACAGACCGGTAAAATAGATTAAAGCACACAGAAATATATCCACACATATATGGTCAAAATATGTTCCACAAGGATGTCTTTTGTTTCTTTTCCTTGCCTAAGTGCTCTAGCTAAGACCTCTAGTGTTTTATTGAATACAAGTGGCAATAAAAGTCTTCCCTGTCATGTGCCTAATTTTAGAGGAAGAGCTCTCAATCTTTCACCATTGAATGTGATGTTAGCTACGGGTTTTTCTTATATGGAGTTTATTCTGTTGAGATAGTCTCTTTTTATTACTAATTTGAGAATTTTTATCATGAAACGGTGTTGAATTCTGTCAAATGCTTATTTGGGCATTAATCCAGGTAATCATATTTATTTTTTCCTTCATTTTGCTAATGTGGTATATTACATTGGTTTATATATTGTACTAGTGGCCCAGTGCACAAAATTCATGCACATTGAAAGGAAATTAATCAGAGGAAATATTTTAATATTGCTATTTGTCCTTTCTTTATAATAAAAGAGTGAGAGATTAAATGAAATGAGTACAATGTATATGAAAATAATACATAATTTTATTAATAAACAAAAACAAAATGATATAACAACAGCAAACTCATGTTATAAAAACAATATTGATGCAAACAATGACTGATAAAGTGATTAAACTTATTCTAGTATCTCCCTGTATTCCACATTAAGAGTGAAAACACTTTCAATGTGGTTGACAAATTTCCATTGGGATAAAGTATTTACAACTTTAACTTTAATGTCACACACAACTGACCATGTGTGAAAACTGGTTCAGGTAGGAATATTCCTACTCTGTCTAGAGTTTGTCCTTGTGGCTTATTAATATTCATTGCAAATGCTGGCATCACAGGAAACTGTCATCAAATTAATTTAAATGGGAGGCCTGTGTCAGATGGGGACAAATCAATTCTTGGAATCAGAACATCTCCCTCTGCAGATCCTGTTAATACTTCAACTTCAGTAATGTTAGGTCGTAATCTTTTGATAATAAATCTAGTACCATTACAAAAACTCCATTTACTATTAAGATTTCTCAATAGCATAATTATTGCACCCACTTTCCATTTTAATTTATGACATGATATTCCTGAAGGAGTAATACAATTAAGAAATTCGATGGGAAAATTTTCCTTTTGAGCATCATCTGTTGAGTCAATGGAATCATCACTCAAATATGTGTGAAAATCTCCTTCGAGTATATCCAAAATTTCTTCATTTAATTTTGAACATGCTCTTTTTTTGGACAAAGAATTGCACTTTTAGATATATTCTTAATTTTATCTATAGATAAACTATTTCCAAAGGTGACTTCAATAATAGATCCGTTACAAATCATTTTATGGGGGATTTCAATAAAAAATCCATTCCTAAATGAAAACTGCTATCAAATTTGTCATCTCCAAGTTTTACTAACCATTCCCTATAAGCAGAATCCTCTGATCTCATACTTGTTGTAAGAGACAACTTTCTGAAACATCCCCAAACATCAGAGTACTTTATTTTATTTATTTTTTTTCATTTCTAGCGTGTGTTTTTTTATTAAATTATTATCTGTGTACATATTTTGACATTGCCCCCTCCCATTCATAACCTCCCTCCCCAGAGTTTTGTGTCCATTGGTTGTACTTATATGCATGTATACAAGTCCTTCGGTTGATCTCTTATCTCCCCCAGATCTTCCTACCCTCCCGGCTGTAATTTGACAGTCTGCTTGTTGCTTTACTGTCTTTATATCTGACTTTTGGTTCATCAGTTTATAATGTTCTTTAATATCCATAAATGAGTGACCCATTTGACCCAGTAATCCCACTCCTAGGAATATATCCCAAGAAACTAGAAACACCAATCAGAAAGGATATATGCACCTCTATGTTCATAGCAACACAATCTACAATAGCTAGAATCTGGAAACAGCCTAGGTGCCCATCAGCAGATGATTGGATCCAAAAACTATGGTACATCTATACAATGGAATACTATACTGCCATAAAAAGAAGGAATCCTCATCATTTGCAGCAACCTGGATAGAACTAGAGAACATCATGCTGAGTGAAATAAGCCAGTCAATGAAACAGAGTACTTTAAACTCATTTGTACTATGGCCGATCACATAGCATGCGGTACAGTACTGAGACATTGTCGAAAATCCCCTCCAAGAAGAACTTTCCCACCAAATGCAACATTCAAATTCATAATTTCTCTTAATAACATGTCTATGGTGTTTATAGCATGACTAGATGTCATGGTGCATTCATCAATAAGAAGAAGTTGGGCCTTTTTAATGGTTTTAGCAACTTTGCTCTTCATATCGAGTCTAGAAATTGAAGTTTCATTTAATGGAATTGGTAATTTATATTGGGAATGAAAGGTTCTTCCACCGAGAAGTAAATTTGCAGGAATTTCTGTAGATGCTGTGGGTAAAACAGTACCACCACAACTTCTAATATAATGTATTAAAACTTTATATAGATGTGTTTTTCCACTACCACCTCAACCATCCAAGAAAAAGCATTTATGGTGCACAGTTTGGTCTTCGATGAGTGAAGTTATAGTCTGAAAGGCTGTCAACTGTTCATGATTCAGAGAATTTATCAAAACCTCTGCCTGTTGTCGCTCGTAGGATTCATCACATGTATTTACATTCATTAATAAAGGATAGTCCTGAAGTTTGAAATGTGAATATTTCATTCCATGCAATGTGAATACCTCCTGAATTTCGTTAAGGGCATATGTTTCACAATTTACACAGGCACCTTCTCTTCAGTGTAATTTCCAACAGAAATCTTCAATAAAATTAGATTTATTCTCATCCAATAATGTGCCTGCAGCAGAAGGACATCCAAACACACATATGTATGCAAAAAGTTGCTGTAGTTGTTTGGACATTAAGGATGATTGCATCGTCAATTGTACCTTTTCAGATAGTGTCATCAAGTAATAAACCTCGATGTTTAGCAGCCTCATGAAATGTATTATAAGCTACACCTCCTACAGTTCGCAGATCCTCAAAACTTTTACATGCAGAAGCAAAAGTCTAAGGCAATATCGCTCTGGTTCTCTAAAGCTGACAGTGAACCTTCTACCTAATACTTTATTCCCACCCTTTCAGCATTTTGTCCACAAAGAATTATTAAACTCACAATGCTGAGGAATCTTCCAATAATAATAATTATGTGCATCAGAGTCTTCTCTATTCAATAAGAACCAAGCCATCAAAGTTGAGTTATGTCTTTTAGCCCTATCTAAAACTTCAGTAAAATCATTGGCATGAAAATACAAATTTTGATCATTTGGCAAATGAATAGCTAATCTTGTGATTGCATGAGATTGGTCATGCATTCGCATTCCAAAAAGTCTCCAAACAGCTTCAGGAGCACTCACATACATGGAGTCAATGAAGTCCTGTACTTCGTCATGATTGATAATATTTTTTTTCAGAAATTTGAATATTTGCACAATCATGCCCTTTATAGATGTATTTAAATAGATATTTGACACTTCTAATTGATGCACTAACTTCAACGTTTATATGACAGTTATATTTGAGGCACAAATACGGGTTATAAAGGACAATCCAAGTATTATCGACAATTTTATTTCCAATAGAAATGGTACTGCTAGATATTTGTTTGTATTTGGGATATCCATCAATATTTCTAATGATCGTATTTTGAAATTACTTTGGATATCCCTTTGAACATTTTCCATTTTCCATACATGGACTATGGATTTTGTATTTCACCTGGCCCATGTACCATATTTGATTTTACAATTTGAAAAAGTGGAGGACTCTTGTCTTCATCTGGAACTTCTGCCTTAACTATACGGTCAATGTCATCTTCTGAACGTAATTTGGACTCACTATCTAATATCAATAATATTTGAGCATGAGGCAGTCCGAGCTTCTGAAATTCAATGACACGAACCTTAGCTATTTCTTTGCCAAATAAATAGAATTTACATATATCATTTAAAAGAACATTCAGCTTAATATTTAAAACTCTGGCTACCAAGTCAGGTCTATTTTCAACTTTTTGCCAGCTTTGTAAGTTGTTTGTAATATCTGCCCATTTGGGGTTACATGTCATGGTTAAAAATAAATCAGGCTTGCCACACTTCATTACAATTGCCATAGTATCCTGATGTTAATGTTCCATATTTTTGGGACTACCCTCAAAAGATGATGGAAGTGTTATCATTTTACCAATTGGCACATTGTCATTTTCAGATCTAGATTCATGATTACCCATCAAACCACTATATTTTTCAACTCTCAACTTATATTGGTTTGCTTTAATGAAATTTATCTAATTGCCTCCATTTTTTAATATGAATCTACAATAAACTGTTGAGTTAATTTTCCTGCACTTAAAATAGGATTGAACATGTCCCGCACAAAGAAATGAAATACATAATACTGCATTTGTGTGACTCGTGTCCTTACATTTCATCTAGTATTATTGTCAATTACACTGTTGTCTCTGAGTCTTAATGTAATATACGTTCCCCAGCCTTTTTCACCAGGTGGAAAAAGAATAGGATATGTCATTGCATCTAATATAGGAAACAGGATACTGATTTGTTTCATTTTAGCGGCACTTGGATTATTGGGATCTGGTTTACAATGAATGAGCAAGTCCCTTTAAAAGAAGGTTCTCCAACTTCATTTCTGAATATGACAGCAACTTCCATTACAAGGGGAGAATTATATCTACCGGAGTCACTGTTACAATCATATTTAATCACCATTGTTACTTCCACGGGAGCAATAACTTTTGCTGCTGCTTCAGATTGGGCTTCCTTTTATAATTGTAACATCTTGCACAATTTTGTTAGTTAATTTATTTTATGCATGAAGTTGCTGATGTTGATCATGAGTCTTTCTGAGCAGCCCTGGTTTTCTGGCATTGCTAATCTTTCACTTGTAGCTTCGACTATATCCAAAATATAGAGTTGAGCAAACTTCTGAAAAACACCATCCCAAGTATGTAAAGTTCCAGTATGATGATAAACTTGTCTGTGTGTTCTAAAACAGTGTGGTCCATATCCTGATGGTGATTCAATACTTGCACCCATTGAACCAAAATGGAACAAAACTATTTATGGAACAAATATTTTCCATGAAATTTTTACTGTCAGAATATTCATTTGTAATTAATCTTTTTAAATATGCTGGGTAATCTGGAAAATGTATATCATTTGAACAGACATTCACTTTGCTACAGCATCAAATAAATTTACCATCAGATTGGTTTTCATCAGAGAAATTTAATGATAGGCAAAATTCACATCTAACAGTCATTCCACCATAACTATGTTGGAGAATTGCATCCTCACGTACTCCATTTTCATTGAGAAAGCAGTTCCTACCAATATTGTTAGTACATGTTGATGACTGTTCTCTATACATATTCTGTCTAGACACCGCCTTTTTTCAACTTCAAAGGCACGTTGATCTTTAGACATTCTTCGGCTTCAGAGCAACATTTTTTCAATAGCTGCTCTTCAGATACATTCTGTCGAAGGTGCAGCCTTCTTTCAAGATCAGAAGCATGTTGCTCTTCAGACATTTTCTGTCAATAACAATGGCATCTTTTGGCTGCAGAGCTAGGTTGTATCAACAGTTTTTCTTTGGACATAGACCTACCTCTCTACTGCCAAGGTCTGAGATACAAGTGAATAACAGTCCTTGCTGTCAGGCCTTTGAGAACTGCGTGACCATTGGCTGATTCTGTGGGGGTGGAATTTCCTCCTACCTGTTGTCAGTTTCCACAGCTGGGATGAGGAAGCTGGGGCTCCAGAGAGAGCGACACCCTCTAAGTTGCCAGCTTTCTCACTCTGCGGGACCCCACAGGCAGGCCTTGGCACTGCCCACCCTGCCTCACTGGGTCCCTGATGGACCCGGACCCTGCAGGTGAGCCCTGGTGCTGCCCTCCTTGCCTCCCTCTGCCCCTGATTCACCTGGACCCCTGCAGGCAGCTTCTGGCTTGGCTCGTCCCACCTCCCAGGGGCCCAATGGACCAGGACTTTATGAGCAGGGCCTGGCTGGTGGGCTTAGCAGAGGTACAGTCAATTAGCATCTTTTTCTTTTATTAGTGTAGGTGATTCTTTAATCCAAGAATAAATCTCACTCGGTGACTGAAACCAGTTTGGCTCGGTGGATAGAGTGTCGGTCTACGTACAGAAAGGTCCCAAGTTCGATTCTGGTCAAGGGCGTGTAAGTTGGTTGCGGGCACATCCCTAGTAGGGGGTGTGCAGGAGGCAGCTGATCTATGTCTCTATCTCATCGATGTTTCTAGCTCTCTATCCCTCTCCCTTTCTCTCTGTAAAAAAATCAATAAAATATATTTTAAAAATAAATAAATAAATAAATAAATCTCACTTGGTGATGGTGTGCAATCCTTTTCATATGTTTCAGAATTTGATTTGCCAGTAGTTTATTGAAGATATTTACATCAATATTCATAAAGTAATAGTCTATAGTTTTTTTTATGTCTTGTGTTTGGTACCAGGATAATGTTGGCTAAATGGAATGATTAGAAAACATTCCCTTCCATTTAATATTTTGGAAGAATTTGAGAAAGATTGGTGTTAATTATTCTTTAAATGTTTAGTAGAATTCATCATTAAAGCCATTTAGTCCAGCAAATTTCTTCATGGGAAGATTTCTGATCACTAATTTAATCTTCTTATGAATTAGAGTTATTAGGGCTTCATATTTCTTTTTTATTGAGTTTTGGTACTTTTTTTTCTAGGAATTTGTCTATTTCATTTATGTTATCCACCTTGTTTGTGTACAATTGTTCATAGTAGTATTTAAGATATATTTTATTATTGTCAATGTTCCCTCTTTCATTTATGATTTTTAATTTTGGGTCTTCACTCTTTTTCCATTAAGTATAGCTAAAGATTTGTCAATTTTATTGATATTCTGAAGAGACAACTTTTGGTTTTGATAACTTCCCTATTATTTTTCTATTCTCTGTTTCATTTATCTCAGCTATTTTATTTATTTTCCTTATCATTTAAAAATTTTATTCACACTTACTGAAAGAGCTCTTCGTAGACTTCAAATATACAGATCTTTACCCTTTATCAGTTGTGTGTATCTTTAACTAGGAACATAAGTTAGCTAAGATGCTCCTGAAGCCACACAGCATGTGACTGTAGAGTCATTTTGGCCTCCATGCTTTCCCATACTATATGTTATCTGTGCCTTCAGGAACTGCCATGATGCTATTAAAAGCTATTTGGTTATCACATCCAGGCAACTCTGTCACAATGACTGCTGGGCTGATAGTAAGGCACCATCAACTTTGATTCTTCCCAATTTCAAAATTATCTCCACTATTTAAAAAATACTGTGATTTCCTTTCTTCTTCTAAGTTTGGATTTACTTTGTTCTCTTTTTCTAGCTCCTTAAGGTATAAAGTCACATTGTTGATTTGAGGTGTTTTTATAAAATGCAAATATTTGCAGTTATAAATTTCCTGTTAACACTGCCTTTACTACATCTAATAACTTTTGGTATATTGTTTCATTTTTATTTTCTCAAGATATTTTATAATTTCTCTTTTTATTTTTTTATTCCACTGTTTTTTAAGAGTTTGTTGTTTAATTTCCACTTATTTGTGAATTTTTGAATTATTCTTCTGCTATTGATTTTTAGTTTTATCCTACTGTGATCAGAAAATATTTGACTTTTTTATTTTAAATTTAATAAAACTGTGTTTAACTACTCTGGCTAGGTGGCTCAGTTGGTTGGAGCATCATCCTGTACACCAAGAAGTGCCCTGACCAGGAATTGAACCATGATCTCCTGGTTCATAGGTCAACAGTTAACCACTGAGCACCCCTGGCTGAGCTAAATATTTTCTTTGTGGTTACCATGATTATTATATATAACACTAGAGGTCTGGTGTATGAATACATGTACAGATAGGGTCTGGCCAGTGATCAGGGCTGATCAGGACCACAGGAGGTTGGCTGGCCAGGGGGAGGGACCATGTGAGATTGGCCAACTGGGAGGAGGGGCTGTGGGAGCGAACTGACCACAAGGGGAAGTGCTGAGCATCTGTCTCTTGGTGATCAGAATGTGTCATAGAGATCAGTCATTTGGTTGCTTAGGCTTTTATATACAGGCAGTCCTCAGCTTACTTCATTTCATGGTTATGTTGCCATCTCCCATTTATTTATATAAAAAAGTTCTGTCATTTAGAGATATGTACATATATGCTTTATGTTTTTTATTATTTACTTACCACAAGTAAAAGTCAAGAATTATCTTTGTCTTTTAGCAGTTGATTATAATGTATCTCACTGTGAATCTCTTTAGGACTATCTTAATTTGTGTTTGTTGAGCTTCTCATATTTGTATATCCATGTCTTTGCTTAAATTTTGGATGTTTTATTATTTTTTCAAATAATTTTGCTGAAACTTTTTTTTTCTATTTCTTGAATTCCCATAATGTATACATTGATATGCTTAGTGGTGTTCCAAGAGTCCCTTCAGTTCCGTTTACTTTACATCGTTGTCTTTTCTTTTTGTTCCTCACACTCAACAATTTTAGATGACCTATCACCAAGTTCACTAATTCTTTATTCTTTATATTCTAGTTGTTGAAAGCATTATTATGGGCTGAATTGTGCTTTTCACCTTCCAAACTCATATCTTTCATTGAAAGTTGAGCATGTGAAAAAGTCACCTATCTTAATCTCTGCAGACCATCATGAAATACCTTTAGTAATTAGTAGACCCCTTGAACCTTGTAATTAGCCCTACATGGAGGCTTAAGTTCTCAAGTATTTCCTCACTGTGCTTTTGTCTGGATCTGTATAGATAAGCTTTTCAAATTTTATTTCTATCAATAAGTATCACCCAGCTCCTTCTGGGAGTTTAGTGCACAGACCAGACAGAATTTTGCAAATAAATTTTACACTGTTCCTCCCATTTTAAGTGAGGGTACCAGAAATTAAACCTCTTTCTACCAACCTTGAAGTACTAAGCCATGGAGGTGTTGGAATGTGGATGAGTAAAAATGGCATGAAATTTGCTACTAGTTTGAATGTGGCTTTATAAAAATTAGGTATTCATTCTGTTGCTATAGATCTTTTACTGGTTTCCAGAACTCCTATGTAGTTATTTTACTCAGTCAATGGTTGTTTATTTCATGTTTCCATGGTGAAGTTAGTGCCTGGAGCTTCCTAATCTGCCATCTTGACCATTTACAGTTAAACTTATTATTCAAATAATTGTACAGTGTCCTTACTAGAACTTAGTGTTTTTACTTTTTAATTATTTATTTGTTTTAATCTTAACCATTCTAATAGAATTGTAGTGGTATCTCATTTGCATTTCCCTAATGACTAATGATAGGACCATGTTTTAATATGCTCATTTAATAATTGCATATTAAATAACATATATTAAATAAATTATATAATACTAGAGGCCTGATGCACAGATTCATGCACCAGTGGGGTCCCTTGGCCATGTCTGTGCCCTCTCACAATCCAGAACCCCTCTAGGGATGTCAGATACCCAGTGTATGGATTCAGCCCAATCCCCGCAGGCCAGGCTGAGGGACCCCGCTGGTACACGAATATGTGCTACCAGGCCTCTAGTACACATATAAGATCTTTGGTTAATCTCATCCCACCCTCCCCATTTCCTCCTTCCCTCTGAGATTCATCAGTTTGTTCCGTATTTCCAACTCACTGTACTTTGAGTGTCTGACCCCTGGTGGTCAGTGCGTGTCATAGCTACTGGTCAAACAGTCGAACAGTAGAATGGTTGAACTGTTGCTTAGGCTTTTATATATATAAATAATATATAAAAGTAAATTAAATATATATATAATTTATATGTATATATAATTTATATGTATATATAATTTATATGTATATTTAATTAAATATGTATATTTAATTTATATATATGTGTACTTATTCCCCTATTAGGTACAATATTTGATCAATTTGCATGTGTACTATTTACTTCAGTGTGTGCTTTTTTTTAATTTTAGAGTTTAAAGTGTTGCTTACATTCATTTAATACAAGTCCTTTATAACTTATGTGGCTTGCTAACATTTTATCCCTATCTCTGGTTTATATAAACTTTCTCTTAAATTTATCTCTCATAAAGCAAAAGTCAAGTTTATTAGTTTTGTTTTGTTTTTATGTATTTTGCTTATCACATCATATCTAAAAACTTAACACCAAACCCAAGGACATATAAACTATCTTTTATATCTTATTACATGTTAAAATCCTGCAGACTATATTTGTTTTGATAATTTGGGGGATCTCTATTCTGTCCCATTGAACCAAGTGTCTACCCCTTGATTAGTTGCCAGGGCTGACCAGCAGACCCTGAGTGAAGGATGAACAGATTGCTCTGACACATGTTTTTATTAAAGAGAGGGCTAAAGGACTATTTTACTTTAGAAACAAAAAGCAGTCCTGCCAGGACCGGTTTGGCTCAGTGGATAGAGCGTCGGACTGCGGACTGAAAGGTCCCGGGTTTGATTCCACGCAAGGGCATGTACCGTGGTTGCGGGCACATCCCCAGTAGGGGGTGTGCAAGAGGCAGCTGATCGATGATTCTCTCTCATCGATGTTTCTAACTCTCTATCCCTCTCTCTTCCACTCTGTGAAAAATCAATAAAATATATTAAAAAAAAAAAAAAGCAGTACTATTTGCCAGCCTTCTTAGGCTTTCATTGTCACAACAGCTTGAACTAAAATTAAGCTCTTGGTATAATTAGCAGGGTATAATTATCCTTGAGAAAGTATATGCTTCTTTAAGGTCAGCTCTTTAAAAACTAAACATAGAAATTCTAGCAAAACAACCTGGGTGATCTGACTTGTTTGGAAAAGTCAAGATAGGGGCTGCTGCCTATGGCAAGGCCCCTGACCTTTTTGAGAATCCTCCTTACAGACATTCCAACCAAGTCCCATGTTTCCTCACAATTGGTGTAGTTTTATAATAAACACAGAAATCAGGTAATGTGAATTTTCCAACTTTGTTATTTTTTTCATCATTGTTTTGGGTATCCCTTTGCCTTTTCATACAAATTTTAGCTTCAGCCTCCTGCTATATACAAGAACATTTGTTGAGATTTTCATTGGGATTGCTAAATCTATATATTAAATTTGGGGAATTAACATCTGACTAATATTGAATGTTCCAATCCATGAATACTACATGTGTTTTCATTCATTTTTCCTTCATTGCAATCTTTCATCTGTATTTTGTAGTTTGCTGTACACAGAGCCTGCAGTAAAAATTAGGTATATTAATTTTATAACTAAGTATTTGCTATTCGTGCTAATGTGAATTATTTTTATTTTTCTTATTAATATATAAGAATACAATTGTCTTTTATTTATTAACCTTGTATCCTGAGACCACAAGAAACTTGCCTATTAGTTCTTAAAGCTTTTTTGCAAACTTTTTCTATATAGAAAACATTGCCATCTAATAATAGAGACAGTTTTATTTATTTCTTTACTATCATTAGCTCTTTATTTATTTTTATTGCTGATTGCTCCACTAGGATTTTGAATATGATATTGACTAGAACAAATGAGAGAGAATATCTTGCCATATTCATGAACTCTTGCCATTATTAGTGATGATACTAAATGTTGACAGATGATTTTTTTTTAATAAAGAAACTTCCATTTATTAAAGATTTAGTGAGATTTTTTTATGCTATTTATGTATATATTGAAAAGATATGCACTACACAAGAATAAACTCAAAATGGATTAAAGATTTAAATGTATATCATGAAACAATAAAAATCTGAGAAAATATAGGCAGTAAAATTTGGACATTTCTCCTAGCAAAATTTTTGCAAATATATCTCCTATGGAAAGGGAAACAAAATTTTTTAAATGGAACTGCATCAAACTAAGATGAAAAGGAAATCTACTGAATGGGAGAACATATTTGTCAATAATACATCTGATAACTTATACCACACAACACCAACAAGATTAACAACCCAATAAAAAAAATGGGCAAAGGACCCAAATAGACAGTTCTCCAAAGAGAACATACAGATAGCTAATAGATATGTGAAGACATGCTCAATATCACTAATCAGAGAGATGCAAATTAAAACCACACTGAGATATTAACTCATGTCAGAAGAGCTATCATCAATAAATCATCAAAAAACAAGAATTGTCCAGGCTGTGGAGGAATGGGAATCTTCATGTACTGTTGGTGGGAAGGCAGACTGGTGCAGCCACTGTAAATAACAGTATGGAGTTTCCTCAAAAAATTAAAAATGGAACTGCTTTTAGACCCAGCAATCCCACTTCTAGCGATATATCTAAGAAACCTGAAACACTAATTTGAAAGTATATATGCACCTCTATAGTCATTGAAGCATTATTCATAACTAGAGGCCTGGTGCACGAAATTCATGCACAGGGAGGGTTGTCCCTCAGCCCAGCCCGCACCGTCTCCAATCTGGGACCCCTTGAGAAATGTCAGACTTCCAAGTAGGAGCGGGCCTAAGTGGGCAGTCAGACATTCCTCTCACAATCAAGGACTGTTAGCTTCCAACTGCTTACCTGCCTGCCTTCTAGATTGCCCCTAACCAATTCCACCTGCCAGCCTGATCACCCCCTAACCACTCCCCTGCCAGCCTGATTGATGCCTAACTGCTCCCCTGCCAACCAGTTTGCCCATAACTGCCCTCCCCTGTAGGCCTGGTCCCCCCCAACTGCCCTTCCCTGCAGGCCCAGCCACCCTCAACTTCCCTTTGTGCTGGACTGGTCATCCATAACTGCCCTCCCCTGCAGGCTTGATCGCCCCCAACTGCCCTCCCTTGTAGGCCTGGTCCCTCCCAACTGCTCTCCCCGGCTAACTTGATCACTCACAACTGCCCTGCCTTGCTGGCCTGGTCCCTCCTAACTGTCCTCCCCTGCTGGCCATCTTGTGGCAGTCATCTTGTGTCCACATGGGGGCAGCCATCTTGTGTGGTGGAGTGATGATCAATTTGCATATTACTCTTTTTATTAGCTAGGATAGAGGACTAATACATGGGTGGAGGCCAGCTAGTTTGCCCTGAAGGGTGTCCCAGATCAGGGTGGAGGTTCCCTTGGGGCATGGGGCGGCCTGAGTGAGGGACCTGGGCAAGGGGCCTGTGGTGGTTTGCAGGCCAGCCATGCTCCCCGATGACCCAATTGGAGGCTTTGGTATCTGGGATTTATTAACCTTCTATAATTGAAATTGTGTAGCCTTGAGCAGAGCCAAGCCTCCTGCTTGCTCTGCGGCTGCCACCATTTTTGTTGGGATTTATTTATCTACTGTAATTGAAACTTAGTAGGCTTGAATGGAGGCATAGATCAACTAGGGTGTGCCGAAAGCTTGGCTTCCTCCATCGCTGGCAGAAACAGCCTCCTGCTCTCTCCAACTCTGTGGCCTCCACCATTTTTGTTGGGATTATTTATCTTCTATAATTGAAACTTTGTAGCCTTTAGTGGAGGCCTAGGCTGGCCAGGGTGTGTGGAAAGCTTGGCTTTCTCCATTATTAGGGAAACCCAAGCCTCTACTTCGTGGCTGCAACCATCTTGGTTGGGTTAATTTGCATACTCATTCTTGATTGGATGGTGAGCATGGATTGTGGGTTTAGTGGAGTGATGGTTAATTTGCATATTATTCTTTTATTAGATAGGGTAGCCAAGATCTGAAAACAAACCAAGTGCCAATCAGTAGATGAGTGGATAAAAAAAAGATGTACATTTACAAAATGGAATGCTATTCGGCAGCAATAAATAAATAAATAAATAAATAAATAAGAAAGGGGTATCTTATTTTTTGCAACACATGATGGACCTGGAGATTATTATGCTAAGTGAAATAAGCCAGTCAGAGAAAGACAAATACCTTATGATCTCACTTATATGTGGGATCTAATGAACAAAATAAAAATAAACTGGCAAACTAAATAGAAACCGACTCATAGATAGAACAGAGCAACAGCTGTTAGAGGGGAAGGAGTTTGGGAGACATGGATGAAAGAAGATAAAAGGATAAAGAAAAGAAAAAGACATGTCATATATACACAGATAACAGGGTGGTGATAGCCACAGGGAGAGGGGAGTGAGTAGTACCTGAAGGTGAGCAAGGAGGGAATGGGAAGGAAAAGAGACTTTGCTTGGGGTGTTGGGTGCACGATGCAGTGTGCCGATGATGTTTTGTTGAGTTGTACACTTGAAACCTGCATGATTTTGTAAACCAATGTCACCCCAAATAATTCAATAAAAGCAATCAAGAAAAGAAAGAAATGATATATACTTTGTTTTATAAAGTCTCTTAATGTGCTGAATTCCATTGCTTGATATTTGAATTACATCTAGTTTTTATTTTAGAATGATGATTTACTCACTAAATGGCTTGGGATGTATTTCTCCCTTCTCTATTTTCTGGGACAACTTATTTTAGAATTTATATTTGTATTAGTCAAAGTTCTTTCTCTAAAGAAACAGAACAAATAGGATGTAGGACTGTAGCTATAGACATAGCTGTAGATATAGACATAGCTATAGATACATATACATATATACATATAGATATAGGTGTGTAGATAGATTTATTATAAGAATGTGCTCAAGCAGTTATGAAGGCTGAAAACTTAAAGGCTGAAAACTTAAAGTCTGGCTGGAGAATCAGGAATGTTCATGGTATAAATCTGTTTAAGTCTTTAAGCCTGAGAACCAAGTGCTCTGAGATCTGGGGGCAGAAAAGGATAAAAGTCCCAACTCAAGAAGAGAGGGAAAATTTGCCCTTCCTTTGCTCTTTTGTTCTAATTGAGCTCTTAGCAAACTAGATGATACCTGCCTATATTGGTGAGGGTGAATATCTTTCCTCAGTCTACTGCATCAAATGCTAAACTCTTCTAAAAATGCCTTCACAGACACACCCAGAAATATTTTGCCAGGTATCTGGGCATCCCTTAGCCCAGTCAAGTTGACAAATAGAATCAACCATTATATTATTTTTTCTCTCTCAAGTGTTTTATAGAATTTGTTATTGAAATAATCTGAAACTGGAATTTTATTTTTAGGAAGGTTTTAAATGATAATTTCAATGTTTTTAATAGACTCAGGACTATTCATGGTTAGCTATTTCTTTTTTTAATGAGTTTTGGTACTTGTATCTGTATTAGATTTCTACTTCTGCTGTAACAAATCACTACAATCTTAGTGTCTAAAATAAAATATTTTATATTTTTAAAGTTAGAAGTATAACATTCATCCCACTGGACTAAAATTAATTTGTTACTAGGGTTGTGTTCCTTCCTGGAGGCTTCAAGAGAAAACTTGTTTCCTTATTGGATGCCACTTGCCTTTCTTGGTTTGTGGCTTCTTTTTCTGTCTTCAAATCCAGATACTTTAAATCGCTTTCTGCACCTTCTATGATCACATTTTGTATAACATTTTTATTTCTGTTATAACAAATTACCATAAATGTAGTAACCTCAAACAACATAAACCCATCATCCCAGAGTTTTGGAGGTTAGATATTCAAAATGGATCTTCAGAGTTGCATTTCTTTTGGAAGCTCTAGAGGAGAACCCATTTGTTATATTTTCCATCTTCTAGATAATGCCTGCATTTCTTGCCTCATAGTCTTACATCACTCCAGCCTGTTTCCATTGCTACCTCTCCTCCTGTGACTATAAAACTCCTGCTTTTATAAGGAGCCCTGTGATTACCTTGGACACACATAGGTATCCAGGATAATCTCCATTGCAAAATCCTCAATTTAATCACATTCACAAAATTTTCTTTGCCATGCAAGGTAACATTAATAAACTTTATATGTCAGTAAATGAACATCTCTTTGCAAGGAGGAGGCACTATTCTGTCTTTATACATTCCTTTCTGAGTTAACCAGGAAAGGTTCTTGCTTTTAAAGATGCATGTGATTAGATTGAGTCCACCTGTATAATCTGGATAATCTCCCCATTTCAAGGTCCTTAACCTTAACCACATCTTCAACATGTTTTTTTTTGTTGTTGTTGTTGTTTATTTTTGTTTTTTTATCAAGTACAGTAATATATTCATGAGTTCTGGGGATTATGACTACAGTATGAATTTTTTTGAAGCCATTATTTTGCCTACCAAATTGTATTTCAGGAATTAGTCCATCTCATTCAGGTTTTCTATGTACTATATAAAATTGGTCATAATATTCCCTTATTATCCCCCATGTCCACTCTTTCATTATTGATAGTGGTAATTGTGTTTCCTGTCTTTTTATCTTGGTCACCCTGTTTAGAGATTTATCAATTTTATTGATTGTTTTTGAAGAAACATCTTTTGTGGTCATTAATTTTCCTTCTGGCTTTATGTTTTAATTGATTTATGTTCTAACCTTTAGTTACCTTGCTCTCCTTTAATTTTCTCTTTTTATTTACCTAAGGGGAATACTGACTTAGATCTTTTTTTTTTTTCTTTTCTATTACAGGCTTTAATTGCTTTAAATTTCCTTTAAGCCCACAAGTTCTGTTACCTTTTATTTTCATTTAAGTCAAGATATTTTTAATTCCCTGAAGACTTAGATTATTTAGAAGTATGGTATTTAATTTCCATATATATGGAGACTGTATAAATATTGTTATTGATTTTTAGTTGATTTCTCGTCCTAGAGTATACTTTACATAGTTTATATTGCTTTAAATTTGTTCAAGTGTCTTTTATGGTCTAGAATATGGTCTATCTATGACAGTATTTCAGAAACATTTGAAAAGAATGTGCATTCTGATGTTAGGTTGAGTGTTCTATAAATATCAATGATAAAATTGTTCAGATAATCTATATTTCACTATTTTTCTGACCACTTATTTTATCAGTATGTTAGAAAGAATTTTTTAAGTGTCCAATTTTAATTGGTGATTTGTCTTTTTGTCTTTTCAGCTCTATAAGTTTTTTCTTCATGTATTTTGAGGATCTTTTGTTTGAAACATGGTATTTAGGATTGTTATGCCTTCTTGGTAAATTGACTCCTTTATCATCATTTAATATGCCTGATTATACTTGATAATATTCTTTGATCTAAAGTCCTAAGGATACATTTGTTGTTATTTATACTCCTAAACATTAAGGCATTTCTTTAATAAGAGACTAAAAAGGAATGGATCTCAGTGGAATTTTATCTGAGGCTGCTCTTCCCTATTCCTAGCCAGCGCCATGAAGAAAATTTTGTAAGGATACTCTCAAAATTTCTTGTAAGCACTTGGTGCAGTTCATGGAGGAAAGTTTTTTTTTGTTTGTTTGTTTGTGGGTTTGTGTGTGTGTGTGTGTATGTATGTGTGTGTGTGTGTGCTTTTTTAAATATATTTTTATTTATTTTAGAGATAAAGGGAGAGAGAGAGATAGAAAAATCAATGATGAGAGAGAATCATGCACTGGCTGCTTCTTACACACCCCATCCCAGGGATGAAGCCCATAATCCTGACATGTGACCTGACCAGAAATTGAACCTTGATCCCTTGGTTCATAGGTTGACACTCAACCACTAAACCACACTGGCCAGATGAGGAAAAGTTTTCAAGAGAATACTAGCCGTGATATATCTGCCACTCCTAAAGTCTTCACACTCTCCTTTGCCCATGCTCTCAGCCTTTAGCAATTCATTATTATTTTTATCTGAATGTTCTTAATGTCTTATATTAAATCTAATGGCATCTTCTCCAGGTAAGCCAATGCTAGAATTTGGTTTTCTGTTGTAGGTGCCAATTTCTCCCTAGATTTGGAGTTAATTATTTGACTTTTGGCTACAGTTCTTTGATTGGCTTCAAGAAATACCTAAATTTTTAATTTTTCATGTCTCCAGCGTGTTTGTTTTGTTTTGGTTTTTTGTTGTTGTTGTTGTTGTTTTGTTTGTTTGTTTTGTTTTGTTTTGTAAGCATGAGAACGATGCTCTTTTTATCTCTCTGTATCTCAAAGTAGATACCAAAAGTGGCATCAGGGAGAGAATTTAGTGAGAGATTCCTAGATTGTCTCTAACTTGGTATTCTTACAAACAATGCTGCAATAAATGTCCTATATGATAACTATATGAGAATTTTCTTGTGTTATTAGGAGAGGGGTTACTAGGTTCTATCATGTGTGTGTAGTCAATTTGGCCAGTGCTACCATATTGCTCTCCAAAAATGACTATGCATGTCTACATGCCCACTATAATTAAATGAAATGTGTTACCTGGGTCCTTGCCCATATGTAACATTATAAAATTTTTCAACTTTTAAAAATATAAATACAAAGTAGCATAACATCATTTTAATGTACATTTATCTGATTACTAATTATTTTGAGCTTGTTTTTTATACTTACTAGAGGACTGGTGCATGAATTTGTGTATGGATGGGGTCCCTTGGCCTGACAGAGATTAGAGCCAGCTGGCAGGTGGGTGTGTGGGTGTGTGAAAGTACTGTGGGAGGTTGGCCGGACTTGGGGAAAGGACCACAGGAAGTTGGCCAGCCACAGGAGGTTGACTGCAGGAGCACACTGACCACCAGGGGGCAGCTCCTGTGTTGAGCATATGCCCCTTGGTGGTCAGTGCATGTCATAGCTACTGGTCGGTCATCTGGTTGTCTGGTCATAACAGTCACTTAGGCATATATATATATATATATATATATATATATATATATATATATAGAGAGAGAGAGAGAGAGAGAGAGAGAGAGAGAGAGAGAAAGAGACTAGTGGCCCTGTGTGTGAAATCATGTGCAGTAGGCCACCTGCTGCTTCTGTGGGCACCAGCGGGAACCACAGCATGCCCACGAGAGCCAGCGGGGAGGGACCGAGAGGTGCTCCATCCATCTTTTAGTGACTGGTCACACATGCAGCACCGCCTTCCCGCACATGCCTCGCCAGGCACGCAGCCCTGCCCACCTGCATGTGCCTGCTGCGCATGCAGCCTCCTGCTGAGTGGTTGTTAAATGTGAAAGCATGATCACCGTTTGCATATTAGCCTTTTATGATATAGGATTATACATGGAAGTTTTATTTCCCTAAATTTTCTATTCTTATACTTTTCCCATTTTCATTGCTTTATTTGTCTTGTGTGTTTTTTTAGGTGGCTTAATTGTTTATTTTAGTTCTTAGTCCTTCATCAATTAACTTGATATAGCCAACCCATCAAATTTTATCTTATAATTTGTATTTTGGAGAGTCTTATGATGTTTTTCCTTATATTTAGGCTACAGAGACAATAGGACTTACAAACTTTTTTTTTTTTTTACATCTATGCATTGTTTCAAATCTTGTCACCAACCTTTGATTCAGTATACATTCAAATGTAGATTAAACTTACTTTTGAGAATTAGAGAAAAGGGAGTACTCTAGCAAAGTTGAAAAATACAGCATAAAGCATACTAGAGTAGAAGTTTTGTCCAAACTTCACAGCTAACTAGAGGTAAAGTTTGGACAAATGATCTTAATCAACTAATAGTCTCATTGAACTTGATAATGTTTTATTGGTAAAGTGGAGATAACACCACTAGGGTTTGCCTTGTGTTTCAAGTAGTTTTGAAAGTACTTTGAAAATTATATATTGCAGTCTGATGAAGACCTGGGGAAGATGCAAGAGCAGGTTAGGGGGATCCGTGGGGGTAAAATGCGACATCTGTAATACTTTCAACAATAAAAATAAAAAATTAAAAGGAAGAAAAAGTCTTGTATTGCAATACAAATATAAAATCCTGGCATGATCAGTTTGTGTCTTTGGTTTTGTTTTATTAGTAAGATTACCTAAACAAGTGGCTCTCAGACAGTTTCAAGGATATTAATAAATGTCCTTGAAAAATAAATTATGTGTTAAAATCGGTTCGGAATTATTATTTAAACCAGTTGTATACTGTGGGACTTCTTAGAAACATCACTATTCTAATATGCAATGAACTTGGTCAAGAGTCATAAAATAGTGTATATTTTTCCACCACAGATATTTCCCTTTCAGACTTTTTTTTTATCACAGAATTCCAATGAAACATCTCCCAGAAAGTAATCTTATAAAATACAAATTGGGGGGAAATGGTTTATTGGAAAGAACACTGGGCTTCTCATATTCTAGTTCTGTTACTCAGGTGAGACTTTGGGAAAGGTACTTATCCTCTTTGAGAATCACTTTCTTAACCCTTGAAAATAGGGCTAAAATTTTCCATTAAAGTACTTTTTAATAAACTGTATTTAAAATAAGTGTCTGGTACATAGTAGAACTCAATAAGTGGTGGTGGTGGTGGTGGTTTGTTTATTTTTGTTATTATTGTTGACAGTATTATTAAGATTATCAGTGTAAACACCTGCCAGAATGGCTACCATCAATAAATCAACAAGTGCTGGTGAGGATGTGTAGAAAAAAAATACCCTAGTAACACTGCTGGTGGAAAGGCAGACTGGTGCAGCCACTGTGGAAAAAAGTATGGAGTTTCCTGAAAAGATTAAAAATGGAACTGCCTTTTGACTCAGTGACTCCACTTATGTGAATATATGCTAAGAATTCAAAAACACCAATCTGAAAGAATATATGCACCCTTATGTTCATAGCAACATTATTTACAATAGCCAAGATCTGAAAAGAGCCCAAGTGCCCATCAGTAGTTGGGTGGATAAAAACAAAAAGCAAAACAAAACTGTGATACGTTTACACAATGGCATACTACTCGGTCATAAAAAAGAAGAAAATTCTAGCTTTTGTGACAACAAGAATGGACCTGAAGATTATTATGCTAAGTGAAATAAGCCAGAGAAAGACAAAAACCATATGATCTCACTTATATATGGAATCTAATGACAAAATAAACTGATGACCAAAATAGAATCAGAAACATGGAGACATGGAACAGACTCACAGTTTTTATAAGGGAGAAGGGATGGGGGCTGGGTATACAAAAAGTGAAGGGATTAAGCAAAAAATTTATATGTTGTCTCCCCAAAATATATACACAAATTTTGAATTATAAAGGCAGTGTATATTAAAATGAATGTCAATTTAAAAATTGAGCTATAAGCTATTAAAGTGTGTATATACTTTTTTTATTGATTTCAGAGAGGAAGAGATAGATAGAAACATCAATGATGAGAGATAATTATTGATTGGCTGCCTCCTGCATGTCCCTCACTGGGGATTGAGCCTGCTACTTGGGCATGTGCCTTTGACTGGAATTGAACCCTGGACCATTCATTCCACAGGCTGATGCTCTATCTACTGAGCCAAACCGGCTAGGGCTGCATACATTTTTTGAGAATATATATATCAATAGACACAGACAGCAGTATTGTGATTGCCTGAGGGAAATGGGATGGGGAGGTAGAAGAGGGCAAAAGGGGGATAAATGGGATGGAAAGAGACTTTGCTTTGGATGATGGGCAGATGCCCAAATGCAGATGATGTTTTGTTGAGTTGTACACTTGAAATCTGTAGGATTTGGTAACCAATGTCATTACAATAAACTCAATGAAAAAAGTGATTGATCAGAGATCATATAGCTATCAATAAAACTAGTTCAAAACTCAAACTCCCTTAGTATTGTGCTCTTTCCATTCACTAAAATTTAAAAAAAGGAGTACACATCACTACTCCACTTCAATGTGATTGTCAATTCTGCTAGAAAAATCTACTTAAAACAGGTGTCATACTTCTTTCAGGATTGTAAAACTCCATATCCACCTCTAATTAAACAGACTTTCTTTATCCAACCCAAAATATTTTTCTTCAAATTATTCTGTTCCAATGTATAATCCCTTTAATCATTCTACTTGTCTTTCAACTCCCAGTAAGCTGTTTGTAAATTTTGAGAGCCATAAAAAAATGATCATTGACACTTTTCCCCTCCCTCTGAAGTAAAATATTAGAAGGAACTTAAAGCAAAGGCACTTCTCCACATGGAGCAGAATTTCCTATGGTGAATTGCTGGCGACTTCATTTCCCTTACTGAACAACAGAAACTACAAAGGCAAAGGGTCATACTGTATGGATTAAGATGCTGAGCCCACAGCAGGAAAAGCCAGCAAGGGGTCAAAGTAATAAGCGAGGAACTGTTAGTTGTACAGTAGTTTGTCTAAATGTGAATATAATCTGTGCACATCTCAGGGGTTGGCATTTGGGACTGAAATAAAATCATAGAAATGTTTTGTTTTAATTTACCATTTATGTAGAGAGACATAAAAAGGTAGTTTCTCCTGGGGCTTAAAAGGTACTTTGGGCAATAAATCAGGTGTTTCCATTTTCAGGTTCCCTGGATAGGACTTATTAAACAACCATGTCAGCAAAAGTTGAAAGCTTGAAAAAGTAAATGTTTAAATGTACCACCCACCTAGGAGTAGCTTAGGCTTTGGGAGAAGCTGGCTCAGCATGTATAAAGCTGGGCTCAGGAGGTGTTTTTTCATTACCTGACCCTACCTAAAAGCTAAAGAGAACAATGCAGGTTCAGTTGAATGGTTACCTTTAGAGTAAATCCTATTCCCTGAAAAGTATAGTTTTTATTTTGGGTGTTTTCTTCTTAAGAGACAGTTTTCAAAGCACTGCCCATCGCTGTTTCACTGACGTAGGATACAAAGAACAGTCAATTGTTTTTATTCCATCCATTCCTCTCGACCCTCATTGAAAAACATTCTTTGGCACAAAGTTATAGGAGTCACTCTTCCCACTTACTCTCTAAAACTTGAGAGGATGTTGTTTTAAATTTCATAGGAAGGTCATACATGCATTCAACACTTTAAACGTGTACATTTGTAGCATCTGTTGCAAATTCTGTTTTTTTCTGTTTTTTTATCTCCATAGTAACTGTTTCTTTGCACAAGTGTCAAAAGGACAGGCAGACTAAGTTGGCCTTGACTGCTCTTTAGTAATCAGCCCTTACACAGCATGCTTCAGGAAACATCCTTTTGATAGATGGTGTTCCTGTGAGAGTAGCTGCAAAAGTGGAGGCAAAGTGTCTTCCTACCTCGGGCTTTGCTGATGAACCGTAGCAATCTGGCATAGCTAGAGTGGGATCCCAGGTCTAATCATAGCCAACTGGCTCCTTTGTGATTTGCTTCATGTTCATTTTGTTTGACAGTTCTGAAGCTGTGTTTTCTTACAGCTGAGTGGCCTGTGGCAGCTGGGTGTAGAGAATAGTTCTCACTCACATAGAGACCACACACACAAGAAGAGAGAGAGAGCAAAAGTGAGCACGAGAGCGCAAGAGCTAGAGAGACAGACAAAGATTGAGAGATGTGTGAAAAATTGAAATGACAAAGGCTGTTAGTGGCTTGTCTCATCGTCACAGACAAACTGAAATGGCTGCTGGTAATCTGAGCACTTGAAAGGAGGCAGGACAGAAGACAGGGCTATCAAGGTTCACTCTTTCCACTGGAATTCTACAAAGGTCAGGTTCAAAATGATTGTGCCTCACTTCTAAACCTATAGGCTTAAGAGAGCACAGTGAGGATACTAAGAAAGAATATGCCTTTCACTGCTTGAAAAATTAAAAATTATTTAATTCTTCAGAATTGATTTTCTGTAACTACCTGTTGGGGCACTGATGATAATAGCTTCATAGATGTAGAAAAATTCCAGAATATACTCAAAAAGAATAGCTATTTAACTTCTAATTGAACAAAATTTAATAGAATGAATGTTTTGGGAGTGAGGCATAAATTCAGAATCTAAATGACATAACTGGAGCAAAGTGTACATAGAAAATAGTGAATAAGTAAACAAAAGGACACTGAAAGGAAGACAAGGCACTAATAACAATTGAAAAAGAGGGCAGTGAGCCTTCATCACAATCATGTTACAATAGAAACCCCACTCTAATACAGGATCATGGCTGAAAGAATTTGCTGCCTTATGGATTCATTTATATTACAGCCACAGAAAACTTTTTGAGAAAGAGCTCGAACCCACCCATTTTCACCTCAGTGTTGGTTAAAATAACGATGCAGAAAATACAGCTATCAGAACAACTGATATTTTAGTTATACAAATAGCAGGGTAACTAGATAAGCTGGTAAAAGGAAAGATTACCAACCTCTATTTTATTCTTTTATGTTTAGGAAGAAAAAGCAAAAATGTGAATACAAACTATTAATCAAAGATCAGTGTATACATTGATCATCTCTTTTTGTTTTTACTTTATTTTTATTGTTGACACTATTACAGATGTCCCCATATTATCCACGTACCCCCAAGCCCCACTAAACCTTACCTCTGGCCATCAACTCACTGTAGTCTGTGTCCATGGGTTATGCCTATAGATTCTTTGGCTAATCACTTCACCTTCTTTCATCCCATCTCTCCTCCCACCACCCCTCTGATAGTTGTCAGTCTATTACATCCCACATATAAGTGAGATCATAAGTTATTTGTATTTCTCTGACTGGCTTATTTCGCTTAGCAAAATATTCTCCAGTTCTATTCATGCTGTCACAAAAGGTAAGAGTTCCTTCCTTTATCCAGTGGTATAGTATTCCATTGTATAAATTTGCCACATCTTTTTTATCCTTTCATCTACTGATGGGCACTTAGACTATTTCCAGATCTTGTCTATAGTAAATAATGCTGCAATAGTAATAGCAGGTGTGCATATAGTCTTTTGAATTAGTGTTTGTTTTGTTTGTTTGTTTTTTAAATATATTTCCAGAAGTGGAATCACTGAGTCAAAACGCAGTTTCATTTTTAAATTTTTGAGGAAAGTTTCTGGGCTTCCATTCTTATCCATAAAATGAGGGATGTGTAAATTATTCCATAAGTCCATTTCTGCTCTGCCATATGACAATTCTGTAACTTGTGAATATTCTACTGTGATGGTCCTTATCACTGATAAGTGTGTATTCCTGGTACTCTTATCTTCTGGGCTTTTTCTGGGCACCCTTGTGGTTGAGTGGAACACTGTGACTAGTTCTTATAAATTAGAAGTTCTGTAAAAATTTCTGTAAGCTAAAGTGATATGTGTCACTTCTAAGTCAGAGCATTCATTTACCAGTGTGAAATCTCCCATAAATATGATTCTTTTTTTGCATAGCTACTAGAAAATTCAATATGAAGGCTATTGTGTCATTTTGTATCTCTGAGGTATTACTTAATAGACATGTAATATAAGGTAACAGTAAACCTTTATGATGTCAAGGCACTGAATTTTGTGACTTGTTTGGCATTGCAGCATAATCTAGCCTATCTTTACTGATATGGCTGCTTGCAATGTTAGACTGTACAAATCTTAGGGGAAGATGATGTTGTCTACAACCTTTACAGATTTTTACTCTGAAACTGAAGATGTTAAATGAATATTGGCTTATTTGTTGACTTTTTAGAAGAAATTTATTGACAGAGTAAATATGGTATAATAGAAAAAGAATGAGGTAGAAATAATTTTATATCTGTTAGGTCTAATAAGGTTAGTAGTTCTATAAGACACAGGCCTCAAATAAGTAAAAATGAAATATTAATACATTTGATGTTAAATTATTTTATTTCTAGCCATGCTAACCACAAGGAAGATACAATTAATAGTTGATGCTCTTTAGTAGTGTACACATTTAATCCAAATCAGTCAGCTATTTTACAATTTACTAGGCAACATACAGATTTAATATGTAAAATGCACCTACTAAGTGCTGGGATGTGTTAAAATGTATGATTACATTAGCAACTAAGGAATACACAGTGCTGTTGTTACAGAGTTCATAATCAAGCAGGTTGAAAAAGTAGGTAGAAACTATGTTCAAGGTAGTTAGATATCCTGAGCTTATTCAGTGAGAAGTAATGCAAAACATTCATTTTACAGATTGTGTCAATCAACCAGTGATTTAGCTCTTACAATGCTAGGCAACTACCTTAATCTCCCCCTCCACAAGAGGTTCATTAACTTCATTGCCTCATAAACTATTTTTTTGAACTATAAGATTTGTTTTTCATGTTTAAAATAACAAAAAGCAAATCTAAATGTCCTTCAACAGAGAACAAGTTGAATTAAAGCCACTGAAGATATGAGAGGTAAGTTTACCAACATAAAAAGATGCTTATAGCCGAAACCGGTTTGGCTCAGTGGATAGAGCATCAGCCTGTGGACTGAAAGGTCCCGGGTTCGATTCCAGTCAAGGGCATATACCTTGGTTGTGGGCACATCCCCAGTAGGGGGTGTGGAAGAGGCAGCTGATCGATGATTCTCTCTCATCGATGTTTCTAACTCTCTATACGTCTCTCTTCCTCTCTGTAAAAAATCAATAAAATATATATTTTAAAAAATGCTTATATATTGTTAATTGACAAAAGAAGGTGAAAAAGTCATACCTGCTGTTATATTAATTTTGTAAAAAAATTTAAAAAAAATATGTATCCATAGGAAAAGAAAAAGTCTGGAACAACCTCAAGTATCATCTGTGGTTATTTCTGTATGGTTTATGGTTAAGTCTTATATTCCGGTTTTAGATATCCTATCTAATAAAAGAGTAATATGCAAATTGACCATCACTCCAACACACAAGATGGCTGTCTCCATGTGGTCAAAGATGGCTACCCCTATGTAGACACAAGATGGCTCCTACACGATGGCCGGCAGGAGAAGGCAGTTGGGAGGGACCAGGCCTGCAGTGGAGGGCAGTTTGGGGGGACCAGGTCTTCAGGGGAGAGAAGTTTTGGGGAGCCAGGCCAGCATGGGAGAGAAGTTAAAGGGGACCTGAGTAGCAGGGGAGGGCAGTTATGGGTGACTGGGCCTGCAGGGGAAGGAAGTTGGGGGCAAGTAGGCCTGCAGGGAAGAGCAGTTGGAGGTGACCAGGCCTGCAGGGGAAGGCAGTTACGGGTTATTGGGCCAGCAGGGGAGGGAAGGTAGGGGCAATCAGGCTGGCAGGGGAGCAATTAGGCATTGATAAGGCTGGCAGGGTAGTGGTTAGGGGGTGACCAGGCTGGGAGGCAGAAGCAGTTAGGGGCAATCAGGCAGGCAGGCAGGTGAGCAGTTGGGAGCCAGAAGTCCTGCATTATGTAAGGGATGTCTGACTGCCCATTTAGGCCCGATCCTGATGGGATAGGGCCTAAAAGGGCAGTTGGATATTCCTTAAGGGGTCCCAGATTGGAGAGGGTGCAGGCTGGGCTGAGGGACACCACCCCCGTGCACAAATTTCGTGCACCGGGCCTCTAATTACTGACAAAATTAGATATTTAATCATTTAAATAATCCACTTGCATATTATTTGTATAATAGTAATAATATATTAATAATATATCTATCTATCATGTCTGATGTTTGATGATCTCCTCCTTCTAGTCCAGCAGCTTTTATCTTCTTGGAAGGCAGTATGAGGAAACCAAATTTGGTTCCTCACCCTGACTCTAGCCACTTCCACAAAAGATAATGTCCATTCTGTTTAGTTTTTAAGTTTGACAAATATTTACGGGGTGCCTACTATTCACTATCCAGGCCTGCTTTAGGTATTGGGAATAAAAGTGATTTCAGGGTTGTTAAGACACTAGCTTTATTGCTTGAGTGCCTGTTTTTTGTCTTAATAGCTGTGTGATTTGGGCAGGTTACAACCAGTTATTTTTCTGAAATCATTTAGACATAGCTCTATTTTTTCCCCTTGATGCAATAACTGATTATTTTTCTTAAAAGTCTCACATTGACATCATGCCCTCATCGAGTATTTGTGCTCACCAAATGCCACATCTGAGGGTAAGACTGATAAGGAATACCATCTTGAAGAAGTTAATTCAATTATGTTGATTTCAATTCTCTAAATTGTAAGAGTACTGAATTGTATAGTTTTCAAAGATCTTTCAATTCTAAAATTATATGGTTATAAGGTTCTGCTTGTCCTTTCTGTGAAGGATAAATTAAGTCTCTAGACTAATTGAGAATAAGAAATGAATTCTTATTTGTCAACAATCTTTGAGTTCTTGATAATTGCACTTTAGAGAATCAAGATTTGTGGATTATCTACTACACACATGCAGATCCCAGGCTACCACCTTGCTGAATCAGAATCTTCTGAGTCAGATGCCACTAATATCTGTTCAGAAACTGACTTTACTAAATGTAATCAGGAAGGAGAGCATCAAACATTAAAAAAGAAAAACAATCTACATGATTTGGGATAATCTCCCTTACACTTCCCTTTGTTTTTATGATGTTTCAACAAGTTAGTTTCATCCTTTAGTATTTCTTATAATTGATTACTTCTAAGAAAATCTGTTTGAATAAGCAGGAACACCTTTGTTTATATCTACCTGACCCTTTCTTTCGAATCTGATCAAATTCTCAACACAAATGCCATTTACTGGATAAAATTGTTTGATTTTGAAGGCCTGCAATGCCACCTTGTGGATAAATCATGGAAGCAATGGACTATGTACCTTTATATGTTATCTGGGAAATAAGCTGAAATTTGAATCATTCTAACTTGTCAAGTTTTAATTCAAGACTTTGTTTCTTAGATCAAAAATAATATCATAATATATGTCACAGTCAGGGACCATTTTGTCTTATTAAAACAATAGTTGAAAATAAGACTATTTTGTTGCTGCTGTTGATTTACATTGAGTATTCATATAAGATGCACAACCCATCAACATTTTGCTTTAAGCCATGGCCAGGTGGCTCTGTTGGTTGGAACGTCCTCCTCTATATCAAGATGGTGGCAACCAATCAATGTTTATCTCTCACACTGACGTTCCCCTCTCTCTCTCCCTCTCTCTTTTTCTCTCTCTCTCCATTCCTGTCTCACTCTCTCTCAAATCAATAAAAAAGTACCCTCCAGTGAGGATTTAAAAAGGTATCTGCTTTCATAGTATAGAAGTAGTGTCATTTAGAACAACTGAGCTTCAGTAACAGGTTTGTGATACCTGGTTTCTATTTTCCCTATGGGAGTTTTCAGTAATTTTTACATATAAGAACTAAGAATTACTTGCTCTGTAAATAGGTAAGTGATATACACAGAATTATTTGGAAGAAGTTTTATAATCAAGTTCCAAGCCATTACAGAGATGTGGCTTATTTCATATTCTGAATAATCATCCCACTGAAGACATCTGAAATGCTTAATTGTAAATAAATAAATAAAACAAATGTATCCATGAGATAGAAAATAAGACACACTTAGAGAGATTAAACAGTATAGTAAAGATTAGAACTCAGAAAGGATATCTGGACAATAAAGATACCTTTCACCTTAAAAATATTTGCTAACTCTAGCAACTTTGATTTTCATGTTTTCTTAGGTTGAGGAGTAAGTGTGAGATGCTGGAGACAAGCAGAAGTTCTGTCAAAGTTATGGATTTTAATGAAATATTTCAGACAGAAAGGAATGAATGACAATAAAATTAAAGTTTAAGGGAGAAACCAAGATGTCAGCATATGTAAACACCTGAACTTACTGCCTCACACAATCACTTCAAAACTACAATTAAAAGACAAAACAGGTATCATCCAGAACCACAGGAAGTCTGGCTGCATGGAAATTCTACAACTAGAAGGAAAGAGAAAAGCACACTGAGACTCAGAGGAGATGCGGAGGTATGGAAGTGAAGTGTGGAGGTACGAAGGTGCACACAGAAAAAGGGGCTGGAAACTGAGTATACTGCTGTCTTTTTCAATCAGGAGGAAGACACAAGCTCCCAACTTCTCTGATCTCCAGTTCCAGGTGAGACTCTGAGGACCCAGACTCATACTGGGAGAAGCTGGATTGTATGGCATCAGGCCAGAACACGAGAGTGGCTTTTTCTCAGAGGTCCTTCCAGCTACCATTGTTCCTGCACAGTGCTGCTGAACACAGAATTTCAGGGACCTTTTCATGGCAGGGCTGACCATCAGCCATTATTGTTTACTCAACCCTGGTGATTCCCTGAGACCTTGCCCCACCCAATTTACAACCCCACCTAAGTTGTGTGCAGAGGCTTTTGCATATGAATAGCATGGCCTTTACAATCTAAAACCTAAGATACTGCAGCTGGGTTAGAGAGTCCCCAAGCCTCCAAATGAAGACCAAAAGCTGGAAAGAAGCTTGCATTATTTCACATCATGGCCTCATCTGGGTACCTCTAAACCCCAAACAAAGAGGAAAAATCTGAAGATTCTTCTATAGCTCTTGTTGGGTGGCCTCAGTGGCTGACTTTGTACCTCCTTGGAGACCCAAGAGCCAGTGTACCCAGTGGTCAGAGTGAGACCATCCAGATTACAACTCTTCATATCCATAAGAAACACACTCAGGGGACAGACTCAGTGAGCGCCAAAGACCCACTGAAGCAAGTCTTGCCCCATTAGGGTGTCTTCAATACAGAAGTTCTCCCATTGTAGACACAACTGATCCTCACAGCCAATTGGCCTGGAGGTCAATTCCTCCCAGTGATACCAATAGCAATCAAGGCTTAACTACAATAAGACTGTGCACACGGCCCACAAAGGGGTACACCAATAGTGCCACCTCAAGCAATTAGGGGGTCTGATCTACTGGGCCTTATAGGACACATAACACACAAAGCCACTCTATCAACACAGGGAAACAGCCAAAATGTGGAGACAAACACCACAGAAAATAAAGATATGGAGGAAAGCAAACTACTTGATGTAGAGTTCAAAACCATGGTTAACAGGTTACTCAAGAATCTTCTAGAAACCTCTAAGAAATTTAGTGAGAACCTCAAGGATATGAAAAAGGACCAACTATAGATAAGCATACACTGACTGAAATAATGATTAATTTACAGAGATCCAACAGCAGACAAAAGGATCCCAAGAATAAAGTCAAATATTTGAAATATGAAGAAGCAAACAACATCCAATGGGAAAAGCAAAACTAAAAAAAGAATCCAAAAATATGAAGATAGTGTAAGAAGCCTCTGGGACAACATCTGAATTATGGGGTGCCAGTAGAAGAGAGAGAGCAAGATATTGAAAACCTATTTGAGGAAATAATGATAGAAAACTTCCCCTACCTAATGAAAGAAATAGGAAGCTCACAGAACCCCAAACAAAAGGAATCCAATAAGGACCACACCAAGACACATCATAATTAAAATGCCAAGGGCAAAAGACAAAGAGAGAATCTTAAAAGAAGCAAGAGAAAAACAGTTAGTTACCTACAAGGGAGTACCCATTCGACTGTCAGCTGATTTATCAACAGAAACTATGCAGGCCAGATGGGAGTGACAAGAAATATTCAAAGTGATGAATAGCAAGAAACTACAACCAAGATTACTCTATCCAGCAAAGTTATCATTCAGAATTGAAGGTCAGATAAAGAGCTTCACAGGTAAGAAAAAGCTAAAGGAGTTCAACTCTGCCAATTCAGTATTATGTGAAAAGCTAAAGGGTATTCTTTAGGAAGAGGAAGAAGAAGAAAAAGGTAAAGATAAAAATTATGAACAACAAAGTCACAACAAATACATATCTGTCAACATGTGAATCTAAAAATCAAGTGAATAAAAAATCTGATGAACAGAATAAACTGGTGAATATAATAGAATCAGGGGCATAAAAAGGGAGTGGACTGACAATTCTCAGGAGGAAAGGGGTGTGGGGAATGCAGGAAGAGACTATATAAAAATTGTACACCTATGAATAAGGACAGTGGGGGGGGGGCAAGGGCAGAGGGTGGCGAGGGAACCAGGTAGAGGGGAGCTATGGGGGGAAAAAGAGGAACAACTATAATAATCTGAACAGTAAAGGTTTATTAAAAATATTAAAAAATAAAATAAAATTTAAAACACAGTGGATACAATAACACTTGGAAAATGCATATGGGGTATATAAAGACTGTCAGTATAATGTTTGCAAATTTTCTGTAAATCTAAAACTATCCTAAAGTAAAAAATATTTTTAAAAATTAGTGGATGGATTAAAACATAATAGAGACAGATAATATGAGCATAAGTTTGGTGGAAGACTAAAGAAAATACCTAGGACAGAGTATGGAGAAATAAAAAGCTGAAACATAATGAACAATATATTCTAAGAGACTTGGGGGATAGTGTATACAATTCTGAAATTAATTGATTTGGAAATTTGAATGAGAAGGATAGTAATAATAAATAAAGTAGAAAAACCTTTATTTGCATAGAAAATTTTACTGAACTAATGAAAGGTAGCTGTACACCAAATTAGAAAGCCAAATAAAATATTTTTTGTAGGCCCTATGGTAACAAGGCAATTACCTATAGAAGCTACAAAAAGAAAAAAAGAAGGGAATCAATGCATTTTAATTTTTTAAAAAAAGTTAAGCAAAGACAATAAAAGAGAACAAAATAAAAATCTACAAGACAACCAAAACAATTAACAAAATATCAACAGTAAGTATTTTGCTATCAATAATTACTTTAAATACACATGGAGTAAATTATTTAATTATAAGACATTGAGTGGGTGGAATCAATATTCTCCAAGACACTCTAGCTTTAGGGACACACTTGGGCTGAAGATGAAGACAGGGAAAACTGTATTCTGTGCAAATTGTAACCAAAAAATAGCAGGGGTAACTTATATAAACAAAATAGGCTTGAATAGAAAACTGTCACAAGAGAAAAAGAAAGACATTATCCTATATAATAAAAGGTTAATATGTAAATCGACCAAACAGCAGAACAACCAGTCACTATGATGTGCACTGACCACCAGGGGGAAGACACTCAACAAAGGAGCTTTCCACTGGTGATCAGTGCATTCCCACAGGGGGGAGCGCTACTCAGCCAGAAGCCAGGCTCATGGCTGGCAAGCACAGTGGAGCATTAAGTATGTACAACTTCTGGCTTAGACCCATCCCCCTAAGCTATCAATCATACATCCCCCAAGGCTCCCAGACTGCGAGAGGGTGCAGACCAGGAGGATGGATCCTTCTCCCCGAGTGCACAAATTTTGTATACCAGGACTCTAGTACAATGATAAAAATATATCAATTAATCAAGAAAAAATAGCAACTTAAAATATGTCCAATATAAAAAGGAAACACTGAAGGAACTCTAAGAAGTAACAGACATCAAGACAATAATATTATGAGTCTTCATTATCCCACTTTCAATATTGGATTAAACTTTCAGAGAGAAATTCAACTGAGAAATGAAGGACATGAATAACACTACATATCAAATGAACCTAACCTATATATACAGAACATTCAATGCAGCAGCAGCAGCAGAATATACATCATTCTGAAATATACATGGACTATTTGTGAGGACAGGTCACATGTTACATCACAAAATAAGTCTTAACCAATTAAGATTCAAATCATACCAAGGATCTTTTCTGACCACAATGTAGAAATTAATAACAGAAAAAACTGCAATATTTACAAATATGTGAAAATTAAGCAACACAGTTTTATACAGTCAAAGGGGCATTGTGCAGGTGATGTTTTACTGAATTGTACACTTGAAATCTTCATGGTTTTGCAAACAATGTTAATAAATTCAGTAAAAAAAACAAACAAACAAACAAAAAAAAACCTAAATAGCCAAAGAGTCAAAGAGAAAATCAAATGATAAATTAGAAAATATCTGAGACAGCTGAAACCGGTTTGGCTCAGTGGTAGAGCATCGGTCTGCGGACTGAAAGGTCCCAGGTTCGATTCCAGTCAAGGGCATGTACCTTGGTTGCGGGCACATCCCCGGTGTGGGGTGTGCAGGAGGCAGCTGGTCGATGTTTCTCTCTCATCGACGTTTCTAGCTCTCTATCCCTCTCCCTTCCTCTCTGTAAAAAATCAATAAAATATATATTTTTAAAAAGAAATAAAATATCTGAGACAAACAAAAACACAACATACTTAAAATACAGGATGTTACTAAGAAGTAAATTTATAGCAATAACTACCTACATTAGAAATGAATAAATATTTTAAATAAAATTCAACAATATAACTTAGAAAGCTAAAAAAATAAAAACAAACTAAACTTAAAGTTAGTAGAAGGGAGGTATATGATTAGAGCAGAAATACATGAAATAAAGAATTGAAAAGGCAAAAAATTTATGAAACAGTTTTTTTTTTAAAGGATGGATAAAATCAACAAACTTTTATAAGAGTAATTTTAAAAGATAGAAAACTTAAGGTAAATACAATTTCAAATTAAAAAGGAGACATTATAACTGATTCTACAGAAATAAGAAAATCATAAACGACTATTATGAACAATGATACACCAACAAACTTCATAAGTTAGGAAAAAGGATAAATCCTTAGAAACAGTCAACCTTCCAAGACTGAACCATTAAGAAAGAGAAAATCTGAAAATATATTTAACTAGTATGGAGATTGAATCAATAACTGAAAACCTCCCAACAAGAAAAGCCTGGGAATAGGTGGCTTCACAGACAAGTTGAACCAAATATTTAAAGAAGAATGAATAATAATCCTTCTTGAACTCTTCTAAAAAATTGAGAATGAGAAATTACTTTCAAACTCCTATTATGAAGCCAACATTACCCAGATACTATAGCCAAACAAAGATACCACACACAAAAACAAAACTATAGGCCAAGATTCCTGATGAAAACACATCCTACATAATAAAAGGCTAATATGCAAAATTACCGAACAGTGGAAGGACTGGTCCTATGTCGCACACTGACCACCATGGGCAGACACTCAATGCAGGAGCTGCCCCCTGGTGGTCAGTGCACTCCCACAGGGGCAACACCACTCAGCCAGAAGCCCTGAGCCAGGCTCATGGCTGGCGAGTGCAGTAGTGGTGGCAGGAGCCTCTCCTGCCTCCCCGGCAGCACTAAGGACTCCAACTGCTGGCTTATGCCCATGGGGAGCAGGCCTAAGCCATCAGTCAGACATCCCCCAAGGGCTCCCAGACTGCGAGAGGGCACAGGCCAGGCTGAGGGAACACCACCCCCCACCCCCGAATGCATGAATTTTGTGCACAGGGCCTCTAGTGCAAAAATAATCAACAAAATACTAGCAAAATGAATTGAACAACACATTAAAAGAATCATAAACCATAACCATGTACAATTTACACCTGGCATGAAATGATGGTTCAACATAGGAAAATCAACTAACATGATATACCACACAGCAGAAAAAATGGATAAAGGTAATGTAATCCAAGAGTAAAGAAAACTAATTTAAGAAGTCATATTGGAATTTTATAGGATAATGTATAAAAAAAAATAAAAAATACAGTGAATAAATTAAGCAATATTAGAATGAAAACGAAAAGTAATCCACATAAAAAAAAGAAAGTTGAGAAATAGAAACAAAAATAGTATAGGATAAATAGTAAACAAAATCAGGTGATGAAAATAAAAAGTATATCAATACATTGAGTAAGTAGAAGTGGACCAAATATTTCAATTAAAAGAAAAATTTTTTTAGTCTGCATAAAAATATAATAGAAAACAAGATCCACTGTATGCTGTTTTCAAGTGACACAGAATAAAATTAAACCACCATGAGATATCACCTCACACCACCAATAAATCAACAAACAGCAAATGCTGGTGATGTTGTGGAGAAAAGGGAACCCTACCTAGTACACTGTTGGTGGAAACGCAGACTGGTGCAGACAATGAGAAAAACAGTATGGGATTTCCTCAAAATATTAAAAATAAAACTGCCTTTTGACCTAGTGATCATTCTTCTGGGAATATATCCTAAAAATCCCAAAACATCAATTTGAAAGAATATATGCATCCCTATGTTCATTGCAGTGTTATTTACAATAGGCACAATTTGGAAACAGTTCAAGTGGCCATCAGTAAATGAGTGGATATAAAAGCTGTGGTGTACTTAACACAATGGAATATATGTGGCCTTAAAAAAGAAGGAACCTTTTGTGACAGCATGGATGGATGTGCAAATTACATATTATGCTATGTGAAATAAGCCAGTCAGAGAAAGACAAATACCATATGATCTCACTTAAATGTGAAATCTAATGGGCGAATTCTATCTCTATCTATCTATCTATCTATCTATCTATCTATCTATCTATCTATCTCTATCTCTATCTGTCTATCATCTATCTATCTATCTATCTATCTATCTATCTATCTATCATCTATCTATCCATCTATCCATCCATCCGTCTACCTATTTGTCATATATCTGTCTCAGGAAAATACAAACAAAATGGAAGTGTATAAAGTTATTTTAAAATCAGACAATATGGACTTCCTGACCAAAACTAATTCCTGGAGATATTACATAAAAGGTATAATTCACATACAAACACACACACACACACACACACACACACACACACCAAAATTAAATTTGCATTTACATAATTACATCGATTAAAATATATGATGCAAAAATGATATGATCACAAGAGAAAACACCCCATTCCATCATTATGTGGGAGATGTTTAAATTCACAATGTTATCTTTGACCATAACTTCCAAGAGATTATTGATTCTGGTCTAGTGTATCTTTTTATCAGCTTCACTTTTGTTTATTTTATTCTACTCCTCTCGATGAGGGGAAATGCTTAAACATTTTAAGGCTAAATATTAAAAATGGAATTTTAACTGAAATCAGTATATTTAAGTACATTCAGGTACTTTTCTTAAGTCTGCAAATTTTCAAAATATTAGCTGGTTAGAAGGATCTGAGTTAAGAAAAGAGGTCTGGGCTAAAGATAATTTGGAAGCATGGGTGAGATTTCCTACGGAAAAAAGTATAGCATAAGAAGAAATAGACATACTTTTATTTAATGAATGTCAGCATTTAGGGATCAAACAGCAATGCTTGAGTATAAAATACAACTTAAAAGATTGACCATAAAATAAATAAAGGAACATCAGGAGAGTGTGTTAACATGAAAGCCAAGAGGAGATAGTTATTTTATAACTAGAGGCCCGATGCACAAAATTAGTGTACTTTGGGGGCTCCCTCAGCTTGGCCTGCACCCTCTCATGGTCTGAGAGCCCTCAGGGGATGTCCAGCCTAAGCCGGTGGGGAGCAGGCCTAAGCCAGCAGTTGGACGTCCTTTGCACTGCCATGGAGGCAGGAGAGGCTCCCGTCACTGCTGTTGTGCTCACCAGCCATGAGCCCAGCTTCTGGCTGAGTAGTTCTCCCCTTGTTGGAGTGCACTGACAACCAGGGGGAAGCCCCTGCATTGAGTGTCTGCCCCCTGGTAGTCAGTGTATGACATAGCAACTGATTGTTCTACCGTCCGGTCTATTTGCATATTAGCCTTTTATTATATAGCCTTTTATTAAATATTTAATATTTGTAAATATTGTTTATTATATATGTAACACTTGAGATATAGCTAGTCAGAGAGCATTATGCTAATTGAAATAAGCCAATCAGGAGAAAGATAAATATCACATGATCTCATTCATTTTATGGAATATAATGAACAACATAAACTGATGAACAAAACTAGATCCAGAGACAGAGAAGCATCAAATACAATAGATCAAACCTAAGAGGGAAGAAAGTGGAGGGAGAGTGGTAAGACATCAACCAAAGGACTTTTAGGCATACATATAAGCATAACCAATGGACGCAGACAAAAGAGGGATGGGGGCATGTGCTGGGGGACAAGAGCAGGTGGGAAGAGGTCAATGGGGGGAAAGGGAGACATATGTAATACTTTCAACAATAAAAAATTTCTAAAAATAAACATAGCTAATCAGATTATATATATTTTATCAGTCTAGGATAAACCATTCTGAGAATTCTCCTTTGGTCTTAGTGATTGACTAAAACTCAAAGTTGCAAATTACATATTCCTGTTGTAATTAAATGTATCACAGTTTTAATCAAGACAGTTACTTGTAGAATCTATCAGGCCCACAAGTAGTTTAGGTGTGACTATAAAGAAAAAAACTAGTATCTCTTATAATACCTAAGTTACCTGTGCTTTAGAGTCATATTTTATATGGCCCTTAGAAAAAAAATGGAACTGCTAAAACCATTGATTAAATCATTCTGAACCCTAAACTTAGACCAATGCAATGAGTCTTACCATTCTTAAATCTCTAGAAATTTAAGCTTGTGCCAAAATGTCATCTATTAATTGCAATACATTAGGTCAGAACTATGCTTACTCAATTCCTTTTAACCTTATCTTTCTGTCCCTCTCTTCAGATTTCAGAAATTTTCACCTCCTTATGTAACGCCTGTTTGTTTTCGGGCAGGCTCATCTTCATATTACAGCTTCCTTGGATTTTCTAATACCTAATGTCCTAGTACTTAAATTTTTCAGAATATACTCTTCTGAAAGAAGCACGGAAGTTTCTCTCAATTTTTATTTTATTTATTTATTTTTTAAAAATATATTTTATTGATTTTGTACAGAGAGGAAAGGAGAGAGATAGAGAGAAACATCGATGAGAGAGAGTCATCGATCAGCTGCCTCTTGCACACCCCCTACTGGGGATATGCCGGCAACCAAGGTACATGCCCTTGACCAGAATCGAACCCGGGTCCCTTCAGTCCCCATGCCGATGCTCTATCCATTGAGCCAAACCAGTTTTGGCTTCTCTCAATTTTTAAAATAAGATATTTTGTTTCTGCCAGCACACAATAATTTTGTGACTTATGCTTTTTAAAAAATTTTCATTCCTATCAGTCTTTTATTGATACAGAAATGTCTCTATTTTCAAAATTTTAACCTAAAATATTTTATAGAAAAGGCTGCACATCAGAGCAAAAGTATGCCAACCATGTCTGATAGCTAGTTTGAGTGCTCCCTTGTACAATATCATTTTGGAATTTAGACAAATAAAGTTATAGTCCCTTAAAGGTTAGCTTGTTTATACGTAGGGGAATGTACATATTACTAATTTTGCTTTTTTAATATAGAAACAAATGACATAAGATTAACCTTTTCATGTTTTTTTTAAATTTTACTTTATTTAGAATTTTAATAGATTTATTGAGGCATAATTTCCATACAATAAACTGTACATATTTAGAGTTTACAACTTGATACACTTTAACAAATGTAACACCTATGGGTAGGACATTAAATTTCATCTAATAGAGTTTGACAAAGATGAAGGAATTTCATGTTTCTTTTTAATTTTTTAACATATTCTTATTGATTTAAGAAAGGAAGGGAGAGAAAGAGAGAGGAAGAGAGAGATAGAAACATCAGTGATGAGAGAGAATCATTGATCAGCTGCTGCCTACATTCCCACACTGGGGATTGAGTCCACAACCTGGGTATATTCCCTGATCCAGAATTGAACATGGACCTCCTAGTTCATAGGTTAACACTCAACCACTAAGCCATGCAGACATTTATTGAGTCACACTCTGGGTTCTGATAAAATGTAAAATTGTTTTGTATTTCTTTGAGACAGAATTGGTTGCTCAGAATTGGAGATGAACTCCATAGGTTTTCATTGAGTCAGAGTGCTAATTCTTTAATTTTTTTATCTTTATGTATTAGGAAGTTCACCAATATATCCTGGAAAAAAATATTTGTGTTTTTTTTTTTAATTTCTATTGTTGAGAAACCAAGATGGCTGCATGGATAAACACCTAAACTGCTGCCTCGCACAACAATTTCAAAACTACAACTAAAAGACTAAACGTCTATCACCCAAAACCACTGGAAAGCTGGCTGAGTGTAAGTTCTAAAACTGGAAGGAAAGAGAAAAGAGCACTGAGACATGCACAAGCATTGAAAAGCTGAGGTATGAAGGTACGCCAATCGGCTGGCAGCGGGTGACTGCCTGTACTACAACAAGAATGTACACACAGTCCACAAAGGGGTACACCAAGAGTGTCCACCACAAGTAACTGGGAGGCTGACCCATTGGGCCATATAAGACACCTAGCAAACAAAGCCACCCTACCAACTTAGGAAAGCAGAGAAAATGCGGAGACAAAGAAACAGATCACAAACAAAATAAATAGAGGAAAACAAATGACTGGATGTAGAGTTCAAAACCACAGTTTTAAGTTTCTTCAAGAATTTCCTAGAAGAGGCCAATGAATTTAACGAGCTCCTTAAGGATATGAAAAAGCACCAACTAGCCATTAAACATACACTGACTGAAATTATATATATATTATACAGAGACCCAACGGCAGACTAGAGGAACTCCAGAATCAAGTCAAATATTTGAAATACAAAGAAGCAAAAAACACTCAATCAGAAAGCAAAAAGAAAAAAGAATCCAAAATTTTGAAGATAGTGTAAGAAGCCTCTGGGACAACTTCAAGCATACCAAACATCAGAATTATGGGGGTGCCAGAAGAAGGTAGAGAGCAAGATATTGAAAACCTATTTGAAGAAATAATGACTGTAAAGGTCCTCCACCTGGTGAAAGAAATAGACTTACAAGTCCAGGAAGTGCACAGAACCCCAAACAAAAGGAATACAAAGAAGACCACACCAAGACACATCATAATTAAAATACCAAGGGCAAGCCAAAACCAGTTTGGCTCAGTGGATAGAGCATCTGTCTGTGGACTGAAAGGTCCAGGGTTTGATTCCAATCAAGGGCATGTACCTTGGCTTGGTTGTGGGCACATCTCCAGTAGTGGGTGTGCAAGAGGCAGCTGATTGATGATCCTCTCTCATTGATGTTTCTAACTCTCTATCCCTCTCTCTTTCTCTCTGTAAAAAATCAATAAAAAAATATATTAAAATAAATAAATAAAATGCCAAGGGCAAAAGACAAAGAGAATATTAAAGGCAGTAAGAGAAAAACAGTTAATTACCTACAAGGGAGCACCCAAAGGATTGTCAGATGATTTTTCAACAGAAACTATGCAGGCCAGATGGGAGTGGCAAGAAATATTCAAAGTGATGAATAGCAAGAAACTAGAACCAAGATTACTCTACCCAGCAAAGTTATTATATCATTCAGAATTGAAGGTCAGATAAAGAGCTTCACAGGTAAGAAAAAGCTAAAGGAGTTCATCAACACTGAACCACTATGATAGGAAATGCTGAAAGGTATTCTTTAAAAAGAGGAAGAAGAAAAAAGTAAAGATAAAAATTATGAACAACAAATACATATCTATCAACATGTGCATCTAAAAATTAAGTGAATTAAAAATCTGAGGAACAGAATAAACTGGTGAATATAATAGAATCAGGGGCATAGAATGGGAGTGGATTGATAATTCTCAGGGGGAAAGGGGTGTAATGGGTATGGGAAGAGATTGGACAAAAATTGTACACCTATGGATGAGGACAGTGGAGGGGAGGTAAGGGCAAAGGGTGGGAAGGAACCAGGTGGAGGGGAGCTGTGCAGGGGAAAAGGAGAAACAATTGAAAGAACATGAATAATAAAAATTTATTAAATTAAAAATATATTGTTAAAAGTATTACAAATGAAATAAGACTACCATTTTCATATCTTTTTAATTTTATTTTATTTGGAGTTATTTGTTTATTGTATTTTTTTAATTTTTTGCAATTCTAATGACTTATAAAATACACATACATATTTTTCTTGTTTAAAATATTACAAATAGTAGTGCATATGTCTCCTTTTTTCCTCCTTAACCTTCCCCCAGCCTCCCAGACCCCCAAGCACATGCAATCACACACACACCTAGTGTCTTGCATCCAATGGTTATGCTTATATGAATGCATAAAAGTCCTTCAGTTGTTCTTTTACCGCCCCCCACACACAAAACACTCCCCAGCCTTCGAGATGCAATTTGACAGTCTGTTCAATGCTTCTCTGCCTCTGTATCTATCTTCTTGTTCATCAGGCTATAATGTTCTTTATTATCCATAAATGAGTGAGATCATGTGGTATTTTTCTTTCACTGCCTGGCTTATTTCACTTAGCATAATGCTCTCCAGTTCCATCCACACTGTGGCAAATGTTTAAAAATCCTCCTTTTTTATAGCAGTGTAGTATTCCATTGTGTAGATATACCATAGTTTTCTGATCCAGTCATCTGTTGACAGGCACGTAGGTTGTTTCCAAATCTTAGCTATTGTAAATTGTGCTTCTATGAACATAGGGGTGCATATTATCCTTTCTGATTGTTGTTTCTGCTTTCTTGGGATATATTTCTACAAGTAGTATTAGTGGGTCAAATGGCAGTACCATTTTAAAATTTTTGAGGAAATGCCATACTGTTTTCAAAATGGCTGCACCAGTCTGCATTTTCACCAACAGTAAAGGAGGGTTCTTTTTTTCCATAACCTCTCCAGCACTTGTCACTTGTTCATTTATTTATGATAGCCATTCTGAAAAGTGTGAGGTGTTACCTCATTGTTGATTTGATTTGCATCTATTGAATGACTAGTGACTTTGAGCATGTTTTCAAGTGACTCCTGGCTTTCTGAATGTCCTCTTTCGAAAAGTGTCTATTTAGGTCCTTTGCCCATTTTTTGATTGGGTTGTTTATCTTCCTTTTGTTAAGTTGTATGAGTTCCCTGTAAATGTTAGAGATTAAACCCTTATTGTAGATAACATTGGAAATATGTTCTCCCATGCAATGGGCTTTATTGTTATTTTGTTGATGGTTTCTCATGCTGTGCAGGACCTTTTTATTTTTATGTAGTTCCATTTTTTTATTTTATCCTTAGTCTCTCTTGCCCTATGATCTGTGTCTGTAAAGATATTGCTATGACATATATCTACAATTGTGCTGCCTATGGAATCTTGTAGGATTTTTATGGTATCACATCTTACATTCAAGTCCTTTAGCCATTTTGAGTTTCTTTTTGTGTATGGTGTAAGTTCCTGATCTAGTTTAATTTTTTTCATGTATCTGACCAAATTTCCAAGCACCATTTATTAAAGAGGTTGTCTTGACTATATTGTATGTTCTTGCCTTCTTTGTCAAACATTAATTAAGTACAATGGCTTGGGTCAATTTCTGAGTGCTCTATTCTGTTCCATTGGTCTATATGTCTGTTCTTGTGCCAGTACAAGGCATTTTTTAGAACAGTGGCTTGGTGGCTTGGTAATATAGTTTCATGTCTGGTATTGTGATCTCTCCAACTTTGTTCTTCTTTCTCAGGAGAGCTGTGGTTATTTGGAGTCTTTTTAAATTCCAAATGAATTTTTGGAGAGTTTGTTCTAGATCTTTGAAATATGCAATTGATATTTTAATGGGGATTTCATTGAATGTATAGATTGCTTTAGGTTTTATGGACATTTTATTTTGTTTTAAATATATTTTATTGATTTTTTACAGAGAGGAAGGGAGAGAGATAGAGAGCTAGAAACGTTTATGAGAGAGGAACATCGACCAGCTGCCTCTTGCACACCCCCTACCGGGGATGTGCCCGCAACCAACGTACATGCCCCTGACCTGAATCAAACCTGGGACTGTTCAGTCCGCAGACCGATGCTCTACCACTGAGCCAAACCGGTGTCGGCGGTTTTATGGACATTTTAACAATGTTGTTTCTACCAATCCATGAACATGGATGTTCTTCCATTTGTTTATGTCTTCCTTTATCTCTTTTTTCAATGCCCTGTAGTTTTACATGTACAGGTCTTTTATGTCCTTGGTTAAGTCTATTCCTATGTATCTTATTTTTTTTGGTGCAATGGTAAATAGGATTGCATTTTTTTTCATTTCTTTCTCTGTGAGCTAATTATTGGTGTATAAAAAGGAGAAAGATTTCTGGGCATTAATTTTGTATCCTGCTACATTGCCAAATTCATTTTTTTAGGCCTAGTAGTTTTTTTATGGAGTCTTTGGGTTTTTTTATGTATAGTATCATATGGTGGATGGCAGGACGGAGTGAGTGAGGGCATGAAAGGAGAGTGTGTAGATGTGTGTGGTGTGTGTGTGTGTGACTGAGGGACACTTAAATCCAGCAGGAGAAGCCAGAGGTTGCAGACCAGGCTCTACTGGACAGGGAGAGGCTATTACTGCTGTGTGCATTCCCTGGACTGTGGAATTCGAGCATGGAGTCCATGCCATTTTGAAGGGGAGAATGGCCTCTTCTAGGAATTCAACACTACCACCCAGACAGCCCTTGTACACTGCCCATGACCCTGCAGCTACTCCAGCAAAAATCCTGCTGACCCACCTGCAGACCTGCAGACCCTAACACATCCACCTCCAAGGGTTCATGGCTTCTGCAGCAGTAATGTGTTTACCCCCTCCCCAACTGCTGACTTCCAGACACATCTGTTTCACCTTCCCTGCGTGCAAGATTCCTGAGCCCACCACCCCATAGGCCACTCTCAGGTGCCACTGTGAACCCCTGCTGGGCACACTTACATCCAAACAAGGACACAGGGCTCCAGCAGTAGAAACAACATTCGCATAATAGGGGTACCAGAATGAGAGAAAGCAGAGCAATGAATAGAAAACTTGTTTGAAGAAATAATGACAGAAAACTTCCCTGATGTTGGCAAGCAAAAAACCACAGAAGTCCAAGCAGCACATAGAATCCCAAAAAAAGATGAACCCAAAAAGACCAACATCAAGACACATCATAATTAAATTAGCAAACATCAACAACAAATCTTTTGATATTCTAATGGTAAATTGTAAGTAATTCTCCATTTCTCTCTTGAAGCCTTTAAGATTCTCTCTTTGTTGTTAACACTTACCATTTTAATTATGAAGTGTCTTCGTGTGGGTCTTTTTTGGTTCATCTTGTTTTAGACTCTCTGTGCTTGTCTTAAGTTTTTCTTCCCCAAATCAAGGAAGTTTTCTGTCATTATTTCTTCAAATAGGGTTTTTCATCCTTGATCCTCTTCTTATCCTTCTGGCACCCTTATTATATATATATATGTTACTTCATTTTATGTTGTCCCAAAGCTCCCTTAGGCTCGCCTCCCACTTTCTAATTTTTTTTATCCAATTGCTGTTCAGACTGGGTGTTTTTATTCCCTCTCTTCTAACTCACTAATTTGGTCCTCCACTTTTTCTAGTCTACTTTTTCTAAAAGGCACAGCTCAGGAGGTCTTTCTGATGTACACTCACTGCAGACATCTGGGACCCACATCATGTTACCATGCTCCTCACTGTGGGAGCATGGTGGTTGTTCCACATGGGTTATGGCTGGCAAGCGACTCCCTGCACATGTCCTGGGGGTGCTGTTTAAGATTGGTCTGGACTTTGGTGTGCCAGCACTCTTGGTCTTTGTTGCTTCCCTCTATAAGATGGTGTGGGTTCCACACCAAGGCTGAGCTGGCCTGGGGGTGCCTTCAGCCTTAGCAGGACTCTCCATCTAGGAGAGCCCCTGCCAGTCTCTGGGACTCTGTCCCTCACTCACCCACACAAATACTGCATATGTCCATACACACCCCTCTCCCTTCTTTATTCTGTCATACTCTCTTCCTCCCTGCACTCCTGTCAGCCACCATGTTGCTGATCTCCAGGCTAATTTGTAAGTTGATAATTTTGTATGGTTCATGATTGATGTTCCAAATGGCCCTTGGGAGAAAAAAACGTTCCCCACCCTTGTTTGACTAAAGAAGTAAAAAATTAAATGTTGAAACCATGATTTGTTTGGTGTTAAATATTGACAATGTATTATAAGAAAGATAAGGAAAAAAAACAGTTACTTTATAAACAAGGGTGAAGGCAAAAAGTAATATAGGTACAACATTTTCTATTCTCAAACTGGAAAGTGCAAAATTTAAGAACTACTTTGAATAATAAATCCCACTAGGACAAATTAAGATTGAGTCTCTATCAAGGACCAGATCAAGAGCAGGCATGGTAACATATTTTGCTAAACACTTCTGAATAGATTTAGTTGATTCTCAGTAAATGCTTTAAATTGAATTAAATACAATAGTTTAGGGTAAACAGACTAAGATAGTTCGTTTCACAAATGCCTAATAAATTTATATTACTTCTAAGTCTAATCCAAAGGGAATATTTTGAAATGAATTATGAGTATAGCTATTGGCACATAAAACTGACTAGATAAAATAGGTAAACATATTTTCCATGTTTTCTTCATATGTAGCTAAGGAGCATCATGGAAAAGAAATCACTTGACTGAAAAATTTCTCCCAGAAAGTTGAACTGGAATATAATCAAGGAAAAATTCTTATCCACATCTTTTAGCCCCAGTATTTCATAATTTGTTTTGACCAGTGTTTATGTTATCTCACTTTCAGATGTATCATTGTTCCATCATTGTATGTTAGATGTTTGTAGGACTAAAAAACTTGTCTTTAATTCAGATTCTTGAATTTAGAAAAAAAGATTGATGTTGAAACTATTACAGTCTAACACTTCTATTTTGATGCCATAATTCAGAGTTTTTTTAATGCCTTTTTGAGAAAGAATGAGTTTATTTTACATTCAAGAAAAAGAAAATTTAATATTTGTTAACAAGAGGGTGGTCAATCTATTTACTCTTCTTTCCAGTAAAAGGTTTTATACATTTTTGCCTGTTGGTATTTGACTTACAGTGCTTCTTATGGCCCCATATCCCACCCCACAGGTTTTGAGCTTGGAAATATGATTAGCTTTGACAAATCTCTCTCTCTCTCTCTCTCTCTCTCTCTCTCTCTATATATATATATATATATATATATATATATATATATATATATATAAGCCTAAGTGATCCTTATGATGGAACAACCAGATGCTATGATATGTACTGACAACCAGGGGGAAGACACTCAATGCAGAAGCTGACCCTAGATCTCAGGCCCCATTCACAGATGGGGCCTGCCAGACAACCTTCCAGTCCCTCCCCCTCCCGGCCAGCAGGTCCTGGTAAGCTAATCAGGGATTGGCTTTGGGCTGGGATGGGAACCAAGTTGAGGGTGGTGGTGAGTGTGGGCAGCAAGGGAAGGAGGAGGGGGGAGGTAGGGAGGCAGGGAGGTGGGGAACCGGATCAGCGCTGATCACCAGCCAGGCATAGGGACCACACCTGTGTATAAATTTACTTGCCTCTAGTAAAGTAAGGGTGATTTAACTTCTGAGCAGAAACTTTAAGTCCTATCTGCTACATCCTTATTCTTTTTCCTTTGCCACAAGGATGGCATGTTTGAAGCATGTATGGAAAAGATAGGAGCAGTTTCTTTTGTTCTGGTCCTGAATTAGGGCATATGTAATAGAGTTATAACAGATCCATAGATGAATTAATTGTGAGGGAGCAATAAACATTTGTTGTGAGATACAAATTTTGGGGTTGTTTATTAATATACAAAATTACTACTTTTAAAGCTTCAATGAATACAGGAATACCTTCAGATATGTATCAGGATGCATTGGAAGAATCCTACCTAATAAAAGAGTAATATGCAAATTGACCATCACTCCAAGACACAAGATGGCCATCCCATGTGGTCAAAGATGGCTGCCCCCATGTGGACACAAGATGGCCACCACAAGATGGTCTGCAAGAGAGGGCAATTGTGGCAGTTAGGGTTGACCAGACTAGCAGAGGAGGGCAGTTGGGGGGGGGGGCTAGGTCTGCAGGGGAGAGCAGTTGGAGGGACTAGGCCTGCAGAGGAGGGCAGTTGGGGGGGAGGACCATGCCTGCAAGCAAGGACAGTTAGGAGCAAGCATACCAGCAGGGGAGGGCAGTTAGGGGCAATCAGGCCAGCAGGGGAGTCATTACGTGTTGATCAGGCTGGCAGGGGAGTGGTTAGGGGGTGATCATACTGGAAGGCAAAAGTGGTCAGGGGCAATCAGGCAAGCAGGCAGGTGAGCAGTTGGGAGCCAGCAGTCCTGGATTGTGAGAGGGCAGTTGGACATCCCTCGATTGGGCCTAAACGGGCGGTGGGACATCCCTCAAGGGGTCCCAGATTGGATATGGTGCAATCTGGGCTGAGGGACACCCCCATGCACGAATTTCATACACCAGGCCTCTAATATATAAATAAATGATTGAATGAATGAATAATAGAAGGGACAAAGTTCTTTTCATTCAATGGGAAGTAACTGTGATTACTGAGAATGAGACACTGATTGAATTACACTATCTTGGAGTGGGAGTGTACTTGTAGGTATGAGAAAACCATTTCTTATTTTCTAAAATACTTGTGATAATATTATATTGTCTAAACCTTTATTTTTTTTGGAGAAAACACATTTTGTATGTTAATTAATTAATTAATTAATTTTTAAATCTTCAGTGTTTAAAGTATTACATATGTCCTCATTTGCTCCCCATTGATCCCTTCTAGCTAACCCTGTCCCCATCTAATGCCTTCACAACTCTATTTTTTGTGTCTATGGGTTATGCAAGTTTTTTTGTTGATCTTTTCCTACTCACCCCCCACCTTCCTGAGATTAGTTAGTCTGTTCCATGCTTCTATATCTGGATCTATTTTTTTTAAAAATAGTTTATTTAGTTCATTAGATTATGCTAAGCAAAATATTCCAAAGAAAGACAAGTATCACATAATCTTACTCATATATAGAATCTTATCTAATCTGAGCCTTTCAATACTCACAAAGTCATAGGTTTTAGACAGGGGTGGTTATATGGTCAAAAGAAAACAAATATATTGCCTGGCCTAAATAATATGATTTGACTCCTAAAATCTTTATCCTACTATTGTGTAGTGTTTAAGTTAATCCAGAGAAAGTATTGGTATCTAGTAGGAGGAAAAATGAGGGAGGATAGAACAGAAGCAATAAGGGAGATTTTGAAGTCATATACACCATGAGGAAGTAAAAGCTATGAATAGGTAGAAGGGAATTTGTAGATCATAATGTAGGATAGTTGATTGTGAGGAATAAAAAAATAGAAAATCAGTAATACATGGCTACTGAAGATAAGAGGAAATTCAACAATATAACCTAGCAACTAGATCTGCTTTAAACAATAACCAAACTCCAATTTTCCTTAAGCCTTTATTCAATTCTGCCCATAAGGCCTAACTATAGCTATTTTTATCTACGTTTATGTGAGGCATGACAGTAAGTTTAAAATATTTGCTTTTCTTATTTCCATATACATCTTAACATTTTTTAAAAATTGTTATTTAGAAGAGTGATTTTCAACCGATGCTCTATGGCAGGCACACTGGTGTACCACAACACTTAAAAACAAACAAACATGCAATACCTGACTATTTATTCAGAGTCACTGACCTCTTTTCCATTAGAGTGCAAAATTAAAATAAAAAAAGAGAGAATAGCCAACACAAGGATAACCATCAGGTGTGAATGAAAAAAAATATACATAATTTTTTATCAGATCAGCAAATTTAGTGTGCCACAGGATTTTAGTGATTTGTGTGCCATGAGATGAAAAAAGTTGAAAATCAATGATTTAGAATAATCTTTACTCCTTCCAAACAAAAAAGTTTAATACAATTTATGGATTTTCATACTACCTGTACTCATTGAATCTATAAATGTGATACATATCAGAAGTCAGGTCATGTCACCTCTTTACTTAAAACTTTTCTACTGTTTCTCATTATATGGAGAATGAACTCCAAACTCCATATCATGATTTATAAATCACATGGCCATACATCCAATTTTCCCAGTCCAATTCTGGTTTATGCCTGTCATTCAACATAATTCTAAAAACTTTCTCTATCTTTCTCACATGTGATTGGATTTACATAGTGGGTAAACTCCGTGATATCAGTTTTGGCATTAAAGTTTTTGGATTTTACATAAAAACACAGACAACAAAAGCAAAAGCAAACAAGTGTACTATATCAAATTAAAACACCTCTGCAAAGGAAACCATCTATTAGGTCTAGTAATAATTAATGTCGTTGTCTAATACTTTTTTTAAAATCGAATTTATTTAAAGAATACAACAAAATTTAATCAATAATATAGTTGCCATTGTTTTCTACTACTTGTGCCCAATGCTCAGGAAGCATTTTAATCCCTCTGTTGTAAAATTCTTGTGATTTTGATGCAAAAAATTCGGTCAATGCATTTTTGAGGCATTCTTCATTATTAAATTTTTTTCCAAGAAGAAAGTGTTGCAAAGAACGAAACAAATGGTAACCGGAAGGGGCAATATCAGGAGAATATGCAGGTTGAGGGAGAACTTCCCATTCCAACTGGCGCAGTTTTTCAGCAGTGATTCTTGCAGTATGCGGTCGTGCGTTATCGTGGTGAAGAATTACGCCCTTCCGATTAATCAGCGCGGGTTCTTTTTCTCTTAAAGCTTGGGCTAACCTTTCCAATTGGGCACTATACACTGCACTTGTAATGGTTTGGTTAGATGGTAAAAGTTCATAATGAAGAATTCCTTTAAAATTCCACCAAACACACAACATCACTTTTTTCGCATGCAAGTCAGGTTTTGGCGTGGGCTGCGGAGCCTCATTTTTGTCCAACCATTGAGGCCGCCTTTTCAAATTAACATACAGCACCCATTCTTCATCTCCGGTAACAATTTGCTCTAAAAACGGCAAACGGTTTTGACGAGAGAGGAGCGAACTGCAAATTGTGACTCTTTGATTATGGTTGTTGTCGGTCAACTCATGAGGAACCCATTTTCCAAACTTTTGGACTTTGCCAAGTGCACGCAATTGATTGGAAATTGTTTTTTGTGAACAATTTAAAGTTGTCGCAAGCTCTTGTTGGGTAATTTGAGGATTTTGCACCAAAAGAGCTTGAAGAGCTTCTTGATCAAAATTGGACACACGGCCTCGACCACTCTTGTCATCTAACGAAAAATTTCCCTCGCGAAATTTCTCAAACCAACGCTGGCATTTTCTGGCGCTAACTGCATCTTGACCAAGAGCACTACAGATGTTTTTTGCAGCCTCACTTGATTTTCTTCCTAATTGGAACTCGTAAAGCATGCAGTGCCGAATATGCTCTTCATCCGCCATCTTCTTAGCCCTAGTTCTGCAACAAAAACCAAACCAAACACAAACTTTTTCAAGCAAAACTTGTTAATTGCACTTCACACGTTCTGTAGATACCACGAGTTTGAAGGTTATGTCAATACAAGTCAACGCCAAGCAAGATTTTAAACGAATGTTAAAAACGACATTAATTATTACTAGACCAGATACAAAATGAAAAAGCAACCTACAGAATGGGAGAAAACATTTGCAATGCATATATCTGGAGAGGAATTAATGTCCAAAATATATAAAGATTCATACAATTCAATAGTAAAACAACAAAAAACCTACTTAAAAATGGGCAGAGGAACTAAACAGACATTTTTACAAAGGAGACATACTAATGTTCAATAGGTACGTGAAAAGGTGCTCAGTATCACTAACCATCAGGAAAATGCAAAATAAAAAATAGGGCATTTAATCAATAATCCTATCTAATAAAAGAGTAATATACAAATTAACTACCACTCTGCTACACCCACCAGCCACGCCCACCAGCCACAACCCACAAGCCAATCAGAGCAAGTATGCAAATTAACCCCAGCCATGATAGCTGAGGCCACAGAGAGCAGAAAGGAGGATTGGGTTTCCCTAGCAAAGGAGGAAGCCAATATTTCCACACACCCTGGCAGGCCCAGACCTCCACTCAAGGGTACGAAGTTTCAATTATAGAAGGTAAATGAATTCCAACAGAAATGTTGGCAGCCACTGAGCTGGAAGAGCAGGAGGCTAGGATTGCCCTGGGCAATGGAGAAAGCCAAGCTTCTGCAGCCTTGGCCAGCTCAGGCCTTCACTTCAGGCTATAAGATTTCAATTATACAAGATACATACATCCCAACAGAAATGGCTGCCACCACAGAGTGAGCAGGAGGTTTGGCTCCACACCAGGCTACCAAGTTTCAATTATAGAAGATAAATAAATTCCAGACACTAGAGCCTCTGAGTGGGTCATTGGGGGGTGTGGCTAGCCTGAAAACCACCACAGGCCCCTCGACCAGGTCTACTCACACCTCCAGGGAACCCCTATCTTGATCTGGGATACCCTTCAGGGCCAACCAGCCAGCCCCCCGCCCCCATGCACCAGGCCTCTATCCTATCTAATAAAGGAGTAATATGCAGACTGACCATCACTCCAATGCACAAGATGGCTTCCCCCATGTGGTCAAAGATCCTGCCCCCATGTGGACACAAGATGGCAACCACAAGATGGCCAGCAGGGGATGGCAGTTGGGAGACACCAGGCCTGCAAGGGACGGCAGTTGGGAGCAATCAAGCCTGCAGGGGAGGGCAGTCAGGGGTGACCAGGCTGACAGAGGATGGAAGTTGGGGGCAAACAGGCTGGCAGGGGAGCAGTTAGACATCAATCAGGCTGGCATGGGAGTGGTTAGGGGGTGATCAGGCTGGCAGGCAGAAGCAGTTAGGGGCAATCAGGAAGGGTGCCAGGCAAGCAGTTGGGAGTCAACAGTCCTGGATTGTGAGAGGGATGTCCCAGATTGGAGAGGGTGCAGGCTGGGCTGAGGGATACCCTCCCTTCCCCCATGCATAAATTTCGTGCACTGGGCCTCTAGTATTGTAATAACTTTGTATGCTGCAAGATTCTTACTAGACTTATTGTGGTGACTACTTCATGAAGCATATAAATATTGTATAACTTTGTTGTATACCTGAAGTTAATTTAATATTGTATATTAACTATATTTTAGTAAAAACAAATAAAATATCATAAATGAGATATCACCTCACACCTATTAGAATAGCTATTATAAAAAATACAAGTGATAACAAGTGTTGATAAGGATGTGGGAAAAGGAAAAGGGAATCCTTGTTGATGGACATGTAATTTGGTGAAGGCATTATGGAAAAGAGTATGGAGATTCCTCAATAAATTAAAAATAGAAGTACCACTTGCAGGGAAAAAAAATTGGGTGTATCATGTTACCTAGTGTCAAACTATACAAAAAGTCTATAGTAATCAACATAGCATAAAAAACAGAAATATAAATCAATAGAGCAGAATAGGAAGGCCAGAAATAAACCTATAGTTATATGGTAAATTAATCCTATCTAACAAAAGAGTAATATGCAAATTAATCATCAATCTGTTACACCCACAAGCCACGCCCACAGCCACACCCCCAACCAATCAGAACAAGTATGTAAATTAACCCCAACAAAGATGGCTGCAGCCACAGAGAGCAGGAGGGAGGTGTGTGTTTCCCTGGCAATGGAGGAAGCCAAGCTTTCCACACACCCTGGTGGAACCAGGCCTCCACTCAGGGGTACAAAGTTTCAATTATAGAAGGTAAATGAATTCCAACAGAAATGGCGGCATCCACTGAGCTGGAAGAGCAGGAGGCTAGGGTTTCCCCGGGTGATGGAGGAAGCCAAGCTTTCCACACACCCTGGCTGGCTCAGGCCTTCACTCCAGGCTACAAAGTTTCTATTGTAGAAGATAAATAAATTCCAAATACCAGGGCCTCCACTTGGGTTGCTGGGGGGCATGGCTGGCCTGAAAACCACCACAGGTCCCTCACCCAGGCTACCCCATGCCCCAAGGGAACCCCTACTTCAATCTGGGACACCCGTCAAGGCAAACCAGCTGGCCCCCACCCATGCACCAGGCCTCTATCCTATCTAATAAAAGAGTAATATGCAGATTGACCATCACTCCAACATACAAGATGGCTGCCCCCATGTGCTCAAAGATCCTGCCCCCATGTGGACACAAGATGTCCACAACAAGATGGCCAGCAAGGGTAGGAAGTTGAGAGAGATCAGGCCTGCAAGGCAGGGCAGTTGGGGGCGATTAAGCCTACATGGGAGGGCAGTTAGGGGTGACCAGGCCAGCAGAGTAGGGAAGTAGGGGGTGACTGGGTCTGCAGGGAAGGGCAGTTGGGAGGTGACCCTGGCCTAGAGAGGAGAGCATTTGGGGGGAACAGGCCTGCAGAGGAGGGCAGTTAGCATGACCAGGCCTGCAGGGGTGGGTTGTTAGGGGTGACCAGGCCTGCAGGAGAGGGCAGTTTGGGGCAAACAGTCTGGTAGGGGAGCAGTTAGACATCAATCAGGCTAGACAGGGAGTGGTTAGGGTGTGATTGGCAGAAGCGGTTAGGGGCAATCAGGAAGGCAGGCAGGTGAGCAGTTGGGAGTCAGCAGTCCTGGATTGTGAGAGGGATGTCCGACTACCCATTTAGGCCCAATCCTAGATTGGAGAGGGTGCAGGCTGGGTTGAGAGACACAATCCCCCCCACCCTCGTGCAAAAATTTCGTGCACTGGGCCTGTAGTATATATATATATATATATATATATATATATATATATATATATATATATACACACACATGAAGGAAATCTTAGCATTTTCAGTAACATGGATGGATCTTAAGGAAATTATATTAAGTGCAGTAATACAGAGAGAGAAACATACCATATAATATCACTTATATTGGAACTTAGAAAGCCAAATCAAAGAGTATAGTAATGATTACCAGGAGTTAGTTGGTGGGGGGAATGGAGAGATATTGGTCAAAGTACACAAACTTCCAGTTCTAATATCAAGAAGTTCTGGGGATCTAATGTACAGCATGGTGACTATAGCTAATAATACTGCATCATATACTGGAGAGTTATCTTACATGTTCCCACCACAAAAAGAAATGGTAACAATGTGATGGGATGGAAGTATTAGCTATTGCTTTGGTGATAATTATTTTGCATTATATAAATGTATCAAATCAATACATTGTACACTTTAAACTTACACAATTTTACATGTCAGTTATCCTATATAATAAAAGCCCAGCGACCAAATGGGGGAATGACCAGAAAGAATAGAACAACCATTGGATCAGATGCTCAAAACAGGAACTATCCTTGGTGGTCAGTGTGCAGCGCTCCCACAGTGGGGGCGAGTCCACAGCCGCTCCCACAGTGGGCTGATCCCTGCAGGCTGCCCCCCACCAGTGCACGAATCACAGCACTAAAACCTGGAGGTTATTAAGCACTGTCCTCGTGGCCGGCAAAGGCTGGGTAATCTCCACAGAATCTCAGATAATCCCAGAACCTGGCTCACAGGGTTGATCTAAGGGTTTCTATTCACAGCTTTAAGAATGAAATGAGATTGTCAGCTTTAAGTAGTTGAGGGAAAACACACATTGCTCCTTTTTCATTCTTTTATTTCATCCTTCTTGTGAGAAAAGGAACAACCAGCTCCCATGGTCCCCGCCCTGAGCACTGTGGTGAGAACTCACCAGCCCTCGGCTCTAAGTGAGTCTACCTTCCAATGGCCTTTATACCTAATGCCACTGCCTGAGCATCTTATTCACCCTGTATCACTGACTGAGCACCTGCTGTGTTCTAGGCATGCCCAGGTGCTCACAGAGCAGCAGGGCATGCCTAGGACAGAGTGTGTGTTCCGCCAGGAGAGGATGGGGGTGTGGGGCGGAAACAGCCTCAGACAGACTGAAGTGCAGCCTTTAGAAGGCACAGGCACCATGAAAACATGAGAATGAAGCCACATAGGGGCTCCATGAGGGGAGGGGTAAAGGGAGGCACACTGAGGGAAAGTGGACAGATGGAGGAAATCCTGAAGAAGGGCATCAGGCAGAGGAGTCAGCCCACGGAGGGGCAGCAAGATGAGTAAGAGGCTGAGTGGAAGGGGGTCAAGGCTGGGTTGGGGGGCACATCCTACAAGGATAGAGGGCCCATGAGAACCTGGCATCCCCTGAGTGCAGGGGGAGGCACAGGGGTTGTAGGTGAGGACCCACTGGGCTGACTCAGTGGGGACAGACTCTCTGGCTTCTGTGTCAGGGGAAGACTGAGGGGGAAGAGGAAGCAGGGAGACAGCAGGAGGCAACAGCACCCTCCCTGAGGGCGAGGCACAGATAGTGGAGACTGTGGCAGCTGAGATGGTGGCTTTGGGTTGTGCTGGAGGGAATCCAGAGCATGAGGAATGATCGGGGGGGGGGGGGGGAGGAGGACCCATGCTCAGCTAGGTCCCTGGAAAGGCAGGGTCTCTGGGAGCTGCCAGTTGGAGGGCCTGGGAACAGACCCCATATCCATTTTGAGTGTCTGCCTGTAAAACCCAGACCTTAGTTTAAGCTCCACACGAGGTACATGGAATGTTCACAACCAGCCTCCCACCCTGAGGTCCAGGAAGGGGGTCATTACTGGCTGGCTGCCCTAATCCCTCCATGCCCGCCCCCTCCCTCCCCTCCACAAGCTCTCTTCAATGATGACAAGTATTTATTGGAAACAAGCAAATGGTTTTATTTTTGGTACAATACAACAACAACAACAACAACAACAACAACAAAACAGAATGTACAGTATTATGGAAAGCAAACATTGAAAACTAGGAAAATGAAGCCCCCTTGTGGATACACAGATCAGCTGTGCCTGGAACACGGGTTATGCGTGACACAAAGGGCTCAGGGTCCAATGCAAAGGGTTTGCCCAGGTGGTCCAACTCCAATCCCTGACTCCAGTTTCCAGGACAGAGAGGATCCTGCACCACAAAACAGAATGGCTGAAACCAGCCCCAAGTCCTGTGGCCTAAGGCAATGCTTGCAGTGCTTCCAGGGAAAGAAAAACTCCTGGAAATCAGGGACAGGGAAATCAGCATCCAGATCACTGCCTCTAACTCACACTGGGGGTCTGTGGTGCTCCCAGCTCTACCCCTCCTTCCCTCTCCCATGTTCCCCACCCCACCCCCACAGTTGAACCGCAGATAGCCCTTCCCAAACTCTGCCCTCCTCAGCTCCAATTGCAGGTAGGGAAAGCCTGGGTTCATGCGGGAAATCTGAGGGCCTTAATGAAGTGCCTCTCAAAGATCCAGAGAAAGTGTATGTCCACCTGGCCCCCTGGCTGAACCAATTAACACAGAGGACTCAGGAGTGCTTGTTTAGAACCCATCCCGCTCCCTCCCTAGACTCTGAAACTGTGTAACTTGGCTGTTTTAGGTGGTAATTCTCTCTCCTTTAAAATGAGAATAAGAGGGGGGAATGCGGACTGCTCTCCACCAAGCCTGTTGCAAATGGCTCAGCTCTTCACTGCTTATCTTCTGAAGTTTACATTAGAGCACATGTGTCAAACACAAGGCCCGCGGGCCAAATCCAGCCCGCCAGGTCTTGCAATGTGGCCCGCACCGTGCTGTCATCACTGCACTCCGCTGTCAGTTTATGACATTGTCAGTTTATGACTGTTCAGTAAACCATTCGACCAGCGATTTAGGCTGGATTTTAGATTTTGGCCCCTTCTCTGATTGAGTTCGACACCCCTACATTAGAGGCCTAGCTCTGAGGAAAGACAGGATAGCATTTGCTTCCCTTGAGCATACTTTGCAAAAATGGCTTCTTAAAGTAATATAAAGTTACAGTGGTGATTAAAACAATGATGTAGGAGGAAGGGACAAGATGGTGACTGAACAGACGGACCTGTTCTGACCCTGGCCCCAGAACAGATAAAAGCAGCATCTGAGTCGCGCAGGGAATACTGATTGGCAGCTAAGGGGTGGCAGAACTCTAAAGGAAGGTAAGGAAGGGTCCGCTGGACAGGATTTCCTGACCAAGCAGCCAGCAATGCAGCAGCAGCGACCTCTCCAGGAGCTACAGGCTCGGAGGGAAGGCTGCGCCATCTTACCAGGAAAGGAGGATCTTCTCTGAAGCCTGGAAAACCCACGGCAGAGGAGTCCATCGAGCAGCTGTGACCCCCCAATTGGCACAAACACGTGGATTCAAGGGAGTTCTTCGGTCACCCACGGAAAGGTCAGAGTTTGCGGGGATAGCGTGAGGGTTCTGGGTCCCCGCTGCGCTGGCAGCGACTGTAGCCCTGGAGCTCCCTAGAGGCCCCGCCTCCACTGTAGCCACAGAGTGCCCAAGCAGCCCGGCCGAGATGCTCCCAAGGAAGGCTGCAGTGAGAATTCTGCCCGGGAGCACCCAGTGCTGGGTTTGGCGTAATCTTCCCCAGAAGCAGGACTTTTTTAAAACGCCAAGGGACACGGGACAGATTGTTAAGAATCGGGGCTGTCCCGCCAAGGGCGGAACATCTGGACACCATGGCGCCTGATCCCCTTCACCCCCTTGCTTCTGGGTACTAGGGAAGCTCTGGCCAGTTGGGCATATCTGGGGAAATTGCAGGGGGAAATTGCCTTCCTGGAAACAAGGGATCGGAGCCAGAAGAGATAGTCTGGGAGCCAGCAGGCACTCTGGCAGCTAGAGCCATAGAGAAAGAAGGCCAGAGCAACCAAAAAGACTGGGAGGTCAAACCAGTAACACTGCCACCTAGGGGCTGAATTACAAACTGCCTTTTTTTTTTTTAACTTTTAACTAATCAAAAATAAATGGACACAAATAATTGAGGTGCAGTGAAACTCTGGGAACTGCAAGACTGTCTGGCCCGAGAATCAGGCGTGCCAAATACAATAACAGAGGAAGTGAATGACCACTACAGGACATTTTTATGCTAATTTTACTATTCTTTATTTTATTTCCATTTTTTACCTCTTTTATTTTATTTTCATTTTTTACTTCTTTTACTTAAGAAATAATTTTTTTTCTTTTTTCCTTGATTTTACATTATCAATTATTACATCTTTCAATCTCAATCATCACTATTACTACTGCTATTTTGCATTTTTTTGTTCCCTTACTCTTTTTTTTCTCCAGTACCATTTTATTTTCTCTTTATTTTACATTGGGATTAGTCTTCATTCTATTTTAATCTCTACTATAGCATCGTTCAACCCTATCTCAACTCGACCTTTACACCATCATTCTCTTACTAATCTTTACCCTTTTTGTATCCTGTTTATCCTATCCCTTTCCAGCTTTAGTTTTTCCTCTATTCTTTCTGTATATCCCCTGCTGAAGCTCTCACCATAACTATAGACCTAATTTCCAACCCCTGATCCAAGTGTATAAATATCACTCTCTTCACTATATTAACTAGTTAAAAACAAAACAGAACAACAACAAAAAAACCCTGATCTCCTCTCTATCCTTTTGTCATTGATTGCGTGAATGTTGATTATAGTGAATTTTTATACTTTTTAGTGAAATTGTTATGCTTATTCTTGTGCTGTTATTGTTGTTTTGCATTTTTAAAAAATCCTTTGTTTTTGTTTGTTTTTTACTTCTGTACATCATAGCCTTACTTAATAATAGTGGATATTATAGTTTGTATTAATCTCCAAGTATTATTGCTGGCATTGGCTGGGATTAGTGGTGGTTCTATGGGAATTTTCTCCACAAATATATAGTTTGTTTCTCCTTTCTCTCTTAGTCTGCTTTCTCTCTCTCTCTCTCTCTCTCTCTCTCTCTCTCTCTCTCTCTCTCTCTCTCCCTCTCTCTTTTTCCTTTTTTTCCCTATTTTCCAATGTCATTTCGTCATTACTTTTTTTTTTCTTTTTCTATCTCATAATTTATCCCTCTTTTTTATTTTATTTTTTATTTTATTTTTACCTTTCTTCCTTCTCTCCTATCCAATAATATGCCTTTCTCTAGTGGTCACCTTTATTAGAGGTTATTAATATTGCAAATACATTCCTGTTCAGTGCCTTTTGTGTTGTACCTGGTAGTGTATTTTGTGCCTTTAAATCAACGCAGGAGAAGGAACACCACTTAACAAGACATCCAGAAAAAGAGAGACCATGGGGAGACAAAGAAATAGCCCGCACATGAAAGAAAAGCAGGCATCACCAGAAAAGGAAGTAAACGAGTTAGAGGCAAGCAACCTACCAGAGAAAGAATTCAGAGTAATAATCATAGGATGGCTAAAAAGAATGGAAGAGAAATTTGATGATATGAAGAAGAACCAAGAGGAAATGTAGAACCAAGAGGAATTGAAGAAGAACCAATAGGAATTGAAGAAGAACCAAGAGGAAATGAAGATGAACCAAGAAGAAATGAAAAATGACATCGCTACTATGAAGAACTCAATAGAAAGCATCAAGAATAGACTAGAAGACAAGATGGAAAAAAATACCCAATTACAGCAGCTTCTAGAAAAAAAAATTAAAATGCAGGAGGAGAGCTTGAGGGAACTTTGGGACAACGCAAAACAAAACAATATTAGAATAATAGGAGTTCCAGAAGGAAAGGAAACTGAGGAAGACATGGAAAAAGTATTTCAAGAAATAATGACAGAAAACTTTCCTGAGATAGAGAAGAAAAAACCCACACAAATCCAATATTCTCAGAGTCCCAAGCAAAATGAATCCCAGAAGATCGACGCCAAGGCACATTATAATTAAAATGGCAAACACCAACGACAAAGTAAGAATCTTAAAAGCAGCCAGAGAGAGACAGAAAGTTAATTATAAAGAAACCCCAATCAGACTAGCTACTGATTTCTCAACAGAAACTCATCAGGCCAGAAGGGAATGGGATGAAATATACAAAGTAATGCAAAGGAAGGGTCTGAATCCAAGAATACTGTACCCAGCAAGGCAATCAATCAAAATTGAAGGTGTAATCGGGAGCTTCACAGAAAAAAAAAGTCTAAAGGAATTTATCTCCACCAAACCAGCAATGCAAGAAATGCTAAAGGGTCTACTGTAAAAATAAAGAAATAGGAAGCGAAGAAGAAACATAGGGGTATAGATTAAAAATGGCATCAAATGAATACCTATCAATAATATCTTTAAATGTAAATGGATTAAATGCTCCAATCAAAAGACATAGGGTAACAGATTGGATAAGAAAACAAGACCCATATATCTGTTGTCTACAAGAAACCCACTTCAGAAAAAAAGACGCACACAGACTGAGGATGCAGGGATGGAAAAAGGTTTTCCAGGCGAATTGAACTGAAAAAAAAAGCTGGGGTAGCAATACTTATATCTGACAAATTAAATCTCAGAGTAAAGGACATAACAAGAGATAATGAAGGCCACTTCATAATACTAAAGGGAGCAATCCAAAAAGAAGAAATAACCCTGGTAAATATATATGCACCAAATATGGGAGTACCCAAATACATAAGAAAAACTACTGGAGGACATTAAGGGAGAGAGTAATAGCAATACAATCATAGTAAGAGATTTTAATACCCCACTGTCACCCTTGGACAAATCATCTAAACAAATTCAGCAAAGAAATATCAATCCTAAATGACTCATTAAACCAGATGGAATTAATCGACATCTTCAGAACATTTTACCCCAAAGCCAGAGAATATACATTCTTCTCAAGTGCACATGGGACATTCTCAAAGATAGACCACATTTTGGGACATAGGCAAAGTCTCTTCAAGTTCAAGAAGATAGAAATCATATCAAGCATTTTCTCAGATCATAGTGGCATAAACCTGGTAATTAACTACAATAAAAATAATCCAAAGAAATCAAACACATTGAGACTAAACAGCGTGTTATTAAACAAGGACTGGGTTACCAGAGAAATCAAGGAAGAAATTAAAAACATCCTGGAAACAAATGAGAATGAAAACACAACAATCCAAAATCCATGGGACACAGCAAAAGCAGTTTTGAGAGGAAAGTTCATATCCCTACAAACATATTGCAAAAAAACAAGAAAAAATGGTAACAAATGATCTAACTCTACAACTCAAAGAGTTAGAAAAAGAGCAACAAGAAAAGCCCAGTGTAAGCAGAAGGAAGGAAATAACAAAATCAGAGTGGAGATAAATAACATAGAGACCAAAGAAACAATACATAAGATCAGCAAAACCAAGAGCTGGTTCTTTGAAAGGATAAACAAGATAGATGAACCTCTAGCCAGGCTAACCAAGAAACAAAGAGAGAGGACTCAAATAAACAAAATCAGAAATGAAAGAGGTGAAATAATAACAGACCCCACCAAAATACAATGGATTTTTACTAAATACTACAAACAACTCTATTCCAACAAACTGAACAACCTGGAGGAAATGGACATATTCCTAGAAAAATACAAACTTCCAAAACTCAATCAGGAAGAATCTAAAAATCTCAATAGACCAGTGACTTGGGAAGAAATTGAAACAGTCATCAAAAAGCTTCCAGCAAACAAAAGCCCAGGGCCAGATGGCTTAACAGGAGAGTTTTACCAAACATTCAAGGAAGAAATAAAACCTATCCTCCTCAGACTATTCCTAAAAATTCAAGAGAAAGGAACACTTCCAAACTCCTTCTATGAAGCCAGCATCACCCTAATACCAAAACCAGATAAAGACAACTCAATGAAAGAGAATAACAGGCCAATATAACCTCATGAACATAGATGCCAAAATCCTCAACAAAATTCTAGCAAATCGGCTCCAGCAGAACATCACAAAAATCATACACCATGACCAAGTAGGATTTATTCCAGGAATGCAAGGATGGTACAATATCTGCAAATCAATAAACATGATATATCACATAAAAAAATTGAAAGATAAAAATCATATAGTCATATCAATTGATGCAGAAAAAGCATTCGATAAAATCCAACACCCTTTTCTGATAAAAACTTTAACAAGGTGGGAGTACAAGGATCATACCTCAACATAATAAAAGCTATATATGATAAACCCACAGCCAACATCATACTCAATGGGCAAAAACTAAAATCATTCCCTCTAAGAATAGGAACAAGACAGGGATGCCCACTTTCGCCACTCCTGTTTGACATAGTACTGGAAGTACTAGTCATTGCAATGGAATTAAGAAACCTAGGAATAAATTTAACTAAGGAAGTAAAGGACCTATTTGCAAAAAACTACACGACACTGAAAAAAGAGATAGAGGAAGATGTAAACAGATGGAACAACATACCATGTTCATGGATTGGTAGAATCAACATCATCAAAATGTCCATACTTCATAAAGCAATCTATAGGTTCAATGCACTCCCCATTATAATACCAACGGCATATTTCACTGACCTAGAAAAACTCTTCAAAAGTTCATTTGGAACAATAAAAGACCCCGAATAGCCACAGCAATCCTGAGAAAGAAGAGTAAAGTAGGAGGGATCTCAATACCAGACTTCAAGCTGTATTACAAAGCCACTGTTCTCAAAACAGCCTGGTACTGGCACAATAACAGACATATGGATCAATGGAATCGAATCGAGAACCCAGATATCAACCCAAATCACTATGCTCAATTAATATTTGACAAAGGAGGCACGAATATACAATGGAGTCAAGACAGTCTCTTTAATAAATGGTGTTGGGGAAATTGGACAGATACATACAAAAGAATGAAACTAGATCACCAACTTTCACCATACACAAAAATAAACTCAAAATGGATACAGGACTTAAACATCAGACAGGAAACCATAAAAATACTGGAAGCATCCACAGGCAGCAAAATCTCAAACATATGCCAAAAGAACTTCTTCACTGATACTGCCCCTAGGGCAATGGAAGCTAAAGAGAAAATAAACAAATGGGACTACATCAAAATAAAAAGCTTTTTTACAGCAAAAGAAACCATCAACAAAACAACAAGAAAGCCCACTGTGTGGGAGAACATATTTGCAAATGTTACCACTGATAAAGGTTTAATCTCCAACATCTACAAAGAGCTTATACAACTAAATAAAAGGAAGATGAATGATCCAATTAAAAAATGGGCAATGGACCTAAATAGAATATTTTCAAAAAAAGACAGAAGGAAGGCCAAAAGGCACATGAAAACATGCTCAAAGTCTCTAATTATCAGAGAGATGCAAATCAAAAGAACAATTCTGTACCATCTCACACTTGTCAGAATGGCCAACATCAACAAATCAACAAACGACAAGTGTTGGCGAGGTTGTGGAGAAAAAGGAACCCTCTTGCACTGCTGGTGGGAATGCAGACTGGTGCAAAAACTGTGGAGAACAGTGTGGAATTTCCTCAAAAAACTGAAAATGGAACTCCCATTTGATCCAGTAATCCCACTCCTAGGAATATATCCCAAGAAACTAGATACACCAATCAGAAAGGATATATGCACCCCTATGTTCATAGCAGCACAATCTACAATAGCTAGGATTTGGAAACAGCCTAGGCGCCCGTCAGCAGGTGATTGGATAAAAAAACCATGGTACATCTACACAATGGAATACTATGCTGCCATTAAAAAGAAGGAATTCTCATCATTTGCAGCAACCTGGATGGAATTGGAGAACATCATGCTGAGTGAAATAAGCCAGTCAATGAAAGAGAAACACCACATGACCTCACTCATTTATGGATAATAAAGAACATTATAAACTGATGAACCAAAGGATAGATATAGAGACAGTAAAGCAACAAGTAGACGTCAAATTACAGCAGGTAGGGTAGAGAGATCTAGGGGAGATTATAGATCAACCGAAGGACTTGTATACATGCATATAAGTACAACCAATGGACACAAAACTCTGGGCAGGGGTGGTATGTATGGGGGGGGCAATGTTAAAATATGTACACAGATAATAATTGAATAAAAAAGGGGGGGGAAATAAAAATAAAAATCTTAAAAAAATAAAAAATAAATAAAGTGAGAACAAGAGCCCAGTGGGCATGGCTCAGTTGTTAGACCCATGACTCAGAAGGTCTAGCTTTGACTTCTTGTCAAGGCACATGCCTGGGTTGTGGTCTCTATCCTCAGTATGGGGCATGCAGGAGGCAGCCCATCTATGATTCTCATCATTGATGTTTCTATTCTCTCTCCCTCTCCCTTCCTCTCTGAAATCAATGGAAAATATCCTATATAATAAAAGCCTATTATTAATTTATTCATAATGTAATTCCCAGATAATTTTGACATATTTTCCACCTTTGTTTAATCTATCTATGTACGTATGCATCTATTATTGGAAAAGGAGAATAGAGAGTTGATAGCCTGAGTTGGTGATTGGAATTAATTAAGCTATTAATAGAAGAGAAGAAGCAAGGAGAGGCAAAACAAACAAAAAAACAAAAACCACGAAAAAAACACACTAACAAACAATCAAACAAATAACAACAAGATAGAAAGGAAGAAAGAGGAACAAGAGGAAGAAAAAAAATTTGGGTAGTAAAGAAAGAAGAGAAAAGTGTGCATGGACTTGGAGCATGGGAGAGGAAATTACATATATATATATATATATATATATATATATATATATATATATAATGTGTGTGTATAAGATCAACTTTTAACAGGAGTAATAAGAATGGATAGAGAAAAACTAAAGCAGGAACATGTTAAGACAAACAGAACAAAAAAGGGGGAAAGTGAGGAAGAGACTGTTGGCATAAAAGAAAAATTGAGATAGATAAAGTAAAATAATTCTAAAAGAAAAAGAAAAATAGAATGTAGAACACTAATTTCAGAATAAACTAAAATAAAGGAAAAATAAAATAAAACTTTAAAAATGGTAAAATAATAGTAGCAATAATAATAATTGGAAATAAAATATATTAATAATTAAAGCAGACAGGATCTCTCTGCTCACTTTATTTCTCCCTGCCTTTAGTTGTATATTTACACGAGTCAATTTCTGACATAACCTCTAGATGGCAGTGTTTCAGTATTAATATCTGGGTCTAAATGGCCCCTTTATGCAGTGCTTAGACTCTCTTTCCCTGCCACACTTCATACTGGGTTAGATGGATGGAGTGACCTAGAGCTGATTTCCTGCTCATCTTTCCTTATTCTGATCCCCAGTTTCCACAAAAACAAGTTTCCCCTGCAGTCTCGGTGAGTGTTTTTAATTGGAAGATCCTGTGTACTGGACTTAGCAAGCAAAAGGAAGGAGGTAAGGAAAAAAAAAAAAAAAAAGAAAGGAAAGAAAGGAAGGAAAGGAAGGAAGGGAGGGAGGGAGGGAGGGTGGGAGGGAGGGAGGGAGGGAGGGAGGGAGGAAAAGAAAGAAAAGGAAAGAAGAAAGAAAGAAGAGAGAGAGAGAGAGAGAGAGAGAGAGAGAGAGAGAGAGAGCGAGAGAGAGAGAGAGAGAGAGAGAGAGAGAGAGAGAGAGAGAGAAAGAAAGAAAGAAAGAAAGAAAGAAAGAAAGAAAGAAAGAAAGAAAGAAAGAAAGAAAGAGAAAGAAAGAAAGAAAGACAAAGGGAACCGCACTTACTCCTTTTTTCCCTGGCACTGCGTGGCCGGTATAGAACTTCAGGCTGTCTTTTTGAGCACAGATTCTCATGGCTGTGGACTTAGATCTAGAGTCCCCCTCTGCAAGCAGCCCTGTGGAACCCCCCCTTCCGATTTGAGGGCTACACTGACCCCATGGGTCATGGGTTTGGTGGAGCGCAGTCTCCCTCTGAGACTCTGTTCCCTGATGTGCGTGTTTCTCCCTCCAGCCTGGATACCAGACCTCATCTCTCTAGGCCACACATGTCAAACACAAGGCCCGCGGGCCAAATCCGGCCCGCCAGGCCTTGCAATGTGGCCTGCACCGCGCTGTCATCACTGCACTCAGCTGTGTTCCATCACAATGACCCGCAGTGACATAGGAGGCTTGTGATCTCGCCGGCCGCCTCGCTGGCCTCCGTACTTGCTATCTATTACACATGCGCATAGATAACAAGTCACGCGAGATTCAGGAGGCGTGACCTATAGTCCGGCATCCGATGTGGTTGTGCGGGTGGCAGAGCAGAGGAGAGAGTGAGTGTGCGGGCATAAAAAATACACAGCAGAAGCTGCCAGTTCCTGGCATAAAGAGCAGGCATAAAAATCGCAACAGAATATGCTATCTGTACCCAGCAAGGCATTTATTGACTGACTTTTTTTTTCTCCACTCCATCTGCCAAATCAAGCTATCCTTGTGCAGTTTTCAACTTTTTCCTTCTAACGCAGATTTCCAATAAACTACATCTTTTACTGCCAATATTGATCCCAAAATGTCCAGGAAAAGAAAAGTTGATGGTGAAGGCAGACAATTTAATGACAAATGGGAAAATGAATACATGTTTGTGCTTAGAGAGGGCAAACCAGTGTGTATATTGTGTTATGAGACAGTGTCGGTGATGAAAGAGTACAATATACATCGTCATTTTGACACCAAACATAATGTTAAGTATGGCAAATATACTTTGGAAGAAAAGCATAAAATTGTTAAAGAACTAAAAGGCAAACTACCATCACAGCAGCAAATGTTTACAAAGGCTACAGCGAAAAATGATGCTGCAGTGAAAGCAAGCTTTATAGTGGCTGAAGAAATTGCCTGTACTTCAAGGTGTTTTTCAGAGGGTGCCTTTTTGAAGCAATGCATGCTAAAAGTGTGTGAGCAAGTATGCCCAGACCAGATACAGAGTTTTCAAAATGTCAGTTTGTCAAGAAACACCATTGCAGATAGAGTTCAAGAACTCTCAGGAAATCTATCATCACAGCTGGCCGAACAGGCATGCAGTTATCTCGCTTTTTCACTTGCTATCGATGAAAGCACAGACAACACTGATACAGCGCAGCTGTCCATCTTTATACGTGCTACGAAGACCGACCTCTCTGTCACTGAGGAACTTTTGGATGTAGCTGCCATGCATGGGACGACGACTGGTAGAGATATATTTGAGGCTGTGGAGAAATCTATAAATAATTTTTAAATTACCCTGGGAAAAGTTGGTGGGGCTAACTACCGATGGCACACCTTCAATGTGCGGAGAAAAGAAAGGCTTGGTTGGACTAATGAAGGAAAGAATGCAAAAAAGTCACTGCCACACACCCTTGATTACTTATCATTGCATTATCCACCAAGAGGCTATGTGTGGAAAAGTTCTGGACATGAATGACATAATGACCACAGTCATTAAAACTATTAACTTTATACGGGCACGTGGCCTGAATCATCGCCAGTTCCAGCAGTTTTTACAGGAGGTGGGTGCAGAGCATGGAGACGTGCCATACCACACAGAAGTAAGATGGCTGAGCAAGAGTGCAGTCCTCAAAAGATTTTTTGAGCTCAGAGAACAAATTGCTCTTTTCATGGAAAGTAAAGGAAAGCCCTTGCCTGAACTGTCGGATCCCGCCTGGCTATGTGATTTTGCTATGATGTGTGACATATGCGAGCATCTCGCCCAACTGAATCTGAAGCTGCAGGGACGCAAACAAGTCATCACGAAGATGTCTGACATGATCACAGCATTCCAGCGTAAACTTCAACTATGGAAGTCCCAACTGGAACAGGACAATCTTGCCCACTTTCCCGTTTGTTTGAGTATCTCAACCACTATTTCTGGTACTTTTCCTTGCAGTCGGCTGGCTACCAAAGTTAGCCGTTTACTAAGTGAATTTGAGCGGCGCTTCTCTGACTTTAGAACACAGCACTCAGGCTTTGACATCTTTGCCAATCCTTTTACAGTTGATGTCAACAATGTGCCCCATCACCTTCAGATGGAGATAATCGAGCTTCAGTCTGACAGTGGCCTGAAATCAAGGTTTCAGGATGTTGAAATTGAGGACTTCTACCCTCTACTGCCCCCTGACTCAATGCCAGAGCTCTGACTTCATGCTGCCCGTATTCTATCCATGTTCGGGAGCACCTATCTTTGTGAACAGATGTTTTCAATAATGAATCTGAACAAAAACAAGCACAGATCACGCATTACCGATGACAACCTCCATGCTGTTTTGCGGGTTGCTACAGCCCAAGAAATAAAACCGAACATTGACTCATTGATCCGGGGAAAACGGTGTCAGACATCTAGCCAGAAAACAAAACAATGAGCATTTTAGGTACATTCCAATATTACTGTTTTGCTTGATACCAATATTACTGTTTTGCTTGATAGCATGTGAGTTTTTTAACAGCACTGTTAAGGAAAAGATTGTTCCACTCATTTTAAATTCACATTTCTGGTTAACATTGTCAGTTTATGACTGTTTAGTAAACCATTCGGCCGGCGATTTAGGCTGGATTTTAGATTTTGGCCCCTTCTCTGATTGAGTTCGACACCCCTACTCAAGGCGATCCATCTCTGACCTTCCTGTCCGCGGACTGCCTCCCTGGCTGTGTGATCCGCAGTCAGGTGGGTGCTGTTCCTTCAGCTGTTCCTCTGTCTGCTCTGGGAGGAGGTGCAGGGCCTGTCTGCATGTCTGTGCAGCAGCTTTGTCTCCCCCTGGATAAACTTTTCAGGTGCCTAGGGTCATAGAGGCTGGAGTCCCGGTGTCCGTGGGTTCACAGCTGAGGCAGCTGGTCCCTGGGCGTCGTGGTTGTAGGGTCCTGGGAGGTATCTGAGGTCTTCTCCCGTGAAGATAAGGCTGGGCTTCAGGTCACAGCAGCTCTCCCCTTCAAGATGGCATGGTCTCTGTGGCAGGGCCGGCTGCTCCAGGAAAGGTTTCAGCAGTAGCAGAGGCTGCCTGGCCAGGGGAGCCCGGTCTGCCAGTCCCTCACAGTCCTGTGGAATATAGCTGTCCCTCTCTCACAAATACACACACTTCCGGCACATCCAACCACTCTTTTGCTCTCTCACTCACACACTATCTTCCAGCCTGCCATCCTGTTGGCAGCCATCTTGGATCCAATATCTGAAAACACTAATTTGAAAAGATATATGTACCAGTACCCCTATTTTCTTTTTTTTAAATATATTTTATTGATTTTGTACAGAGAGGAAGGGAGAGAGATAGAGAGTCAGAAACATCAATGAGAGAGAATCATCGATCAGCTGCCTCCTGTACACCCTCTACTGTGGATGTGCCCAGCAACCAAGGTATATGCCCTGACCAGAATTGAACCTGGGACCTTTCAGTCTGCAGCCTGACGCTCTATCCACTGAGCCAAACCGGTTAGGGTCCTATTTTCATTCAAGCATTATCTATAATAGCCAATATATGAAAGCAACTTGCAACTTAAGTACACATTAATAGATTAATGAATAAAGATGTTATATACATGAAAAGAATATTACTCAGCCATTAAAAATAAAATATTGTCCTTTGTGACAACATGAATGTATCTAGAAGCTATTATACCTAGTGAAATAAGTCAGAGAAAAAATACCATATGATTTACCTTATATGCGGAATCTAAAAAGAAAACAAACAAAACAAAACAGAAACAAACTCATAGACACAGAAAATTAACTGATGGTTACCAGAGGGGAGTGCCAGGAGCATAGGCAAATAGGTGAAGGAGATTAAGAGGTAGAAACGTCCAGTTATAAAATAAATAAATTATCGGATGTAATATACAGTTAAGGGCATATAGCCAACATTATAATAACTTTGTATGGTGACAGATAATTATTAAACATACCATGATGACTATTTTATAAGATATATAAACATCAAATCACTGTGCTATACACCTGAAACTAACATATTACTGCATGTCAACTACAGTTCACAAATAAAAAACCAAAACTACTATGAATACATTCTGAAAATGTAATCACATAATTATTTTTAGATGAGGATCCTAGCTACACACAATTACTATTTTAAAGTTTTTTGCTTGTTCACTTTACATATACAACATGTAAACTACACTATTAATTAAATAGCCCTTTGTGGGCTAGCCTAAGAATCATTGTGTTATTTATATGTGAGTTTTATGAATATGTTTTCTGGACCATTTCAAAAAGCCCACAAAGCCTTTATAAGTTGCTAACCGCTTATATTCAAGTTCTGTTTACTGCCTCAGAAAAATACTGAACTGCATTTGAGTGCAAACCTTAACTTCAAGCAACTGGAATAATTTAGCCCCTTGAGTAATCTGCCTCAACTTTTACATGGTTATTATCAATTAATATTTTGTTGCACAAATTATGAAATGCTTTGATATTAAAATATTACATTTTTTAAAAGACTCATAAAATTGTTTCATTTCAAAATTTAATGTGTAATTTCCTTGGCTATGATCATAGGTTATATTCTGCTGATATTACATTTAACCTGAGGAACAAACAATTCTTTCTGGAAATGCTTAGGTTAAAAAACTATTGGACATGAGGCTTTCTACATTGTCTCTTCAGAAATCAGTTCTTTAAAAACTGCTTGGGGAAAAGTCTGACATTCAATTTAAGTTTCATTGGTATTTATTTCACAGGTGGTGAATGGATAAATGAAATGAACATGTTAAAATACTTAATGAAAGAATGTGCTCCTAGAGGTTTCTTTCTGTTTGGGGAAATGGAGAAACAACAATGGAAAATTGTATTCCAGTAGTCAGCATCCAGGAGATAGACCTAAATTAGTAAAATTAGAAAGTAAATGCTATTACTTTAGCCAGCCTGTAATGGTGTGTAAAATTGCAATGCTATGAAAGTGTGTAAAATATATTGAATACTATTTTCTCCTTGATTACCAAAATAAAGATGTGATCTGATCACATGGAAGTATTTGTCCTTAGAATGTCATAAAAATGCAATTGAAGAATATGTTTTAAAACCACATGTAAAAAGGCAAACTATTAACATTTAGTGAGAATGTTAATATATACCATATCTTTAAAGGGGCAAATAGTGAGAAATTAGAGTTGGGAAAAACTATTCTAAAGTATTATCAAGTAACCCTCATTTAGTTTTAAAGAATAACTTTATAAAGTTAGCTATTCCATTATTTATTTATTCACTAAATGAAGCCAAAAGAAAATGAACCACAAATACATTTTAAATCCCAAGTAATATGGGCAGTGATGGTCCATTTTTGGAAAGTCAGTTCAGAAATTGTAAGATGGCGGAAGAATAGATGGGCGGATTCTGAGCCCTCTCCCGAAGCAGAAAGAGAGAGCAACTGAGGGTCTTGTGCTGTGAGTGGTTATCGGCAAGCTGGGAGACAGCGAACACCAGAAGAAACTGCTGGGGGGCTGCTGACAGAGGTGCCCCTCGCAGGGAAGCACCCACACGGGCTGTGTCCCTGCCTGGAGCTACCTACCGGCCTGGATGGGGAAACCTCGCCATCTTGAGAGGAAGATAGGATCGTGTCAGAGGCCTGATTATCCACAGCCGCAGTGACCACCAAGCATCTGTGACCCCCAGAACGCGGATCCCAGGCAGCACGAGCACCTGGCTTAACTGAAGTGCCCCACTGATCGGCGAAAAGGTCAGATTTCGCGGGGAGAGGGTGGAGAGTGCTCCCGGCGAAGATAAAAAGCCTGCGAGCACAGAGCGCTCTCGCGGAAGCTGGAGGACAAGGGCGGTGATTACAAGTAGAAGCCTCCGTTGTTGGGCGGTTGTCACCCTTGAAAGTGGACGGGGCTCCTAACAGGGAAGATATCTAAAGAGCAACACATTTGGATCCGGCTCGGAGGGATATTGGAGAGTTGCGGGAGATTGCAGTTGCTCGGACCTGCCCCCTCCCCCCCTCCATAGTTCCAGCTTCAGAGAGGACAGAAAAATAAAAAATAAAAAATAAAAAGCTGGAGAGGCTCTCAACCTAGAAACACTGCCCCCAGAGGCTAATTCACAAATTGACTCTACTGTAATAAAAACACAGCAAAACCTGCCTAAAAATCAGGACTGGATCATAACAATAGAGGAAGCGAATGACCTTCATTACTGCAAATTTTAATTAAATTTTTTAAATTTTATTATTTTTTTAATTTTTAAATTTTTGTTTTTTATTTTTGTTTTCATTATTTGCAACGTTTACTCAAGAAACTATTTTTTTTCTTTTTCCTCACTTGATTTTATCTTGATAATTATTACATTGTATATGTAATCAACATTATTACTACTACTAATTTACCTTTTCATCCTATTTTCTTTTGTTTATTTTTATTATTTTTATTTCATTTGATTATATATATATATATTTTTTTTTTATTTCAGGATTACTGTTCTACAGTCTTTATCTATCCTTCTTTCTTCAACGCTTTATTCTATCTCAACCTTACCTTTATGCCTTCACCCTCTTTCCAATCTTTTCCTTTGATACCCTGTTTATCTTAACCCTTTCCTGCTCTAGATTTCCCCCATTCCTTCTGTCTACACCCTCCTAAAATTTCACCCTACTTGTATATATCTAATTTCCAACTACCTGCTCCAAACCCATTTACACCTCCCTCGCAGTTGTCCCAAAAACAAAACAAAACAAAAAAAACAAAACAGTCTTTCTCTCTAACTCTTTGAAGTTGTATGTTGAATGTTAACTTTACTGAAGTTGTATGCTTTTCGTTTATAAGATTGATTTGCCTATGCTTTTTGTTTGATTGTATGTTTTTGTTAGCTGGGTTCTAGTCACCCTTATTGGTGGTTATTAATATCGCAAACACATTTCTATTCAGGGCCTTGTGTGTTGTACCTGGTTGTGTTGTATTTTGTGCCTTTAAATCAAAGCAGGAGAGAGAGAACTACACAACCAGACATCCCAGATAATGGGGAGACCAAAAAACAGCCTGCATATAAAAGAAAAGCAGGCTTCACCAGAAAAGGAAGTAAACGATATAGAGGCAAGCAACCTACCAGAGCAAGAATTCAGAGTAACGATCTTAAGATGGCTAAAAAGAATGGAAGACAAATTTGACAATATGAGTAAGACCTAAGAGGAAATGAAAAAAACCCAAGAGGAAATGAAGATGACTCAAGATGAAATGAAAAATGGCATCACTACTATGAAGAACTCAATAGAAAGCATCAAGAGCAGACTTGAAGAAGCAGAGGATCGCATCAGTGAGCTAGAAGACAAGATGGAAAAAAATACCCAATTAGAGCAGCTTCTAGAAAAAAAAAGTAAAAAGCAGGAGGAGAGCCTACGGGAGCTTTGGGACAATGCAAAACAAAACAATATTCGAATATTAGGGGTTCCGGAAGGAAAGAAAACCGAGGTAGACATGGAAAACGTATTTCAAGAAATAATGACAGAAAACTTTCCTGAGATAGAGAAGAAAAAACCCACACAAATCCAAGATGCTCGCAGAGTCCCAAGCAAAATGGATCCCAGAAGACCGACGCCAAGACACATTATAATTAAATTGGCAAACACCAATGACAAAGTTAGAATCTTAAAAGCAGCCAGAGAGAGACAGAAAGTTACATATAAAGGAACCCCCATCAGACTAACAACTGATTTCTCAACAGAAACTTATCAGGCCAGAAGGGAATGGGATGAAATATACAAAGTCATGCAAAGAAAAGGTCTGAATCCAAGAATACTGTACGCAGCAAGACTATCAATCAAAATTGAAGGGGAAATCAGGAGCTTCACAGACAAAAAAAGACTAAAGGAATTTATCTCCTCCAAACCAGCAATGCAAGAAATGCTAAAGGGTCTACTGTAAAAATAAAGAAATAGGAAGTGAAGAAGGAACACAGGGGTATAGAATAAAAATGGCATCAAATGAGTACCTATCATTAATAACTTTAAATGTAAAAGGTTTAAATGCTCCAATCAAAAGACATAGGGTAACAGATTGGATAAGAAAACAAGACCCATACATCTGTTGTCTACAAGAAACCCACCTCAGAAAAAGAGATGCACACAGACTGAGGGTGAAGGGATGGAAAAAGGTTTTCCAGGCAAATGGAAACGAAAAGAAAGCTGGGGTAGCAAGACTTATATCTGACAAATTAGATCTCAGAGTGAAGGACATAACAAGAGACAATGAAGGCCACTTCATAATACTAAAGGGAGCAATCAAACAAGAAGAAATAACCCTGGTAAATATATATGCACCCAATACGGGAGCACCCAAATACATAAAAAAACTGCTGGAGGACATTAAGGGAGAGATTAACAGCAATACAATCATAGTAGGAGATTTTAATACCCCACTGTCACCCTTTGACAAATCATCTAAACAAAAAATCAGCAAAGAAATATCAATCCTAAATGACTCACTAGACCAGATGGAATTAATTGACATCTTCAGAACATTCCACGCCAAAGCCACAGAATATACATTCTTCTCAAATGCACATGGGACATTCTCAAAGATAGACCACATTTTGGGACATAGGCAAAGTCTCTTCAAATTCAAGAAGATAGAAATCATATCAAACATCTTCTCAGACCATAATGGCATAAAACTGGAAATTAACTACAATAAAAATAATCCAAAGAAATCAAACAAATGGAGACTAAACAGCATGCTATTAAACAAGGACTGGGTTACCAGAGAAATCAAGGAAGAAATTAAAAACATCCTGGAAACAAATGAGAATGAAAACACAACAATCCAAAATCTATGGGACACAGCAAAAGCAGTTTTGAGAGGGAAGTTCATATCCTTACAAGCCTATTGCAAAAAACTAGAAAAAAGTGTAACAAATGATCTAACTCTACAAATCAAAGAGTTAGAAAAAGAGCAACAAGAAAAGCCCAGTGTAATTAGAAGGAAGGAAATAACAAAAATCAGAGCACAGATAAACGACATAGAGACCAAAGAAACAATACATAAGATCAACAAAACCAAGAGCTGTTTCTTTGAAAGGATAAACAAAATAGATGGACCTCTAGCCAGACTAACCAAGAAACAAAGAGAAAGGACCCAAATAAACAAAATCAGAAATGAAAGAGGTGAAATAACAACAGACCCCACCGAAATACAACGGATTGTTACAAAATACTATGAACAACTCTACTCCAAAAAACTGAACAACCTGGAGGAAATGGACATATTCCTAGAAAAATATAATCTTCCAAAACTCAATCAGGAAGAATCTAAAAATCTCAATAAACCAGTGACTTGGGAAGAAATTGAAACAGTCATCAAAAAGCTTCCAGCAAACAAAAGCCCAGGGCCAGATGGCTTCACAGGAGAGTTTTACCAAACATTCAAGGAAGAACTAAAAACTATCCTCCTCAAACTATTCCAAAAAATCCAAGAGGAAGGAACACTTCCAAATTCCTTCTATGAAGCCACCATCACCCTAATACCAAAACCAGATAAAGACAACTCAATGAAAGAGAATTTCAGGCCAATATCCCTCATGAACATAGATGCCAAAATCCTCAACAAAATTCTAGCAAATCGACTCCAGAAGAACATCACAAAGATCATACACCATGACCAAGTAAGATTTATTCCAGGAATGCAAGGATGGTACAATATCCACAAATCAATAAACGTGATACATCACATAAACAAATTGAAAGATAAAAATCATAGAGTCATATCAATTGATGCAGAAAAAGCATTCGATAAAATCCAACACCCTTTTCTGATAAAAACTCTTAACAATGTGGGAGTACAAGGATCATACCTCAACATAATAAAAGCTATATATGATAAACCCACAGCCAACATTATACTCAATGGGCAAAAACTAAAACCATTCCCTCTAAGAACAGGAACAAGACAGGGATGCCCACTCTCGCCACTCCTGTTTGACATAGTACTGGAAGTACTCGCCATTACAATTAGACAACAGGAGGAAATAAAAGGCATCCAAATTGGAAAAGAAGAAGTAAAGTTATCCTTATTTGCAGATGACATGATATTGTACATGAAAAACCCAAAAGACTCCATTAAAAAACTAATTGACTTAATAAATGAATTTGGCAATGTAGCAGGATACAAAATTAATGCCATGAAATCCATGGCTTTTCTATACACCAACAGAGAAACTGCAGAAACAGAGACTAAAAAAGCAATTCCATTTACCATCGCACCAAAAAAATTAAGATACCTAGGAATAAATTTAACTAAGGATGTAAAGGACCTATATGCGGAAAACTACACAACAATGAAAAAAGAGATAGAGGAAGATGTAAGGAGATGGAAGAACATACCATGTTCATGGATTGGTAGGATCAACATCATCAAAATGTCCATACTTCCTAAAGCAATCTATAGGTTCAATGCACTCCCCATTAAAATACCAACGACATATTTCACCGACCTAGAAAGAACTCTCCAAAAGTTCATTTGGAACAATAAAAGACCCCGAATAGCCACAGCAATCCTGAGAAAGAAGAGTAAAGTAGGAGGGATCTCAATACCAGACTTCAAACTATATTACAAAGCCACTGTTCTCAAAACAGTCTGGTACTGGCACAAGAACAGACATATAGATCAATGGAATCAAACCGAGAACCCAGATATCAACCCAAATCACTATGCTCAATTAATATTTGACAAAGGAGGCACGAATATACAATGGAGTCAAGACAGTTTCTTCAATAAATGGTGTTGGGAAAATTGGACAGACACATGCAAAAGAATGAAACTAGATCACCAACTTTCACCATTCACAAAAATAAACTCAAAATGGATACAGGACTTAAACATCAGACGGGAAACCATAAAAATACTAGAAGCATCCACAGGCAGCAAAATCTCAGACGTATGCCAAAAGAACTTCTTCACTGATACTACCCCTAGGGCAATGGAAGCTAAAGAGAAAATAAACAAATGGGACTACATCAAAATAAAAAGCTTTTTTACAGCAAAAGAAACCATCAACAAAACAACAAGAAAGCCCACAGTGTGGGAGAACATATTTGCAAATGTTACCACTGATAAAGGTTTAATCTCCAACATCTACAAACAGCTTATACAACTAAATAAAAGGAAAATAAATAATCCAATTAAAAAATGGGCAACGGACCTAAATAGAACATTTTCAAAAGAAGACAGAAGGAAGGCCAAAAGGCACATGAAAACATGCTCAAAGTCTCTAATTGTCTGAGAGATGCAAATCAAAACAACAATGCGGTACCATCTCACACCTGTCAGAATGGCCAACATCAACAAATCAACAAATGACAAGTGTTGGCGAGGTTGTGGAGAAAAAGCAACCCTCGTGCACTGCTGGTGGGAATGCAGACTGGTGCAACCACTGTGGAGAACAGTGTGGAGTTTCCTCAAAAAACTGAAAATGGAACTCCCATTTGACCCAGTAATCCCACTTCTAGGAATATATTCCAAGAAAGTAGAAACACCAATCAGAAAGGATATATGCACCCCTATGTTTATAGCAGCACAATCTACAATAGCCAGAATTTGGAAACAGCCTAAGTGTCCGTCAGCAGATGATTGGATCCGAAAACTATGGTACATCTACACAATGGAATACTATGCTGCCATAAAAAAGAAGGAATTCTCATCATTTGCAGCAACCTGGATGGAATTGGAGAACATCATGCTGAGTGAAATAAGCCAATCAATGATAGAGAAACACCACATGACCTCACTCATTTGTGGATAATAAAGAGCATTATAAACTGATGAACCAAAAGATAGATATAGAGACAGTATATCAACAAGTAGACTGTCAAATTTCAGAGGGGAGGGGAGGAAGATCTGGGGGAGATAATAGATTAGGGGTGTCGAACTCAATCAGAGAAGGGGCCAAAATCTAAAATCCAGCCTAAATCGCGGGCCGAATGGTTTACTGAACAGTCATAAACTGACAGCGGAGTGCAGTGATGACAGCGCGGTGCGGGCCACATTGCAAGGCCTGGCGAGCTGGATTTGGCCCGCGGGCCTTGTGTTTGACACATGTGTAATAGATCAACTGAAGGTCTTTTATACATGCATATAAGTACAACCAATGGGCACAAAACTCTGGGGAGGGAGGGGATGTGTGGGAGGAAGGGAGGGGGTCAAAAAAAATCAATAAAATATATTAAAAATAAATAAATAAATAAATAAAATTTTTCCTCTTGGGGAAAAAAAGAATAAAAAAAGAATAAAGATTCCAAAAAAAAAAAAAAAAAAAGTCAGTTCATTGTTCTCTGGTGTGAGTGGCTCAGGGTGCCTCTAGACCAGTGATTCCCAAAGTGGTCTATATCGACCCCCAGGGGTCTATGACAACCTGCAAGGGGTCTACGTCAGCGAAAAAAAATTTTGGGGGTCCATGAAATGAAAATGGGGGTCCACGATAGTGGATCTCAACATACACTGATAGTACCTATTTACTTACATCATATTTTCTTATAATATAAAAACATATAAATTATTTATAAAAGTACCTATGAAGTAAAAAATTTATTATATATGTTTATAAAATTGTGTAAGTTGTAGGATAAAAACCTGCACATAATGATATACCAGTATCATCTTGTTACAAGCATACGCGCAGTAAACATTCTTGCCAATTTTTGTCTCAAAGCTTCGCGAACTTGCACTGACTTGTTCAATTCGTCACTCTATAAATATGAATGTGAGAAAAATACGTTCATTCGTTTCCTGAATCTTGAATAGGAAAGTGCTGAGAAAACATTTAAAAAAATATAAACTGGTAGTTTATCATACAAATTTTAGTGAATCAGTGTTATTTTGTTTGAGAATGCCGGAGAAAAGTAGGTACATTATTTTTATTAAATTTTATGTTACGTATATTTTATATAACAGATACAAAATTTTATTTTGAGTAGTTTTAATTTAAATTCAATAAATAAATGTATAAAACTTAACATCTGTTTTTATTTCAAGTTTTTAACACTAAACTTCACTACAGTTAGAAATTTACAAAAAAATCAATATCAGGTAAGTAGGGGGTCTACCCAAAACCAAAAAACATGGCAAGGGGTCTACGGCACAAACAAGTTTGGGAACCTCTGCTCTAGACTGTGCTTCACTTATCTGGGGCTTGGCCCTCACAGAAACTACAATCTGTCACTTGAACCTGTGGCCAATATAATTTGGAGAGTGTTCTTACCATATATTGGTGTTAAAAGAGATCAGCGAGGTCTGGCTACACAATAAGGTAGCTTTTGCCAGTTTCTCACATTCATATTCTTGTAAATACATGATGTAAAGCAAGTATGGTATTCCCATCCTCATTGCATTTAAGTTTTCCTTATTTGTAAGCTTCTCAAATCTCATGAACCTTTTCCATTTCACCCTCACCTGCCTTCAACTAATTATCAATGAGCCCACTTTTTCCTGGAATATTTACATTTTAAGAAGGGTGAGTCTTCTGATCTGATGAAGTTCAGGAAGCATTTAGTTGGTGTGCAGCATTTAGTGATAATTTAAATAGGAATTAAGTGTCATAGATGTTTATTCCTATGGATAAATAATTACTTTATCTTAAATATGTGCTTCTATATAAAGTGGCAAACTGGTCATAATGAATGGGTGACCTATAAATTCACTTCTCATTCTCACTCTGAACTAAGTCACATTTATGTAAAGTTTGTTAATTTTGTCCCATTAACACAGAAAAATGTAATTACTTCCTTGGGTAGTTGATTAAACAGGGTGAATTATTGGTAAGCTACTTTCTGTGCCCACCAAATTTCAATATAGGCATAGATACAGAAAAAAATAGAGAGATAAGTTACAGTTTACATTGGTATGCTTTCTTATCTATGAGAAATCTGGTAAGATGGAGTGTCATGAAGTTAAAACAAACTGACTTTGTAAAATACAAAAATTATATGTTCTAGTAAAATTCACTGCACAGGAGGCAGATTCATGGTTGTTTTTGTTAACCATTCAGTGTAATATCTGAAAGGTTTGGTCAATTTTATATTAAAGCAAGTAAACAAGGTAATATTTTGAAAAACATAGATGTACTTTTTCTCTTTTGCTTTTTCAAACATACAGCTATAAGTCTAATCTGCTTGAGGCACTCCGGTCTGAAGGGAAATTAGGGTTTGTGACAAAAGGAACTCAAAGAGTAAGACCCAGGTAATGTTCAGCTTTTGACATTGAAAATTAGATTTTTCCCTCTAGCCCTCAGTCTTGGAGATTTTTCTCCTATATATTTAAAAAATAATTTTAGACTAAATTATTTTTCTAAAAATTCAGCTGACAATTACTAACCATCAGTTGTTTGTCAGGTGATTAGCTGCCTCTGCCCTTGTCCTGGTCCATTTGGTTAGATAAACTCCAGACAGTATGGAATCATAAACACTTAGTTTGTGCTAGGCTAGGCCTTATCATCTCACTTTGTGGGTCATGGTCTTTAATAAGACCTCAACCTTCCAAGAATGGCGGTCATTTCCCCTCCCTTTCTAAAGGTGGAATGCCTTGCCAGGAGTTTAAGAGTACGCCCATCTTTTAGCTTTATCTCAGCAAATATTCACAGTTAGAGTTGGATGTGATCTCAGAGGGAACAGGCTAACCCAAGGGAAAGTTTGGGGATGTTTTTTTCTAGTTTATAGAAGTTTCAGCTTCTGACTTCTGGTGTTTTGTTTTTATATTTTTTTTTCAATTTTTAATTTTTTAAAATGTATTTTTAATTTTTAAATCCTTACCTGAGGATATCTTTTTATTGATGAGAGAGAGAAAAAAAGATAGGGAGGGACGGAGAAAGAGAAAGAGAGAGAGAGAGAGAGAGAGAGAGAGAGAGAGATTGACCAGTTGCCTGTTGCCCCCTGTAGGCCCCCTGACGGGGGATTGAACCCACAACCTTTTGGAGCACAGCATGAGGCTCCAACTAACTGGGGCTCCAACTAATTGGGCCACCTAGCTAGTGCAGCCAGGGGTTTATCTGTTTTCTTTGTGAAGCACAGTCACTGTGGTCACTCCTCAGAGCCTCATGGTGGCCTCCTGGCCAGCCTGGGCCCTTGCCCCAACAGCCTTGTGCCTCAGAGCATCTTCGAGGTGCTAGTCATTTCAGCAGAGCTCTTGAGAGGATCTGCTGGCCCAGCACCCAGCTGATGGCTGGTCTGGTTCTCCATGGCAAGGACTCCCCCAGTGACAGCTGCCTTCATCCTGTCCTCACCCCTTGCCTGGGTGGTAGTTCTCTTTCTGTTTTCACAATCCTGGTTGCCAGACACAAGGGTGCTCAGGGCAGGGGTTTGTCCTCTGAGAGGGCTGGCCACGAAAATCCTGGCAAGGGCCTTCTGGAAACCACAGGTCTGTGGGAACCCTATCCTTCTGGAGGCAGGCAGTAATTTGTATGCCTTCTTGTCTGCAGCTGGCATTTTGTGGAACACCTGCTGGGGCTGTTTCCCTAAATGAAGTGTTGTCAATTTTGTGCCAGCTTTGCTAGTTAACCTCCTTCCCAGCATAGTTCTTAAACATCTTTCAGAGATTTTTCTCTGTGTATACTGTCAAAAAACAAGTGTAAACAGAGCCCTTAAAATGGAGCCAGAGCTGCCATGCCAGAGGTGCCATGTCCTGTTTCTCAAACCTTTGAAATGTTAAAACAGGGCAAAATAATCTTTGGACGGGGCCTAAAGCAACCTTATGTACCAAAAACTGTTTGCAAGTGAAAGAGTTTTAGAGATAGGAGAGAGAGTTTTAGGGAAGGTCCAGGGAGAGGGATGTATATATGATGGCAGAGACAGCTTCAAGTCGCCAGATTGTTTACAAGAATGCTACAAGGCAAGAGAAAGAAGAGGGGGCCACCACCAGGTGAGCTTTGAAACTTTGAAACTGATACCATGCAGGGAGAAGAGGGAAAGTGGCCAATTAGAAATGAACTGGGGACATAAAATGAGGAAGTGTCCATTTAGAAGATAGGACATACAGACAAAGAAGCTACCAGCATTTATACTAGGTGTACTGGTTAATAATGGTGGATTTTGTAATAAAAGAAAACATAATTTCAAGAGAAACATCAAAAGTGCTTTATGCAAAGTAATGCCCATCACTAGCTACACATTTCCCCCATCTTCCAGGTAATTTGTGGATACCGTCCCAATAGAACTTCCCTTGTTTTGAGGCAAACCATTTATAGACTCAATTTTCCACTTCTTTGTGTATTTTGAAGTGCTGCTCAGAAAGTGCTTGTGTCATCGATCCTATCAGAACAAGTGGTAATCTGAAGGAGCAAGGTCTGGTGAATACAGCGGGTGGATTAATACTTCCCAGGCAAGATCTTGTAAAGTGTCTTTAACTGGTTTGACTGGTTTTGAAGTGTGTGATGGGGCGTCATCATGAAGCAAAGTTAATTTATGTATCTTATGGCACATTCTGGTCATTTCACGGTCAAAGTGTGGTTCAAATTGATTATGTGTTGTTGGTATCGATCAGTATTAATGGTTTCATCTGATTTTAGAAGCTCATAATACACTACACCTTCCTGATCCCACCAAATGCAGAGCACTGTCCTCTTTCCAAAGTGATTTGGCCTTGCAGTCGATATTGATGGTTGACCTGGATCAACCCATGATTTTGTGCATTTGGGATTCTCAAAATAAACCCACTTTTCATTGCCAGTCACAAATCAATGCAAAAAAAGGACTTTGTTTCGTGCCTTTGAAGCAACATTTTATTGATGACTTTTTGTTTTTCCATTTGTCTTTCGTTCAGTTGATGTGGCATCCATTTTCCTTCCTTTAAAATATTTCCCATTGCTTGTCAATGATTGTAAATTATTTGCTGAGCAACATTTAATCTTTCTGCAAATTGTTTTTGAGTTTTACACTTCTTCATTCAATAATGCTTGTAATTGTTGTTCTTCAAACTTTTTTTGGTTGACCTGGATGTTCTTTGACTTTCACATTGAAATCATCACTTTTAAAGCATTTAAACCAGCATTCACAAGTATCTTGAGATGGAGCATGTTCACCATAAGCTTCCCGAAGTATGCAACAACTTTCAGCTGCACTTTTCTTCAAAATAAAGTAATGAATTAAAATTTCCCTCAAATGTTTTTTTTTTGGTACAAAATTTGACATTTTTAAGCATAAAAATATCTAGAATGTTAACACCTTCAGCAAATTTGACATGTGAAGTTTTGAAGCTTGCTGTCAATATAACAAAATAGCATACATATCAAATAGCATATATATCTACATATGTATAAGTCCATCTATTGAAAAAAATCCACACTATTAACTGGCACACCTAGTAGACAAAGAGATTCACAGGACTAGTGAAGCAGGAACTTTAGGGGAATATAGGCAGGTTAGGGAATTTTTAGAATTGGGGTCCATGGAAAAATACAGGGCCACAGACTGGAGAAGGTACATTTCCATAACACAAGGAAGCCAGGTGCAGCTACATTTTCACAGGACAAGGGAACTGGAAGTAGCCAAGGAAGGTCTATATTTATAAAATAAAGAAGGGGGAAGAAAGCACAGAAGGAAAGAAAGGACTATGAGGGAGGAGGGCCGCAGGAATCACTATAGTAACCAATTTAAAAGGGAAATTGACCAATCAGATGGGATATCAGGACACAGGAACTGCAGCCTTTATAAACCATAGAAACAGAAAGTCTGTGGGACCTTTCCCGCTCCCGACGTGGGAGTTCATTCTGTGGGACTCTTTCCTTCTCCCCATGTGGGAGTCTGTATTTGTTCTTCAAGAAATCTCCACCTTTGCTATACTACCATCTGTCCATGGATTCATTCTTTGACTCTGGCAGACAAAGAATCTGGGTTCCAGTCCAAATATTTTATATCCCTAGTTTTTGTTGTTGTTGTTGTTGTTTGTTGGTTTTGTTTTGTTTTCCATTTTAGGGAAAGAACAAGATTTTCTCCATTTGGGGACCCTTCCTAGGGGTAGTTTATATATGCTTGCAATTAACTTCTACACTCTGCTTTAAATCTTTTGGTCTGCGAATTTTACTTTTCAAACTTCATAGGACAGGAACCTGTGATGTTATATAAGAGTATGAACTTGCCATTCAGGGTATCAGATTTGATATCCCACGTGGTGCTTGTGCAATATCATCTTGCCACGCTGAGTGGGAAGTAAGTAGACTCTGTCACCTTCTCACTATCCCCTTTATAGTTTAGAGACGTTGACAGGTGCCCACAAGCCACTTAATTTGGCTGTTGTCTCAAGTGAGTAATTCACTTTCAATTTCCTAGACACAGTCTCTGGGCCATTTAGAAAGCAGGCATGAGTCAGCCACCTAAATGCCACTAGGGTGGGTGCCACATAGCAAGATTCCCATGGAATGATAAACTGTTGCCAGACTGGGTTAGAGAGCAGTAGGCTGCCCTGCCAGTTCAAGACAATGCCAGAACAATGACAAAATGAGTACTTGAACAATTACCCAGGCTCCAAAGATCAGAGAGGCAAATTCCTCCCTCTGGTCCAAAAATCTCAAATATCCTCTCTTGAGAAAGGAGGTGCAGAGGTGTCTGGGATTAAGCCCTAAAACTTGCAAGGGCCTCATATAGACTCTTAAATATACTGAGTGGCCAGATTATTATGATCTCTGAATGCATAATAATCTGGCCACTCAGTGTATATCCTATGTAATAAAAGGCAAATATGCAAATTATCCCCTCAATCAGGAATTCGACCAGCAGGCAGGCTGGTTCCCATGTCCCCTCCCCCTGGCAAGGTTGGCTAGACCCCACCCATACACGAATTCATGCACCAGGCCTCTAATACACACACACACACACACACACACACACACCCACACACACACAAACACACACATACACACACACTGTTGAGTGGCCAGATTATAATGTGTTCAGATATCATAATAATAATCTGGCCACTCAGTGTACAACTGTAATTAAAATCTGACCCACCCAGGAAGTGCATAGAAGGGCTGGTCACCCAGCACTCTGAATCCTCCCTGCTGTTCTAGACAGTGGAAGAGAGAAACTGAGGCATGTATATGAAACCCAAGCAGCACTCTACAACCCACAAGACAACATCCAACCCTGGCCCAGTTTTCGGGCAGGTTTAATGGAGATTCCTCTACTCTTTTCTGCCCTTAGTATACTGACTCAGACACACAAATCTTACTGGGGTCCCCCTGTGCTGAGCCCCGCCCTTTGCAGGCCGCCTTCTCCTTAGTTTGGACCCTATTCTTCTCTGTACCTCTGGATTAGAGGGAAACCAAATCCTTCTTAGACTGTTGTTAGGCAAGCCCTCCCTAAAGTATCCATGGTGCCCCTTAGGCCATAATTAGGTGCTCCACAGGGCTTAAGGGACATGGCCAGAAGCTGTGCCACAGTGGCAAGTGGCACAAGCACTCCCCATCTTGCCCAGAGAAGTTCTCCATCCTGGGACCTGGTGCACTACTCAGTTTCAGTGCCAACTGCCCCAGCAGGGTGAATGAGGGGAGAGGGACCATCCCAAGGCCCTGCAACCCCCATCCCGTGCAGGGTGGGTGGCATCCACAAGTGACCACCGGGGTGTGCATCCCTAAGGCACAGCTGAGCAGTCACTCACAGTGGCTGGAGGTGGCTGACCTGCAGAAGTGTGGGGGCATTCCCAGGGTCCCAGCCCCATGATGCCTGTGATGTCACAATCGCTCCGGTCTGGGCTGAAGGGAGGTGTGTAAGGAGGGCAGAGATTCCTGAGTCATGGCCTGCCCCTACCCCTCCCAGGTCATGCCCACCTCTAACTGTCCCCAACCCCCTATTGCTGGGGCTAGCATGCCTGGGCGGCTCCAGTGGGAAGGCCCTAGAAATAACTGCAACCCCTTTGGCTCCAGTGCCAGCATCTGGCCTGCAGTACTCAGAGGTCATGGACTTGGGGAAATTACACTAGACACACCACAGCTGGGAGGGACTGTGTCCCAGGGCACAGCTTTTCTCTGTCAGATTACCTAAAATGCTCCCAATAGAATGAAGAGCTACAAGATACCTAGGGAAATTTAATTTTATTTCTGGGAAAGACTACCATGTGCTGCAATCAACTTAACTCACGTCAACTGTCAAACTATTGATGATTAGATCACCTGTTTTTGTCTTTATTACAAAAAAAAATCTCTAAAATAAAGTTCCGGAACAGCTCACTCCTCGCCTGCCCCTGCCCCATGGCTGCCTCTCAGACATGGCTGGAAACTTTTGGGGGAACTTGAGGGTCTGCTGAATCAAGTGATGAAGGCTTAGATCTGGATGTGTTGAGTTAGTATAGGGCTGGGGTGCTGATCTGTGAGTGCCTTGGGTGGGGCCTGGATGAGGCTGGTTGACCTATATGGAAATGTCTTTTGTGTGAAATGTATCATTGGGCATGTGGAGGTATTATTGATATGAGAAAATGCTAAGTAACTGATTTACTATCTGAAAAGGGATTTACTATCGGGGAAAGGGAGGGAGGAAGAGACTGAACATAAACTGCACCTATGGATGAGGACAATGGGGGATGGGGAGGGGGCGGAGGGTGGGGTGGGAACCTGGTGGAGGGGGGAAGAAATGAGGAACCTTTGTAATAATATGAACAATAAAGATTGATTTAAAAAAATAAAAAAATAAAAAAAAAATAAAAGATTTGACCAATACAAAAAATAAAATAAAATAAAATAAAATAAAATAAATAAAAAATAAAATAAAATAAAGTTATAAATATGTCTAATGCTTTGAATGAAATTAAGTTCCCTTAAAATATTTAAAAGGGTCAATCTAAGGAATGACTAGTTATTTGCTTTTCTTGGTTATTAGAAATTAAGGCTTCTAAGAGTTATTGGTTGGAAATGATACAGTGGGATTATAGAAGGCATAAGGCATGGGGATGCATTTTGAGGGAAATAGAGAATGGATTCTTAAACTGGTTATTTCTGAAGACTGTAAAATTTTTGAAGGTTCATGAGAGTTCATAGAATGAGAAGAGGAATATTGAAAGGAAATTATATAAATGGCACAAGCCAGAAAGCCAAGATAAGTGAAATAGGGCAACCCAGACAAGGAAGTTAAAAAAGACCAAACCATGTAGACAATTTATAGCCTGCCTGTAACTAACAAGTGGTTATTTTCCCCAGTTGAGGACACAGAGTAAATGGTTCATGCAGAAAGAAGGGAGGAAGAGGAAAGAATTAAAAAAGAAAAAGAAAAAGAAAAAAGGGCAGAAGAATTTTAAAACCTGTAGACTAGAGGGTGTATGATACCTCAGACCCTCACCCAGCCTGCTCTTCAGATTGGCTGGGGGCCCCATCTGGTGGGAGTAAAATTTGCATATATGTAAATAAGTGCTAAACAAACGAATGATATTCAAGAGTACATCAAAGTTTCATAAAGGAAAATTTTAACAATTACTTCCACTGCTATTTACAGAATAACCTAGTATTTACGGAGTAACCTGGAAATTTTTATTCAAGCACGAAACCTTGGCATTAGCTAGTCATCATGAGTAAAATGGGGATTATGTTTACCCGAGATGTGCACTACAACATTAACATCTATCTCTTCCAGTTTTTATGGAGTAGAGCCAAAACTTTTTTGCTGCCTCGTTTTGACAAGGCTTATAATGTTTAAAAAAGGAAAATAAGACTTTTTAAAATAACACTTCAGTGCTTTTAATCGTGTGAGTAAAGATTAAGCCAGTAAACAGAAGAACTGGAAGGCTCATTGTACACTCAAAAATGTTTCCTAGATCGAAATACTGACAGAAATTTTTTTTTATAAAAGCAACAAAAAAAATTAGATTATGGGATTAAGTAAACTAAAAATAATTATATAGTTTTTATAACTCTTATTGAAAGTATTGCTACTTTTAATCTTTGTTTTCCAAATACAAGAAAGAATTTTAAAGCAATTTGGTAAATTAAATATTTTTTTCCTATTATCCTTTCAGAATATGGCAATTCTTTTTTTAATATATTTTTATTGATTTCAGAGAGAAAGGGAGGAGAGATAGAAACATCAATGATGAGAGAGAATCATTGATAGGCTGCCTCCTGTGAGAAGGAAAACCCCTATTTTGTAAAAAACTGCTGTTTGAAATTTTCTGCTATTTTTCTTAGATAAAATGTTGCTTTCTAGTCTGCTTTAGCCTGTTTGAAGAATAATGAGGATAAACTTAGCTGTATGACCTTGTAGGCCAGAGACTAGATCCAGGGGTCCTCAAACTTTTTAAAGTGGGGGCCAGATCACGGTCCCTCAGAGAGCTGGAGGGCTGGACTATATGAACTATTAATTCCTACTGTAACACCTTGGCTGCGCTCACTGCCCAAAAAACCTGGCGGGCAGGATCAGACTCCCCTGGGGGCTGCATGTGGCCCGCGGACCGTAGTTTGAAGACCCCTGAATATGCCATAATCTCAATGCCACATAATCTCAATGCCATGCCAGGTGCATTTTTTAATTGGATAGAACTCTATTGTTTTCAAGGCCAGCATCGAGATAACCACTAAATGCACATAGGGCTGGCTCTTTAATAAAAAGGGAAATTGTAGCCTTGCTTAGAATTTGAATTCATTTTCTCTAAGCCCATCGCGCAATGAATAAAGTATCTCCAAACTTCCCTCCTGCATTGTTTGATTGTACGGGAACTCTGTAACACCTGCATGCCTCCTACTGGGGATTGAGCCCACAGTCCAAGCATGTGCCCTTGACCTGAATCAAACCTAGGACCCTTCAGTCCACAGGCTGACTCTCTATCCACTGAGCCAAACTGGCTAGGGCGGCGATTCTTAATGAATGAGTCATGGGAATATTTCTTTGCATGAATCCAATAAGACCAGTTTCCAATAGTGGTTTTGTTAGCCAAGACTTTGCCTGGAGTCTCATGTCTAAGAGGGACATGCCTAGACTTGGGATGGTGTTACGCCCAGACTTCGTGATCCCCAAGGACCACCAGGGAGTCGAGTCCGATGCAATAAACAAAAGAGCCTTTTCCATGCTAGCATGGGCTCTGTCCCACTCACGCCGGCAGCAGGGCGGAAGAGAGAGTGAATTTCGCCCAGTCCAGGGGTTTTACTCCGGTCGGTGGTGATGTCACTGCCTTGGCTAACCCTGATTGGTTGGGTGAGGGCTAGGGATAACTCCACCCTGCGGGGCAGAGTCAAGAGCTCATCCTCGCCCCACCCTGCCCTCTCAATGGAACCAGAAGACTTGAAGCCTATGTGAGCATCTTGGAGAAAAGCCTGGTACCTTACTTGGTCACCTGGTTCATGGCAGTCCTTCCAAGTAAGAAACGAAGGTTGCTTCCTTGAGAGATGGCAAGGAAGGAATCTCAAGACATTATTTGGGACCCTAACTTGAAGAATTCACCCAAGTCTATAGGTATTGCAGGAAATCCTGATGGCAGCTAAGTGGCTAGGCTTCTTTGCCCTGAGGGGCTCATTAAAACTTAATCATGAGATTCCAGCAAAGCAGACTTTAAAAGTGTCTATATGGTCAATTACTATTCTTATTGTATTTATGAAAAACAATCAGCCCAAATTAAAGCTAGATTGAATACAATAAATAAATTGGTTTTTAATAAAAATAAAGGTGATTTTAGGGAGAAAAAAATGTTTCAACAAAATATAATGCACAGCTGTGAATAAGCTGTAATTAGTTGTTTCCAAGTTTTATTCTTCACCTATGAATTGAACTAAATCATAAATTTGTATAGTTTCCTTGAATATTTAGCTATGACTCCCCAGATTAATGCTTACTTTTCTCCCAGCCTTAGGCTTGGAATCATTGACCACAAAAATGCTTTTCCTTCCACTAAACCATGTATTATAATTGTTGTTCATCTTGTCTCCACCAGGTCGCAAGCCATACTCACTCATAGGGATATCACCTCCAGACACTATTGCCACCTCTTTCTATACCCAGGACTCATTGAAAACAAGAATTTCTTGGCCCTGAAAAAAAAAAAGTCACATCTTTTGGTCAAATATGTTTGACAACCTGCCCAGGGTTTGAATTTTAAGAAACTAGCCTTATACTTGTAGGGATTGGAGGGAGTTTTAATCCTTACTAGAAAAAGAGGAAAGCCTACAAGGAAGTGCTTCTGCTCAGAAGGCACCACATGCTATTATTATCTGCACCTTCCCATGTGCCAGAAAGCATAAAGACCCTGAAATACAGGATTTTTTTTCTCTTATGTAAAAACAGAGGACTAGAAAAAGTAGTCAAAGGGAGTTTTAGTGGTATAATAAGCAGGTTTAGGAAGTTTTAGAAATTAGGGGAACCATGAGGGAGAACCGTGGGAGAACCATGGGGCTGCAAAGCTGGGAGCTGCCAGAAGGCATACATTCACAGAATGAGGGCTCTTGGAGCTGCCAAAAGGTATACATTTACAGAATAAACGGAGAGGAACTCACTCATACACAGAATAAAGAGGAAGGCCATGGGGAATACAAAAACAAAAGGGAGGAAAAAAAGGGGGAACCCCATGGGGTTTGAGATCTGAAGCTGCTATAGTGACCAATTAGAGGGGATATTAGGACACAAAGAACTGCAGCCTTTATAGACCTTAGAAAGAGAGACTTGGTGGGTCTGGCTTCCCCTCCCCACATAGAGTCTGTGCTTCTTTCACAATTAATTTCCACCTTTTCCTAAACCACCTTTTGTCCGTGGCTTCATTCTTCTAATCCACCTGCACAAGTACCTGGGAAATCACCTTTGTATCCTGCCCAGGGGAAGAATCACACGTTCTAGTTTAATTTTCATGTTTCAGTAGGTCTGAAAGGGATTAAAGTAAGCCCTCTACCACTATTTACAGTGCCCCACCAAGTTCCCAGGTAGATCATATATCTTGGACAGTGGTCTGCAAACTCATTAGTCAACAGAGGCAAATATCAATAGTACAATGATTTAAATTTCTTTTGAGAGCCAAATTTTGTAAACTTAAACTTCTAATGCCACTTCTTCAAAATAGACTTTCCCAGGCCATGGTATTTTGTGGAAGAGCCACACTCAAGGGGCCAAAGAGCCATATGTGGCTCGAGAGCCACAGTTTGCCTACCAAGAATGTAGGAGATTACCTCACCAGTGGATGTAAAGTGTTGACTAACGTAGGGTACCACCCTTTCTACATAAGTCCCTCATTACTGACAGACTAGGAAGACCAAAATAGAGAAGATGGGTCATTTGATAGTGAGAGTGGACATTGGAATAAGGCTGGATTGGTTTGTACTTTCCTAAGAGTTCTGGGTACAGGCCAAATTCTCTGAGCCCTTGGCCTTAAGTCATTTCCTTTTAAACTCCCTTGGGAAACTTGATAGGTACTTCAGAAACATTGGGACCATCTCAGGCATTTTTTAATCAGGGACACAGGTTAGTTCAGGCTTCCGAACAACTGAAAGGCATGGGATCCTGGTAGGACCATGCTGGTAAGTGTGCACTGTTTAGTAGGTCAGTTCTGTTAGTGGACACACCCTAACAGGTTTTCTTGTCCTACATCTTGTTACAGAAAACTGAAGAACAAAGCAATACCAGAGAAATGGAGTTACATTTATTACTCGCAGGTCCAGAGGAAAATGTGTCTCAAATTCTAGGCCCCAACATGCAGGAATTTTCCCTATTTATGTTTTTACCTTCTTTGTCTCTTTGTCTCCCAAATATGGAGGCCATAATTTGCATACTCACCCAATCAGAGTGAGTATGGAAATTAACCCAACAAAGATGGCGGTTAATTTGCATAATGTACTTGGGTCCCAGGAACATCCTCGGCACCCAGTTCATTCCAAGCCAGCCATTGAAGGGACGGAGAGGGGGTCCCCTGTCCAAGCCTAAAGCCTGGACAGCCTGAGCCAGTGACCAGAGGGATGGGGGTGAGGGGGCTGTCCAAGCCTAAAGCCTCGGACAAAGACGGCAATTGGATAGGTAGGGACCAAGATGGCAGTTGGAGGAAAGGGGGGCTCCCTGCCTAAGAATAAAACCTCAACTCAAGGCTTTAGGCTTGGGCAGTAGCCAAGCCTGCAATCGAAGGTAAGGGGAAAAACTCAATGGAAACATATCCTCAGGTGAGAATAAAAAATAAAGAAATGCCATATCTTATGAAAGACACATCTTGAAAATGCTTAAAGAAAGTTGTCATTTTTTCATGGTGAAGGGACTGGAGTGCTTGTTGATGAAAACACCTTGGTGGCTGTGGTGACCAGCAGTGACTGCAGCAGCAGGGTGATGGGGCTGCTGCCTTCCCTTGATCAGCCCAGTTGCGTCCCGCAAAGGGAGGCCAGATTGTGGCTAAGGCCCGCTCCTAATGGGGAATGGGCCTAAGCCGTGAGTAGGACATCCCTGAGGGCACCCAGTATATGAGAGGGGGCTAAGGAACTCCTCCCAAGTGCACGAATTTTGTGCACTGGGCCTCTAGTGTGTGTGTGCGTATATATATTATGATCTCTGATTATTATGATTTCTGTATGCATAATAATCTGGCCATTCAGTATTTGTATGTATATAAATTAGAGGCATGGTGCATAAATTCATGCAAGGGTGGGGTCCAGCCAGCCTGGCTAGGGTGAGGGGACATATATATATATATATATATATATATATATATATATATATATATATATTAGAAGCCCAGTGTACAAAATTCATACACTCAAATGACAAATGACAAAGATGAAAGCCTGAAGTAAAACTGCTGAGTTAGATAAAATCTATCTAATGTCCTATAGGACAATAAAACCATCATTTTTTGAATTGGTTTACCTTCTATACAGAAATCAGTTACATCTTTAAAAGTGCAAAAATTCTTTTCATCTTCTCACTTTGCTGATCATTATATGTAACTTTCCAGGGCTGTAAAATGTAAAAATATATGGAACCTATTTAATTGTCAGTACTGTGTCAGAGTTATGTGTTTCATAGAAAAGGAAATGCTCATTCTGTGGGCCTCTAATGCCCCAATTATACTGAAAGGACTTACTGTCAACGTTTACTCCGAGCCTGTGATTGGCCTTGCAGGCTGTCGGCAGGCCCACCCTTGCCTCTCAGGGCCTGTGATTGGCCTTGGAGGCTGAGGGTGGGGGTGGAGCCACCCTTTCCTCTCAGGGCCTGCGATTGGCCACTGAGGCTGTGGGTGGGCTCGCCCTCTCCTCTCCCAGCCTGTGCTCAGCCATGAGGCTACAGGCCGCCCCCACCCCCGCCCCCACCATCCCTGACCATGTCTTTTCCAGCAGGCCTGACCAAGCTGTGACATGGTGTCTCAGACCAGCCCCCATATCTCTGTTTGTGTCCACTCCAGCTCCAGGAGGCTGACCCTATCCACAGTGGGGAAGCTCAGGCCAGTCCCCTGTTCCTGTCCATTTTCATTCCAGTTCTCACCTATGAGCACAACCTCTTTCTGTCTGGTCAGGACCCATTACAATTCCTTGGCCTAATTTGCATATTACCTCTCTCTCTCTCTCTCTCTCTCTCTCTCTCTCTCTCTCTCTCTCTATATATATATATATATATATATATATATATATATATATATATATATGTTAGAGGCCTGGTGCATGAAATTTGTGCACAGGGGCAGTAGGGATGTCCCTCAGCCCAGCCTGCACCCTCGCCAATCTGGGACCCCTGGAGGGCAGTTGGACATCCCTCTCACAACCCAGAACTGCTGGCTCCCAACTGCACACTGCCTGCCTTCCTGATTGCCCCTAACTGCTTCTGCCTGCCAGCCTGATCACCCCCTAAGCACTCCCATGCCAGCCTGATTGATGTCTAACTGCTTCCCTGCCAGCCTGTTTGCCCCCAACTTCCCTCCTCTGTAGGTCTGCTCACCCTTAACTGCCCTCCCCTGCAGGGTTGATCACCCCCAACTGCCCTCCCTTGCAGGCCTGGACCCTCCCAACTGCCTTCCCCTACTTGCCTGATCACCCACAACTGCCCTGCCTTGCAAACCTGGTCCCTCCCAACTGCCCTCCTCTGTTGGCCATCTTGTGGTGGCCATCTTGTGTTCACATAAGGGAAGGATCTTTGACCACATGGGGCAGCCATCTTGTGTGTTGGAGTGGTCAATCTGCATATTACTCTTTTATTAGTTAGGATAGAGGCCTGGTGCATGGGTGGGGGTCAGCTGGTTTGCCCTGAAGGGTATCCCAGATAAGGGTGGGGGTTCCCTTTGGACATGGGGTGGCCTGCGTGAGGGACCTGTGGTGGTTTGCAGGCCGGCCATGCCCCCTGGCGACCCAAGTGGAGGCCCTGGTATCTGGAATTTACTTACCTTCTACAATTGAAACTTTGTAGCCTGGAGCAGAGCCAAGCCTCCTGCTCGCTCCATGGCTGGCAGCCATTTCTTTTGGGGTTCGTGTATGTTCTATAGTTGAAACTTTGTAACCTTAAGCAGAGGCCTGGGCCAGCCAGGGTGTGTGGAAAACTTTGCTTCCTCCATTGCTGGGGGCAACCATAGCCTCCCGCTAGAGTTTGGATTTGTTTATCTTCTATGATTGAAATTTTGTAGCCTGGAATGGAGCCAAGTCTCTTTTTTGCTCCATGGCCTACAGCCATTTTTGTTAGAATTTATGTATCTTCTATAATTGAAACTTTGTAGCCTGGAGTGGAGTCTTGAGGCAGCCAGGGTGTGGAGAAAGCTTTGCTTCTTCCATTGCCAGGGGCAACCCTAGCCTCCCACTCTTTCCAGCTCCATAGCTACTGCCATTTCTGTTTGGATTTGTTTACCTTCTATAACTAAAACCTTGTAGCCTTGCATGGAGGTTTAGTCAGGCAAGGGTAGGTGGAAAGCTTGGCTTCTTCTGTTGCCTGGGAAACCCAAGACCCCCTCCTGCTCTCTGTGGCTGTAGCCATCTTGGTTGGGTTTATTTGCTTACTTTCTCTGATTGGCTGTTGTTCTTGGCTGTGGCATGGCCTGTGATGGGATGGAGTGATGGTTAATTTGCATATTACTCTTTTATTAGGTAGGATATATATATATATTTCATGGCCCAGTGCACGAAATACTAGCATGGGGGTGGGAGGTATACCTCTGCCTGGCCTGCAACCTCTCCAATCTGGGACCCCTTGAAGGATGTCCTACTGCTAGTTTACAGGGAATGGGCCCAAATTGGCAGTCAGACATCCCTCTTGCAATCCAGGACTGCTGGCTCCTAACCGCTTACCTGCCTGCCTGCCTGATTGTCCCTAATCACTCTGTTTGCTGGCCTTCTAACCCCCAACTGCCCCCCTACCCCAGACTGATCACCTCCACGTGGCCCCCATGCTTAACCTCACTGCTGCCCCCCCTGCTGGCCTGATCACCCACAATGGCCCCCCTCACTAGCATGATCACCCACTACAGTGGTTATGTGTCATCTTAGGAGTCAATGATATTTTTAATTATTGCTTTGTGCATCAATGACCAAAATATGAACATTGAAATTATTGTCAAGCCTATTCAGATAATCTTTACCCTTTAAAATATATTGAACATAATTTTTTACTAATAACTATCCTATTACATCAAAATTAAATACTCTTTAGAAAAGTTAAAGTCTGAATCATAGATTAGTGATAAAATATAAATCAGAAGATGGTATTTTGAGGTCCCTCACTCAGGAAATTATTTTTATGGGTATAGTCTAAGCAGAGCAGATGATAGATAGCTGCGAACAGTGAACAGGGATTCCAGGTGGTAATGGGAAGTGAATTAATAGCCTTCTTTCATACTCTGGTGATTCTCTGAGATGTGGTTTCTTATCCAATTTCCACTAACATTTCAAAAATTGATATTCAGTTCTGAGGGCTATAAAATGTCAGGTAATATATTTAGAAGTTTAAGATTACTTTTTGAACTTGGGTTGAAAAGCAGCTTAATTCAGATGTTTTGAATGGCTTTTTCAATAATAAAAATAAAAACAATATCTTCTATAAGCAATCTTTCTATTTCACTTAATATATACCTATATACAAAGATTCTGGACAGTAATAGTTGAAGTTTCACCATTTTCTTCTGTTTTATGTTTAATAAACATTTTTTTTTTAATTTGTGTAGCTAAGGTTTGGTAAGGAAACAATCAATCATTGTAGGGTAAATAATTTAATACTTTGGCTATGCATGTTTTCTAAGTGCAGTTGATTATCAGTTTGATTATAAATAAATAGCTTTGTGTAAGGGTTGCTGAATCTTCCTAAGATAATTCAACTCAGTCAATATTCTGTTACAGATATTGGTGCTGCTTCATAGGGTGAGCACAGTAATTCTCAATAAATGTCAGGGAGATTATAACTGTTAAGTCAAAGAACTCTCGAGTGTGTGTGTGTGTGTGTGTGTGTGTGTGTGTGTGTGTGTGTGTTTTAAGAAATCTTTTCTTTACCATTAATAAAATAAGAACAATTTTTTGTCAATATATGTATGTTTCATTAAAAAATGAGAGTAGAGTTAATACAAGGAATAGTAACATATGGGCATTTGACTTGCTAAACATAGGAAGATAATTCTCTGGTTACAAATTCCAGCTGAATATTGTGAGGATTGAACTAGATATTCTCTATGGTGACTTATTGGACTGATATATGATTCTGAATTTTTCCATTTTCTCAAATCAGATATGTTAATTCTACTGTGAGTTTATAGAGAATGTACCTTGTGGAAAGGTTTAAGGAAATATTTTTAGATTGGTGATAGACATTTTAGAAGTCTTGGTCAAAATATTAATTTTCTCAATGGCATAGTTGAAGAATGTATAGCTAGTACTGTATTGATTAGGGATATTTCTTTGTTGAGCCATGTCTAACTATGCTAGGGAGGGCCATACTATAAAATATCGGAATGCTTGTGTATTCATATATAACTCTTATACAGAACATTTTTTCTATTTTCTCTCATTTTTCAAGCACATTTTTCTCTTGAGTTATCCAGGCATAAGATGATAATATCTTTATTTGTGTTGAAAAAGAACGGGCATTACAATACTAGTTATACTGTCCATTACATTATATATTTGATTGTATTTGTACTCTGATTAAAGTGTTTTATCATGGCCCTAACCAGTTTGGCTTAGTGGATAGAGCATAGGCCTGCAGACTGAAGGGTCCCAAGTTCAATTCTGGTCAAGGGCATGTACCTTGGTTGTGGGCACATCCCCATTGGGGGGGGGAGGTGCAGGAGGCAGCTGGTCAATTTTTCTCTCTCACTGATGTTTCTAACTCTATATCCCTCTTCCTTCCTCTCTGTAAAAAATCATTATATATATATATATATATATATATATATATATATATATATATATATATAATTTTTTTAAATAAAGTATTTTATCATGGAATAAAAGTTCTTAAAATGAAAGCTAAGAAAAACAACAACAACAAAAAGAAAATGATTTCAGGATTATTATTCTCACTCACATGGCAAAGAAAAGTTTGTATATTAGAGAAGACAACTACTAAAATATAAGCATGAAAAGAGTTCCCTTGAACTTCAAACTAATTATTATTAGATGCCAGATATGCTTTTCAGTGTTTGTTACCTTACAAACACTTGGTAATAAGTTCTGATATCATTTTAATAAATGTGAATAATGGATTCCTTGTCCAATATTTTTATTGATAGTTAAGAAACTGACCATTAATTTTTATTATGTAAATAGTTCACTAAGGTGACTATTTCCCTACCTGCATATTTCTCATTTTAATACTGACAACTTCCCTGAAAGAAAGTGCATACCAGCCATTAGATTCACTGTTCAGAGGATTTAAAACTCTAGGGACCTGTTAAATGCAGCTTTATTTTGGCATAAGTATCTGCAATTGTGTCAGTAATTTACATTTAGGAAGAACAGAAATCCTCTTCTTTCCTTTTTTTTTCCTTTGTGCGCTTGAACGAATAAAGCTGCTTAGTCAGTGTAGGAATTTCACTGTAAAGCCTCAGTTTGAACTAAAATTGTGAAATATAAGAGGCATTTTGTTATATTTTTTGGACATTGTTTTTGGCAGAAAGAATGCTCTTGTCTCAAGAAAATTTAGTTTTCTATAAATTTTAAATTGTAAAATATATAGTATTGGAATTTTAAAGATGATGAGTGGAGAAGGGAAATCATCAGGAGTCATAAATGAAACGAAGAAGGGGGAAAAAATCAAGAGACTATTAGTCATTTATTGCCTTGGGCCAATTAGTAAAGCTATTGTAGTTCTGGGATAAGTGTAGGGAATCATTAGAATTAGTCTTTTTCCTGAAGGCAGACCTGTCTTTAACGAAGTGACAAGAAAAATGATAGAAATCTTTACCCAGCTGTGCAGACAAGGGAAATGTTGAGAAGTGTATCTTGTGACACTTACATTCAATATACCATTTGTAAGTGCACACAACCTTTTTGACAGGATTACTTCAGTAAAGTGTTCACAACTAGTTAGAATTACAGGATGTCAACTTTGGTAGAAAAACTTCTGAGGGAGGGTAGATTGCATTTGTAGGGCAGCAGATGGTTTGTTGGGTTTTTCTAAATATAACAGATTAATCTCATGTTTACCTACTTTTCCATCTGAATCTCTGCTATAATGAAACTGTGGATATAAATTGACAATGACAAAGTGAATATGAAGGGCACATTAGTGGATAAGAGACTGCTAAACATGTTATTAGATTGAAGAAAGCTAAAATGCCTTCAGAAGGAAATAATAAATTTAAGTGGATCAATCCTCTCCACAGAATCTCTGAAAGCCTCAGAACTTATAAATATGAAGTACTGTTGAAAGGAAAGTGGGGGAGAGGCAGTGTGGAGGGGGGCTTAAACATTGTTACATGCATTCATTAGATGCTCTATGATTTCTGTCCCATACAGAAATGTGAGCACTCTTTCTCCACCCATGCAGAAGATTATTCTCTAAAGAAATTGGAAAGGATAAAACCATGAGGTTTTACATATAATTAATAGTACTTTCAGAAAGAGAACAAATAAAAGACAGCATATGCTGTTATATGTTTTAAAAAGGAAAGTGAATAAGTAAATGAGAAGGGCTCAAAGCACTTTCTGGCACCATACAGTAAGCAAAGCAAAATTTTAGCTTTTATTTTTGTGTGTTTTTTTTTTAATTTTTGCAGGTCATCATATTATTCATCCATAAATTGCTGCCACTCAAAACCTTAATGAGGGCAGATTTCCTAGCCATTTGAGTCAGAATTAGTAAGTAGCCAGAATAGAAGGCAAAGCAAAAATGAGTTGTTTCCAATAAAATTGTCCTAGTGAATAAATTGTCTTAAAACATAAACAAGTACTCACTGCATATATACTTATATATAATAAATATATGTATGTTTTAAATAATATATATTAAATACAAGTATAAAATATAGAAATAACTTGTCATTTACAATTCAAGTTGAGTTTTCTTGTAGCAAATGTTTGTGTGACTTGTCATTGGAAATGAAATAAACATTAGACTGAGCTCTGGAAATAGAGATCCTGTAATAAGATTCACTTTGACTTTATTGTCATATAATATTTAGGAAAAAATTCTGAAGTATTAAAAAGTAAATTGCATTCCCAGTAGTTATGTTATCATTCCAAATGGATAAGCTTACAAGGCAGAATATTTTTAAATAAAAAATTAATGAAAATTTATTAAACTAATTTGACTATATGTTATTATGGATACAAGATGTTAAGCAATTTGAAAAATAGATTTGCTGCCCCACTAGTGTGGCTCAGTGATTAAGTGTCAACCTATGAACCAGGAGGTCATGGTTCAATTCCCGATCAAGGCACATACCCCTGTTTCAGGCTTGATCCCCACCCAGTACAGGGCCTGCAGGAGGCAGTTAATCAATGATTCTTAGAATTGATGTTTCTATCTCTCTCTCCATCTGCATTCTTCTCTCTGAAATCAATAAAATATATTTTAAAAATAGATTTGTAAAGGAATATATTGGCCACTGTGTGCAGGATATAAAGGGGACCAAAATTTTGCCACCCTAAAGCTGCCTTTGGGACATTGATTTTAAGCTGGTTATTAAAAAAAAAAAAAAAAAAGACTCAGAAAGAACCTCTGATCCTCCCCCTTTCCCTGCCTAAGTGATTCAGAAGGAAGAACCTGCTTCAGGAAGGGAACCTTAGCACAGTCAACTTAGCATTAGATAGAGGACTCCAAGCAGGAATCAGTTGACTAGATTCTCCCATGTCCCATCCTTTCTGAGTTGCTTAGCAAAACTTTACCTGCCATGTGTGTTCTGGCTCTTCTTCAACTACTGCAAATCACCCATTATCATTTCTTAAACCTAAAACTCCATTCTCCACTTTTCTCCTTTTGTTTAAACCACATGTGTCAAACACAAGGCCCGCGGGCCAAATCCAGCCCGCCAGGCCTTGCAATGTGGCCCGCACCGCGCTGTCATCACTGCACTCCACTGTCATTTTATGACATTGTCAGTTTATGACTGTTCAGTAAACCATTCGGCCCGCGATTTAGGCTGGATTTTAGATTTTGGCCCCTTCTCTGATTGAGTTCGACACCCCTAGTTTAAACTGTCATATGTATATGATTTTGCCTCACTGTATTTGGAATTTTCATGCTTAAGTGAATTCCCCATGCACACATATTAAAATTTGACTTTCACCTGTTAATCTATCTGTTTCATTAATTTATTAGCCCAGATAAAAGAATTAGAAGGTGGGAGAAAAAGTATTATTATTTTTTTACCTCCCACAGAGTATTCACATAGAACGAACATTATATTTCAACAGGCATCTGGGGTATGAAAATGGATCTCCCCAACCATTATATCAGTTCAGTTGAAATGATAAGCTTTGTGTCTTTGCTATGTGAAGCTGTTACTACTAAGTTTACTTTAATTTTTACACTAGTAATAAATTTAATGTAACTTTCTCGTCATACTTCCATTTTGGGAATTGCTGGTAATTCTAAGATATTTGTAATACATTCTGTAACACAGACTAGAGAAAGACTAGGTAATTTAACTTCAGGAACATGACCTTAGCTTCATTCAATTAATACCTTGCTATAATTAATGAAACTCTCCATAAAAAAGTGAGTTTACCTAAAAGCAACAGATATAAATAATAAAAGTCTTACTTATATTGATTATTTGGCATACATTCTGGTGGAACTTGACAGTTGTAACAAAATCTGAGGGTGAGTTTATGGATTGCTCCTCTGAAAAACAAGCTGCACTTCTGAATGTTCAGGAGAAGAATACAGACTAGAGTCAAACCCTGTGCTGCCCATGGCCCCAAAATATTGACAAGCATTTGCTTGGCTGTCATTTAAAATTCCATAACTTCTGAGGACTTTTAATGACTTAAGCATTTAAATGTCATCATTATCTGAATGACATTATATAGAAATTATCCCAATAGATGCTTAATAAATTATTTAGATTAATGTAAAGTTGTGTGTGTTGTGTATATAATATATAGATAAATACAAGGTAGAGCAAAAGTAGGTTTACAGTTATTTATATGGAAAATAATACAATGATTAACAAATAATAATTCAAGAATAGACTCTGTGCTTCCTTTACTCACAAGTGTAAACCTACTTTTGCCCCACTCTGTATATATTTATTGAATATTGATTTAATTTTGTATTGATTAATAAAAATTGAGTTTGAATTATTAACTCTGCCTCTTTTTGCCTAATCTTGGGCAATTTTTGTTGTTTTACATGTGAACTTATGTTGATAATACATGTCTTACCATCTTAACACACACACACACACACATATGTGTGTGTGTGTGTGTTTAACATATATATATTTTTAAAAAAAATTTTGCCCCACTCAGTACATATTCTATGTAATAAAAGGCTAATATGCAAATTGTCCCCTTGACCAGGAGTTCTACCAGCCGGCAGGCCTGCCAACCACCCATGTACCCTCCCCCTGGCCAAGCTGGCCGGACCCCACCCATGCACGAATTCATACACTGGTCCTCTAATATATACACTGAGTGGCCAGATTAGTATGCGTTCAGAGATCCTAATGATCTGGTCACTCAGTGTATATACTAGAGGCCAGGTGCATGAAAATTGTACACTGGGGGGGTGGGATGTCCTTCAGTTCAAGATTGGATGCACCCAATCTTGGACCCCTTTGGGAATGTCCAACTGCTGGTTTAGGCCCAAATCCCACAGGATATCCCTCTCACAATCTGGGACTGCTGGCTCCTAACCGCTCCCCTGCCAGCGTGATTAACACCTAACTGCTCCCCTGCCAGCACAATTGCCCCCAACTGCCCTCCCCTGCTGACCTGATAGCCCCCAACTGCCCTCCCATGCAGGCCTGATCTCACCCCCAACTACCCTACCCTGCTGGCCTGATTTTGATCCCAACTGCCCTCCTCTTCATGCCAATTTGGTTCTGATTGGTCGGTTTCTATGCCAATCAGGATCAAAGGCTCCACCTCTTAGTCAGCCATTGGCTCCTCAGACTTCACTTGGATTTGGTTCTGTTTGGTCTAGTTTCTATGCCAATAAGCATCTGTTGGCCTAAAATGGGGCCTGATCAGAAAGGTGGGCCTAAACAGCAACCCCTGTGGAGGCCTGCAGAGAAATGGATGTGCCGCTGTTGACCAAGCCCAGGAAGAAAGAGAGAGGTAAGTACTGATCAACAGTTGCCACAGAGGCTATGGATCAGACCCTACTTCTCTCTTCAGGCCTCTCTCTGGACCTGATTTGCATCCCCCTCAGCAGTGAATGCTGGGTCACCATGCCCGCAGCTGTAGCAGTCAGTGATGTGTTGCCATAGCAAACCACTGCTGACTACAGAACTGACTTCCAGTTGGTTGAGCTTCATGGTCATTGCAGATGTGATGCACCCAGAGTTTCTATATATTAGGATATTTTATATATATAAGAGGCTTGATGCACAAAATTTGTGCACAGGGGTGTGTGTCCCTCAGCCCAGCCTGCACCCTCTCCAATCTGGGACCCCTCTCACAATCCAGGACTGCTGGCTCCCAACTGCTCAACTGCCTGCCTTCCTGATTGTTCCTAACCACTTCTGCCTGCCAGCCTGATCACCCCCTAACCACTCCCATGCCAGCCTGGTTGATGCCTAACTGTTCCCCTGCCAGCCTGTTTGCTTCTAACTTCCCTCCCCTGCAGGCCTGGTTCCTCCAACTGCTGTCTCCTTTAGGCTTGATTGCTCCCAACTGCCCCTCCCTGCAGGCCTAAGTCCCCCAACTTCCCTCCCCTGCTGGCCATCTTGTGGTTGCCATCTTGTGTCCAATTGGGGGCAGGATCTTTAACCACAAGGGGGCAGCCATCTGGTGTGTTGGAGTGATGGTCAATTTGCATATTACTCTTTTACTAGATAGGATAGAGGCCTGGTGCACAGGTGGGGGCCAGCTGGTTTGTCCTGAATGGTGTCCCGGATCAGAGTGGGGGTTCCCTCGGAGTGTGGGGTGGCCTGGGCAAGGGGCCTGTGGTTGTTTGCAGGCTGGCTACACCCTGCTATGACCCAAGTGGAGGCCCTAGTATCTAGGGTTTATTTTCCTTCTACAATTGAAACTTTGTAGCCTGGAGTGGAGCCAAGCCTTCTGCTTTCTCCTCAGCTACAGCCATTTCTGTTGGATTTTATGTATCTTGTATAATTGAAATTTTGTAGCCTGGAGTGAATGCCTGAGCCGTCCAGGGTTACAGAAGCTTGGCTTCCTTCATTGCTGGGGCAACCCTAACCTAAACTGAACATCAGCTCTTTCCAACTTTATGGCTACCGCCATTTCTGTTTGAATTTTTGTATCTTCTATCATTGAAACTTTGTAGTCTTGAGTGGAGGCCTAGGCCAGCAAGGGCAGGCAGAAAGCTTCCCATTGTCAGGGAAACCCAAGCCTCCCTCCTTCTTTCTGTGGCGGTAGCCATCTTGGTTGGGTTAATTTGCATATCACTCCTGATTGGGCATGAGATGTGGGCATAGCCTGTGGGTGTAGCAGAGTGATGGTTAATTCGCATATTGCTCTTTTGTTTTATATATATATATATATATATATATATATATATATATATATATATATATATATAATTGATTTCAGGGAGGGAATATGAGAGAAATTGAAACATCAATGATGAGAGAGAATCATTGATTGACTGCCTCTCCTGCACATCCTCTACTGGGGATCAAGTCTGCAACCCAGGCATGTGCCCTGGCTAGGAATTGAACTGTGACTTCCTGGTTCATAGGTTGATGCTAAACCACTGAACAACACTGGCCAGAATTCACAAGACATATTCTGAGGATCAAATCAATCTAACTCCTTTATAAAATGAAATATTCTATATAAATAATGTACATTGACACTCTTAAGGATATTACTTTTATGAAAAATTCTTTGGACCTTAGAAACATATAAACTTCTTTATTCATATCTAAGAATGTTTTTTTTTATGTCACTCCATAAAAACAAACAAACAAACAAAAAAACAAATTTATGATAAATAATAGTTTGAGTTGGGGTAGGGGACAATTTGGAAATGTACATCATTAAGTATATGTGATTAGAGATTACCCTCTGGATAAACACCTGTAGAAGAAGGAAAGGGAGTAAGATTGAGCAGAGGAAAATTTTTCTTTCATGCATTCTCAACGAGGTCTTTCCTAGTACAACAGGACTCTCTTAAACTAAGATGGTTTTATAATTGTCCCAAGATGGGACAAAGATAACAGGCCTTTTAAATCCCACATGAATCAGTATCAGATGAGAGCAACCTCTGAGAAGAAGATGAAACAACTTTTTACAGCCTAGTGAAATTTCATTAATGCACTGTCAGCAGAAGACTATGAACCAACAACATTTCCAGCCATTCTGTAAATGAATATTTTCAGGGAGATATACGATGTGTTGGTGCATTGCTGCCTCACGAGCGTCCTCCAAAAAGCTTCTAAATTTTTATTATTGTCATAAAGGAACACATGACCATTTCTAATAGAAGTTGGTGAAATCTGAACATTTTTGAGTATATATAAATTTTAATGTATTCAATTATCTCCATTTCATATCAAGACCCTTTGTAAACATTTAGAAAAAAATTTATTTCATATTTGTCTGTTTGGAAAAAAACTAGTACTTACATTACATTTTCACCACATTATTTGTTTGTTTTTTGAAACTTCCTGAGTAAGTATTTCAGTCAAATTACATTAGTTAATCGGACATTATTTACATGGGTGATTGAATTGGCATACCCCATTGCAACAAAATGTGATTTTAAAAAATAATTTGGCCTAATAGTAAATATTAAAACCAGCTTGTTACTCTAACATAATTTTTCTCAGAAGTTGAGATTACATATTAAATGGTTTTTAAAATAGATTTTTGTTGATTTCATACAGGAAGGGAGAGAGATAGAAACATCAATGATGAGAAAGAATCATTGATCCACTGCCTCCTGCATGCCTCACACTGGAGATTGTGCTTGAAACACAGGCAATAAAGATCTACCTCAGGACCAGCAAGAACACTGCCTGCAAATCCACAGCCTGTTCTCCCTGATTTATTTGTTCTCTTTCCCACTCCCTCCTGATAAAAACCCTAGCCTGCTCTGAAATGTTAAGATGGGCTTTGGGACAAGAGTCCCCCAAACCCTCAGGGTATTGGCACTTAAATAAACCACTTTCCTTCTCAGCAGCACCTGTCCAAGTAGTTTTGGTCTTATTGAGACAATCAGCAGAACTTGGGTATGGTAAAAAAAAAATAAAAAATCTATTAATAACTTTTAAAACAAGTAATCTTGTTTATAGAATAGTTAAGATACTATTTTAATTTTTATATTAGGCTACACCCTAATGTTAATATTTACTAAGATTAATATGGTTAGCTTTATTAAATTCTCTTCTAAGCTCACTTTCTTAGTACATTCTCATTTAAGTTCCATTCAATAGCTAGTCAGACTAAAGGGGGAGCAAGGTCTTAGATTTCAGAAGTGAAAATGGGTGATTTTGGGAGAGCAGGGACTCATGGCAGAAAAATCCTTGCTAGGATCACAGAAAGTATCTAGCTAACAGGCCCTGCCTGAAATGCTCTTATTTCCCATACTTAATTTAAATCAAGCTAAGGCAGCATCCTAAGATCTCCTTTTAAAAGCAGGTTTTTAGTCAGAATCTTTTTGGGCAGGAAAAAAGTTCTTTCTGAGTCTTGTTTATTAATAAACAGCATAAAATGAATAACCCAAAGAGCAGCTTTTGGGTGGCAGAATTTTGGTCCCTTCAGGGTCAACTGGCATAGAATAAATGTAATAGTCAGAGAGTAGTAATTATAGGGCAGGGATTGTTAGGTGTTTTGTAGGCATATTTTAGCAGCTTCCCACACCAGCCCGATGGAATTATTATCTCCATTTGATGGTAAGAATTGGGCTGAGGAAAATTAATTGGGCTAGTTTATATGGGAAATAAACTCAAATCTAAGTCAGCCTGGACTCCAAAACTCATTGTCTTTTCATGACTGGTTGCTGCCTCTGCACGGTACTATTTCCTTGTTTACCACCCTGAAGTTACCGCGCTCTGATCTACAAAGCAGTGCGCCTTCCTTAACTCAGGGAAGAAGCAATCACCCTGATTTTTTTTAGTTTAGAATGGATATAATTACAGATTCTAATTGAGAAATTGTAACATATTAGCTTTCAAAACTCCTGGGTTTTTTTTTCCTATTATTTTTTAGGAACCTGTTACTGTGAATTTGCATGCTCTTCATTTTTAAAAAATGGAATAAAAGGAGAGAAATTTCAGAATTGAAGATATACTTTCCTTTGCTAATATCATAGTATTTTTTTTCTCACATTGAACAAAGAAAATCATTCTGGCCGAAACCGGTTTGGCTCAGCGGTAGAGCGTCGGTCTGCGGACTGAAAGGTCCCGGGTTTGATTCCGGTCAAGGGCATGTGCATTGGTTGTGGGCACATCCCTGGTGTGGGGTGTGCAAGAGGCAGCTGGTCGATGTTTCTCTCTCATCGACGTTTATAGCTCTCTATCTCTCTCCCTTCCTCTCTGTAAAAAATCAATAAAATATATATTAAAAAAAAAGAAAGAAAATCATTCTGCACCTAACCTGTGTGTCTCAGTAGTTGAACATCAATCTATGAACCAGGAGGTCATAGTTCTATTCCCAGTCAGGGCACATGCCCGAGTTGGGGGCTTGATCCCCAATAACAGGCATGCAGGAGGCAGCCAATCAGTGATTCTATTACATCATTGACTAGCGGCCCAGTGGACGAAATTCGTGTACTGGGAGGTGGCGGGGGGGAGTCCCTCAGCCCAGCCTTCCCCCTCTCACATACTGGGAGCCTTCAGGGGATGTCCTGTTGAAGGCTTAGGGCCACTCCCCATGAGCGGGCCTAAGCCACAGTCTGGCCTCCTTTTTTGGGAGACAACCTGGCTGATCAGGGAAAGGCACCAACCCCATCACCCCACTGCTACAGCCACTGCCAGTCAACACAGCCACAAAGGTGTTTTCATCAACACGGATTCTGGTCCCTTCACCTGGAAAAAATGATAACTTTCTTTAGGTATTTTCAAGATGTGTCTTTCATAGGATATGATCTTCCTTCCTTCCTTCCTTCCTTCCTTCCTTCCTTCCTTCCTTCCTTCCTTCCTTCCTTCCTTCCTTCCTTCCTTCACCTTACTTGAGGATATGTTTCCATTGAATTTTAGAGAATGTGTAAGAGAAAGGGAAAGACAGAGAGAAACATCAAAGTGAGAGGAACACTTTGATTGGTTGCCTCCTGCATGAGCCCTGACCTGGACCCTGGCCAGAGAGGAGCCTGCAACCTAGGTACATGCCCTTGATCAGAATCTAATCTGGACCATGAGGTTGACAACCCTAGGTATTATCCACTGAGCCAAGCCAGCTAGGGCAGGATATGACATTTCTTAACCCTCCAGCAGTGAACCTTCATTTTTTTTTCTCTCCAAGAGTGTGGTCGAAAAGCCCTAGATCACCTTTTTGGATTCTTGTACCCAAGTTACTAAGAATATTACCAGTGGCATACAGGGAGCTTATCCAATGAGTAGTCAGAAAAGGTGTTTCCTCTGTAGTTCACACCTATTTTCTCTGATCTCCAGCTCTGCCCCTGCCAAGGCCTAAAGCCTCGGGGACTGGGTAGGGTCCCCCCCAGTTCCCTGCAATCATAGGCTCTGCCTCTGCCAAGGCCTAAAGCCTCGGGCCCTGGGCAGGGGACCCCCAGCTGGCTCTGATCACCCAGCTCCACCCCTAGCCAAGGCCAGCAAGGGCAAGTGGAAATCTTGGCTTCCTCCATTGCTGGGTAACCCAAGCCTCCCTCCTGCTCTCCATGGCTGCAGCCATCTTTTTGGGGTTTATTTGCATATTCAGTCCTGATTGGATTGTAGGTGTGACTTGTGGGTATAGTGGAGGTATGAACAATTTGCATATTACTCTTTTATTAGGGTGTTTCTATCTCTTCCTTTCTGAAATCAATAAAATAAGAAAAAATATTTTAATCACCTTTATTGTGTGTGTGTGTTAAAAAAAAAAAAAACCCTCTGACAATAATTTCTTAACGTTATAACATTAAGAAATGATGAAAAATTCTTTTACTGTTTCTCTACTTTGGTCTTTTTATTTCCTTACTGTAATGTCTGTAATTACTTCTTACCAGCAGCAGACTCTTGGGAGAAACATAAGGAAGTTATGGTCAATTCCAAGAAAAAGTGTTGTATATGCAGTATGACACAGTATAGAATGTAGTATTTCCCTACTCTGTTCTCGTTTGTATGTCTGTAAACATTCATTATCTATTAATCATCTTGTAACTTCTCTGTTTTTTTGTAATACTTGCCCTTTATGTTAAAATGACAGTATTGTACTTGAAGTCCAAATGCCTCATCAACTACAACTTAGGTGTGCCTTTCGATTGGTTATGACTCTTCTATAAAATAAAACTGTTCTTAATATCTAAAACGCTGAAACTAGGATACATCTGTGAAGTTAATTTAACAGTTATATAAAAAATCTCACTTCTTCATTTAATTTATTCTCTGTGTATTGACACATAAAAAATACTGTTCACAATAAATGCAAGCATTTGGAAAGCAAATGAAAAACTACAAAAAAACTGCAAAATAATTAAATTGTTAATTAAAAAAATCACAAATGATTTAATCATAAACTTGAAAATTAACTAAGATAATTGTTATCCAAAGAAGTCATGTTACCATTTCTTTTTCTCACTGGATGAAAGAATAACTTGAATAAATTATAAACTGAATTTTGAGAACAAACATAACTGGATAAAGTATAGTTTTAGATTTCATTTACTTTTTTTTACTTTTATTGAAGTTATTAATATCATATGATTGAGCTGTTTTATAATTAAATCATTAAACAAATCCAGATGGAAAACTATTAAATATTATGCCCAGCTGCGTGTTCATGTCATATTATTGGCTTATTAAAATACAGAAACAGACCAATAAATAAGTTAATTCAGCTTTTGCTAATATTAGTCATTCTATTAAATTTGGTTCTAGAAAAATGACTTTGTATCAAACTTGAAAGAAGCCACTTATGAACTTTTTAAAGCCCGCATTACACAATTTAAATGGTCTAAGGAAGTTAATGGTGTTGTTGGGTATCATTTGTGTAGATCATTCAAAACATTGTCACTTACATCTATCAACTATTGCTGTGTATATATTATGGGAGCTAATGATTTTGGCCGCTATCTGCTAACATTGCCAGGAAAAAATGTGTGTGTATGTGCATGTGTGTGTTTGTAGTAAATTAGGTGATGAGTTATGTTACTCACATATGCAAACTGTGAAGCACCTTATAACTGATGCTTTTAGAGAATGTATTCATATTATTGTTTCAGTTAAATCATGTTCACCTAACCTTCGTGTTTGTTAGAATATGTAAATGCCATATCTAAGTGATGTGAGGATAAATTACAAAAGTAGGAAAAAGCTAGGAAAATAAATACATTTAAAATATTAATTAAAAAAACATTAATTGGAAATTTGTCTATACAAATTATTTTAATAGAATTTTAATTAGTGGAGGAACAAGATTATAGGGTCACTTAGTTACTTTTTTCTTCAGCAAGGATATGCACTTGCCATCAAAATTCCACATGAAACAGTATTACTTAGCAAACCAGAAAAGAAAATTATAAAATGCTGCAGAAGTCTAAGTTAAAAATATGTACATATTCAAATATTATTTTATAGAAATCATATGGGAAATATTCTAAGGAGATATTTTAAAATGAGAAAGCTATATGTAAATAAGGAGTTCTGAAGTTATTTCGAGGTATAATAGCAAATATAAAACATATCACAAAAGAATAAATAGTTTTCAAAAGCAGATTTATTTTAGTGAAAAAATGATAAAATATTATGAAAAATTGGGATTGAGAAAATTATAAAAATTGAAAGAGTCAAAAAGGAGGCATATATATATATATATATATATATATATATATATATATATGTCGATGAAAGAAATGATGGCATTTTCTCTTCTTATGTAAAATTTCTTTTCTTTTTGGAAAAACAATTTCTTAAAAGTGTTACCAGAGGAAATTGGCTCTTTTGTGGTGTTGTGAGAAAAAGATTTTAGGGATACTCATATAGGAGAAGTTTAATGATCCTGGCAAGATTATTAGAGCAAAAAGTAACAGTACACTCTCAGATAATAGGCAAAGAATGGGCAGGCTATAGTGTAGCATCTGCCCTGAGGTCTTTGCTGAGCATTTATGTATTTTCTTCAGTTTCTTGGGAAAGAACAGGATTTCTTTCAAATGACTCAGTCTTTTTCCTGGCTTTTCTCAGGCCTGTGCTGGTGTCCTCTACTCATCCAATCTCTTCCTTGGATTTTCTGGAGGGTTTATACCCTTCTTCAATCCAATCTTTTTCCAAGGTTTTTCCAGGCTAATGCCCTCCCCCTTCAATGGTTGCCATTTTGGCTCATAGTTCTGCTTCTTCATTTGGCTTCTACTGAGCATGTACAGCAAAAGGAAATTTCCCCTTGCTATTTTTCTCACATCTTGTGAACCTTACAGAACAATGGTTACCCATTTAACCCCCTGGGTGACTATAAAGCTGTCTTTCTTGCCTAGTGGATTGGGCAGATTGTTGTCCAGAATGATGTCAGTTACTCCCTGCAATCAGTGTGAAATTACTCTTTCCTAACTTAATCAGGTTTAACTTGCTCCCTTCTCTTTCATTAATAACTAATTGTCTACTCTGAAAAAAGTAAAATAGGAGATGCTTCTTTCCAGTGCAGTTGAACTTTCTTGTTGTGGAACACTATTTATGCAAGAACCAGAAAAGCTTGTAAAGCATAAAGACAAGAACAGCTTGTTTTGATGGCATCAGAGACCTACCAGGGCTTTGAGGACTTAAAGAATTGATTCTCAAAAGAAGGAAAATTCAGAGAGGTGGACCACAAATTTGTGTTATATTTTCCCTCAAGGCATTTGACAGTTCTTAAGAGTAGCTAAGAGGCTAAGAAGATTAGAAGAAGATTAGTAAACCTTGCTTCCAAGGGTCCTAATGGTGGCAGATTGAATCAGATTTCAGAACCAATTTTAGGAGGAGGAACCCTAGTAAACATGACTTACAGTTACAAACCATGATAGGCTACATCCTACAAGTAGGGGAGAATTGGAAATAAACTATTAATAGTCAACAATATAGTTGTCACATGTTCAGTCAGTCCAATGCCTGATGGGTTTAAGAAATCAGTTTCTACAATAAATACCTGCAAGAAAAAAATTCTGCCTGAGGAAAGACAAAAGTTTTGTAAAAATGCATTTTATTCCAATTTTTATAGACAAGGTATAGTATTAAATTGTTGAAATCTCAACATATGTGATGTATAGAGCAAGAGCACAGTGGACAATCCAATATAGAGTCACTTTCAGCCATGCGTTATGTCAAGTATTGTGACAATACTGAGGTAATGGAGTGTGACAAGAATGCCCTTAGAAAGGGCCTAGAATATCTAAAACCACAAGTCTGGACATTTGTAAAAGGACTCCATCTTGACACTGATGAGTGGGACATCTATGGCATTTCTATACACCAACAGTGAACTTACAGAAACAGAGACTAAAAAAGCAATCCCATTTAACATTGCACCAAAAAATCTAAGATACCTAGGAATAAACTTAACTAAGGAGATAAAAGACCTATATATGGAAAACTTCATGACACTGAAAAAAGAGATAGAGGAAGATGTAAATAGATGTAAGAACATACCATGTTCATGGATTGGTAGAATCAACATCATCAAAATGTCCATATTTCCCAAAGCAATTTATCAGTTCAATGCACTCCCAATTAAAATACCAAAGACATTCTTCACAGACCTAGAAAGAACTCTCCAAAAATTCATCCGGAACAAAAAAAGACCCCAAATAGCCACAGCAATCCTGAGAAAGAAGAATAAAGTAGGAGGGATCTCAGTACCAGATTTCAAGCTGTATTACAAAGCCACTGTTCTCAAAACAGCCTGGTATAGGCACAAGAACAGACATATAGATCAATGGAATAGAATCAAGAACCCCGATATCAATCCAAATCACTATGCTCAATTAATATTTGACAAAGGAGGTATGAACATACAATGGAGTCAAGACAGTCTCTTCAATAAATGGTGTTGGGAATATTGGACAGACATTTGCAAAAAAATGAAACTAGATCACCAACTTACACCATACACAAAAATAAACTCAAAATAGATACAGAACTTAAACATAAGACGGGAAACCATAAAAATACTTAGAGGCATCCACAGGTAGCAAAATCTCTGACATATGCTAAAAGAACTTCTTCACTGATACTGCCCCTATAGCAATGGAAGCTAAAGAGAAAATAAACAGATGGGACTACATCAAAATAAAAGGCTTTTTCACAGCAAAAGAAACCATCAACAAAACAACAAGAAAGCCCACTGTATGGGAGAACATATTTGCAAATGTTATCACTGATAAAGGTTTAATCTCCAACATCTACAGACAGCTTATACAACTAAATAAAAGGAAGATAAAAGACCCAATTAAAAAATGGGCAATGCAGCAAGAAACCGGGCGACGGGGCCCCCAGGGGGGGTTGCCCTCGAGCCTTCGACCGCTGAGCGTGGGCAATGGAGCCAAGGCCGGGGGCTGCTTCCTGGGCGGTGGTGCTGACCCCGGCAACAGGCTAAAGCAGTGCAGGAGCCCGCGGAGAACAAAGGGGTGCCACAGGCCAACCTGCTGAGCTTCCAGGACAAGGAGGAAGAAACCGAAGAAGTTCTCAATGTGAAGAAATCAAGGGAGAGCAAAAGACAGTAAAATTACTTAAGAAATAACACAAAGAAGATCTTGAAAAATCAAAGACTAAGTCAGAATTCAACTCAGCAGCCAACATTGCAACATAAATGCATTTTTAAAATAAAAAAATAAAAATAATAAAAAAAGGACAGAATGTTGGAACAGTGGTGGCCAGGCCTAGAGTGGCCAGGCACAAGGCACTGGCAGTCGGGCCTGGAGCAGCAACAGCCAGGCCCCAGAGCAGCAGCAGCCAGAACCAGAGCAGCAACAGTCAGGCCTGGAGCAGCCAGACCTGGGGCAGTGGCAGCCAGGCCTGAGGCGGAGGTGGCCAAGCCCAGGGTGGCCAGTCCAGGAACACCCAGACCCGGAGTGGCTGGGCCTGGAGAAGCTTGGCCCAGAGCAGCCGGGTAGGGAGCAGCCAGGCCCAGAACAGCAGTAGCCAAGCCCGAAGCATCCAGGCCGGGAGCGGCCAGGCCCGGAGCAGCGGCTGCCAGGCTGGGAGCGGCCAGGCCTGGAGCAGCCAAGTTGGATGCGGCCAGGCCTGGAGCAGTGGCTGCCAGGCTGGGAGAGGCCAAGCCCGGAGCAGCCGGGTTGAGTGCGGCCAGGCCCGCAGCAGTGGCTGCCAGGCTAGGAGCGGCCAGGCCCGGAGCAGCTGGGCCCAGAGCAGCTGGGTTGGGTGTGGCCAGGCCCAGAGCAGCAGCAGCCAAGCCCGGAGCAACCAGGTCGGGAGGGGCGGTGGCCAGACCCGGAGCAGCTGGTTGTGGAACAGACCAGAGCAACAGAGGCCAGGCCCGGAGCAGCCAGCCCAGAACAGCTCGCTCCTCGCCTGCCCCCGCCCCAAGGCTGCCTCTCAAACATGGCTGGAAACTTTTGCGGGAACTTGAGTGTCTGCTGAGTCAAGTGATGAAGGCTTAGATCTGGATATGTTGAGTTAGTATAGCGCTGGGGTGTTGATCTGTGAGTGCCTTGTATGGGGCCTGGATGAAGTAGGTTGACCTATTTGGAAATGTCTTTTGTGTGAAGTGTATCTTTGGGCATGTGGAGGTATTATTGATATGAGAAAATGCTAAGTAACTGATTTACTATCTGAAAAGGGATTTACTATCGGGGAAAGGGAGGGAGGAAGAGACTGAACATAAACTGCACCTATGGATGAGGACAATGGGGGAGGGAAGGGGGGCGGAGGGTGGGGTGGGAATCTGGTGGAGGGGGGAAGAAATGAGGAACCTTTGTAATAATATGAACAATAAAGATTGATTTAAATAAAAAATAAAAATAAAAATAAAATAAAAATAAAAAATGGGCAATGGACCTAAATAGAATATTTTCAAAAGAAGACAGAAGGAAGGCCAAGAGGCACATGAAAACATGCTCAAAGTCACTAATTATCAGAGAGATGCAAATCAAAAGAGCAATGTGGTACCATCTCACACCTGTCAGAATGGCCAACATCAACAAATCAACATCAACAAATCAAGGACAAGTGTTGGTGAGGTTGTGGAGAAAAAGGAACCCTTGTGCACTGCTGGTGGGAATGCAGACTGGTACAACCACTGTGGAGAACAGCATGAAGTTTCCTTAATAAAATGAAAATGGAACTCCCATTTGACCAATAAATCCCACTCCTAGGAATATATCCTAAGAAACCAGAAATACCAATCAGAAAGGAAATAAGCACCCCTATGTTCATAGCAGCACAAATTACAATAGATAGGATTTGGAAACAGCCTAGGTGCCCATCAGCAGGTGATTGGATCAAAAAACTTTGGTACATCTACACAATGGAATACTATGCTGCCATAAAAAAGAAGGAATTCTCATCATTTGCAGCAACCTGGATGGAATTGGAGAACAACATGCTGAGTGAAATAAGCCAGTCAATGAAAGAGAAACACCACATGACCTCACTCATTTATGGATAATAAAGAACATTATAAACTGATGAACTAATAGATAGATACATAGACAGTAAAGCAACAAATAGACTGTCAAATTACAGCGGGGAGGATAGAGAGATATGGGGGAGATAAGAGATCAACCGAAGGACTTGTAAGAATGCATATAAGCAAAACCAATGGAAGAAAAACACTGGGGGGGGGGGTGGCAGGGCATGTATGGGCTTGGGGAGGGGGAATGGAAAGATATGTAAATATATAATACCTTAATGAAAAATAAATAAATATAAAAGAACTCAGAACTCTGACCACCCAATGCTGGAGCTTGGCTGTAGCAGGGGTGGCACTTGAACCCCTGCCAAACTTCCACTGTACTGGATTTATGCCTCCACTGAAGCTGCCTGGCTTGACACTGACTCCTACCATCTTACCTGCAGACACTGCCACTGATTGGGACTTTGAACCCTATGTTCACTCTGCTTGCTTCTATCTTGTAAGCTCTTCCTTTCTGTGTGTAACCTGCATGTGATTCTATTGGCTCATTGGGGAAGTCTTCCCTAATAAATCTGGCATCATGGAAAGACACAAATGTGTGTGTGTGTGTGTGAGAGAGAGAGAGAGAGAGAGAGAGAGAGAGAGAGAGAGAGAGAGAGTCTTTTTTTGGGATGCTTCCTTGCTCACAACATGCAAGAATAACTGCAGTATTTTAGAAGGGCTCAAGCAACACCTCATTAAGTGACCAAGTATGAGTAGACTGGAACAGCAGTAATAACATAGAACAAAATCCTGCAAACTGTACTTGGGGAAATTAATAAAGTTGAGTGGTTATAAAGATTAAAAAGCATTTTAGTCTGGATAGGTCTTGCTTGTCTTTGCCTTATCTTGCTTAAGGCAAAATAAACCTTTTATTAAAAATGTTATATGCCTGAGGTATAACTACTCACTATGACCTACCCAGTTAGTAATTTATGATCAGATAACCTTGTGAGGTTACTTTCCATAGAACTCATTTTTCATCTACAATTCCCTGTTTAGTCATAAATTCATCAGAAGGATGCACTGATGACCACCTTTGTTTGGATAGTGTGATCTCACAGTGCTAGGAAGGCTCATTCCTAATTAAGTCTTGTTATGGATGTTGTCTCATTGAAATAGTAGACCATTGGAATTTGCACAATACTATATTCATGGAATGTGAGTTAAGACCAAGTTTTCCCCAAAAGCAGAGGAGCAGATAAATAAAAGGCAGTCAAGTATTATGGCCTTCACTGTAAACAATACACTGGATCATTTCTATATTCTGAACTATCATGATCCGAGTTTTGCTGTCTTATTTTTCTGTATTCTGCATCTAGTATAACATTTATAAACCATAAAAAGAGTATTAATTGGAAACACCAAGCAGCCATCTTGCTAAAGGAAGAGGGCTAGATAATCAGGGATGGGGCCATAGGAGGAGGAAGTAGAACTGGGAAACTGAGCTAGGCAGAATTGCTAAGGCAACCAAGCTGGGCAGGGAAAGAAGAGCAAGCATGAGAGGGAGACATGAACTTTAAAATTTATGGATGTTGCTAAAACAGGCAGCTTGCAGATAACCAATCACAGGGCAGTGAGGCATATAATCAATCCCAAGGATGTTACTAAGGCAGAATTCTTTGAAATGACCAATTAGGAACTAGCAAAGTATAATATATATCTATCCCTAGACAAAGAAGCGGACTCTCTTCTCTCTCTTTTGCACTGGGTTCTTGGGTTTCCTGTAGCAGGGGATATGCTCCCATACTCACATGGCTTATGACCACGTGGAATTTATGAGACCATATGGTGTTGCAGAGGACCAAAGAAAATCCAAGCAATGCTTAAAAAAAAAAAAAAAAAGTACTGACACTGTTTATTTACTCCGCCGGACTCAGGGAATAACTTTCTAAATCTGAGTAAAGAAATGCAGGGGGCTTCTCTTTTATATATTTCTGGGGTCTTTGTCCCACAAATATGGATTACACTTCCAGTCCTTTTTGCGGGCCTTGTAGGTGTTGGGGGTCTCCAGGCCATATTTGATGGTCTGGCCTGGCGCCAGCATTAATAACCCTCCCTCCGGGGCAGTGCACCGTTCACAGTTTTATGGCCTCTGTAATAGGTTCTATAAGACCAGTTTCTGGGAAGGAGGTAATGACTTAATTATAGGTTATCAAGAATGTACATTGAGCTTGTTGGCATGGATTCGGATTGCTAGCTCCCCCTCCACCCCCGAAAAAATATCAGGGCTACATTGGAATTAGCCCTTTTTAGCCTTCTCAATAGGACTTCACACATGGACTGATGGACTTTAATTAGCTTGGATGCTGAATTACTACACCAGGCTGCAACATGGAACAAAATTCTAGACACTGGCCTGTGTTTGAAACCGCAGCTGCACCTTTTCTAGGACTGGCTTCTCAATAAGCTTTGCTTTTGCTAACCATATTTGTCCCCAAATTTATTTGTCAATTTTGCAAGACAACAAACTCAGACCCAAACACCACATTTTGGTTTCATTGGATTTACCACAGCCTCAGCTATTTACTTAATTTACAACCATTGTTTACCCAGTTAACATACTCTATATTTTTCATGGCTTATTTTAAAATGCTTCCCATGTAATAAAAATAAGCTATGTGCTTCCAAAATGCAATGGTGGAATAGAGATAGGATAGGGATTCCCATTTAAAAAAAAAAAAAAAAAAAAAAAAAAAAAAAAAAGGAGAAATAAAAAAGAAGAAAGGGGGGAAGAGATCCCAAACAAGTCCAAAATCTTACAAACCAAGCTCCATGAGATCTTAAGCTTGAGGATAAACTTTGGCTCCAGACATAATGGGATAGCAGATTTACCCCACACATTGGTGAGATAATGGTCATGCTGTACCTCTCTGCAGTGGCCCTACCCACACCATAGTTTTCCATTGCAATGAGGATCACACCTCCAGATCTCTGATGAATGGCCCCATTTCCATGTATCTGCTGGTAATTGAAGCTGTCAGAGTATGCAGTTAGTTGGTTATTAACAAATGAGAAGGGAGCAAACTAAGCCTGATTAAGTCAGGAAACAGCAGTTTCACAGGAACCCCAGGGTTTAACCAGCATTGCTCTGGACAGCATCCTGCCTAGTCAACAAGGCAGAAGAGACAGCTTTACAGCCACCTGGGGTAGTAAACAGGCAACCAGTATTATTCTGCCAGCTTTACATGGAGAGGAGAAAAGTTTAAGGGGAATGCCTTCCCCTGAGTGCATGCGCAGTAGAAGCCAAGATGGTGCATAGAGATTCTTTTTACTACCGTGTTTCCCCGAAAATAAGACATCCTCCGAAAATAAACCTAATTACAGGTTACCTTCTGAGTGAAATATAAGGCATCCGCCCAAAAATAACGCCCCCCCTAGGCTAAACATGAGAGATTTGGCCCACTGATTCTGAAAGAAATGGAATCACAAGAAATTCACCAGGAAATTCAGGAATTGGATTGTTATGATGATGTTCCAGAAGATGATGACACGATTGTCATTGAATAAACGAATAAATTCTTGATACTGTAGGATTCACAGTTTGTCTGGTTTGTGTTGACAACTACCGTACTACCATACCGTATACAGATAATAAATTTCCTTTATTTTCATTTAACAATAAATGTGTACCATATTCTTCTTTATGGAAAAATAAGACATCCCCTGAAAATAAGACCTAGCGCATCTTTGGGAGCAAAAATTAATATAAGACACTGTCTTATTTTCGGGGAAACAGGGTATGCACCTGCAGTAGAAATCAAACAAGGAAGTAAAACTATGAGGCATGTGCAGTAGGAGAAAAAATGGTGAATGTAAATGGGGGAAGACACTCGCCTGGGAAAGTCTGGAAAAAAGATTAGATTGGAGAAAGGCACAAGCCCCCAGAAAAATCCAGGAAGCATACTGGATAAGGGGAGGACACAAGCACAAGCTCTGGAAAAGCCAGGAAAGAGATTGGGTAGTTTGAAAGAAAGCTTGCTCTTTCCTAAACCCAAGAAAGTATATGGCTGGTAGACAACCTAGCGTGCACCTTCTAGCATGTCCATGCCTTTCCTTCTCTCGGGAAATTACATACTTTTTGCCTTTTTTTTCTCCTAAGCTCTAAGGGTTTTCGTGAGTCTTGCATCCAGGAAAGTAGCAAGCAGTGGCAGATGACTCTCATTTTGCCTCTATAACTTCCTTTCCTGAGTCCATGCAGTGTATTGTTGCTTGTTATTTTTTGCTCTAATAAATCTTGCCACTATCACTAAACTCCTCTGTGAGCATCCCTGAAATTATTTTTCTGCAACATTGTTGAAGAACTGTAGCCTCTGGTAACATAGCTGCACTTTGTAATTGAAGTAGCGGCAGGCAGCCCTAATGATCTCTGAATTACCTCTGGATATTTCTTCCCTTGTTTTGCAGAATATTACATGCTGACAGCAGAATAGTTCTATGGTCCTGTCCTTTAAGTCTAAGAAGTATGGCAGTCTTCCTTCACTTTGTTCCATTTCCTTTATGTTATTTATTTTCATCTGGAAGTGTCTCCAATAGTATAATTTCATCTCTACTTCTGTCTTTTTTAAGATGGTTAATTAAGAACATGGTTCACATCTAGACTACTCTAATCAAATTATCACTCAGTCATATCCTTGATGTCCTCTTCCAAACATGCTTTCTCATTGTTTTGGTAACATAGACATGCTGAAAATTTCTAAAACATTAAATTCCTGTTTCTTTTTGCTTAACAGTTGCATCTTTAAGTAATTTCTCCCTCCTTACATTTTACTATAAGTATTCAGGTGGGGCCAAGCCAAACCTTTAACAATTTTCTTAGAAATCTCTTCAGTTAAATATCCAATTTCATCTCTTATAAGCTCTATATTCCACAAACACTACAATACAACACAATCCAGCCTAATTCCCACTTTATTACAAGATTTGCCTTTTCTTCAGTTTCTAATAGCATATTCCTAATTTCTATCTCAGACCTCATTAGACTGGACTTTACCACATATTTCTACCAACTTCATGTTCACAATCATTTAGATATTCAAGATTGAGGATTCTCTAGAGCTCTCTTCTTTCTGAGTCCTCAGGAAAATCCCCTTTAAAGGTCTATTCATGGCAATGAAAGCTTTTTCTAATATGCATCTCAAAACTCTTCCTGTTCTATGCATTACTCAGGCCCAAAGCCACTTTCTCATTTTTAGATATTCTTATAAAGCATCTCTAATTTTTGGTACCAAATTGTCTTTGTCATTTCAGGTTGCTATATCAAAGTACTATACACTAGGCTGGCTTGTAAACAACAACATATTATTTCCCACAGTGCTAGAAGCTAGAAATTTGAGATCAGCATGACAGCATCATTGAATTCTGCTCCCTCCTGAGTTATAGACTACCAACTTCTCATTGTATCCTCACATAATAAAGGGATGTTAGCAGTTTAGTGGCTCTAATAAGGGTATTCCTTCTTTTAATGAGGGCTCTACCCTCATGTACTCATTTATTTCAATTACCTCTCAAAGGACCCAGCTTTTAACTCTATCACATTGGCTTATAGGGTTTTAACATATGAGTTTTGGGGGTATAAAATTTTTCAGTCCATAATAAATAGAAAAACTTAATTTATTCAGGATGTTACTTTTTCCCAATTTATAGAATCCAGGAATCCCAAACAAAATATCAACAAGTTGTTTTGTGGTTATTGACAAACTGATTCTGAAATCTATATAGAGAACCTGAAGACTCATAATAACAAACACACTATTGAAGAAAAATAAAGTCAAAGAACTGGCATTACCATGCTTTACCATTTACTATAAAACCATAGTAATCAAGACAGTGTGCTTCTGATGAAAGAGTAGAAAAACAAATCAATGGAACACAATACAGGGCCCAGAAAAAGACCTACATAAGTATAATTAACTGCTCTTTCACAAAGGAACAAAGTCAATATAACAGAGAACAACAATAAAAATATATTTAAAAATGAAAAAAATAAGTATATACAGTATAACAGAGAAAACACAGCATTTTCAACAATGGTATTGGGACAACTGGACATTCGCATGCAAATAACGAATCTAGACACAAACTTTATACTTTTACAAAAATGTAAAAATTAATCATAGACCTAAATGTAAAATTTAAAACTATAAATCTACAAAGTAACACAAGAGAAAATCCATGTGATTTTGGGTACTGTGATGCCTTTTCAGATATAAAACCAAAGGCACAATCCATGAAAGATATAATTGATCATCTGGAATCCTTTAAAATTTAAAGCTCATGTTTTGTAAAAGACACTGTTAAAAGAATTAGAGACAGGTTTCATAATTAGAGAAACTATTTGCATGAGATGCCTGATGAAGGACTTTTATTCAAAATATACACAGAACTCTTAAAAGTAATAAGGAAAGGAACAAACCAATTTTTAAAAATTAACAAAAACTTGAACAGACAAACCTCATTGAAGAAGACATACAGATAGCAAATAAACATTAAAAAAATTCAACATCATATGTCATTAGAAAGTTGGATATTAAGACACTACTGTAATACCACTAAACACTTATTTAAAAAGCCAAAATCGTAAGCACTAACAACACCAACTTTTGACAAGAATTTATAGCAAATAAAATTCTCATTCTTTCCTCATGGGCATGGAAAATGGTATAGGTTATCTACTCTGTTAGATAGTGTGGCAGTTTCCTACACAACTAAACATACTCTTATTACATGATATAGCAATCATGCTTCTTAGCATTTACCCAACAGAGTTGAAGACTATGTCCATAGTAAAACCTGCACATAGTTTATTATAGCAAACTTATTCATAATAGCCAATACTTGGTAATGGACAAAAAAAATAGTGGTAGGACTAGATGATTAAATATAATTTAGAAATAATAAAAATAAATGCTATGAAAAGACATAGAATAAACTTAAATGCATATTACTAATTTTTAAATAAACCTATCTTCTAAAAAGTCTTCAACCCTTATGATTAAACTATATGACATCTTGGAAAAGGAAAACTATGAAAGGGTCAGTGGTGCCCAGGGATTAAGGGGAAGGAGGGATGAATCCATAGAGCACAGAAGATTTTTTAAGTCATTGAACCTATCCTATTTAATAAAGAGGGAATAGGCAAATTGACAGTCATGCTGTCAGAAGATGGTGTAGCCCACGGCAGGGGCAGGACAGCTGGGAGTGGGATCAATGGGCCGCCTTGATGGGAAACTGCTGACTCCCATGCCCACTGCCCACAACCTCCCCACTCACCCCAGCCTCCCCACCACTTGCCTTGCCTAGAAGGCTTTCCTCAGACTGCGGGGCCCCAGGCAGGCAGTGCCCAGTAGAGTCCTTGCTGAGGTGGGTGAGGCAGGTGCGTGGGCTGTGGAGGTCCCTGCAGCATGGGACAGACTAAGACTTCAGGTGACTCGCCTGCGGCTTCCAGGTGTCGCTAGGCTGGACACAGGGTGGGGAGGGCTGGGGTGAGTTGGGGTGGGGTGGGGTGGCTCAGGGAAAAACTTCACCACAGGCCGCAGGTGAGGGTGCAAGCCAAGGCTTAATGCAGGAGACAGGGAGGGGTGACACTCAAAGGGTGTCATCAATTTGGAAGTCCCTGCAGGGCAGGTCTGGCCAGGTAGAGACAGCACCCCTAGCCCCATAACAGACGCATTTTGTGGAATTTCACAGTCACCTCGCACTTCTCTTAATATTTTCAAAACTGGTGCAATGCACCTAAGCGGGAGTCCTGTATAGTAGGGAGTGGACGTTAGGAGTGGTGGGGAGAGGAAGCCTGGGGAACAGGGGTCATGGAAGCGAGTCCCAAAAGACTGACCATCCACCTGGGTGGGAGGATAGGTTGAGGTGAGAAGATCCATAGATGAGAAAGAGTAGGGAGCAGGCAGCAAGCATGTGTCACACAAATCCCAGTCATTTTGTGGTAGTTGCCATGCCTAGAGTATGCTGTAAACCTTGGAGAGAAATGTATAGGTCATTTCAGCTTTTATCTCTTAAAAATGGGACTTTTAGCCGAAACCGGTGTGGCTCAGTGGTAGAGCGTCGGCCTGCAGACTGAAAGGTCCCAGGTTCGATTCCGGTCAAGGGCATGTACCTGGGTTGCGGGCACATCCCCAGTAGGGGGTGTGCAAGAGGCAGCTGGTCGATGTTTCTCTCTCATCGACGTTTCTAGCTCTCTATATCTCTCCCTTCCTCTCTGTAAAAAATCAATAAAATATATATTTTTAAAAAAATGGGACTTTTAAACTGCAACTTCATTTAACATACTAAATATAAGGCCCTAAATTTCTTATGAAGGGACGTGACCTAACATGGCAGTCAAGTCAAGATTAATGATATACCACTTAAATTGATACCGTGTAGTTAAAAAACAGGACTTTGTCTAAGTCAACAGGTAAATTCCTATTTAAAATTCCTTATATGAAAGAAAGAAAAAAAAAAGAGGAACTGTTGCTTATCTGGAAATATGTGCATATCCTTTTGTAAAACGAATTAAGAAATAGCTTTGCTTTAATTGTCATGATTCCCTTATGACAATTTTCTCAATTTTCTGACTTTTCCAGGAGGAGTCTATAGTTATAATTTTGGTCACATTTTTAGATAAGTGTGATATCTTCCTCCCGCCCCCCCAGCCATATATTTCTGTTGTAACTATAAGATTGATTTAATTTTGCATTATTACTTATGCTAATATTTCTTTACAGGTGATTGGGGGGGGCACAAAAGCCTTCTTTGAAGAGCTTTGTACAGTTACTGAAGGATGTGAGAAGCAATGTTGATTGATCTATTTGGTTTGACATTGAACTCACAGAAAAACTATCAGACATTACTGAAAACATGGAATGCTGTTAGGTACCGCCATGCTGCCAAGGCCAAGTTCCTTTGCATAATGTGTTGAACTGGCAGTTACACATCCTCCAAGGGGTCCCAGATTGGAATAAGTGCAGGCAGGGCAATGGGAGCCCCCCCCCCCCATGCCCACCACCACCACCATGTACAAATTTCACGCACCAGGCTTCTATTGGGTCGGCAGCTAAGTAATTGCGGATTTTTTAAAGAAAATCAAAGACAATTTTTTCATGGAACTAAATAACTTTATTCTGTAATGTATTGCCCATTTTGATCAATGACCTTTTGCCATCTTTCAGGCAGCATCATAATCCCACGTTCAAAAAACTTCTGGTTTTTATTAGCAAAAAACTGAATCAGGTACGATTTGACATCATCATCATTATTGAAATTTTTACCATTCAAGGAGTTTTGTAAAGATCGAAACAAAAAGTAATCAGATGGTGCAAGGTCAGGACTATATGGTGGATGTGGCAAAACATCCCAACCAAGCTCCATTAATTTTTGCCGAGTGACCAAAGATGTGTGTGGCCTTGCATTGTCATGATGGAATACAACACCTTTTCGATTTGTCAATTCGGGCCGCTTTTCTTCAACTGCATTGTTTAATTTCGTTAGTTGTTCAATGTAGACATCAGAATTGATCGTTCGGTTGGGTGGTAAGAGTTCAAAGTAGACAATTCCTTTGTAATCCCACCAAACTGATAACAAAACCTTCTTTTGATGAATATCAGCTTTTGATGTTGTTTGAGTTGGTTCACCTGGCCTGCTCCACGATCTTTTCCGCTTGATATTGTTGTAAACAACCCATTTTTCATCGCCAGTTATCAGTCGTTTTAAAAATGGATCATTTTCATTACGTTTCTTTAGCAAATCGCAGCTGCTAATGCGTTGCGTTAACTGTGATTCTTTCAGTTCGTGAGGAACCCATGTATCGAGTTTTTGAACATAGCCAAGTTGTTTTAAGTGATTTTCAATGCATGTATGTGATACATGAAGCTTCTCTGCAATCTCACGTGTTGTACTGTGACAGTCCGAATTGATTATTGCTTTGATTAGGGCATCATCAAGTTCAACTGGACGACCAGAGCGTTTTTCATCTTTGAGTGAAAAATCACCAGAACGAAATTTGGCAAACCAATTTTGACACTGCCGTTCTTTTAAGGCTTCGTCACCATAAACAGCACATAACTTTTTATGAGCTTGCGATGCGTTTTTCCCTTTGCGGAAATAAAAAAGCAAAATATGACGAAAATGTTCCTTTTGATTTTCCATTTTTCAACGAACGCCAAACGAAAACTACAAAACAGATCAAAAAACTTTTTTTACTGATTAACAGCTGAATAGTCAACTATCAAATAACAAAATGTGTTTTACATTTGTACTACGTCTGCAAACCTAAAAATTCAACTGAAGCCATATGTGTGTGAAACCCGCAATTACTTAGTTGCCGACCCAATAGTAGTGTACAATACTATAATGGTGACTAAGTCTTATTATACATTTGTCAAAACCCATAAAATATACAACACCAAGTGTGAAGCATAATGTGAACTATGGACTTTGGATATAATGCTGAAACTTAAAATTATTCTAAAATATTTTTTTAAAGCCTATGAAAATGTGAAGGAAAAATTAAAATGTTTGTATTCAATAAAAATTAAGATCATGCAATAAAATAGCAGGAGATTCAGATTAAAACAATAATAAAGTCAATCCGCTAAACAGAAGAAAAATAATTCCAGGTAGAAGCATAAAGAATCATAATGGAAGAACAATGAAAATAGCAAATATATGCTGTTGTGTGCTGAATTGTTTTGTGTGTGTTTTTTCCAAAATTTATATGATAAAGTGCTCGCCCCCAACACCTTAGAATGTGACCATGTTTGAAGATAGGTTTTTAAAAAAGATTATTAAGTTAAAATGGGTTTGTTAGACAGATAGTTAGATATTAAAAAATAGAAATATATGCTTCTCACAAAAAGAGTATCTTAAATATAAAGATACAAAAAGGTAAAAATAAAAACTGTCAAAAGATACATCATATAAACACACAAAAAAGAAAAATTCATATTTACTCAGATATGTATAAACTGGAATTTAAGGAAAGTAGCATAACTAAATGTAAAGAAGGATACTTAATAATAATAAAATATTTAGTATTAAAAAGATGTAATGATATGAAATATGTCTTCATCAAAAGATATACATTCAATATTTACAAAGTTAAAATAAACGGAAGAGGAAAAATTAAAATTTAGTTTCATATTTTAACACAAATCTCTAAGCAAATAGAATAAGAGTAAGAATATGAGAGGGATGCAGAACACATTTACCAAACTTGATACTTAACGTACATAGAATACTTTATCCATCAACTGGAGAATACATTGTTCAATGTGGAACATTTTGAAGTTGAAAATCTGCTAAAATTGCCCCTATGTTAAGCCAAAAATAAAGTATCTGCTGCTTTTGGGATGAAATGCTCTGAAGATATTAATTAAATCATGTGATCTAGTGTGTCATTTAAGGCCACCATTTCCTTTTTTATTTTATTTTATTTGTTTGTTTGTTTGTTTGTTTATTTGTTTATTTATTTATTTATTTTGTATGGAAGATCTATCCATGGAGCCAACTGGGTGTTAAAATCTCCTTCTATGATTGTATTACTGTCAACCTCTCCCTTTATGCTCATCAATATTTGTTTATATATTTAGGTGCTCAAAAAGACTTGACTTGGGGTGATACACACAAAATATTATGTACAGATGATGTATTGTAGGACTGTATATCTGAAACTTGTATAATTTTATTAATCAATGTCATTCCAATAAATTAGAAAAATGTCCACAAACTCTTTTAAAGTATACAGTGTTTTCTGACCATAGTTAAATTAAGCTGGTGATAAATAAAAAAATGTTATAAATCAGGAAATAAACAGTACACTTCTAAATAATCACCAAAGGAAAAATTAATAAAAAATGGAAAATATTTTAAAAATGAAAACCAATAAAAAATGAACATATCAATATTTTCAGTGCAACTAAATCTATGCAGAGTGTCATTTACCATTTTAAATACATATATTGTAAAGGGGAAAATAGTGAAAATCTATTACTTGCTAATTTATTTCAAGAAGTTAAAAAAATGAACATAAATTTAAACTCAAAGAAAGTAGAAAAAAGAAAATAAGACAGATATTAATACAATGGGAAAAGTACAATCAACTATTAAACAAAGCAGAAGTTTGTTATTTGAGAATAACAAAATTGATAAAAGTTTTATGAAAGACTTATCAAGAAAATAGAGAAAGGAACATATAACTCTTTTGTTATAAACCTTCCTACACTTTTAAGATTTAATAGTTTATTCACTAAAATTTTCCAAACTTCTAAATAAAGTTACATTAGTATTATACAAACATCTCCAAAGTTTAGAAAAATAAAATGAAGACATTTTCTAGCTTGTTTTATGATACAAAAATAAACTTGATATAGAAAACTTACAAAAATATTACAGGAAAAAATTATAGACCAATCTTTCTTGTAAGCATATATGCAAACAACCTAACAAATATTAGGCTATCAAAGTCAGGGATAATAAAAGAAAAATACAACAATTAAATGTTAGCATGAAATAAACAAAATTACCACTCTTCATAGGACACAATTGTGTATGTACAAAATTCTGAATAATCTACAGTTAAATGTAATTAATAAATGCATTTAGCAAGATCACTGAGTATAAGGTTAATATAAAATAACTTTTATTTTTATATATCAGCAACAATTTAAAAATAACATTAAACAACAGAATCTTTAAGAGTGATGTAAAAAATTCAATTAGAAAACAAACTTAAAAAAAAGATGTGCAAACCTTCTACACACACACACACACACACACACACACACACAACCACACACAAAAAAATTTATTGAAAGAAATTGAGGAAGACTTAAAAAACACCAGAGAATATAACATGTAATAGAATGTAAGTGCTAATCATGTAAAAACGCCAATTTCACCGAAATTTGATTATATATTTAATGCTATTCAAAAAATTACATAGTGTGTTTTTCCTTTTAGAAATTAAGAAGCTGTTTCTAAAATTTATATGAAATATAAAGGATGCAGTGTAGTCATGACAGTCTCAGAGAAAAACAATGTGAAAGACTTCATATTACTCGAGTTCAAGACATTTTATTATTTATTTATTTATTTATTTATTTAATATATTTTATTGATCTTTTACAGAGAGGAAGAGAGAGGGATAGAGAGTTAGAATCATCGATGAAAGAGAAAAATTGATCAGCTGCCTCTTGCACATCCCCTACTGGGGATGTGCCCCCAACCAAGGTACATGCCCTTGACCGGAATTGAACCCGAGACCTTTTAGTCTGCAGGTCGATGCTCTATCCAATGAGCCAAACCTGTTTTGGCGAGTACAAGACATTTTAAATGTTACTATGATTTAAATAAAGTGTTAACATTACAAAAAATAGACAAAAAGTGAGCCAGAATAGGAGTCTAGAAACTAGTCCACGAATGTATAGATGCTTACATTATGACAAAGATGGTATTACAGAACAATGGACAAGGAAAGAGTTTTTCCATTAAAAGATTTGAAGTGAACAGGACAGAGATGAGGGAAAGTGAGTAAGTGAGGGTAGTATGAAGGGAGAGTGTGTGGATGTGCTTGGGGTGTGTGTGAGTGAGTGAGGGAAAGTTAAATCTTGAATGAGCAACAGGGGCTTGCATGCAGGCTCTCCTTGACAGGGAAAGACTACCACCACTACAGGCACTCCCCAGATGGCAGGACTCTAGCACAGAGACCACGCCATCTTGAAGGGGTGAATGGCATTTTTTAGGAACTTACGAACACCACCAACAAGACAGGCCTTGGAAATGTCCCATGACCCAGCAGCTACTCCAGCCAAAATCCAGCTGCTCCACCCATAGACCCACGAAACTCCAAAGGTGAACCGCAAGGCAACAGTAAGTGCAACCTCCCCCTCCCCAGATGCAGTGCAGAGTTCCAGATTCGTGTGTTTCCAGCCAGAGTCACATGTTTCCAGCCAGATTCATGCCTTTCCAGCCAGATTTGTGTGTTTCCATCCACACAGGTAGCCAGGACACTCCACTCCTTAGGTAGCTCTTGGGAGCCACTGAGAGCCCCAGAGTGTGTGATTCTGTACAGACAAAGGCACGTGGCTCTGCAGCAGAAATTCTGAATTCCCCCTTCCTGTATAACTGCCCACAATACCCCAGTGGCTCAACTGAGGTGCCAGGACCCCTCAGAGTGCATCAGAACTCTGCGCCTGGAAATGCACCTGCACAGATGTGAAGTTCCAACAGTCAGGCATCCTGAGTCCATCTATCCACAGTGCACTAGTGGAAGCCACTGTGAGCTCTCCCTGAGTGCAATTTTGAACAAACAGGAGTGGGGGGGGGCACACTCTCCTCCAGCAGTAGAAGTTTTGACTAAGAATTCACTTAGCCTGGATACCAGCCAACAGGCACTTCAATTGTGAGGCTACACTGTCAGGGCCCTTCAGAGTCCTTCAGCATGCCTCACTGGTAAACGTACCGAGGATGCTCCTGTGAGCCACTGCTGGGAGTAAGCACAGGTGCAACAGCAAAAACTGGATCTGCCCACCCCATGACTGCAGAAGTCTGGAAACCACAGTCACGCCTTTCCAAAGAGCAGGCCCCATGAGCCCCATCACCCCAACAGAAGGTTCCTGACAGCCACTGTGAGTCCGGGCTGGGCACACGTGATTACAATTAAGGGTGCAAGACAGCAAAAATTGGGACACGCCCCTTCATAGTGGCTGACTTCTAGACATCGTAGTTGTGGCTCTCAAGCTTGCAGGCCAACATCAAGAGAAAACAAATAGCTCAAGTAGGGAGCTACACTAGATTAAGAAGCCCAGGAGAACTGAGAGATTATGCCAGTAGCACCATCCCCAAAAGAACCTGGGTAGTAAAGCAATTGGATCTAAAATTAAAACATTAGCCGAAACTGGTTTGGCTCAGTGGATAGAGCGTTTGTCTGTGGACTGAAGTGTCCTGGGTTTGATTCTGGTCAAGGGCATGTACCTTGGTTACGGGCACATCCCCAGTAGAGGGTGTGCAAGAGGCAGCTGATCAATGTTTCTCTCTCATCAATGATTCTAACTCTCTATCCCTCTCTCTTCCTCTCTGTAAAAGATCAATAAAATATATTTTAAAAAAATAATAATAAATAAATAAAATTAAAACATTACAGGAAAACATGGGAAGACAAAAAAACCATCCCAAAAGAAAGAAAAAGAGGAATCACCATAAAGGGAATTAAATGAAATTAAAGCTAGCAGCTTATCAGAGATAGAATTCAGAGTAATGGTTATAAGGATGTTTAAAAGATTGGATGATAAATACACATAACTCAAATACATACAACTCAATGAGAACTTTAAGGAGCTGAATGAGAATGTGACCAACATGAAATGGAACCAAGAGGGGATGAAAAACTACCTAGCTGCAATAAAGAACACAATGGAAGGCTTAAACAGTAGACTAGAAGAGGCTGAGGACCGCATCAGCAAATTAGAAGACAAGGTAGGAAAAAACACACAAACACAGCAGCAATTGGAAAGAAGACATAAAAATCAAGAGGAGAGCCTAAGGAAGCTTTGGGACAACACAAAATGAAACAACGTTCGCTTAATAGGCATACCACAAGGAGAGAAAGAGAAGCAAATAATAGAAACCTGTTTGAAGAAATAATGACAGAAAATGTCCATAATATTGGCAAGGAAAAAACTATGAAAGTCCAAGAAGTACATACAGTCCCAAATAAGTTGAACCCCAAAACACCAACACCAACACACATCATAATTAAATTGGCGAACACCAACGACAAAGTAAAAATCTTATAGGCTGCCAGAAAGAGAGAGAAATTTACTTACAATGGATCATTATTAGAATATCAACTGATTTCTCAACAGAAACACAACAGGCCAAAAGGGAATGAAATGAAATATACAAAGTGATGCAAAGAAAGGGACTGAATCCAAGAATACTATACCCAGCAATGCTACCATTCAAAATTGAAGGTGGAATCAGAAGCTTCACAGACAAAAAAGGGCTAAGAGAGTTTATCACTACCAAGGCAGCAATGCAAGAAATGCTAAAGGGACTGCTGTAAAAAAAAGAAAGAGAAAGGCAAGAAGAAAGACAAACACTAAGGAAAAATATGACAACAAAATGTACTTGTCAATAATAACAAGAATAATATGCAAATTAACCATCACTCCACTACACCTACAAGTCATGCCCACAGGCATGCCCATATTAGCCAATCGGGGGCTAATATGAAATAAACCGAACCAAGAGGGCTATGGCCACAGAGAGCAGGAGGGAGGCTTGAGTTTCTCTGGCAATGGAGGAAGCCATGCTTTCCACCTGCCCTGCCAGCCTAGGCCTCCACTCAAGGCTACAAAGTTTCAATGATAGATGATACATAAATCCAAATTCAAATTGCAGCAGCCACAGAGATGGAGAGAGCAGTAGGCTAGGGTTTCCCGGGGAGATGGAGGAAGCCAAGCCTTCTGCACACCCTGGCCAGCCCAGGCCTCTGCTTAATGCTACAAAGTTTCAATTATAAAAGATACATAAATTCCAACAGAAATGCCTGCCACCACAGAGCAAGCAGAAATCTTGGCTCCACTCCAGGCCACAAAGTTTCAATTGTAGAAGATAAATAAACCCCAGATAACAGGGCCTCCGCTTGGGTTGTCAGGGGGTATGGCTGGCCTGCAAATCACCACAGGGCCGTTGCTCAGGCAACCCCACACCCCAAGGGAACCCCCACCTTGATCCAGGACACCCCTCAGGACAAACCAGCTAGCCCCACCCATTTACCAGTTCTCTATCCTATCTAATAAAAGAGTAATATGCAAACTGACCATCACTCCAACACACAAGATGGCTGCCCCCATGTGGTCAAAGATCCTGCCCTCATGTGGACACAAGATGGCCACCACAAGATGACCAGCAGGGGAGTGAAGTTGGGGGACTTAGGCATACAAGGGAGCGCAGTTGGGGGGAACCAGGCCTGCAGGGGAGAACAGTTAGGGGTGACCAGGACTGCAGGGGAAGGCAGTTAAGGGGAAACAGGCTGGCAGGGGAGTACTTAGGCATCAATCTCACTGAGATCAGGCCTAAACGGTCAGTCGGACCATCCCCGAGGGGTCCCAGATTGGAGAGGGTATAGGCTGGGCTGCGGGACACGCTCCCTGTACATGAATTTCATACACCAGGCCTCTAGTATTTATTAAAAAAAGAAAACTGTATAAAAAAATACACAAAGATTTGGAGTGAGCTGGCTATCTATATGAAAAAACATATTTTACCTCCATCTCAAATCACACTCAAAAATTAATTTTAGATCTAAATGTGAAAGAATAAATGATTAGCATATTGTATATAAGAAATTATCTTCATGCTTAAGGATAGAAAGCTTTCTAAAACTGTATGCAAAAGCACCAGTGATTAGTGGGGAAATAATAATAAATTCAGCCAAATTAAAATTAGAAACTATTTAGCTAAGACATCAATAAGGAGTAAAACCATAGAACATTATATCTATAAATATAATCCATATATCTGATAGGGGGAGGGCACATAATAAGAATAGAACCACAGTTGTTTAATGATTATTCACCTTACTAACAATAAATAAAAAGTTTTCTAACTGGAGAGTGAAACAGGGATGTAAAAAATGACACCTTAGAGCCCAGATGGGTCCATTACTCAGAAAAGAAATACATTTTGAGAACAGATCAAGGACAGGACACACTCTGATTTGGTGGCTGTGCCCGGACTCTGACACCCTTCCAGAGTTTTTATCCGGGATGTTGACCATTCTCTGGTCCTGGGAATGGGCTGAACTATTTGTAACATCATAGAAGATTAACTACTTTGTTGTATGACCTTGAGTTCCTGAAGGCCAGAATGTGGATACTAGCACCCACCTTTCCCTGTTATACTTGCAGGTCACAGCTGCACAAAAGTTATACTCTCCCATGCTGAAACCGGTTTGGCTCAGTGGTAGAGTGTCCGTATACGGACTGATGGGTCCCAGATTCGATTCCGGTCAGGGGCATGTACGTTGGTTGTGGGCACATCCCCAGTAGGGGTTGTGCAAGAGGCGGCTGGTCGATGTTTCTCATCGATGTTTCTAGCTCTCTATCTCTCTCCCTTCCTCTCTGTAAAAAATCAATAAAATATATTTAAAAAAAAGTTATACTCTCCCCCAACCATATATAATCAGGCAACTGGCAAGGTGGGGTCAGAACAGAATTTCCAGATGATTGACTTCTCTCCCCATACTGCTGGCATTTTGGGAATGAACACTCATATATAATTTAATCCTGTTTCTGCTTAACTTGGCTTAAGTAGTGACAGGCAACCTCAGATCTGTTTAGTGTCCAGTATCATATCTACATATATCTAAGTATATACAGTTGACCCCTGAAAAACATGCATTTGAACTGCACAGGTCCACTTATAAGTGGATTTTTCAATAAATAATATAAATCTATTTTATTTTCCTTATTATTTTCTTAACATTTTCTTTTCTATAAATATATATATTTACACAATGTCTGCTAATTAATGGTTTAGGTTACCAATAAGGCTTCTGTTCAATGGTAGGCTATTAGTATTTAAATTTTGGGTTAGTCAGAGTTATATACAGATGTTTGACTGCATGAGAGGTTGGTACTCCTACTCCTTGCATTGTTCAAGGATCATCTATATATAGTTACATCTGCCTAGGTGAAGAGAGAAAATACATATTATATATCCTGAATAAATATTAGTATAGAAAAAACTCTTCGTAATCAATAAACTAAAGGCAGGCAACTCAATTTAAAAAAAAAATGACAGAAGACCCATACAACTACTTCAAAAAAGAGGAACAGTGTTGCTACCATGTTTCCCCGAAAATAAGACATCCTCCAAAAAGAAGACCTAGCACATGGAAAGATAAGACATCCCCTGAAAATAAGACCTAGTGCAAATTTGGGAGAAAAAAAATAATATAAGACACTGTCTTATTTTCGGAGAAACAGGGTATTAAACTCATGAAAAGTTCTCCATTTCATTATTTACCAAAATTGCAAACTAAATCTATAATTATATATTATTACGTCTAAAATTTACAATGTTGGCAATAAAAACATTCATAGAGATGCAATAACTAAAACTCTCAAACACATTTAAAGGTGTCAAAATTACCACAATCACTTAAGAAATCTTTTTGCCAACATGTATTAAAGCTGGTATTCTATAATTTAAAGCTCTACAAATCAGTATGTACCCATAAGAAATCCATCCATATGTCCATAAAATTTATGTAAATATTTATAGCTTCAAATTAGAAACAACAAAAATGCACATTAATAGTAGAAAAGTGAGCAAATTTTGACATAGTCATTCAACTGAGTGCTATACAGCAATGACAATGAGCAAAATCCTGCTGTACTCAACAGCAGAGTGAAATAATCCTGAAAGGCAGAAGCCAGAAATGAATCATTACATGATGCTTTATTCTATTGTAATGAGAAAGCAAAATTAATAATAAATGATGCTTTATCTTATTTCCAGAGCAAGCAAAATTAATCTGTGGAACAGAGGAATGAAAAGAAAGCAAAAAGGAAGCTTCTGGATTACTGGTAATGATTCATTTCCTGTTCAGGGTGGGTGTTTATATGAGTTGTTCATTGTGATGATTCATCAAGTTGTCATCTTATAATAAAAATAATTTATTGAGCCCTGGCTTGTGTTGCTCAGTGGATAGAGCATTGGCCTGCAGACTGAAGGTTCCCAGGTTCAATGTCAGCCAAGGACACATGTCACGGTTGTGGGCTCGATCCCCAGTGGGGAGTGTGCTGGAAGGAGCCAATCAATAATAATCTCTCATCATTGATGTATCTATCTCTCTCCCCCTTCCTCTCTGAAATCAATAAAGAAATATATTTTTAAAATAACTTATTGATAAGGTAAAATGGAATGGTATTGTTCATTTAGTTAAAAATGGTTTAAAAGAAATTTGGTTTATTTATGTAATATACTTTGTCTGCTGTTGGTGAGTAAAGAATTTAGATACTAAGTTCATACTTTCTAATATTTGTTTTACAATAAGTCTTTATTGAACATCTAATATGTGAACAGTGTTAAATGGGTGTTTATAGTTTGAATTTTGAGGAGGAATAGTGGTTGGTTCTATTGGAGTTTTCTCCCCATATAAATAGTTTTTCTCCCTTCTTTTTTATTCTCTCTTTTCTTTCTTACTTTTATTTCTTTTTCTCAATATCATTTTTGAACTCTGTTTTTTTCTTATCCCCTAAATCTCGTTTATCTGATGGTCACCTTTATTTGGGGTTATTAATATCATGAATACATTTGTGTTCAGTGCCTTGTGCATTGTGCATTGTTTTGTTCTATTTTGTGCCTTTAAATCAACACAGGAGTGAGAGAGCTACATAAGCAGACACCGAAGAACAGAGATCATGGGGAGTCAAAAAAACAGCACACATAAGAAAGAAAAGGATGCAACAGCAGAATAGGAAATAAACAAAATGGAGGCAAGCAATATGTCAGAAAAAATAATTCAGAGAAAAGGTCATAACACCACTGAAAAGGATGGAAGACATATTCAATGATATGTGTAAGAACCAAGAGGAAATGAAGAAGAACCAAGAAGAAATGAAAAATGACATTGCTGCTATAAAGAACTCAATAGAAAGCATCAACAGTAGACTAGGAGAAGCAGAGGATCACATCAGGAAGCTAGAAGAAAAGGTAGGAAAAAATGCCAACAGAGCAGCATCTAGAAAATAAACTTAATATAAAGGAGGAGAGCCTAAGGTTACTTTGGGACAACACTAAATAAAACAAAATCTGCATAATTGGGGGGCTAGAAGGAGAGGAAACTGAGCAAGGAATAGAAAACCTGTTTGAATAAATAATGACAGAAAACTTCCCTGATATTGGCAAGAAAATAGCTCACACAAATCCAAGAAGCTCACGGAGTCCCAAACAAAACGAACCCCAAGAGAATGATGCCAAGGCATATAATAATTAAATTAGCAAACACTGATTACAAAGTAAGAATCTTAAAAGTGGTCTGAGAGAGACAGAAAGTTAACTACTGATTTCTCAAAAGAAATACATCAGGCCAGAAGGGAATGGAATGAAATATACAAAGTCATGCAAAGGAAGGGTCTGAATCCAAGAATATGGTACCCAGCAAAGCTATCAATCAAAATTGAGGGTGAAATCAGGAGCATCACAGACAAAAAAGGACTAAGGGAGTTTATTACTAACAAGCCAGCAATGCAAGAAATGCTAAAGGGTCTGCTGTAATAGAAGAAAGAGGAAGCAAAGAAAGAACACAAGGGTAAAGAATAAAAATGGTGACAAGTATCTATCAATAATAACTTTAAGTGTAAACGGATTAAATACTCCAATGAAAAGACATAGGTTACCTGAGTGAATAAGAAAACATGACCCATATATCTTCTATCTATAGGAAACCCACATAAAAAAGGACTCATACAGACTGATGGTGAAGGGATAGAAAAAGCTTTTTCAGGCAAATGGAAATTTAAAAAAATCTGGAGTAGCAATAGTTATATCTGACAAATTAGATATCAAAGTGAAGGATATAACAAGATATAAGTAAGGCCATGTCATAATACTAAAGAGAACAATCCAACAAGAAGAAAAAACTCTGGTAAACACATATGCACACAATACAGGAGCATCCTAATTAAAAAATAAATAAATAAAGACTTCTGGAGGATTTCAAGTGAGAGATTAATGGCAATACAGTCATAGTAGGGGACTTTAATAACCCACTATCACCATTGTATAAATCAAAACAAAAAAATCACCAAAGAAACATCAATCCTAAATGTCTCACTAGATCAGATGGAATTAACTGACATCTTCAGAACATTTCACCCAAAGCCACAGAATATACATTCTTCTCAAGTGCACATGTGTCATTTTCAAAGATAGACCATATATTGGGTCACAGGCAAAGTCTCTTCAAATTCAAGAAGATAGAAATCATATCAAGCATCTTCTCAGATCACAGTGGCATAAAACTAAAAATGAACTTCAATAAAAACAATAAAAAATCAAACACCCAGAGGCTAAATGGCATACTATTAAACAATGACTGGGTTACTAGAAAGATCAAAGAAGAAATAAAAAACATAACGGCAACAAATTACAATGAAAACACAATAATTCAAAATCTATGGGATACAGTAAAATCAGTCTAGAGAGAGAAGTTCATACCTTTACAAGCCTACTGGAAAAAAAAAAGAAAGAAACAATGGTAATAAATTACCTAACCTGACAAATCAGAGTTAGAAAGAGAGGAACAAGAAAAACCCAGCGTAAGCAGAAGAATGGAAATAACAAAAATCAGAATGGAGATAAATGATATAGAGATCAAAAAGTAAAAATACAAAAGATAAAACAAACAAACAAACAAACAAAAACAACCAAGAGCTGGTTCTCTAAAAGGATTAACAAGATTGATGTGATCTCAAGCCAGGCTCACAAGAAGCAAAGAGAGAGGACCAAAATAAACAAAATCAGAAATGAAAGTGATGAAATAATAATCAATCCCACAGAAACACAATGCTTATGAAAAAATACTATGAGCCAAAACCGGTTTGGCTCAGTGGATAGAGTGTTGGCTTGCAGACTGAAGGGTCCCGGGTCCGATTCCGGTCAGGGGCATATACCTTGGTTGCGAGCACATCCCCGGGGCGAGGGGGGGGGAGTGTGCAGGGGACAGCTGATCGATGATTCTCTCTCATCGATGTTTCTAACTGTCTACCCCTCTCTCTTCCTCTCTGTAAAAAATCAATAAAATATATTTTAAAAATACTATGAACAACTCTATTCCAACAAAATGGACAACATAGATGAAATGGATATATTCTTAGAAAAATGCAAGCTCCCAAAACTCAACCAAGAAGAATAAAAAACCTGAACTGGCTGATAAGTACCAAAGAAATTGAAACAGCAATAAAAAATCTTCCATCAAACAAAAGTCCTGATCCAGATGGCTTTACAGGGGAGTTCTACCAAACATTCAAAGAAGAACTAAAAACTATCCTCTTCATATTATTTCAAAAAAAATTCAAGAGGAATGCACACTTCCAAGATCTTTCTATGAAGCCAGCATTACCCTAATTCCAAAACCAGATAAAGAAACAAACAAAAAAAAAGTGAATGACAGGCCTATATCCCTCATAAACATATATGCTAAAATCCTCAGCAAAATTCTAGCAAATCAGTTTCAGCAATACATTGGAAAGATCATACACCATGACCAAATGGGATTTATTCCAGAGATGCAAGGATAGTACTATATCCACAAATCAATAAATGCAATACATCACATAAACTGAGAGACAAAAATCACATAATCATATCAATTGTTATAGAAAAAGCATTTTACAAAACCCAACACCCTTTCTTGATAGAAACTCTCTGCAAAGTAGGAAAAGAGGATCATACCTCAAAATAATAAAAGCCCTATATGACAAAAACCTACAGTCAACATCATACTCAATGGACAAAAACTAAACTCATTTTCCCTAAGAATAAGAACAGGACAAGGATGCCCACTCTCACCACTCCTGTTCCAAATAGTGCTTGAAATACTAGCCATAGTGATCAGTCAAGAAGAAGAAATAAAAGGCATCCCAATTGGAAAAGAAGTAAAACTGTCCTTATTTGCAGATACTATACTTAGAAAACCCCAAAGACTCCATGAAAAAACTATTAGACCTAATAAATGAATTTGGCAATGTAGCAGGATACAAAAGTAATGCCCAGAAATCTATAATCTATGCTCTTTTTATACACCAATAATCAACTCACAGAAAAAGAAAATTTAGAAAACCCCATTTACCATTGCATATATATATTGATATATATATATAAATATACAAACTTAAACAAAGATATGAAAGACCTGTATGTGGAAAACTATAGGACATTGAAAAAAGAGAAAGAGGAAGACATAAACAAATGGAAGTACATACTAGATTGGTAGAATCAACATCATGAAAATGTCCATACTATAGAGTCAATCTATAGATTCAATGCAATTCCCATTAAAATACCAATGGCGCCGAAACCGGTTTGGCTCAGTGGTAGAGCATCGGTCTGCAGACTGAAAGGTCCTGGATTAGATTCCGGTCAAGGGCATGTACCTTGGTTGCGGGCACAACCCCAGCAGGGCAAGAGGCAGCTGGTTGATTCTCTCTCATCGACGTTTCTAGCTCTCTATCCCTCTCTCCTCCTCTCTGTAAAAAGTCAATAAAATATATTTTAAAAAATAAATAAAATACCAATGGCATATTTCTTTCTTTCTTTCTTTCTTTCTTTCTTTCTTTCTTTCTTTCTTTCTTTCTTTCTTTCTTTCTTTCTTTCGGGGGGGGGGGGGCAGGTTTATTTATTTATTTATTTATCTTTATTTTTTTAATTAAATTATTATCTGTGTACATCTTACCATTGCCCCCGCCCCATACATACCCTCCCTCCCCAGAGTTTTGTGTCCATTGGTTGTACTTATATGCATGTATACAAGTCCTTCGGTTGGTCTATTATCTCCCCCAGATCTTCCTACCCTCCCCGCTGTAATTTGACAGTCTGCTTGTTGCTTTACTGTCTCTATATCTATCTTTTGGTTTATCAGTTTATAATATTCTTTATTATCCATAAATGAGTGAGGTCATGTGGTGTTTCTCTTTCATTGACTGGCTTATTTCACTCAGTATGATATTCTCCAATTCCATATTTCAAAGATCTAGAACAAACTCTCCAAAACTTCATCTGGAATATAAAAAGACCCTGAATAGCCACAACTGTCCTAAGAAAGAAGGATAAAGTTAGAGGGATCACAATACCAGACATCAAACTATATTACTAAGCCACTGTTCTCAAAAATGCCTGGTACTGGCACAAGAATAGACATATAGACCAATGAAACAGAACAGAGCACCCAAAAATTGACCCAAGCAATTATACACAAATAATATTTGACAAGAGGCAAGAGCATACAAAGAAGTCAAAACAGCTTCTTTAATAAATGGTGCTTGGAAATTTGGTCAGATACATGCAAAAAAAATGAAACTAGATCATGAACTTACACCATACGCAAAAACAAACTCAAAATGGCTAAGGGACTTGAATGTAAGACGGGAAATCATAAAATTCCTACAAGACTCCATTGGCCTCAAAATTGTAGACATGTGTTGTAGCAATATATTTACAGACACAAATCCTAGGGCAAGAGAGACTAAGGAGAAAATAAACAAATGGAACTACATCAAAATAAAAAAGCTTCTGCACAGCAAAATGTATCATCAACAAAACAACAAGAAAGCCCATTGCATGGGAGAACATATTTACCAAAGTGTTTAATGTCCAACATTTACAGGGAACTCATACAACTTAACAAAAGTAAGATAAACAACCCAAACAAAAAAAAATGGGCAAAGGACCTAAATAGATATTTTTCAAAAGAGGACATTCAGAAAGCCAAGGGACACATGAAAACATGCTCAAAGTCACTAATCATCTGAGAGATGCAAATCAAAACAATAATGAGGTAACACCTCACATTTGTCAAAATGGCTAGCATCAACAAATCAACTAATGACAATTGCTGGAGAGGATGTGGAGATAAAGGACCCCTCCTTCACTGCTTATGTGAATGCACACTGGTGCAGCCATTGTGGAAAACATTATGGTATTTCCTCAAAAATTTAAAAATTGAACTGCCATTTCTAGAAATATATCCTAAGAAAACAGAAACACTAATCAGAAAGGATCATAGAAGCACAATTTACAATAACTAAGATTTGGAAACAGCCTTAATGCCCATCAGCATATGAGTGGATTAGAAAACTATGGTACATTTGCACAATGGAATACCACACTGCTATAAAAAAGGAATTCTTACCCTTTACAGTAGCATGGAATGAACTGGAGAGCATTATGCTAAGTGAAATCAGCCAGTCAGTGATAGAAAAATAACACACGATCTCACTCATTTATGCATAATAAAGAACATTATTACCTGATGAACAAAAAGATACAGAGACAGAGAAGTATCGAACAGACTGTCAAATTATAGTGGGAAGTCTAGAGAGTGTTTGAGAAGGTGGTAAGAGATCAACCTAAGGACTTGTATGCATGCATATAAGCATAACCAATGGACACAGACACTGGGGTGAGGGTGAGGGCATGTGCCTGGGGGTAGGGGAGTCTGGGAGAAGGTCAACGGGGGGGGGGGGAAAGAAGACATATCTATTACTATTATTTTTAATATTTTAAACAATAAAATAAAATAAAGGAAATAACTGTAGAAGTGTTGGAAATAGGAAAATAAACAAAATTAGAAGTGGAACCTACAGTTGTGACTGAATTGCTACAGTGTCATGGTAAAATTTTAATAAATGAAAAGTGCCTTCATATGGATGAGAAAAGAAAGAGGTTTCTTGAAATGGAATTCTCTGCTCATGACAATGCTGTGAAGATAGCTGAAATTAAAAAATATTTACAATATGTAAATTTAGTTTATAAAGCAGTGGCAGGGTTTGAGTACTTTGATTCCAATTTTGAATGATGTTTTACTGTGACTAAAATGCTAACAAACAGCATCACATATGATAGAGAAATCTTTTATAAAAGGAAGAGTCAATTGGTACAGCAAATTTCATTCTCTTGTTTTAAGATTTATAAGTGTAAAGAGAAATTTTATTATATCCTTTGAGGGAAAGAAGTAGCATTTTGAATCAATTTATTGTCTGAGTAATACTTTGAGTGTAATTTATGGAAAGCAAGCTATCCTACTTTTGGAAATTTGACATAAAAAAGAACAAAATAGGTAGCTGTAATTAGCATATTTGTAGACTGGAGAAGGAAGTTTGGACAAAGGAGCAGTGGTTGAAGAGAGCAGATTGAACTTTATCTCCTATTAAATGGTTTCTCAAATTCCCTCTTCTTTCTCTCTCTTTCTCTCTCTCCACTAGTGTGAGCATCTTTGATTGTAATGATGTTCCTAGGGAATTCATATAATATATTCTATATATAAGCATTCATAATGTTACATAAATGAAGCAAGCTGTCATTGATGTTTACCTAGTTCCCATCTTAGGGTTTTTCTTACAGAATTTTTTAAGTTCCAGAGACATGCATTACTTAAAATATTAGGAGGAATTTCTCATTCCGAAGTGTAATTTGGGGAAAGTAATTTTTGTGGGGCAAGGTAGATAATGTCTATAGGAGTCTTCATTTTAAAAAGTTAAAATTATTTAAATGCTAACCATATGGGAACACACAGAGCGAAATTAATAATAGTAAATAGTTAGTGCTGAAACCGTTTTTTGTCTCAGTGGATTGAGCATCAGCCTGCAGACTGAAAGGTCCCAGGTTCGATTCTGGTCAAGGGCATGTACCTTGGTTGCGGGCACATCCCCGGTAGGGGGTGTGCAAGAGGCAGCTGATAGATGATTCTCTCTCTCGTTGATGTTTCTAACTCTCTATCCCTCTCTCTTCCTCTCTGTAAAAAAATCAATAAAATATATATTTTTAAAGAATAGTAAATAGTTTATCACTAGAAAAGAGTACCTCTTTACTAAGGAGGTAAATTTGTACTGGAAAAGAATGAATTTAACAATCTATGGTAGAGAGAAAAAGGCAGAATTTCATTGACCTTTAGAGTGAGCATCAAAATATGAATATTCTCATGATTTGTTATGTTTTTAAATTTGCAATGGAAAAATTCATGTGATTGTTTTGTCTACAGAACTATCAAGGGAGTAGCACAATAGTAGGAGTTATATTGAAAAAAAAAGAGAGAATAGAGAATGTGTTATAACATGCATTTGCAGGGAAAATTGGTAAACACAAACCTAGATGAAGCAATATTTAAATACTTTCCATGATATTTTCACTGCCTTTCTTTATTCACTGTTGAATCATTTTGAAGTTGTTAATTCCCCTTCAGGAATTTCTGTTTTGCTCACTTATAAGGCAGATCATGCTTACCTGCCAAGGATGTCAGTCAGACAATGTGTTAGAATGTTAAATTGACATTTAAAATTATTTAAAAATAATTAGCAAACTAACATATTTTTACACATAAGTTTGTTACAGAAAACCAGAAAAGAACTAAGCAACACTTAGAGAGATGGAGTTGCATTTATTATTTTTTATTATTATTATTACATGCAGGCCCAGAGGAAAATTTCTCTCAAATTCTGGGCAAAAAACATGGAGGAAGTTTCCCTATTTATATCTTTTTACCTTCTTTGTCTCCCAAATATGTTTTGTTTTGTTTTGTTTTGTTTTGTTTTGTTTTGTTTTGTTTTGTTTTGTTTTGTTTTCGGTCCCTTTTGCAAGTTCTTAAAGAGCCCCATGTGTTGGGTTTTGAGAACTCAACCAAAGGCTTGGCCTGGCACCAGCACTGATAACTTCACATGGGAAAGGTTTATGGCCTCTCTAAAATGGGAGTAAACTGGTCTTACAGGACCAGACAATTAAAGGGGCAGTTTTTATATAAGATGGATGCTTCAAGTTAAGAAAAGAGTTTTTTTATGAATCCCTTCCTGGAAGGGGAGACAGCTCTTACTTAGGAAAATAATGAGTTTTCAGTTTCACATTTTAATACTATCTAATGTTCTTTTTAAATGACTTCAACTTATCAATAAATGAGATTGTGATTCAAAAGAATCTACCATACAAATTTCAAATTTAGATAAGCATGTCATACAACAAGTGTAATAACATTCAGAAAAAAATCAGATGTTGTTGGGATTGGTAGAGAAAGGATGAATAACTGAGCACAGATTTTTAGGGCAGTGAAATTCTGTATAATACCATAATAGTGAATTATACCTTTGCCCAAATCCATAGAATGTGCACCAAGAGTGAACCCTAATGTAAACTATGGGCTCTGGGTGATAATGATGTGTCAATGTAGGTTCATAGATAATAACAAATGTACTGCTCTGATGGGAATGTTGATAATAGGAGAGGCTGTGCATGTGAGGGGCAAGGGATCAATGGGGAATCTCTGTACCTTCTGTTCAATTTTGATGTGAACCTAAAACTTCTCTAAAAATATAAAGTCTATTTAAATAAAAAAGATGAGGGGCCTCAAATCTCTTCTCACCACCAACTCACTCCTCCCTTTGGAGGTCCCTGATGCCACCAAATGCCCTTTAAGAGCTGCATCATGAACAGAATAAAAGCCACTGGCTCCCACAAGAGAACAATCTCTTCTGTGAATAACCCCAAAGCATCATCTGGAGTCCACACCAAGTGTGAGATGCAGCTCTCTTATAACCCTTCTGCATTTTGTTCCTTGCTCTTTTCCCCAAAATGGAGGGCAGGATTCTATTTCCTGGAGAGGGACGCATCCAAGCATCGTCTCTCACCTGAAACCTCTCAGGTCATAAAGAGCTCACATCACTTGAATGTGCCAGGTCCACCACTCTATGGGAAATGGTATCTAGAGACAGAGGATGGCCAGAATAGCTTTGAGACCCAGAGTCCTATACCTTCCACACTTGAAACAGAAAATGAAAGAGACAGAATAAGGCAGTCATCTGGATTCCATCTCACTATACTACAGTCATTTTTATTTCATTTGAAGTTCTAAAATTCCCTTGTCTCAGCAGTCAATACAATGCGTGTCCCCAGGAGACATTTAACAAAGGCTTGTTGAATAAATAATTGTGAGGTCTTCAGGGACAAAGCTTCCTCATCAGCTGGGAAGTCACTGAACATAATATAACAGTTACAATACGCGATTCAAAAACAGGGAGAGGGGAAATGTCTTCTGGGCCTCCTAAACTATGATCCAGGGGTGAGAAATGTTCTGGGAGAAACTAGATTGAGGACACTCTCCTTGTCATTTGGAACCCTTTGGGGCTTCATTACCTCTACCTCTTCTGGGTCCCAAGATAGCAATTGATAACCAAAGAAATAATATTTCCTACAACTTAATCTTATTCATCAGTATTAGCAGTATTGGGGTATGGGTAGGGGGACAGACAATGGCTCAGAACATATCAGTTACTGTTTAGCTTTAAAATGAGTTACACTCCCTGGATGATTGCAACTAATCTATAATTATAAAAACCGAACAGGCTGTGTGGGGCAACCAGGCTGGCAGGGGAGGTTGTGAAAGGCAAACAAATGACTGAGCAGCAGGCTTCATGGAGTTACCAAGCCTGCAGAGGGGGGCAGTTGGGGGCAACCAGACCGGCAGGGGGGGCAGTAAGGGGAGACCAGTCTGGCAGGGGTAGTAGTTGGGGGTGACTAGGTTGGTAGGGGGAGGGGCAGTAATGGGCGACCAGGCTGGAAAGGGGCCAATTAGGGGTGACCAGACCAGCAAGGGTGGGGGGAGCAGTTGGGGGCAACCAGGCAGGTGGACAGGTGAAAGATTAGGATACAGGATACAGCAGTCCATGTGATAGGGATGTCCCAGATTAGAGAGGGTGCAGGCTAGGCTTAGGGAACCCCCCCACCCCATGCATGACTTTTGTGCACCTGGCCTCTAGTAGAATATAGGAGAACAGGCTGCATCAATTTCTGACCAGGGCCTTAACTGTCCCAGCAGTTTTCATTTTCTGTCTCTTTTGAATGGTATTCTCAAGACACTGCTATGCTGTCAGACATCCACACCCTGTTGAGAGGCCACATGTAGGTGCTTGGATCCACAGTCCCAGCTGAGCCCCCTGCCAACTGACACTGCCAGATGTGCCCATGAGTGCACCATCTTAGACATCCAGCCTAGTTGAGCTTTCAAATGACTCCAGTCCCAGCCATCATCTGAGAGAGCCTGACAGAGAAGGCTCTGAGTCCAGTCAACCCACATAAACATTCATTTCCTAGAGTTGTCTTATCCCAGTACCACAAACTGTGTGGCTTAAAGGGACAGAAATTCTCTTACAATTATGGAGGCTAGAAGCCTGAAATCAAGATGTAGGCAGGGCTATACTCCCTCTGAAATTTCTAGGGGAGGATCCTTCCTTATTTTTTCCAGCTTCTGGTGGCCCATGTGTTCCTTTGCTTAATGACAGCATCACTCTAATCTCTGCTTTCATTTTCACGTGGCCTTCTTCCCTCTGGGTGTCTCTGCGTCCAAATTTCCCTCTTCTTATAAGGATATCAGTTTTATTGGATTTGAGCCCACTCAAATGACTGCATCTTAACTTGATGGCATATGCAAAGATCCTATTTTCAAAATGTTATATTCATAGGTACTGGTGGTTAGGACATATCTTTTGGCAAGGGCCTCAATTTAACCCATAACAAGAGGTAATAATAAATTGTTGTAAGCATTTTTATTTTGGAGAAGTTGGTTCTGCAGCAAGAGTAACCAGAATAGTGGCTGACACTCCTTCAGTACATACCTGGTACATAAGTTGGTTGTATAAGGGAAGCCAGTCTATGTTTAAACCGAGGACATGAAAAAATATAAATGTTTGTTTGACTTGGTTTTTAAAAAATTCAGTTAGAAAAATGAATACTTAACAGATAGTGGTATAGTTTCTGCAGAGTAATTTTCATTTCCCTTCCTGTCTGCTCTGCTATTTAAATGATATACTTTCTGAAAGCCACATTGTGACAGCTTTACTTATCCATACTTTTTAAAAAGAGATATTTCTGTTTAGAATGCAGCCTTAGAAGAGTAAAGAATGAGAGCTCTCTGTTTTCCATTTGAAATAATTATTATCCACTTTTAAAAAGTGCAACACTGTAAAGAATGACACAAAATTACCTCATTTATCATTAACAGAAAATATCAGAGAAAATTATTAATATAGAAATAATAAAAATTCATCATGTATTGACAGCATAAATCCTTTATTTAGTAAAAGTGGCTGTGGGTGGAAATATTAAGTAGCTGGTATTCAGTCCTAATATGGTTCTTATTTCTGGTTATTGGGTTTAAATAATGAAAATGAAAATAAGCTAGAAAATTAAATTAGTTGCTTGGACACACCATAATTTTAGATGTTTTCCTTTGGGAAAAATGTTAATTGAAAATTTTAACTTCTACTCCATTCCCACTACAGTCATTACTGGAACAAAATACCTAGCAATATTTTTATCTAATAAATAACCTAGATAAGCAAATAGAACTATTGCATTGAATGAACTTTTAAGTATAAAACATGGTTATTTTATTTCATTTAGTTATTTTAATATACATATCCTAAAGTATCAAGTAGTTTTGTAGGGCTAATAAATATTCTATTATCAAACAAAATGACAAAGACATAATTCAGGTAGGTATTCACAATAATAAAAGCATAAAATGCTAATTAGGCTGGATGTCCTTCTGGATGACCTTCTGGATGAAGCCGGGGCTATGCTGCAAGGGAAGCCCAGGTCCTTGGTGCCTGTTGGTAGCCAGAGGGAAGCCTGTATCCCAGGTGCCAGAGGGAAGCTGGTGCAGGCATCTGGAGGAAGGAAAGCTTACTCTTGCATGCATTTTGTGTATCAGGCCTCTAGTTAGATTATATATTCACAAAAAAGGACCATCCTGCTACTTTTTTTCTTATGATCTGTTAATCTTATTTAAATTAAAATTTCTACATATAGAGACAAAACACCCATAATCTGCACTGGAAATTATTCTTATTGACATCATGGAAGGAATGATTCAAGGATGTTAGGTTTGGTAATGATGATGATTCTCCTAACTGCCTGTAATTATTACTAATACTGGAGGCCCGGTGTAGGGGGGGCGGGTTTTGTCCCTCAGCCCAGCCTGCAGCCTCTCCAATCTGGGACTCCTCAAGGGATATCAGGAGACCTGGCTGATCAAGGGAAGGCACCAACCCCATTACCCCACTGCTGCAGCCACTGCTAGCCACTGCAGCCACCAAGATGTTTTCATCAACATGGACTCTAGTCCCTTCACTGTGAAAAAATGACAACTTTCTTTAGGTATTTTCAAGATGTATCTTTCATAGGATATGACATTTTTTTTAATCCTCATCTGAGGATATGTTTCCATTGATTTTTAGAGTGAGGGAGAGGCAGAGGGAAACATCAATGTGAGATGGACACTTTGAATGGTTGCCTCCTGCATGAGCCCTGACCTGGGCCCTGGCCAGGGAGGAGCCTGTAACCTAGGTACATGCTTTTGATCAGAATTGAACCCAGACCCTGCAGTGGGCATGCAGGGACCCTGGGCAGCAAGAAGCAGTGGCCACCAAGGTCTCTGCACATCCCAGAGGCCAGCAGCCAGCACTCCCCTCCCTTGTGGGCACTGGGCTGGGGGGGTGGACCCAAACTGCCACTTAGTGCAGGAGCATTTGCAAGCAGCTGGGGACAGGGCGGGAACTTCCTCTTGCCCCTATGGCGACATAAGGATGTTCCCACCCCACCAGGCCACTTGGTGCCTGCACCCATAGACTCTGAGTGGCCAGGGGGTGTTCTGAGACCCCTGCCATTCAGGACCTAAACACCAGCCTACAGGCCAGGCACGGCCTGGGTCCGGAGGATGTTTCCGGGACCCAGGACTCTCAGTACCTGCATATGCAAACTAACTGCCATCTTTGTTTGGATTGATTTGTATATTCACTTTGATTGGCTGTGGGCGTAGCAAAGGTATGGTCAATTTGCATGTTTCTTTTTTATTAGATAGGATGAGGTTCTAAATACATGTTGAATACTGTGTGTGAAGAAAAGTTTGAAGTAGCTCTTTTCTCAAATATGATTCTGATTATATGGTGAGCAGATTTTACTACAGGTTTACCTGCCAGGGCAGGACTGCTTCATTTTATCTTATAGCTTCACAAAGCTTGGATCCCTAAGTTCTTTACCCTTAAAGGAAGAACTGTTTCTTGAATAGGACAGTAAGGATGGGAAATTTTGGCATTGTGGGTAGGATGGTGTAAACATAACACACAATACCACTTATCTAAACATAGTTAGAAATCAATTTCACATATCAAATATCAAATTGTGTCATTAATGATATCTTGAGGGCTTGATTTTAAACATAATAATTTAGGACTATCCCACATACGGTACTAAATTTTTTCCAGGCTCATACCATTGTAAGAAAATCCCCTCTTACTGAGTTATCTTAATTGCTTTTCCTTAAATATTTTTTGAATGGGCTCTACCTCCAATCTCCACTACAGAGAGGATACTTCTTCAGGTACAGATAATCCTAGGATACATATATATTTTAATTTTATGAGTTTATTTGAGCCAAAAATGATCATAATTGCTGGGAAGCAAGATCTCAAATGTTTTATTTCTCCTAGGATTCTGCACAAGAGAAATTTATCCTCATTCATTTTTTTTTACAGATTTATTAAGGGATTAATAAATCTGTAAATATTAATAAATTAATATAATAATTTATTTATTATACATACCACACAATACACCTCTGTAAAGTGTACAATTCAATGGCTTTTAGTATCTTCAATGAGTGTGCAGCATATCACCAAAATCTGATGATGTGCATATTTCTATGTGGTTACTAGCTATTTGTACATCTTCTTTGAAGAAATCTCAAATTGACAAATCTTTAGCTAGACTCTATGAAAAAAAAAAAGAGGGCTAAAATTAATAAAATCAGAAAAAAAAAGAAGTTGCAACTGATACTAGAGGAGTACAAGGATCATAAACAATTATGATCAATTATAAACAACTATGAACAACTATGAACAATTATATGCCAACCGATTGGACTAACTAAAATAAATGAATTAAATAAATAAATAAATAAATAAATAAAAATAGACCCAAAGACAGGGAAACATCGATCAGACTGTCAAACCTCAGAAGGAAGGTAGGGGAAAAGGGAGAGATCAACCAAAGGGTTTGTATGCATGTATATAAGCCTAACCAGTGGTCACAGACAACAGGGGGGTGGGGACATATGTGGGGAGGGGTTTGGGATGGAAATGAGGGAATGAAGACAAATATGTGATACCATAATCAATAAAGAAATTTTAAAAAATACCTAAGTGTAAAGTAAGAACATGGTGTGGCGAACTATTTGAAAACTCAATCATTAACCTACTTTTAGATTTGTTAAGTAATTTATTTAAACTTAATATTATTGTCCTCATTATTATCTACTTTTTCCCATAATTTTTAAACATGTAATTTGAATTATTTAAAGCCTGGAGGATTTCAGTTTTTATAAACCTGTTTTGACCACTTGTCAAGGTTTGTGGCTTCCAACCTCTTCTGAGAAATAATGTAATTGCAATTATTTTCATCTAATACTTTGAAAACAATTGGAGTTCCAAGAGTTCACTAGTTCACTTGGAATCATTGCATATTTTCCCATTCCTAATCTAATAAAGGATGGTTATTAAAAAAAAGAAGAAATGAATAAATTCCTAGAACTATATAATCTTCTAAGACTGAATCATGCAGAAATAGGAAACTTTGTAGACTGATTACTAGTAAAGAGATTCAATCTATAATAATAAAAGCATAATATGCTAATTAGACCAAACATGTTTCCGGACATCCTTCCAGACAAAACCGCAATGGGTGGGGGCTGTGGCAAAGGTAGCAGAGGACCCCCCCCCACCCCGCTCTGGATGCAGCAGCAACACCAGGAGGGAGCAGGGGCCAATACCCTTGCATAAATTTCGTGAATAAGGCCTCTAGTCAATAATAAAAAGCCATTCAACAAACAAAAGTCCAAGAGCAGATGGCTTCACTTGTTATTTCTACCAAACATTCAAAGATGATATAATACCTATCTTTCTCAAACGCCTCCAGAATATTGAAGAGAAAGGAATGCTTCCAAAATCCCTTTATGAGGTCAGCATTATTCTGATAGCAAAACCAGACAAGGACACCACACACAAAAAGGAAAATTACAGGCTAATATCTCTGATAAACATAGATATAAAAATCCTCAACAAAATATTAACAAACCACATTAAACAATATATTAAATGGACCATTCATCATGATCAAGTGCAATGTATTCCAGAATTGCATGTATGGTTCAATATTCACAAATCAAACAATTAACAAAATGAAAGATAAAAATAATATGACAATCAATAGATGCAGAAAAGACATTTGACAAAATTAAACATTCATTAATGATAAAAACTGTCATCAATGTGGGTATAGACTAGAGAAAAATATATCTCAATATAATAAAGGTCACAGCTAACATCACATCTAATGGTTAAAAGTTGAAAGGTGTTTTTTTCATGTTTTACTTTGACATAGCCTTGGCAATAAGTTTTTGGATCTGTCTCTAAATGAAAAAAATAAATAAGTGGAACTACCTAAACTAAAAAGCTTTGGACAGCAAAGAAAACCATCAGAGTGAAAGACAACTTATTAAATGGAAAAATATTTACAAATCATACGTGTAATAAGGGGTTAATATCCAAATTGTTTAAAGACCTCATACAACACAAAAGCAAAAAGTTAAAAACAAAAAATCCAACAAAAAAATGGACAGAAGATCTGAATAAACTTTTTTTTCAAAGAAGATATAAAGATGGCCACAATAAAACCATGAAAAAAATATGCGCAGCCTCACTAATTTGGAAAATACAAACTGCAATATGATTTCACCTTATACCTCTCAGAATGGCTATTATATATATATATATATATATATATATATATATATATATATATATGGCAAGAAATTGCGTGTTGGTGAGAATCTGGTAAAAAGGAAACCATCATGAATTTTTTTTAATGGAAATGTAAATGGTAAAGTTACTATGAAAAACAGTATGAAGGTTTCTTTAAAAAATAAACATAAAACTACAATATAATCCAGTAATTCTACTTCTGGGTATTCATCTAGAGAAAACAAAAACATTAATTTAGAAAGATATACAGTATGTACCTCTATGCTCATTGCAGCATTATTTATAATAGCCAACGTATGGAAACAACCTAACTATATATCAATGGATGAATGGATAAAGAATATATGATAGGACCTCACAGAAATGCAGCCCATCCTTCCCATTTGGAGCTGCCTATTATGGAAAGATTAACAACTTTGCTGCTGAAACCAGAAGTTCCAGCCCTCAGAATCAAAGGCTTAGAAGACCCCCAGTTCTTTTGCATATCACTAAGCCCTTTGAATATCCCCAGCCCTATGCTTACCTGTCAATTGCCCATTTAGCAAATCCTTTGGTTATTTCCCCATGTAATCTTTTTCCTTTGATCCTATACTATAGGCTGGTGCATGAAATTCTTACATGGTTGCAGTCCCTAGGCCTGGCCAGCAATTGAAGCACTAGCTTCTGGCATGGAAGGGCAGTTCCCAGCTGACCTCTGGGCCCTGGGCAGCACCCCCCTCCACCTGAGTCATGGCACCCAAGTCCCCATGTAGAAATGTGGTGAGCATGGCTGGACACCGTGGGCTGGGGTGCAGCATGAGCCTCTAGGATGCCCAGGGGTGCCATATGGAAGCCAGACAGGCAGCACACGTTATCCTGGCCATTCTTGCAGACTGACTCCTGCACAAAACCACAGGAGTCTGACTGGCCCCTGCTGTCCCTGTGGATGCAACCTCGCTCACCCAGGAGAGGTCATGCGAGTGTGGGGTGGGCTCCTCGCAGGCACCTGGTACCTGAGCATGGGGGCTTTACTGGAGCATGAGCCTTAGCATCCTGGGGGAGAGTAGCAGGGGAAATGAGAGTGAGTTTGGTGGACACCTCACATTCTCACCACACCTCTATCCCCATCACTTCTGCCTTCCAGGTAGCCAGTAAGAGGTCGCAGCCTCCCACCGGGGTGCAGTGGGAGGTTGGTCACCACCACCCACCCCCCAGTTCCCCATCCCAGCCTAGGGCCCAGCCCTAATTGGGTGATTAGGACCTGCCAGCTACTGGTCGCCATCTTTGAGACAATCAATTGGGGCTGCCCCCCTGCCTTGCTCCCTCAGCCAGGTGGTGGCCCCATTCCCCACCACTGCCACAGGTCCCTGCGTGCACCCATCTTGGCCTGGCACTTCCCGCTCACCTGCCCCACCATCCCTCCATGGTTCTGCTCTTGTCTGGGCTCATTGGGGCCAGAAACACCTCCACTGACACCTGCTGCCAGCACAGCATCTTCATGTCTGCAATGTTTCGTGCTGCCCTCTGGTGGTCAGTGCATGTCATAGTGAACAGTTGAACTCCTGGTTGAACTCCCAGTGGAGGGGATAATTTGCATATTAAGCTGTTATTATATAGGATAAGCAGCTGGATAATGGAGGAATACAGAGCAGATGTTTGTGGATGGCCTGCTACTCTTCCATACTGCTAGCAGTATTGGAATAAAAGATCATATATGATTGAAAAAAGAATATGTGATAGATATCAATCACATATGCCACATATATGTAATATATGAATACTGTATTACTAGACATAAAAAAGAATAAATTCTTGCCTTTTGCAACAACCTGGATGGACCTTGAGGGCATTATGTTATGTGAAATAAGTCAGACAGAGAAAGACATTACCAATACTGTATGATTTAACTTGTATGTGGAATCTATAACACACACACACACACACACACACACACACACACACACACACAAATTAAATTTGTAGTTGCTGGAGAGCAAGGAATTTTGGGGAGGGCAAAATGTGTAAAGGGGGTCAAAAGATACAAACTTCTAGTTATAAAATAAATGTCATAAACATGTAATATATTGCATATTGACTATAATCAATAAAATTATATTGCATACAGGGTGAGGTAAAAGAAGGTTTATAGTTGTGAATATAGAAAACACAGAATTTATTTATATATTATTATTTATTATTTCCATATGAACAATTGTAAACCTATGCTTGCCCCAGCCTATATTTGAAAATAACTAACATAGTAAAACCTTAAAAATTATCATCATAAGAAAATACATTTATAATTTCAGTAGAGGCCTGGTGCACAAATTCTTGCATGGGTGGGGATCAACTGGCCTTCTGGGTCGGGGGGGGGGGGCGATCAGGGGTCTGGCCAGCCATGGGGAGCGGCCGAGGGAGATTGGCCACTGGCCCTGCCCCCAATCAGGCAGGTTGGCTGGCATCATAACAAACACTCATACTGTGGTTCTGGTCATTCTGGTCACTAGCTTTATATATATGGTGACAGTTTATAATTAGATTTATTGTGCTTTTTATTTTGCAGTGTATACAAATATTGAATCATATGTGATACAACTAATATGTTATATGTCAATTATACATCAATTTAAAAAGGAGAGAAAAAGAGAAACCAAGATGTCAGCATAAGTGAACACCTAAACTGCTGTCTTGCACAACAATTTCAAAACTACAACTAAAAGACAAAACGTCTATCACCCAGAACCACTGGAAAGTTGACTGAATGGAAGTTCTAGAACTAGAAGGAAAGAGAAAAGAACATTGAGACTTGCACAAGCGCTGAAAAGCTGAGGTACAAAGGTGAACGAATCAGGCTGGAGGCAGGTGTCTGGGTGCGTTGCTTCTTTCAACCTGAAGGGGGACAAGATCCCAATTACTCTGAACTTCAGTTCCTGGGGAAAGAAGGGGACCCAAACTCCTACGGGGAGAAGCTGGACTGTCTGCCATTGGGTTGGAAAGTGAGGGCAGCTTTCTTACAGAGATGCACCCAGCAATCATTGTTTACTGCGCTGGGGTGCGGGACATGGGGACTTGAAAATGGCTGACTGAAAGCCATTGCTGTTTGCCACGCCCTAGCCTAATGACTCCCTTAGACCACACCCCACACAATCTACAAACACACCCAAGCTCCATGCAGTGGCTTTTGCATATAAATGGCCTTCCCTATCACAGTTTAACCTAACAAGCTCTGGTCAGACAGCTCCAAAACATCCAAACCCCAAGCAAAGAGAAGAAAACTATAGTTCTCATTGTAGCTCCTGCTAGGTGGCCTCAGACTGTAGCTAACCTGCACCCCATTGGAGATCCAGAAGCTAGTGTATCTAGTGGTCAGTGTGAAACGACACCAGATTTCAACTCCTCACATCTATAAGTGACACATTCAAGAGGAAGACTCAGTGAGCACCAATGCCCCACTGAGGCAAGTCCACCTCCATAAGCATGTCTCCAGCACAGCAGTTCTTCAATTATAGACACAGTGGGTCCTGACAGCCAATTGGCCTGGAGGTCAATTCTTCCCAGTAACATCAACAACAATTAAGACTTAACTCCAACAAGGCTGCACATCCAGTCCACAAAGGGGTGCACCAAGAGTGTCCAACTCAGGTAACTGGGAGACTGACCAACTGGCCCATATAGGACACTTAGACACAAAGCCACCCTACCAACTAAGGAAAGCAGAGAAAATGTGGAGACAAAGAAACTGATCACAAATGAAAGAAATGGAGGAAAACAAATGTCTGGATAAAGAGTTCAAAACCACAGTCATAAGGTTCTTCAAGAATTTCCTAGAAAAGGCTGATAAATTCAATGAGACCCTCAAGGATATGATAAAGGACTAATTAGAAATTAAATATACACTGACTGAAATATATATTAGAGATACCCAAAAGCAGTCTAGAGGAACTCAAGAATCAAGTCAAATATTTGAAATACAAAGAAGCAAAAAAACACTCAACAGAGAAAGGAAAAAGAATCCAAAAATTTGAACATAGTGTAAGAAGCCTCTGAGACAACTTCAAGCTACCAACATTAGAATTATGGGGTGCCAGAAGAAGAGAGAGAGCAAGATACTGAAAACCTATTTGAAGAAATAATGACTGAAAACTTCCCCCACCTGGTGAAAGAAATAAACTTACAAGTCCAGGAAGCACACAGAACCCCAAACAAAAGGAATCCCAAAGAGGACCACACCAAGGCACATCATAGTTAAAATCCAAAGGGCAAAAGACAAAGAGAGAATATTAAAATCAGCAAGAGAAAAACAGTTAATTACCTACAAGGGACGACCCATACAATTGTCAATTGCTTAACAGAAACCAGGCAGGCCAGATGGGAGTGGCAAGAAATATTCAAAGTGATGAATAGCAAGAGCCTACAACCAAGATTACTCTACCCAGCAAAGTTATCATTCAGAATTGAAGGTCAATTAAAGAGCTTCACAGACAAGAAAAAGCTTAAGGAATTCATCACCACCAAACCAGTATTATATGAAATACTGAAAGGTATTTTTTAAGAAGAAGAAGAAAAAAGTAAAGATAAAAAATTATGAACAACAAATACAAATATATCAACAAGTAAATCTAAAACTCAAGTGAATTAAAAATCTGAGGAACAGAATAAACTGGTGAATATAATAGAATCTGGGGCATAGAATGGGAGTTGATTGATAATTCTCAGGGCAAAGTGTGTGGGGGGTATGGAAAGAGAATGAACAAAAATCATACACCTATAGATGAGGACAGTAAAAACAGAGTGTGGAGTGGGAACCGGGTGGAGGGGATCTATGGGGGGGGGGGGCAAGGAGAAACAATTGTAATAATCTGAACAATAAAGATTTATTAAATTGAAAAAAAATATGAAAAGGAGAGAAAAAACTTGAATATACAGGCATCCACACTTTTGTCATACAAATAAACCAAGAGCAATATTACACTATTGCATAAGACTAAGAACTAAGCAATGTTCAGCTGAGAAATATAAACATAGTAACATTTATCTCCTGAAGAGATATCTAAAGGCATAGGTTGGCTCAGCAGATGGAACATTGGCTCAGCCTTTTCAATTAAAACCATAGCAAAACAATCAGCAATTTGTATATTCCATTCCTCTTTATATCAAAATAACACAAAAGGAACTTTTGTTATCACTGAGCAGGTGAACCAAAGTCAGGAGCCACATTCCTCGAACCTTCTCATTACATAAATAATGAGAATAATTAACCTCTATTTTGTTTAAAATAGTATCTATGGCAAAAATTGTTTGAAAGATTTCCATTAATTTTTTGAGATAGTGGCGTGGGGGAGAGAGACAGAGAGAGAAATGAATCTGCAACCCAAGTAGTTGCCTTTGATCTGGAATTGAACCAGACACCATTCGGTTTTTATGCATGCAAATTATACATGTTCTGTACCCGAAGCTACACTGTGTTCTAGTAAAAAGCCTACTCAGATTGGCCAGAGTCAGAGAGGCGGTCTATTAAAAAAAGAACTGGTGTTGCCTCGGAAGTGGGGGGTAGTCTTATACAGTGAATATAGGCCTAAACCTATGTTTTAACTGTAAAGATTAGGGGGTCATCTTATACGCCGGAAAATACGGTAACAAATTTATTTTCTGCATTATTGTAAGTGGTATTTTTTTATATTTTAGATTTAAATTATTCATTGCTAATATAAAGAAAAACAAATAATTGACTTTTAAATGTTGATTTTGTATTTTGGGATTTTGCCAAATTTACTTATTAATTCTAGGGTTTTTCTGTAGATTTTTTAAAATTTTCTACATAGACAAATATATTATCTGTGAATAAAGTAGTTTTATTTATTTATTTCCAAATTAAAAAGAGATTTTGTCAAATGCCTTTTCTGCATCAATTGATATGACTATGTGATTTTTATCTCTCAGTTTGTTTATGTGATGTATCACTTTTATTGATTTGCAGATATTGCATCCCAGGGAAAGATCCTACTTGGTCATGGTGTGTAATCTTTCTGATGTACTGCTGGATCCGATTTGCTAGAATTTTGTTGAGGATTTTGGTATCTATGTTCATGAGGGATATTAGCCTGTAATTCCCTTTCATTGTATTGTCTTTATCTTGTTTTGGTATTAGAGTGATGTTGGTTTCATAGAATGAACGTGGAAGTGTTTCTTCCTCTTGAATTTTTTTGAATAATCTAAGGAGGATAGGTTTTAGTTCTTCCTTGAATCTTGGGTAAAATTACCCTGTGAAGCCATCTGGCCCCTGGATTTTGATTGATGGATGTTTTTGGATGATTGCTTCAATTTCTTCCATAGTTATCAGCATATTGAGATTTTTAGAATCTTCCTGATGGAGTTTTGGAAGGTTGTATTTTTCTGGAAACATATCCATTTCCTCCAGGTTGTCCAGTTTGTTAGAATAGAGTTGTTCATATTATTTTTTAAAAATCCTTGTATTTTTGTGGGTCCATTGTTATTTCTCCTCTTTCATTTCTGATTTTGTTTATTTGGGTCCTCTCTCTTTGCTTCTTGGTGAGCCTGGCTAGAGGTTCATTTATCTTGTTTATCCTTTCAAAGAACCAGCTCTTGGTTTCATTGATCTTTTGTTTTGTTTGTTTGTGTTTTTTTTTGTTGTTTGTTTGTTTGTTTTTTCTCTCTATGCTCTGATCTTTATTATCTCCTTTATTCTGCTCACTCTGAGCTTTTCTTTTTTCTTTTTGCTCTCTTTCTAATTCTTTGAGTTGTAGTGTTAAATGATTTATTAACATTTTTTCTTGGGTTTTTTTGTTTTTTCGTTTGTTCGTTTGTTTTATTTTTTGTTTGTTTGTTTGTTTTTTGAGGTAGGCCTTGTAGTGCTATAAACTTCCCTCTTGGGACTGCTTTCATTGTGTCCCATAGATTTTGGATTGTTGTGTTTTTATTGTCATTAGTTTTTATGTTTTTAAAAATTTCTTCTTTGATCTCTTTGGTAACTCAATCAATGCTGTTCAACTTCCAAGTGTTTTAACTTTTTAGACTATTTGTGTTGTAGTTTATTTCTAATATTATGCCATTGTGGTCTGAGAAAATGCTTGATATGATTTCAGTCTTCTTGGATTTGGGGAGACTTTGCTTGTGATCCAGTATATGGTCTATTTTTGAAAATGTCCCATGTGCATTTGAGAAGAACATATATTCCATGGCTTTGGGGTAAAATGTTCAGAATATGTCAATTAAGTCCATCAGGTCTAGTGAGTCATTCAGGATTGCTGTTTCTTTGCTTATTTTTTTTGTTGAGAGGATTTATCCAGTGCTGTCAGTAGAGTAATAAAGACCCCTACTATGATTGTATTGTTTTCGATCTCACCCTTGATATCTTCCAGGAGTTGTTTTATATATTTGGCTGCTCCTGCATTGGGTGCATATACATTTATCAGGGTTATATCTTCTTGTTGTAGCAATATTTTTAGTATTATGAAGTGGCATTCTGTATCTTTTGTCATGGCCTTCACTTTGAGGTCTATTTTGTCAGATATAAGTATTGCTACCCAAGCCTTTTTTTTTCATTTCCATTTGCCTGAAAGATACTTTTTCATCCCTTCAATTTCAGACTTTGTGAGTCCTTTGTTCTGAGGTGGGTCTCATATATATATATATATTCTCATTTTTTTTTATCCATTAACTCACTCAGTATCTTTTGATTGGAGCATTTAGTCCATTTATGTTTAAAGTTATTGAAAGGTAATTGTAGCCATTTTTATTTTTTGTGCCTGTGTTGTTTCTTACCTTTTTATTTCTTCTTTTTACACCATTTCTTTAGCATTTATTGCATTGCTGGAATGGTAGTGATAAACTCCCTTAGATTTACAGTGAAGCTCCTTATTTCCCCTTCAATTTTGTACAATAGTCTTTTTGGATAGAGTATTCTTGGATTCAGTCCCTTGCTTTGCATCACTTTGTAAATTTTCTTCTATTCTTTTCTGGCCTAATGTGTTTCTGTTGAGAAATAATTTGATAATAAAATGGGAGCTCCAAGTATGTAACTTTCAGTCTCTCTCTTGGAGCCTTTAAGATTCTCTCTTTTGCCAAAGCCAGTTTGCTCAGTAGATTGAGCATTGGCCTGTGACTGGGGGGTCCCGGGTTTGATTCAGGTCAAGGGCATGTACCTGGGTTGCGGGCACATCCCCGGTAGGAGGTGCACAAGAGGCGGATGATCGATGATTCTCTCTCATCGATGTTTCTAACTCTCTGTCCCTCTCTTTTCCTCTCTGTAAGAAATCAACAACATATATTTAAAAAAAAAAAGATTCTCTCCTTGTCCTGAACATTTGTCATTGTAATTATGATGTGTTTTGGTGTGCATCTTTTCAGGTTCATCTTGTATGGGATTCTCCATGCTAGGGTAACTTTTTTCTTCCCCACAGCAGGGAAGTGTTCTGACATCATTTCTTTAAATAGGTTTTCTAACCTTTGTTCCTCTTCCTGTTGTTTGGCACCCCTATTATTCCTATGTTACTTTGTTTCATGTTGTCCTATATCTTCCTTAGGCTCTCCTCCTGTCTTTTAATATTTTTCTCCAATTGCAGTTCAGTTTGTGTGTCTTTTGGTCCTGTAATCTGTCTTCTAATTCACTAATTCAGTCCTCCACTTCTCCTACTCTACTGTTGAAATTTTCCACGGTGTCTTTTATTGCAGCTATATCACTCTTCATTTCTTCTTGATTCTTACATAAATTATTGATTTTTTCCTTCCATTTATTCTTGCTTATTAAATTACTTGTTGAATTTTCCTCTATCAGGTATATGAATTGTATGACTCTTTTAAAGATTTTTATTTTATTTACATTTAAAAAATTTCTTTATTAAAGTATTACATATTTATCCTCATCCCCCCCATTCCCATCCCAAACCCCTCCCCACACATGCCTCCACCCCCCTGTTGTCTGTGAACACTGGTTAGGCTTATATGCAGGCATACAAGTCCTTTGGTTGATCTCTCCCCCTTATCCTCACCCTCCCTTACCTTCCCTCTAAGATTTGACAGTCTGATCGATGCTTCTCTGTCTCCAGGTCTGTTTTTGTTCATCAGTTTATGTTGTTCATTATTTTCCCTAGATGAGTGAGATCATGTGATACTAGAAATACACTTATAAGTACCAAAAATGAGACAAGCTATAATGGTTATGCTGAGAGGCAAATGAATCAGTCTGTAGTGAGTTTCTTTCTGGGCCAACAGTTCTTTTGAGTCCCAATTTCTATGTCAAACAGTTCCTTATGTGCACATGTCAGCAATGATATTTCAGTTCTGGATGGTGGACAAATAGTGGTAATGCAGGTACAACCCTCTCTGGTTTGGTCCTGGGCAACCTGCAGCAATGTAGAACTCTTATTCTAAATTATTTTTTCTGACATATGTCTTGCCTTTGTTTCACTTAGTTGCTTTTCTGATGATTCCTCCTTTTATTTCTCTTGGGGGTTTCTTTGTCTACCCATTTTTTGTCTCTCCTACTGATCTAGATGTTGAGTTGTGCAGGAGTTGCTCCTTGGGTGGAAGTTGCTCCTCGGGCTATGTTTGCTCCTCAGGTGGTTGCTGAAGTGGCTACTTCGTAGTTGGCAGCAGCTCCTCTGGTGGGTGCTATTTGCAGCAGTGGTGTCTCTTCTCGCTGGTGGAGGATGCTGCTTACACAGCTGCTGCTCCTTGGACGGGGGTGGCTGCTCATGTAGCTGCTGCTGCTTGGAAAATGGCAAACTGCTCACATGGCTGCTGCTCCTTGGATCAGGGCTGGCTGCATGCTGTTCCTGTTCCTCAGTGGGGTGGGATGGTCATGAGGCTGATGCTTCTTGGATAGGTTGCTTGCTTGGCTGGTGCTCCTCATATGAGTGTGGGCTCCTCGCATAGCTGTTGCTCCTTGGGTGGGGATGGGCTGCTTGCGTGGCTGCTGATCCTCAGGCGGGAATGAACTGCACGTGTAGCTGCTGCTTCTCAGATGGGGGTGGGCCGCTCACCCAGTTGCTGCTCATCAGTGCAGGCTGTGTGTGGCTGCTGCTCCTCATACGAGTGCTGGCTGTGCAAGGCTGCCGCTCCTCAGACATGGGCAGTCTGCTTTTGCAGTTGCTGCTCCTCGAACAGGGGAAGGTTGCTCGCGCAGCTGCTGCTCTTTGGACAGGTGCAGGGTGCGGCCTGCATGCAGCTGCTGATCCTTGGATGGGGGCAGGCTGTACGGAGCTGTCACTCCTCAATCATGCTTTTAAGGCAACTGCTCCTCAGATGCGGCAGGCTGCTCACATCATTGCTGCTCCTTGGACAGGGGAGGGGGCCACTTATATAGCTGCTGCTCCTTGGACAGGGGCAGGCCATGTGAGGATGCTGCTCTTAGGCCTGGGGTGGGCTGCTCTTGGGGCTGCTGCTCCTTGGACAGGAGCAGGCTGCTCAAGTGTCTACTTCTCACATGGTTGCAGTTCCCTGGGCTTAAGCATTGGGCCAGTCAGATGGGAGCATGCTTCTGAACTCACAGGAGCCTGCATGCAGGGTAGCTAGAGACTTGGTGACCTTGGGAACACAGCCGAGGTAGCAGGACCCTGGCAGGGGTAGCTATACATTTTCAGGTGTTCTCTGAGGCAACCTGGATGGAGGTGAGGCCTGGATCCCAGTTACAGCAGCTATCCATGTCAAAAAGGCTAGGCCTCTGAGGATGAGCCAGCCTCCTGGTATTGTTTGCAATGGTAGCAGAGGCTGCCTAGTTAGGTGAGCCCTGTTAGCCTGCCCCCGAAGGTCCTGCAGGATCTAACTGTGCATCACTCACATACATACACACAAATCCCACATGACCACACACTCTTCTTTTGCTGCCTCCCTCACTCATACTCTCTCCCTTACTGCCGCCTTCTTCTTGCCTCTGTAGTTGCATCTGTGGTGTTATCAAACCATTCGTGAATGGAGTTTCCTCTCCATGTATCTGGTTAATGTGGCTCACTGTCTAGCTCCTGGCCAGACAGGTTAAAATCCTCCATGACAAGCCACAGCACAAAAGAACAAAGCACAAATGTACTCACAACACCAATGACACCACTATGAGTGACTACCTGAGAAAAGAGTCAGGGGAGAGAAAATATAGCACAAATGATATCAAAGAGAGAGAAAAGACAAGAGAGAAAATAAAAAGGAAGAAAAAGGAGCATGTGTGTGTGTGTGTGTGTGTGTGTGTATGAAAACACCACAGAACCAATAGATAAACCAAAAAAATATAAACACCAAACACCCAAGAAAGAGGGTGGGGCAGAATCTGTAGAGGCTGAGATTTTATACAGAAAATAAAGTTAAGAATTGGATAAATATGGGGAGGTCATCAGTTCAGTGTAGAGGAAGTAGAAAGGGGATGGTTGGATAAGAATAAAGAGAATATAATAATAATAATAATAATAATAATAATAATAATAAATTTACAAAATATTGATTTCAAAAATGGTATGAAAAAATAGCAAATAAAAATAAAATATGCAGAAACCAGTTTGGCTCAGTGGATAGAGTGTCAGCCTGCGGACTAAAAGGTCCCAGGTTCAATTCCAGTCAAGGGCATGTACCTTGATTGTGGGCACATCCCCAGTAGGAGGTATGCAAGAGGCAGCTGATCAATGTTTCTCTCATGGATGTTTCTAACTCTCTATCTCTCTGTAAAAAATCAATAAAATATATTAAAAAATAAAATAATAAAATAGAGTGATGGAAAATATAATGTAATAAGAAATAGAAAATAAAACAACACATATAAACAGGGAAACAAATGAAAAAAGAAAAAAATAGATAAAATAATAATAATAAATAAAAATAAAAATGAAAAAGTGAAGTGTCATTCCTTTGGCTGGCTTAAGATCCCAGTCTTCTGTACTGTCTTTAGGCCTGTCCCTTTGGACTCTCAGGGACTATTTAGATTTTTTTAAAATATCATTCAGGGTGGGATCTGGGTGTGGCTGTATTGGTTGCCTAGAAACTGGAGGGTGGGACTATCTCTTCTGGACAAAATGGCTACCCAGGTCCTAGGCTCAGGATTGACTCAGTGCCAGACTCTCTGCCACTTCTCCTGGACCCCCTACTCTCCCCAGACTCCAAGAATCCACACCTTCTCTCTCACCTCAGCCATGGGTTAAGTGTCTGTAACTGAAAGGTCCTGTGAACTAGGATCAGTGAAGAAAGGCTAAGGCCACAGAGAGGGGGAAAACTGGGCCTCTACATGCTCCTCCCCTGCTAGTGCTGTGCAGTCTGGCCAGACATTCAAGCTGCACCCTCTGAGTTCAGCCTTTTGTGACTGTGGACCCAGATCTAGAATCCCCTGTGGTCCGACAGTCCTGTGGCCCTTCTTTCCACCGTCAGATGCTATGTGTCCCCAGGGATGTGGCTTGGCACTGTGCAGGTTCCCTCTGACCCTCTGGGCTCAGAGGTCTGGGAGAATCTCCTGCCCAGATCCTTCGTTTTATTTTATTCCAAGAATCCTCTACCCTTCCCGGCTGCAAACTGTCTCACCTGCTTAGTTTCCTTTGCCAATTTGGGTTGGATGTTATTTGTTTCAGCTGTTCATTCTATCTGCTCTGGGACAAGGTTTGGGACATATCTGTCTGTTCTTCTGCCATTTTTGTCTCTCTTACTGGTATATTTTAACCTTTTAAATGTAAATCTTTTATCCATTTTGAGGTTTGTTTTTTTATGTGAAGAAAGGGTCCAATTTCATTATTTTGAAAGTACTTTATTATTTTATGAGTTCCCAGCACTGTTCTTTTCCATATTAACTATAAATACAACCGTTTATATTTGGAATCTCAACTCTATATTCATATGTCTATATATCTATATCTATATCTATATCTATATCTATATCTATATCTACCAATACATCTATATATATCTGTACATCTATATAAATTATATAGCTGGCCACCCAGAACAGTTTGCAATGGTAGCAGCAGCTGTCTAATTAGGTGAGCTTGACCATAAATTAACCATCACAAGTCCATCCCTTGTCAACTTGAAGCACATACATACTGAGTGGCCAGATTATTATGACCACCTGAGGTTTGTAAGCAAATTAGCTGTACACTGTATCTTATGGGATATGGAAGTCAAAGGCCTGTTTGAACACTTTTGCTGTCTGCAGTTACCAAGATAAAATGTCTCCAATTCACACAGGAACACAAGGATTGTACAGCTGAGTATTGGAAAAAGTCATGTGGTCTGATGAATCACACTTCCATTTGCATCAGGCAGGTGGCAGAGTGAGAATTTGGCATAAACAGCATGAAATCATGCACTCACATGCATGAGTACAAACTTTCAAGCTGGTGGGGAAAGTGTTATGGTCTGGGGCATGTTTTCCTGGCATGATTTGGGCCCTTTAATTCATGTGGAACAACGTCTGAATAGCACAACATACCTAAGTATCATTGCTGATCAAGTTCATCCTATCATGTTGATGGTGTAACCCAATGGAGATGGCTTCTTCCAACGAGACAATGTGCTCATTTTGTGTAGGAGTGGTTTCAAGAACATGAGGGAGACTTTACCTTGCTTAGGTGTCCCCCACAATCACCAGATCTCAATCCAATTGAGCATTTGTGGGACGAAGTTAAAAGAGCCATCAGGCAGCTGGTTTCACAACCATCAAATCTCACAGAACTGGACAGTGCTATTTATCAGGCATGGTGTCAGATTCCTTGCATCACCATTCAAAATCTCGTGGAGTCAATGCCAGGAAGAATCGCTGCTGTATTGAAAGCAAAAGGTGGCCCAATGAAATACTGATGGAGTGGTCATAATAATCTGGCTACTCAGTGTATATAGTTAGTTTATTCATTTCCCTTCATATAACTACTCCCTATTATTTAGCAACTTATAACATTTCTCCCTCTAATAACATTTCTCCCTCTATACTACATTTAAGGTCCACCTTTTTTCCCCCCACTCACTAATCACATCTAAAAATCATACTGAGAAAGGTCTGTGTATTAGTCAATATAGGCTAGATAATACTACATAATGAAATAGTAATATGCAAGTTGACCATACCTCCTCCACACCCACAAGCCATGCCCACAAGCCACTTAGGAGCAAGTATGCAAATTAACCCAACCAAGATTGCTGTGGTCATGGAGTGAGCAGGAGGCTTGGGTTTCCGTGGAAATGGAGGAAGCCAAGATTTCTGCCTGCCCTGGCCTGCCCTGCCTCTTCTCAAGGCTTTAATGTTTCAATTATAGAAGATAAAACAATCCCAACAAAAATGGTGGCATCCACAGAGCTGGAGAGAGCAGGAGGCTTGGGTTTCCCTGGCAATTGAGGACGCCAAACTTCCTGGCCTGCCCTGGCCTGCATTCAATGCTGCAAAATTTCAGCTATAGAAGATAAATAAATCCCAGATACCAAAGCCTCAACTTGGGTTGCCAGGGAGCTTGGCCAGCCTGCAAACCACCACAGACCCCCCGCCCAGACCACCCCATGTCCCAAGAGAACCCCCACCCTGATCTGGGACACACTTCAGGGCAAACCAAGCCATTCCCCACCTGTGCATCAGGCCTCTACCCTATCTAATCCTATTTAATAGAAGTTATATGCAAATTGACTGTCACTCCAACACACAACATGGCTGCCTCTATGTGATCAAAGATGACTGTCCTCATGTGGACACAAGAAGGCCACCACAAGATGGCCAGCAGGGGAGGGCAGTTGGGAGGGACCAGGCCTGCAAGGGAGGGCAGTTGTAGATGATCAGGCCAACAGGGGAGGGTAATTTAGGGGGAATCAGGCCTGCAGGGGAGGGCAGTTAGGGGCAATGAGGCTGGCAGGGGAGAAGTTAGGCATCGATCAGGCTGGCAGGGGAGTGGTTAGGTGGTGATCAGACTGGCAGACAGAAGCGGTTAGGGTTAGGTGTAATCAGGAAGACAGGCAGGCCAGCACTTGGGAGCCAGCAGTCCTGGATTGTGAGAGGGATGTCCAACTGATCCTAAATGGGCAGTCGTACATCCCTCCAGTGGCCCCTGATTGGAGAGGTGCAAGCTGGGCTGCCCTAACCCCCCCCCCCATGCCTCTGGTACTGTAATAAATAACAACTCCAAACTGTCAATGGCTTAACACATATTCATGAAGGGTTCTGTGGATTTGAATGACTCTTCAGAGATATTTAATAATTTAGACTGTTTTGATCTTGTGGTCTCACCACCTCAACATGAACTCTTTGATGAAACACTAGAAGGTCTTGTACCAGCAATTAGCTATTACTTGAAAGTTTAGGCATAGCTAGTCTCATAACCCTGCCTAATTGCAAGGAAGAATAGAAATGTTATTCTCCCATCTACTAAAATAAGAGGGCAATTATATATAAGTGAGTATAAAAAGTTTCTGTTATTCCTTTGCATGCACACATTTTATTTAATTAAAAGCATGCATTTGCGTTGGCTGGTGTGGGTCAGTTCATTGAGCATCATCCCAAGTATTGAGAAGTCTCAGGTTTGATTCCTGGTCAGAGCACATGCCTGGGTTGTAGGCTCGATCCCTGGTTGGGGTGTATGCAGGGGGCAGCTGATTGATGTTTCTCTCTTTACCTATATCCTTCTCCATTCCTCTCTCTCTAAAAGTCAATAAAAACGTATTTTTTAAAAAAATTACAACAAAATATGAATTTGAACTATATCTTTAGAGCTGGCATATGTGAAAATGAGGGACAAGGACATTTTGGGCGTACAGAATGAAATGTTCAAAGGCACAGAGGAGAAAAAAGAATGGCATATGAATGGGAAATATGGGTAGAATACAGATATCAAATAAAATATGTACAGATTTGGTAAGTAATATGATGGCAAAGAATGGGGAACATAACTTTCATCATTGCCTTGTTTTAGAAGCTAATATAATCTCAATATAATATTTATGATCATTCCACAAATAATCTCTTTTCTAAAATTTTTAAAGAAAAAATGTAACTTTAACAGTTTTATATGCATCATTGCATATTTACAGTAATTAGTAGTAAGTCCTTTTCTATTTCATCCCTATAAATTTAATATTAGGGGAAGAAATGGAGCTCACACAAAAGGAAAATATGGGCTTCAAATAGTATAGAAATAATTAGTTTTTTGTTTTTTGTTTTTCAGATTGTTCTACTCCATCTCTTACTTGCAGTATGAACTCTGGCAAATTTATTAAAATTCTCTATTTTTCAGGGTTTTTTTCATTTGTAAATTAAAAATGCTAATAAAGCTAACTCAAAGAGATATTGTGGAAATTAAATTAGTTAATAGATGTAAATCTTAGAATATTGCCTCACACATAGCAAGTACTTAATCAATGCTAGTGAATGGCATTGTCATTATTCCATTTTCTACATGAAAGCACCATTGTTAGCTTATCAATTTAAAAATTATTTGCTATGGCTGGCTTACTTTTGTTATTTAATTACAACCCTAAAAGCCATGACAAACCTGCCAATTTTATTGCCTGAACAAATTTTCCCTTTTTATAATTTTCAAAGTCAGTGTTTTCTAAATCATGGGTGATGGTTCATCAGTATCAGGATCATTTGAGATACTTGCTAAAATTTCAAACTGATGGTTGCCAAGTGGAAGAGTGTGAAAAAGGTGAAGGAATTAAGAAATGCTATTGGCAGGTACAAAAAAGTAATGAAGATAAAAAGTACAGCATTGGGAATACAGTTAATAATATTATAATGATCATGTATGGTGTTAAGTGGGTACTGGAAACATCAGGGGGAACAGTTCATATCAATGTCTAAGAACTACACTGTACACCTAAAATTAATATTGAATGTCAACTGTAATTGAAAAGAAATAAAAACAGCAACAAAGAAATACATATTCCTGAGCCTGAGCCCAAAGCTAATGAATCAGTGTCTTAAGCATAGATACAGACAATTGATTTTGAAACTGATTCCAAATGTGCTTTTAATGTGCACTCAATTTTAAAAACCACTGCTCCAATGACTTACGAGTAAATGATTAGAAATGAAAGTGTAAGATTCTGAAGATAGTAGCACAATAAGCTTTCCCATCATTCTCTTATAATAGGAAAGAACACTTTTCTAGAAAAATGCCTTGTTCTCCTAATCAAAATTCTTGTAAAAATGTATTTCTTATAGGAAATGATCAATAATGAAGGAGAGTGTAAATGAGGGAGAAAAAGATAAGAGGCTTATATCATGGTGAGGTATTTCTCTATTTTTATGATTATTTATGGAGACTGGTGTTGCCTAGTAGAGACTACTTGCCAAAACTGAAAGCATTTTGAGGCATCTGGGGAGCAGGAAGGGAGTAGGGAGGTAGGTTCAAAAAAAATCATTGCTGGTTCAAGAATTCAGGTGTGCTCAGTAGGTACAACAAATAAGCAAACGAAAGACTTTTCATGACACATAACATTGGAATTATCATATGTCTAATTCTCCTTTTTAAATCTAATATTTTATATTTAAAATTTCAGGTTCATATTTTTAAATGGATGGATCTGGAGAGCATTATGCTAAGTGAAATAAGCCAGTCAGAGAAAGATAAGTATCACATGATCTCACTCATTTGAGGAATATAATGAACAACATAAACTGATGAACAAACATAGATCCAGGGACAGAGAAGCAGACTGTCAAACTTCAGAGGGGAGATAGGGGAGGTGGGAGTGGGGGGGGCGGGGTAAGAGATTAACCCAAGGACTTGTGTGTATGCATATGAGCACAACCAATGGACACAGACAGTAGAAGGATGAGGGCATGTGCTGAGGGTGGGAACGGTTGGGGAGAGGTCAATGGGGGAAAAAGAAGACATATGTAATACTTTAAACATTAAATAATTTAAATTTAAAAATTTTATGGTACATTTATGTATGTTTTTGTTTCACCTGATAAGTAAGAGAGGCAGAAAGAGAAAGAACATGATAGCACAAAAGCAACAGTGGTACCTAAAATATATATATTGACCCTTTGTGTCTCCTACCTGTGAGGTTTGAAGGATATTAAGTTTATATAATCTACATATCAAATTTATAATATTAGTTTTTACCTAGATAAAATAAAGATTACAGAGAAACATATCTTGGTAATTTTATGTCAGGGACTGGAAATTAGAAATATAACATTTGTTTACAAATAACCTCATGTCTTTTCCTTAACCCACTTCATGTGGCCTTTGTTTACAACTCATCCCCTGTATAATGGTGGTCTCAACACTGTTCTGGCCTCAATCATACATTACTTGAACTATTTCAATAACTTCTTAATTGATGACCTTGCCATCGGCCTCTCATTTCTCCAGCATATCTCTATATTATTGTTAACTCACAGATCCACTTCTGTCATTACTCCACTTGAAAACCTCCAATGTTTTTCTGCTAATAAGTGAAGTCCAGATTGCACAGCAGAATATTAAAGGCCCTACATGCATCCCACAAACCAAGCCAAATTTATCTAAATATGCCATACATTTTAAGACTTATTTTCTTGCCCTAACCGGTTTGACTCAGTGAATAGAGTGTTGGCCTGCAGACTGAAGGGTCCCAGGTTCCATTCTGGTCAAGGGTTGCAGTCGCTACCCCAGTAGGGGATGTGCAGGAGGCAGCTGATCAATGTTTCCAGCTCTCTATCCTTTTCCCTTCCTCTCTGTAAAAAAATCAATAAAATAAAACTTTCCATATTTTAATCATTTTAACCTAGAATGACTTTATCTAATTTCTAAGAATTCTAAAATATTCATATTTTAAATTTTAGTTAAAATGAGAGCACAATTTAGCATTTTCTACTTAGTCTAATAAAAAGTAACCCTCCTCTCTTTTGAGCTAATATGGTATTTATTTTATTATATTTAATGATTCTGCCCCTATAAAGTATAAAATACAAGATGATAGGTACCTTGACCTATTTATTTACATTCCTTGGCAACATCTAATATGTGTTAGTTGAAAGAATTATTCTAGACTATATTTGGTCTGAAGGTAAGGGAGATTTGCTGAGAAATCTTAAAATCTCAATGCAAAAAAAAATTGAATGTCTCCATCTGAGTCTTCACCTTGTTGAATTTCTAGAGGGAAAAAATCCCATATGCTTTTCTTTCTTTTTTTTATATGCTTTAAGAAAAAAGAAATTCTGCACTTCAAATATAGCTAGGTCTATTGAAAATAAAACTTTCCCTGGGTAGATAAACATCACCTTTCTCTAGGTTAAGTATATGCTTTCCAAGTTAAAAAAAAAAATAGAAGCTAAGTCAATTTGATTGAAGAATTTTCAGAGTTCAAGGTACTCAGCAAGAAGTGAGAAAATAGTGACTACAGTCACACTGAAACAGTTCAGCTCTTAGCTCACCACAGTTAGAAGGAAACATTTAAATGAACCAGCAAAAATAGAAACAGAAATTTAAACCATATGATAAGGTTTGTTTGGATCATTGTAATGTCCATTACTAATTAGCTTAGCTTTCCTTACTCTTTCTTTAACACTCAGACTCAATTTATCTTTATTCTAAACAGGTACTCACATTGTGTTTGCAACTAGTGTGGACATTGTAGGGTTGAGATGCATTTTTTATCATTTCAGTCTTATGTAGAATTTTTAAAAAATATATTTTATTGATTTTTTACAGAGAGGAAGGGAGAGAGTTAGAGAGCCAGAAACGTCGACGAGAGAGAAACATCGATCAGCTGCCTCCTGCACACCCCCCACCGGGGACGTGACCGCAACCAATGTACATGCCCTTGACCAGAATCAAACCTGGGACCCTTTAGTCCACAGACTGATGATCCACCACTGAGCCAAACCGGCTTTGGCATTTTTTTTAATGAAATTTGAGGCCTTTAATCTAAAACATTAAGAAAACAGAGTTTTAGAAGTCATAAAGTTATTTGCTGTTGGAAAAATATCTTTGTCCTTATCACAGAATCTAAAATATGCTTATAAGATTAAGATTACATGCCCTTTTTGCTACAATAATTCAAAAGTACTTTGAAATGATTGTTTCTTAGTTTATTCAAATTCAGGATTGTTCTGCATTGTTATGCAGATGTAAAGATTTTAAAAGAAATTATAATGAATAATTCTACTGCACTTGAAGAATACATTCTCTTCAAATATCATCTTTACATCATTTGGATATAGATAGGAATATGGATGTAGATATGGCTGTAGATATCAATATGTCTGTCTATTTTGGGAAAATAAGTATTCACCAATATGTTTTCATTTCAAACATAACATTAATACACATGTTTAAGCATTTAAAGCATCTGCTAATATTAGTAACTATTCACAATTCAAATTATTCTCTTAATGTATTCATACATAATATGACTATGTTGAAATATTGCTCTTTAGTGAAGTTGCTAAAATGTTAAGATCAGCATTATTGCCATTAGGAAATATCACTTTAATAAAAGTAAGCATAAATGAAGCAATTATTGACCTAAAATAGAAATTGTTTTTAATATTTATTAGTACTATTTTAAAGATTTTATAATTTTCAGTTTATGAACCTAAGTTTCAGGTAGTATGCTGAATTCCAGTGCCTCAGAAATTGTATTTACTCATTACTTTTTGCATGTTGGCCTTTGACTTTTGCTGTTGTAATACAGTTGATTATGTTATTAATGGGAGTCTAAATCAACCATTTAAAAACAATGGTTATTTCATGAATGCATTTTAGACCACTTGCATGCAAATATACTGATTTTTAAGTTAGCTTTTGTACTACATAGCAAGATATTTCTCAATATGTTCTTAATTCATTTTGTTATTCTATGTGAAAGACATATAAAGTTGCAAAAACTATTGATCCATAAAATAGATACAACTTCTTTGTGTGCAGAAAGAATTTCCATACTTTGCTTCCTTTTGTTGAGTGTACTCTGATGCCAATTTAGATAAAGCATTACATCAAAGAATAGGAGTGGGGAGCTTTTTGAGATCAACTATAGGAAACTTCATTAATAATATCTTCCAGAATACCTTTTCTTCCTGATTATCCCCAATGATCACTAGAAGGCCAGTATTTGAAAATGGATAAAAAAAGCTTAGAAAGTTTGACGATGGCAAGGACTGGATTGGATCATTAGCAATTTTTAGATTGGAGTGGCTAAAGGAATAAGTAGAAGGTGAGCAAATGGAATAAAGTTAATTAAACATGAATAAATCTAATCTTCATTGTGTGGGAATATAAAAAAAGGAAAGCTTATTTATGGGAAAAACATATCTGTGTCAATGAACTGGAGGTCCCTACAAGGATAGAGAGCAAATATAATATCTATAGTAAAGCTAACAAACTTTAAAAGAAGGAGGTTACATATTCCAGCTTGAGGGTGGTTTAGTTTTAGGTGTTGCTATGGGGAAGGGTAGCTGTGATGGAGTAAAAATCCATATGAATATTGAAATTAGTGATAAAAATGAAATGGTTTGAGACAGAGATGACAGTCTGATAAATAAAAACAGTTTAAAAAATCACTGGTATATTCCAATAGCAATAAATATAAAGTGAAAACCTAAGTGACAGTAATAATTATGCTTGAAACCTAAGTGACAGTAATAATTATGGGGTTTCACCTAAACCTTTACTACACTGTAGGTACATTTTGCAAAATGCAGCAAACATTTTAATTTATATATGAGAAAATAAAGTGTTCAAAAGGATATGCATTTCAAGTTATTGCAGGTTATTTGTGAGAGAATTTCTGTAGGTAAAACATGTTTAAATTTAACCAACAGTAGCATGTCAGTGTATTTAAAATCATGACAAAAATCTTCTCTCTGGTGATGTTGCCCATGACAAATTACTATGATGTTGGATGTTTACAGCCTTTTGGTTTTCTTCTGGAGATTAAAGCTGTTTTTTCTTGGGATAAATGCATCAGCAAAACACAAACCAGCTGATAAAAAAAAAGCACTTCTGTCATAACTCCAATAATTTTCAGGACACATCAGTTGACATTAGTTTTTCCATTCCCAGTTCTTAAGAATTACATCTCTGCACTGTCACCTTAAATATGTCTGTAAAAGCTTGTTCTTTGTTAAGCCAGTTTACTGGCTACAGCCTGGTTAAGAGAATTTAGTTGGTTGGTCCATTAATCTAGTGCAGTATATCGGGCACCACCCCTCTACTGATGATCCATTTCAAGGAGTTGGTTAACTTGATCAATTCGGACATAAATAGTGTTAACCAATATGCACTGCACCAGCAAGCTCTCCACATCAGCTACATCTATGTTTAAATCCTTAGAAATAGAAGGAACATGTATTCTTGTGCAAGGCTTAATTAATTTTATGAGCACTTGTGTTCTGATGTTTCACAAAATCTCTTCAATGTGTTCCCTAATGAAAGGATCATCCAGGATGTAGCTGTGATTTGTTTTCAGAATCTTTTCAAATTCAGTGATATCATTATTCTGATAGGCACTTACTAAATTTGTCATTGCGAGAATTTATGGATCATTTTTTGTACAGTTTGGCCTCCTGTGAGTCAAATGGATTTATTCCTGATATCATTAGCATATTTGCTAAGACCAAATATTTTAAACAAGTGGTTCCTGGACTTTCTGATTCATCATAATTCTTGAAGGATTCAAAAAAATCAGTGTGTGCCTTTTCAAATTCACCTTCCCACAAGTGCATTTTGCCACCACATTCTCTGATGACTGCCATGATCAATGGGTGAGGGATGGCAGACTTGATGTGAAGTGACTGTTCATTGAGAGCTTTAAAGTTTTTTGTTATTTTTTCTGTGCCTTGTACATTTGAATTTCCAAAGCATATATTTCTAATAACTGTGTACCCTTTTTCAGGTCATCTTCTCCATCATCAGTCTGGCAGGACTGATGTGATTGGCAAATTTTTTGAAGCTGACCATATTCCTTCTGTTCCAAATACACTTTTTCAAGTTTTGTGTTTGTTTTAAACCAGTCTATCAGAATTCTGTTTAGAAGTGGAGATATAATCAAGGATAGAATTAATGGACTTTTCAGAATAATTTCTTGTGACTGCACTTTGAATATAGGTCAGTAGTTGTATATATCTGTTCATAATTTCTGGAAAGTTTGTCAATTTGAAGTTAATCTAAATCAATTGTTTCAGTGCCCCATTTTTTATTTTCACCTTCAAGTTCCAAAACCTTCTGGAAATTGCTTAATGCTGCTTTTGGGTCATCTTCCTTTAACGCTTTGGAATTGTAGTACTGATTTTCCAAATCCACATTTGGCTCGGTGTTATTCCAAGTCGTAGTCCTCCTCATTGTCGCACATAAAATCATCTTCCAAGTCAGACAGCTTGGCCAGGAAAGGGGGAGATCCTCTACGATTTTTATGGTTTCCTTTCTTATGTTTAAGTCCTTTATCCATTTTGAGTTTATTTTTGTGTATGTTGTAAGTTGGTGGTCTAGTTTCCTTTTTTTTGCATGTATCTCTCCAATTTTCCCAACACCATTTATTGAAAAGACTACATTGTATGCTCTTGACTACATTGTATGCTCTTGTCTCCTTTGACAAATATTAATAGAGCATAGTGGTTTGGGTTGATTTCTGGGTTCTCTATTCTATTCCATTGATATGTCTATATGTCTGTTCTTGTGCCAGTACCAGGCAGTTTTGAGAAGAGTGGCTTTGTAATACAGCTTGATATCTGGTATTGAGAACCCTCCTACTTTGTTCTTCTTTCTTAGGATTGCTGTGGCTATTCAGGGTCTTTTTTTTTTTTATTCCAGTAGAATTTTTTGGAGAGATAGTTCTATGTCTGTGAAATATGCCTTCAGTATTCTAATGGGGAGTGCATTGAATCTATAGATTTCTTTGGGTTGTATGGACATTTTAATGATGCTGATTCTACCAATACATGAATACAATATAATCTTCCATCTGTTTATATCTTCCTCTATCTCCTTTTTCAGTGTCTGTAGTTTTTCAAGTACAGGTCTTTACCTTCTTAGTTAAGTTTATTCCTAGATATCTTAATTTTTTTTTGGTGCAATGGTAATGTGATTGTGTTTTAGTCTCTCTGTAAGTTCACTATTGGGGTATAAAAATGTCATAGATTTCTTGGCTTTAATTTTGTATCCTGCTACATTGCTGAATTCATTTATTAAGTTACATATGTTTTTGATGGAGTCCTTAGGGGTTTCTATGTACAGTATCATGTCATCTACAAATAACACTTTACATCTTCTTTTCCAATTTTCATAACTTTATATCTTCTTTTTGTCTAATTGCTATGGCTAGCACTTCCAGAACTATGTTGAACAGGAGTGGTGAGAGTGGGTATCTCTGTTTTGCTCCTGTCCTTAAGTGAAATGGTTTTAGTTTTTGACCATTAAGTATGATGTTGGTTATAGGTTTGTCATATAAGGCTTTTATTATATTGAGTTATGATCCCTTTATTCCCTCTTTGTTGATGGTCTTTGTCAAGAAAGGGTGTTGGATTTTGTCAAATGTTTGTTCTGCATCAACTTATATGACTATGTGATTTTTTTCTCTCAGTTTGTTTATGTGATGTATCACATTTATTGATTTGCAAATATTGTACCATCCTTGCATCCCTGGGATAAATCCTACTTGGTCACGGTGTATGATCTTTTTAATGTAATGCTGGATTTGATTTTCTAGAATTTGTTGAGGATTGTTCCATCTATGTTTATGAGGTATATTGGCCTGTAATTGGTAATTGTCTTTCATTTTGTTGTTTTTATCTGGTTTTGGTATTAGGGTGATGCTGGCTTCATAGAAGGAGCTTGGAAATGTTCCTTCCTCTTGAATTTTCTGGAATAGTCTGAGGAGGAATTTTTTAAAGCAAAAAAAGGAGAATAATAACATCTTAAATTGTTCATCCTTTCCTTAAAGTTTGTCTATGACCACTGTTGATTCAGAAAACTGGAAAGTTTCCACAGTAATTGCCACAAGGGAACTGCCAGGTGGTGGGACATGTCTATTTTTCACAAATCCTTGCTTTGTGGGGGTGTCTGAATACACTGTTTTGGGTCTCCTCTCACATTTACTGGAATCAACCCTGGCAGATTTTCAGTCCACAGGTTGCTTTTCCCCATATTTCTTTGTAAACTCTTCAGCATTCTTACAGGACTTGTTATGGTCCTTAGAATATTCTTCAGCTAGATCAGCCCCAAAGGGGTCCTTGGGATAGGAGTTGTAAATCAGTGCTATGAGGGATTGGATTACTTGGTCAGTTTTGGTTGCTGCCTTCCAGTTTTCAGCACTAATTACTGATCAAAAGACCTGTCCCTTTTCATGAATGTTGGGGTGATATATCATTGTTTTAAATATGATCTTCAGTGATTTGAATGCATACTCTTCTGGAAAGCTGATTTTGATTCTTAAGGCACCTTATCATATGGAAGGTTGTAAGGAACTATAAGCCCTTGCCAAGTCAGTAAATGAGCTTCATCAACCTGTAAGGAAGTTTTTCATTGTACATTTGTGGATTTTTTCAAGCTCCTTCAGCAGCCTGCTGGCCACCATCTTGGATCTGATGGTACTCCTTTCGATTTCTGAGTATTCTTGATTTTTGTAGACTTTTTTCTCCTTAAGCCAATTAAATAGAACTCTTCACAAATTAACTCAGCAATACCATCCAAAGGCAGAAAAATATTACACATATGTAGTATATGTACATAGTCATATAATCAAGACAGATGCAGAAATGTTATAAGTTTTCTTTTAGAATTTTATCCATGAGACGTGTATGATAAGACAAAGCCCATTCATTTGTAAAATAGCAGTTATTCCTAATTGCATTTCTGGCTGAGTGAGAGAGATAAATCAATGTGAGAGAGAAACATAGATCTGTTGACTCTCTCACATGCCCCAACTAGAGATTGAGTGAACAACCAGGTATGTGTCCTAACCAGGAATTGATCCCACCAGGTTTCATTGTACCTGACAACAACACATCAACCAGGGCAGATATATCAAACTTTTTATTAATATTTATGCCATATTTATTTAATTTTTTTCATCCCTTCCTTAATTGCAAATGTATAAAGGTAATATTCATTCTTGCCTGGCCCATGTGCCTCAGTGACGGACTATTCACTAAGAGTTTGTATGTTCAATTCCTGATCAGGGCATATTCCCAGGTTGTGGGCTCAACCCCCAGCATGGGGTGCAGGAGGCAGCCGATCAATTTTGATGTTTCTCTTTCATTGATGTTTCTATCTCCGTCCTTCTCTCTCTAATATATATACTAGAGGCCCAGTTCAAGAAATTCATGCATAGGGGCATGGGTCCCTCAGCCCAGCCTGCACCCTCTCCAATCTGGGACCCCTTGAGGGATGTCTGACTGCCTAACCAGGATCGGGCCTAATTGGGCAGTCGGACATCCCTCTCACAATTCAGGACTGCTGGCTCCCAACTGCTTGGCTGCCTGCCTGCCTTTCTGATTGCCCCTAACTGCTTCTGCCTGCCAGCCTGATCACCCCTAACCACTCCCGTGATAGCCTGATTGATGTCTAACTGCTCCCCCATTTAAGCAATCCTATCCTATATAATATATCTATACTAATAAAAGGGAAATATGCTAATTAGACCAGGTTGACCAGCCATCTTCCAGAAGTTTGCCTTCTTTCCAGACAAAGCCATGGTGATGGGGGCCAAGATAGAGACAGTTAGGGGCGATCAAGCTGGCAGGGGAGGGATGTTTGGGTTGTGACCAGGCCAGGAGGGGAAGGCAGTTGGGGGTGACCAGGCCAGTAAGAGAGGGCAGTTGAGGGTGATATCAAACATGCAGGGGAGGGCAGTTGGGGGTTAGATCAGGCCAACAGAGGAGGGAAGTTGGGGGTGAGATCAGGCTGACAGGGGAGGGAAGGTAGGGTAGCAAACAAACTAGCAGAGAGGCAATATAGGGGCGATCAGGCTGACAGGCAGAGGGGTTGGGAGGATCAGGCAGGCAGGCAGTCAAGTGGTTAGGAGCCAGTCATCTCAGGTTGCAAGAGGGATGTCTGACTGCCCCTTTAGGCCTGATCCCAAATTGTCAGTCAGACATCCTCCAAGGGGTCCCAGATTGGAGAGGGTATAGGTCAGACTGAGGAACCTCTCTCCCTGCATGAATTTCTAGTATATATAAAATAAAAACAAATACACAAGTATCATTCTCCAGAGCATTTGAGATCTTGATTGTCTTCAGTTTGGCTCAAAGAAACTCATAAAAATTTTCTATATGTTGCTGGTGGAAATGAGGCCTTTTCATGGAGTTGCAAGGAAAGCATTCCAAGGAACTATGTTTTGGGAATAAGGTTTAGTGGTAAGATTTATTGTAAAAACGAAATCAAAGAATTGTCCAAGGTTCAGCTCTGTTCTGCTGTGAAAGCAGTGTCATTCTTGCCTGGTTTATGTGAAAGTAGTCAAATCTTATCTTCATGAGGCCCAAAATCCAATGCCACATCAAAACTTAGTCCAGTTTAGCCACCGTCCTTGTCTGGCTATCATCGTTTCTGTTCCCAGTTGTACTTTTGCTTCCATTGTGCTGCTCTAGTCAGTTTGGAGCTTGCAGTGGCTACCTGCTGCGTGGCTGCTAGGGCCCATGGCTGCTATGGACAGAGAAGAGGTGAATGAATGGGGAAAGCACATGTTACTGAGTGAGAGTAAGTGAGAAAGACAGAGAGAGAGAGAGAGAGAGAGAGAGAGAGAGAGCGAGAGCCTTGTTAGGCTGTTTATATATTACCTTGGGCTTGGGAAGGACAAGGTGCCCTTTCAAACTAATCAACTTCCCAATTCTTTGCGAGCTGGTTTTGGATTCTCATGCCTAAACATTCCCTTTCTTAGATCTTTTGAGGTTCTGTGTCCCTTATCCGATCTGATCCTTTTCCCAGGCTATGTCAGACCCTTATGGTCAGCATCTTTGTTCTATTGCTTATGCCTCATAGTAGAAGCATCTCCCCCTGCACCATCTTGGCTTCCCCTTTATTGTTTATTTCTTCCCCCATAGTTTGGGGAGTGGACTGGTTGTACCCTGTGGAGATTTGAATGCTGGCCCATCCTCTTTATGTGTGCCTGTAAATGCTGCAACTTCCTAGTAAAATAGGCTTGTTATCCGATTTAGTTCCCTAGTTTATTATACTTAATAATGTCTGATTTCAATTGCTCCCTTCCTTTATTAATATCTAGCTACCTACACTAATATACTGGTTCGGACTTTTGCTTATGTCAATTCTGGGAAAGAAAGGATCAGCTACCAATGGGTACATCAAAATCAAATTCACAAGAGCTCGAATTCAAAAACCAGGAGACCACATGTAAACTTAATTTCCTCTCTTGACCAGAGGTCCTAGAGAATTAATACTTGTAAGAATTATCACTTTTCATTGGCTTTTTCCAGATTCCACATTCAGGCTCTGGAAATAGTGTGGTATAAAGTAGAGAAGGTAACCCTAGGATCTACCAGAATTTGGCAGACATTTTCCATTAATTTTAATCATTGTTTCCTTTTGGCTACTCTAGGGAGTAACTGAAAGTAGTTTACCAGAAAATAACTTGGAATCCTGTCAAACCTGGGAGGGGCTTGTTTGGGGCCCCTTTTTCCAAGATAGATATGGGGACATTTGAGCTGTTAAAGGCTTTCCACAAAACCTTTGAGGGAGGGCAATCTTTTCCCAGTGTTTCTGTTCATTGCAATTGAGACAATGATGTCAGGGATTGTGTTTGGTAATGGAGCCCTGGGAAAGTGCAGTGAAACAGGCCAAGGTGTTTTAGGTTTCTTGCCGTGGAGCTCTTGCAATTGAAAGGCCACTGACTTGCAGACTCTTGTTTATGGTTTTGTAGTCTCTTCAGAATCAAAGGCAATTCACACAGAGGATTATTACATTGTGAGTATTCAGGTAAAGGAGCATAGGGTGGAGAAGTAGGAGTCATTTCAATATTTTCTTTTAGGTAGTTCTTGTGTCTTTGGTTTTTTATTAGTTATGTTTACACAACTTTCTTAGGAATACAATACCTAGACTGAAATCATAAGTGTGCTCTGGTTTATTTTTATGCAGTTATTCAAAGTATTTTTTCGGTTTTTTTTTTTTAACATATCAATTCTTGCCCTGGCTGGTTTGGCTCAATGGATAGATCATCGGCCTTCAGACTGAAGGGTTCCAGGTTTGATTCCGGTCAAGGGCATGTACCTTGGCTGTGGGCAAATCCCCAGTAGGAGGTGTGAAGGAGGCAACTGATTGAAGTTTCTCTCTCATTGATGTTTCTCTCTATCCCTCTCCCTTCTTCAATCAATAAAATATATTTAAAAAACATATAAATTCTTAAAGGATTTGCTTTCTTGTTTGGTTTTTGCTTATACTTTGAGAAAAAAAGCCAAATGGTATTTTTCCCATATGGAAAGCAAATTTGTTTGAGCAGGATTTATTAAGTAGTTCATTTTATCACATTAATTTTAATGTAATTTCTTACTTCTGTTACGTGTAAAATTTTTTTAAAATATATTTTATTGATTTTGTACAGAGAGGAAGGGAGAGAGATAGAGAGTTAGAAACATCGATGAGAGAGAGTCATTGATCAGCTGCTTCTTGCACACCCCCTACTGGGGATCTGCCCACAACCAAGGTACATGCCCTTGACAGGAATCGAACCCAGGACCCTTCAGTCCCCAAGCCGATGCTCTATCCATTGAGCCAAACCGGTCCCGGCTGTTGGTGTAAAATTTTAATATGTATATGTGTTTTATATATGGATTCTCTTTCATGTTTAATTTGATCTTTGTGTCTACTACTATAACAATACCACACTTTCACATTAAGTTGCATTAAAATAACTGTGATTGGACTTCATATATTGGTTGTGCATGTCCTTGGCAACTAAGAAAGTTTGACTTTTATATTTATCTTAAATTAGTTATTTTATGATTTTATATATGTTCCTTTTATAACTTTTATGACTTTGATACAAATTGAAAATAATTGAGACATTGTTTATTAAAAATAATTGGATGGTCAAATGTCACTACATATCCAATCAAAGCAAAAGTAAACATATACAATGCAAGAACAAGAACAAAAAGCACCACACAAAACAATAGTGGAATAACATAACTACTGAGAGATAATAGGTATTAACCTAGATTGCTATACACTAAATAAATATTACATAAAAGCACGGACAAGAGATCCAAGATGGCAGCCAAGAGGATGGCAGACTGCAAGATAGTCTGTAAGTGAGAGGACAAAAGGGGAGTGTATGGACATGTGGGGAGTATCTGTATTTGTGAGAGAGAGACAGCTATATTCCACAGGACTGTTGGAAACTGGCAGGCCAGGTTCTCCTGGCTGTGCAGCCTCTACTACCGATGAAATCTCTCCCAGAGAATGCAGCTCTACTGCAAAGATGATGACCAGCTGTGATCAGAGACCAGCTGTGATCAGAGACCAGCTGTGATCTGAAGCACAGGCTTACCTTCAATCATAAAGACCTCATATATCTCCTGGTACCCTACAACCACAAAGCCCAGGGACCAGCTGCCTCAGCTGCGAACCCAGAACACTTGGGGTCCAGCCTCACCAACTGTGGGAACCTAAAAAGTCTGTTCAGGGGAGACAAACTGGCGCCAAATATGCAGATGGGCCCTGTGCCCTTCTCACAGAGCAGAAAGAAGGAACAGCTGAACCGAACAACATCCACCCAAAATTGGTGAATTAAACACAGCTGGTGAGGCAATCTGTAGGTGGAAAGGTCAGATATCACCTAGAGAACGATAAAATCTGGGATCCAGGCTGGAGGGAGAAATGGGACTATGGTCTCAGAGGAAGACTGCCCCGCACAAAATCAGCAGCTGTTGGGGTCAGTGTAGCCCTTGAATGTGGGGTCCAAAGGGTTACTTGAAGAATGGGAATCTATATATCAGCACACAACTGAGCTGGGCCCAGAAAGGCATCCTGAATTTTTATACCATATGCACAGTGCCAGGGGAAAAAGAAGTGAGTAGGTGCAGTTCCCTTTGTCTTTCATTTTTTTTAACCTCCTTCCTTTTGCTTGCTAAGTCCAGTACATAGGATCTTCCAATTAAAAACACTCACTGAGACTGCAGGGGAAACTTGTTTTTGTAGAAACTGTGGATCAGAGTGGGGAGAGATATATAGGAATCCAGTTCTGGATCAGTCTGTCCCTCCCACCCAGGATTAAGTGCGGCAGGGAAAGAAAAATCTAAACACTGGGAGAGGGGCCTTTTAGACCCAGATATTAATATAGAAACACTGCCAATCAGAGATTGTATCAGAAATTAACTTTTGTGTAAATACAACTAAAGGCAGGCTGAGAAACAAAGGAAGCAGAGAGATCCCCTCTGCTTGAAAACAGGATTATAGCTTATGACATAGGGAGTGGTGGATCAAAGGTAACTTCAATATTTTGCTGACTACCTGATGGGAAACAGAAATGCCAAGCAGAATAGTAGAAAAAGTGAACAACCTTCACAACATCACTTTTTTATTTTTTATCTTTTACGTAAGAAACCAAATATTTTTTTTCTCAAGTGATTTTACTTTTAGTTTTTCTATTATTACATTTTTATTTATTATTACTACAACTACTATTATTTTACTTTTTTAAAGATTTATTTCATATTTTATTTTATTTTAGGATTAGTGTTTTACATTTTATTTTTATTTTTATTTTAGTATTATTTTACTTTATCTCAATTTTTCCTTTATGTCATCACTCTCTTCCTCACTTTCCCCCTTTATTGTCCTATTTCTCTAACCCTGTTCCTGCTTTAGTTTTTCTCTATGCTTTCTTTTTACTCCGTGTTAAAAAACTGATCTTACACATATATCTAATTTCCTGTCCCCTGCTCCAAGTCCATGCATACACACTTCTCTCTTCTCTATCCAAAATTATCTTTTCTTTTCTTTTATTCTTCCTCTTTTTTAGTTTTTTTTTTTTCCTATCTGTATTGTTGTTTGTTTGATTGTTGGTTAGTTTGGTTTTTTGTTTTCTTCCATTTTTCCTCTCCTCACTTGTTCTCTTCTACTAATAGCTTAATTAATTCCAATCACCACCTCAGGCCTATTGACTCTCTATTCTCCTTTTACAATAGTAAATGAATATATAGATAGATTTATAAAAGGGGAAAATTTATATATATATATATATATATATATATATATATATATGTATATGTGTGTGTGTGTGTGTATGTGTGTATATATATATATATATATATTCTAAAATACATTTTTAATTTATATTTTTACTGTTTTGTATTTTGATTTTTACTTTTATTCTTATGCACTCATTAACTTTCTACTCATTTTATACTGAATTGTGGCTATTTCCTCATTTATTCAATTCCTTGACCTTACCTTCTGGAAATAAGCTCTGCCTCCTCAGATTTATCTGGGTATTTGTTTTTTGGGTGTTTGTCATTTTCATTTTGGAATAGTTGTTGTCTATTGTTTACATTCATCTCTGGGTGTTTGTTGTTTGCATTATTTTGATTAGTTTTTGATTTAATGGAGTTTTCTCCCCATATGCATATTTATTTTCTTCCCTTTCTTTTTTCTTCTATTTCTTTTCTCTCATTTTTCCTTTTCTTAATAGCATTTTTTTTTCTATCCCCTAATTCTCTTAGCTCTTGTGGTAACTTTTATTTGAGGTTATTAGTATTGTGAATACATTTGTGTTTGGTACCCTGTGTATTGTGTCTTGTTATGTTGTATTTTGTGCCTTTAAGTCAACACAGGAGAGAGAGAGCTACATAACCAGATACTCTGAGAGGAGCGATCATGGGGATACAAAGAAATAGCCTGCATACAAAACAAAATAAGGAATCACCAGAAAGGGAAGTAAACAAAATGGAGGCAAGCAACATGTCAGAGAAAGAATTCAGAGTAGTGGTCATAAGGACACTGAAAAGGTTGTAAGACAATTTCAACAATATGTGTAAGAACGAAGAGGAAATGAAGGACTAAGAAGAAAGGAAAAATGACAGAGTGGCAATAAAAAAAAATTCAATAAAAAGCATCAAGAGTAGATTAGAAGAAGCAAAGGACCACATCAGTGAACTAGAAGACAAGGTAGGAAAAAATACCCAAGCAGAGCAGCATCTAGATTCTAGAAAGAAAAAAAAAAAAAAAAAAAAACAAAAACAACCTTAAAAGATAGGAGGAGCACCTCAGGGAACTTTGGGACAACACGCAAAAAACAACAACATGCACATAATAAGGGTTCCAGAAGGAGAGGAATAGAAAACCTTTCTGAAGAAATATTGACAGAAAACTTCCCTGATATAGGGAAGAAAAAGCTCACACAACTCCAAGATGCTCACAGAGTCCAAAATAAGATGACCTCAAAAGACTGACAAGATACATTATAATTAAATTGGCAAATACCAATGAGAAAGGAAGAATCTTAAAGACTGCCAGAGAGAGACAGAAAGTTACCTACAAAGGATCTCCCATCAGACTAGCCACTGATTTCTCAACAGAAATTCACCAGGCCAGAAGGGAATGGAATTAAATATACACAGTCATGCAAAGCAAGGGTCTTAATCCAAGAGAACCCAGCAAGGCTAATGATCAAAACTGAGGGTGGAACCTGGAGCTTCACAGACAAAAGAGGACTAAGGAAGTTTATTACCACCAAAACCAGCAATGCGTGAAATGGTAAAGGCTATGCTATAAAAAGAAAAATAGGGAGGGAAGAAGGAACACAGTAACAAAAAATAAAAATGGCTACAAACAAGTACCTGTCAGTAATAATTTTAAATGTAATTGAATAAATGCCCCAATCAAAAGACATAGGGAAGCTGAGTGGATAAGAAAACATGACTGCTGTCAACAGGAAACCCACCTCAGAATAAATGACTTACACAGGCTGATGGTGAAGGGATGGAAAAAGGATTTTCAGGCACATGAAAATGAAACAAAGCAGGGGTAGTAATTCTTATATCTGACAAATTAGACTTCAATGAGAAAGACATAACAAGAGATAAGGAAGGCCATTTCATAATGCTAAAGGAGCCAATTAAATAAGAAGATATAACTCTGGTAAACATATATGCACACAATATAGGAGTACCCAAATACATAGTAAAACTTCTGGAGGATATCAAGGGGGAGATTGGCAGCAATACAGTCATAGTAGGGGACTTTAATACCCAAAAAACTTCACTGGGCATATCCTCTAAACAAAAATAAGCAAAGAAACATCAACCCTAAATGACACACTAGATCAGATGGAATTAATTGACATCTTCAGAACATTTAATCCAAAAGCCATATAACATACATTCTCAAGTGCACATGGGTCATTTCCAAACATATTGGGATATGGGCAAAATGTCTTCAAATTCAAGAAGATATATATTATATCAAGCATCTTCTCAGATCACAGTGGGATAACATTAGAAATTAACTACAATGAAAACAATAAAAAAAAATCAAACACCTAGAGGCTACACAATATGCTGTTAAACAATGATTGGGTTACCAAAGAGATCAAAGAAGAAATAAAATGCTTCATGGCAACAAATGACAATGAAAACACAACAATCCAAATTCTATGGGAAACAGTGAAAGCAGTCTTGAGAGGGAAGTTCATACTTCTACAGGCCTACTTCAAATAACAAGAAACAATGGTAATAGATTACCTAACCCTATAACTCAAAGAGTTAGAAAGAAAGCAACAAGAAAAGCTCATCATAAGCAGAAGGAAGAAAATAATAAAGATCAGAGAAGATATAAATGACATAGAGACCAAAAAAACAATACAAAAGATCAACAAATCCAAAAGTTGGTTCTATGAAAAGATAAACAAGATTGGTGAACCTGCAGCCAGATTACCAAGGAGCAAAGAGAGAAAACCAAATAAACAAAATCCAAAATAAAATAGGAGAAGTAACAATTGATCTCACAGAAATACATATGATTATGGAAAAAAAAACTATAAACAACTCTATTCCAACGAAATGGACAACCTAGACAAAATGAACATATTCCTAGAAGAAAAAGCTTCCAAAACTCAATCAAGAAGAATAAAAAATACCTGAATAGGCTAATAACTACTGAAGAAATTGAAGCAACAATAAAAAATATTCCAGCAAACAAAAGTCCTGGTCTGGATGGCTTTCTAGGGGAGTTCTACCAAGCATTCACAGAAGAACTAAAACTTATTCTCTTAATACTATTCCAAAAAAAATTCAAGAGGAAGGCATACTTTGAAGCTCTTTCTACTAAGCCAGCATTACCCTAATCCAAAACCAGATAAAGATACCACACAAAAAGAGAATTACAGGCCAATATCTTTGATGAACATAGGTGCTAAAATCCTCAACAAAATTCTAGGAAATCATATCCAGCATTACATCAGAAAGGTCTTAGACCATGACCAAATGGAATTTATTCTAGGGATGCAATGATGGTACAATATCTGCAAATCAATAAATGTGATACATCAAATAAACAAACTGAGAGACAAAAATCACATATTCATATCAATTGATGCAGAAAAAGCATTTGACAAAATCCAACACCCTGTCTTGATAAAAACTATCAGCAAAGTGGGAATAGAGGGATCATACCTTAACATAATAAAAGCCTTATATGGCAAACCTACAGCCAGCATCATACTTAAAGTGCAAAAACTAATCTAATTTCCCCTCAGAACAAGAACAAGACAGGGATGCCCACTTTCACCACTCCTATTCAACATAGTACTGGAAGTGTTAGCCATAGTGATCAGACAAGAAGAAGAAATAAAAGGCATCCAAACTGGAAATGCAGTAAAACTGTCCTTATTTGAAGATGACATGATACTATTCATATAAGTCCTGAAAGACTCCACCAAAGAACTTCTAGACCTAATAAACAAATTTGGCAATGTAGCAGGATATAAAATTAACACCCAGAAATCTATGGAGTTGTTATACACAAATGATGAACTCACAGAAAGAGAAACAAACATATAAAAAAATCCCATTTACCAGTGAACCAAAAAAAATAAATAAATAAAAATAAGATACCTAGGAATAAACTTAACCAATGATGTAAAAGACCTATACTCAGAAATCTACTTTGAAAAAAGAAATATACCATATTAATGGATTGGTAGAATCAACTTCATTAAAATGTCCATACTATCCAAAGCAATCTACAGATTCAAAGCAATTCCCATTAAAATACCAATGGCATATTTCAAAGTTCTAGAACAAACTCTCCAAAAATTCATCTGGAATAAAAAAAGACCCCGAATAGCTACATCAATCATCAGAAAGAAGAACAAAGTTGGAGGGATCACAATATCAGAAATCAAGCTATATTACCAAGTCATGGTTCTCAAAGCTGCCTGGTACTGGCAGAAGAATAGACATATAGACCAGTGGAACAGAACAGAGAACCCAGTAATGGACCCAAACCACTATGCTCAATTAATATTTGACAAAGGAGGTATGAACATACAATGGAGTCAAGACAGTGTCTTCAATAAACTGTGTTAGGAAAATTGGATAGATACATGCAAAAGAAATGAAACTAGATCACTAACTTACACATACACAAAAATAAATTCAAAATGGCTAAAGGACTTAAATGTAAGATGAGACACTATAAAAATCTTACAAGACTCCATAGGCAGTAAAATAGCAGACATATGTCCTAGCAATATCTTTACAGACACAGCTCCTAAGGCAATGGAGACTAAAGAAAAATAAACAAATGGGACTACATCAAAATAAAAAGCTTCTGCACACCGAAAGAAACCATCAACAAAATAAGAAAGCACACTCAATAGGAGAATATATTTGCCAATTATATTCCCAATAAGAGTTTAATCTCCATAATTTTCAGAGAACTCATACACCTTAACAAAAGGAAGATAAATGATCCAATAAAAAAAATGGTCAAAGGATCTAAATATATGCTTTACGAAACAGGAATTACAGAGGGTTAAGAAACATATGAAAACATGCTCAAAGTCAGTAATCATTGAGAGATGCAAACCAAAACAACAATGAATTACCATCTCACACCTGTCAGAATGGCTATCATCAACAAATCATCAAATGACAAGTGCTGTTGAGGATGTGGAGAAAAAGGAACCCTCGTGCACTGCTGGTGGGAATGCAGACTGTTGTAACCACTGTGGAAGACAGTATGGAATTTCATCATAAATTTAAAAATGAAACTCCCATTTGACCCACTGATCACAATTCTAGGACTATAGCCCAAGAAACCAGAAACACCAATCAGAAAGGATATATGCACCCCTATGTTCATAGCAACACAATTTATAATAGCTAAGATCTGAAAGCAGCCTAAGTGCCCATCAGCAGATGAGTAGATTAAAAAACTGTGGTATATATACACCATGGAATGATGTGCTGCTATAAACAAGGAATGATCTTTTAAAATTTGCAATAGTATGGATGGAACTGGAGAGCATTTTGCTAAGCAAAATAAGCCAGTCGGAGAAAGGTAAATATCACATGATCTCACTCATATTTGGGATATAATGATCAACATAATTTGATGAATAAGAATAGATCCAGAGACAAATGGTAGGGAAGAGGGAGTTAGAGAGCAACCAAAGGACTTGTAAGCATGCATATTAGCATAAGCAGTGGACACAGACACTAGGGCAGTGGGTACTTGCTTGGGGTGTGAATGGTTGCACGGTGGGGAGGTCAATTGGGAGAAAATGAGACATATGTAAAATTTTAGACAATAAATAATAAAAAATAAAAATGCAAGGATAAAGATATTTTGTGACATAAAATAAATACAATTTACACATTTCACATCCTTTTCTCAAAGAACTACTAAAACATATATTTTAAAAAGAAGCAAGCAACTCCAAAGAGAAGAGTGAGATAGAGAATTATCTTCCAAAAATTTGACAAGTATTTAGGTAGATTTGAACAAGTTGTAACTTTAGTAAACAAAAATATTGATAAGGGCCAATTTGAGGGTTATCAAAACTATATGTAACTGAATTACTAAAAAATAATAGCAAGTAACATGGAAGTTGAGTTAGTGAAGATTACATGGTTGAATGGGATCTTTCTTCAGAATGAGGATAGAAAATTGATTAACTTTAGTCTTTGTGTATCCTGTATGTGTTAAACTCTTTAGAGTGATCACTAAGACAATAGGATTAAAATGTATAACTTCAAATCAGAGGGTAAGGCACAATAAAATACTTCATTAGTAGTTAAAGAAGGAAAAACCTACAATAAAAATAATAAAATTACATATAACAAATAAGAACTGATAACTAATAATTAGAACATGTGAAATTTTTAAATATGCTATTGATAAGGACAAAATAAATAAAACATAAAACAATAACAAAAGTTGTGCAAAACCATCAAAAGAAAATTCTGAAATTATTGTAGAACCTAAATTAATCCTAAGAAGAAATATTTACCACATGATACATAAGACTTTTTAAAACTGATTTTGCAAAGTAAAAGTTGAACAAACCATGTGGATAGTTGAAAAATAAAAGCAGAATAAATGTATATAGTGCTCAATAATTAAACTTTCCAAAAGGTAATATTGTAACAACTTAGAAGTTTTGTTAGTGTAAAAATGGTGCAGGGAGAGATAAATAGATGAATCGTGTAAAGAGCCTAGGAAAAAAAATCTCATTTATATATAGGAATCAAAGATTTAGCTTTACATATGTAGATTAAAATGGGCAACATACTACACCTGACAAGCTCAAGTGACGCCTTCACAGTGAACCTTACAAACTGAGGGACAGAAAATAACCATATAGGATGGTCTGAAATTAAAACTAACTAAAAGCAGTTCATGGTAGGCAGTCATATCCCTGGGCAGTATTTTTCCCTGACAAAGGTTAATCTTTACCTTAACTGAGCCTGTTTGTCTTTTGCATATCTGGAATGTCAAAGTAATTTTTCTTTCCTGGACCCTTCAAAACACAGACACCGCACTGCAGAGATCACAAATCTGCTATTCTCTGGAACATTTTCTCAATCAGTGCAGATTTTACTTACCAGCAATTATCAGTTTGGCTCAAATAAACTCATAGAAATTCTCTACAGGCTTGAATGTTTCTTACAATGACACAAATGACAATGGCACTAATGGCCATTTATTTAGTGATACAAAAATTAGATATCATATATTTGAAAAGTAACATAATATTTTAAACTTATACTACAACCAAATTAAATTTTAGATGAAAACATAATGTAAAATTAAGAACCATTAAATCACTAGAAAAAAATATGGAAGAATATAAGTGAATACCTGTTTGACCATGAAATAGAGAAAAGTTTACTAATCAAGACCAAAAAATACAGTCTCTGAAGGTAAATATTGATAAATTAGATTTCATTAAATTTTAAAATATGGTATGGTAATATACATCATAATAAAGTTAAAAGGTAAACCACAAATGGAAAAGCCTAATTTGTTATCTATATGCTATCAACAAAGGTTAAGATTCAAACAAGAAAAATGAGAAAACCAACTGAAAAGCCAATTCACTGATGAGAAATCCTACATTCAAATTGGTGGAACCATATCTATACTAATAAAAGAGTAAGATGCAAATTGACTGTACCTGGGCTACACCCACAAGCCATGCTCACCAGCCAATCAGGAGAAAGTATGCAAATTCACCAAACCAAGATGGCTGCAGCCACAGAGTGAGCGGGTTTTCCCAGCAATGGAGAAAGCCAAGCTTCCTGCCCACTCTGGCCGACTCTGGCCTCTGCTCAAGGTTACAAAGTTTCAATTATAGAAGATAAATAAATCCCAACAAAAATGGTGGCAGCCACAGAGCTAAAGAGAATAGGAGGTTTGAGTTGCCCCTGGTGATGGAAGAAGCCAAACTTCCTCCTGCCCTGGCCTTCCTTGGCCTCTGATCAAGGCTACAAAGTTTCAATTACAGAAGATAAATAAACCCCATATACCAGGGCCTCCTCTTGGTTCACTGGGGGGCATGGCCAGCCTGAAAACCATCACAGGCCCCTCACTCAGGCTGTCCCAAGTCCCAAGGGAACCCACACCCTGATCTGGGACACCATTCAGGGAAAACCAGCCAGTCCCCACCCATGCATCAGGCCTCTATCCTATCTAATAAGAGAGTAATATGCAAATTGACTGTCACTCCAGCACACAAGATGACTGCCCCCATATGGTCAAAGATGGCTGCCCCCATGTCAACACAAGGTGGTCACCATAAGATGGCCAGCAGGAGAGGGCAGTTGGGAGGGACCAGGCCTGCAGGGAAGGCAGTTGGGGGTGATCAGGACATCAGGGGAGAGCAGTTAGGGGTGACCAGGATGGCAGAGGAGGGCAGTTATGGAGGACCAGGCCTTCAGAGGAGGGCAATTAGGGGTGACCAGGACTGCAGGGAAAAGTAGTTAGGGGCAATCAGGCTGTCAGGGGAACGGTAAGTCATCAATCAGGCTATCAAGGGAATGGTTAGGGGGTGATCAGGCTGGCAGACAGAAGCAGTTAGGAGCAATCAGGAAGGCAGGCAAGCTAGCAGTTGGGAACCAGCAGTCCTGGATTGTGAGAGGGATGTCCAACTTCCCAGGATAGGGCTTAAACAGGCAGTTGGACATCGCTCAAGGCACACTCCCCAGGCACGAATTTTGTGCACTGAGCCTCTTGTTGGTTCATAATTTAGTAGTATCTTCTACAGTGAAAACAGCATACCATAGAATCCAACATATACATTTCAATATGTCACATATATTTATAAATAAAATGATATTCATTATAAGCACTGTTTTTATTTATTTATATATTTTTGAAATATAGATATTGTTGAAAATATTAAATATGTCCCCTTATTTCTTCCATTGACCCTATACCCCATCTCCACCTCCCACCCCAAGCCTCTACAACCCTATTGTCTGTGTCCATGAGCTGTGCATATATGTATATAAGTTCTTTAGTTGATCTACTTCCCTCCTTCCCCCCGCACCCCCCCACACACACACACACACCCTCCCTCTGAGATTCTGCAATCTGTTCCATGCTTCTATGTCTCTGGATCTATTTTTTTCAAATTTATTTTTCTTCATTAGACTCCATATATGAGTCAGATCATGTGACACTTGCCTTTCTCTGACAGGTTTATTTCATTACAGTGTTTTTAAAAGAAAAAAAAAATAACCCTCTTCCTCAGTAGTAGAATCATATGTAAACTTCATGTTATTCCAAAAACATAACAGTTTATAGTGATAAAATTAATGACTTAAATTCACCTTTCACATTTGTTATAATAAAAATTTCTCAAAATTATATTGCTAAACCAGGACACTGTGGAGAATGTTTTAGCAGTCATATAAGTCTGGCATCCCTCCAGCCCCAAGTACTGGCAGAAGAAGAAAAAAATATATATCTTAAGGAAAATTTTACCAACTTATGTTTGCAGTCGATCCACAGGTTAAAATTCAATAATACCACAATTCAAAAAATCAAGATACTTGAGGAAAAAAAAGCTACTATAAGTGATAGTCAGCAGAAACAAAAAGCAACAGCTTTGGATACCAAATTGTGCAGACATTGGCATTTTCATATATGGATTATAGAATTGCTTCATAGCCAAAACCAGTTTGGCTCAGTGGATAGAGCGTCAGCCTGTGGACTGAAAGGTCCCAGATTCTATTCTGGTCAAGGGCATGTACCTTGGTTTTGGGCACATCCCCAGTTGGGGGTTTGCAGAAAGCAGTTGATCGATGTTTCTCTCTCATCGATGTTTCTAACTCTCTCTCTCCCTTCCTCTCTGTAAAAAAATCAATAAAACATATTTCAAAAAAAGAATTGCTTCATAGAAACAAACGAATGCAATTGGAAAGATAAGCAAGCAAAAAACTAGTTGGAATAAACTGGCATATTTTAGAACTTATAAGTTGGGAATGTAATTATTAGAATAAAATAAAAGTAAATTGATAAACAGAATACACAACACAGCTAAAGATAAAGTTAGTAAATTAAAATATATACCATTCTGGCCGGTATGGCTCAGTTGTTTGGGCATCATTCTGTGTACCCAGGAGTTTCCAGTTCCATTCTGAATCAGGGCACATGCCCAGTTTTTGGACTTGGTCCCTAGAAAGGGGTGGATAGGAGGCATCTGATGAATGTTCCGATCTCACATTGATTCCCCTCTCCCTCTCCCTTCCTCTCTCTAAAAGTCAATAAAATTATTTAATTAAAAAAAGATATACCTATAGAAATTATCCAGATTCATTCACAGAGTGATAAAGGGATGGTACACATAAAATAAATAAATAAATAAATAATAAAAACTACATTGAATTGCTTCTCGGCCTTTTGGCTAAGATCAAGTGTAGTATCTGTTCTTATCAGTGTAATATCTGATACATCCTCTATCTGAGGACATTATATTAAACTTGAGGTGTGGTGCACGAATTTGTAAACCAGTAGGGACCCTTGGCCTGGCTTGTGGGATAGGGCCGAAACCAGCTCTCCGACATCCCCTGAGGGGTCCTAGATTGCAAGATGGCACAGGCCAGGCTGAGGGACCCCACCGGTGCATGATTGGGCTGGGGAGGGATGTGGGAGGTTGTCCAGCCAGAGAGGGACCCAAGGAGGGCTCCAGGGCGTGTCTGACCCACCTGATCAGCTGGACCCCAGCAGCAAGCTAACCTACTGGTCTGAGCGTCTGACCCCTGGTGGTCAGGGCACATCATAGTGAGCAGTTCAGTAACCTCAGCATATCATTAGCATATTATGCTTCAATTGGTAGAACAGCCAACCAGTCGACCAGACACTTAGCATATGAGGCTTTTATTATATAAGATGTATTTTTGGAATAGGGAGATGGAATAGGAGCTTGTTCTGTCCACTCTGCCCATCAATCTGGTATTGCAGTACCTCCAGGAGTGGTACACACACACACAAAAAAATAAATAAATAAATAAATAAAGCATTGGTAAATACGGATCATTGAATGAGAAGGTCTAACATATCTTACAAAGTTTCTTAAGGGGAAATTATAGAATACAAAGAGCAGCAATACTAGAAAAGACGATGATTATGATTTTTTATAGCTGATGAAAAATCTAAATCTATAAATCCCACAAAAATGGTTTATTCCAAGTGAAATTTTAAAATCTATAAGTGGAATTAAAGATTCAACAATAAAAGACAAGATTTTACAGCAAAAAGGGATAAAGGAAAACAAAGGAAGACAATAATACTGACAGTAACTTCTCATCACCAACTAAAAAAAAATAAATAAATAAATAGTAAAATAATTGCTTCAAAAGAGTTGAAACAAAGTAACTTTTAAATTAGAATTGTATGCTCAGAAACAGTCTCTTCCAAGTATCAGGTTCTACTAAATACAATTGCAGATAAACAATAATGTTGAGAAAAATCCACAAAGAGACTTGATTAAATAAAGTACATCTGAAAATAAGGAAGAACTAGCTCAGAAGAATGATATTTGAAAAGGGATATATAATGAATAAAATTACATATGTGTATAAATTCTTCCAAATATTGTTAGCAAAGTTAATGATGAGGAGGAAGATGAGGATGAGAAAACTCATAATAATGTATAATTAGTTGGTTTAAAAAAAAAGAAAGGTATATAAACTCTAAACAATAATAATAGTTTGGAAAAAGTCATTAGAATTAAAACATTTTTAAGTCATAGTAACCAAATACTGTTCTGTGTTTAGAATATTTAAAAGCTATATAAATTTGGACATTTTAAAATTAAATAAAAATTTCAAGGGCAATCATTAAAGAAAGTAAAATTGTGTCCATAAGTGTAAAAATTTAATGAAGAGCAAAGTGAATAAAAAACAAAAAGAAAAGCAAGACAGTCAGAAATAGGCAAGGAAGGATATAAAGAACGAATAGAACTAAAAAGTAGGATAACTATAAATTAAAAACTAAAATTGGGGAAACAAACACATTTCTAATTTGACAACTATCATAAGTTAAATGATAAATTATTAGAATAAAAATATTGCTTTATCCAAACTGACAATAATATATGTTACTAGAGGCCTGGTGCACAAAATTCATACATAGGACGTGTGTGGGGGGGTGTCCCTCAGCCCAGCCTGCACCCTCTCCAATCTGGGACCCCTCGAGGGATGTCCCACTGCCTGTTAAGACCCAATTGAGGGGTGTCTGAATGTCCTCTCACAATCCAGGACTGATGGCTCCCAACTGCTTGTGTTTGCCAGTATGATCACCCCCTAACCAATACCCTGCCAGCCTGATCAACACCTAACTGCTCCCCTGCCAGCCCAATTGACCCTAACTGCCCTCCCCTGCCGGCCTGGTCACCCACAACTTCCCTCCCCTGCTGGCTTGGTCATCCCAAACCACCCTCCCATACTGACCTGGTCACCCCCAACTGCCCTCCCCTGCAGGCCTGCCTCCCCAACTGCTCTCTCCTACAGTTCTAGTCACCCATAATTGTTCTCTCCTGCCAGCCTGGTCCCCACAACTGCCCTCCCCTGCAGGCCAGGTTTCCCTCAACTGCCCTCCTCTGCAGGCCTGGTCCCTCCCAATTGAACTTCCCTGCAGGCCTAGTTGCCACCAATTGCCCACCCCTACTGGCTTGGTCACCCCTAACTGTCCTCCCCTTCAGGTCTTGTCTCCCTCAACTGCTCCCCCTGCAGGCCTTGTCCCCCCTAACTTTCTTCCCCTGCAGGCCTAGTCCCTCCCAACTGCCCACTCCTATAGGCCTGGTCACCCCCAAACTGCTCTCCCCTGCAGGCCTGACCCTCCACAACTGCCCTTCCCTTCAGGTCTGGTCCCTCCCCCCAACTGCCCTTGCCTGCATGTCTTGTCCCCCCCCCCCAACTGCCCCTCCCTGCAGGCCTGATTGTACCCAACTACCCTCCCTTGCAGGTCTGGTCCCTCCCAGCTGCCCTCCCTTGCAGGCCTTGTTCCACCCAACTGCCCTCCCCTGCTGGCTAGATCACCCAGAATTGCCGTCCCCTGCAGGCCTGGTTGCTCCCAACTGCCCTCCTCTGCTAGACATCTGTGGCAGCCATCTTGTGTCCACATGAATGTGGCCATCTTTGACTTCATGGGGACAGCCATCTTGTGTGTTGGAATTATTGTCAATTTTCATATAAGGCTTTTATTATATTGGATGTGCCAAAGAAACACTTAAAGCATAAGTTTTCAGAAAGAATAAAATAAGAAAAGGATGAAAAAAGATGTTGTGGACAAATACTGAACAACAGAAAAGTGAGATTGTTATAGTGATATGATACAGTGAATTATTTTAGGAAATTCTAAAAATAGCAATTGTATCCACATAATAATAACAGTTTTCTTTCATCAGGAATATGTAACATTTTAAACAAATCAAAATAGCCATCAAAATATATAAAGCAAAAAGCTGATAGAATTATAGGGAGAAATTGACAAAATACTTATAGTACCTCAATTACCTATAAGTTGATCTTGTGCTAGGCAAAAAATGAACCTTTTCTAGAAAACATGAGAAGTTAGTAGGACAGTTTAATGTTAAATGTACAAAATAGATTTTTTTTGCAATAATGAGAAATGTAATCATAACAATTAAGTTACCATTTGTAATGAATCTTTAAAACATCTAGGATTAACTTAAAAATTACAAGGGCAATATAAATTAGAAAAAAAAATAAAATCTATCATTTTTCTGGAAGGGTAATTTAATGTAACATACGTATCATTCTTAAATCAGTATCTAGATTAAATGTGATTTCTATAGTAATACTATTATGACTGGGGATTAAATTTGGGATATCAGTAAAGGTATTTAAAAATTCACAGTGAAGGCATAATCTTGGAAAAGAAAAATAGGGAGAGGTACTTTCCTTTGTCAGATGTTAAAATTTACTATAATGTAGCTGTTGGCAGACCAATACAAATGGCACAGAAATAAATAAATTAAACAAAAAAATCTGAAAATTCATTTATTGACCCAATTAATTAGAAATAGCTCAATTCACTTAACATCTCTCCTCAGAAGAATCAGGAGAATACAGTGGATAATATCAGCAAAGTGGTAACATTGCTACCATGGGCCCCCACCACTAACATCCATTTGATCAATTATTTGCATATGAAAAACTTTCACAAGAGCCAGGTTTTATAAGTGAGGAATTAAAGCACATAGATGAAGCATGGAAACAAGAAAATGAGGAAGTCAATATATATATTTACTTAACCCCTAATACCACTCCTCCAAGCCCAGACAGCCAAATGGAATGTGTAAGGCAAGCAGGTCAAACAGGGCCCAAATAAACAAGGTTTAAGTTTATGTGGGCCGCAAAAAATAAGCTTCAATTTTCATAGTGTAAGGCAACTTAGGTTAGAACCCTCAAACCTGCATTCTGAGACATATGCTTACAAGCCCATAATTAAACCCCTTCCCACTTGGGCCCTAGCTTTGAAAAATCTGATTCCCAGCCCCAACCCTCTTTCCAGCTATGACCTAGCCTTGAAAAAGCTCTTTCATTGTACTTGCAGGGACAACAAATCATGCCAAGCTTCCATAGGAGGGCCAACTGTGGGCACCAGCTGGGTCCTTTGATTGTAGCTCCCCCTTACCATCATCATAGGGGGGCTGCAAAAGCCCAGGAAAAACCCTGGAACTGGGAACAAAGAACTTAGTTCCCTTTATAAGATCAGAGGCCACTGAGATCAGCACTCAGCTTTGGGAACTGATTTCCCTGGGCCACAGCACAGGTGCTCCTGCAATAAAGTGCCTTTTCTGAATCTTCCAAGTGCCTGGTTTTGTGTTCTCTTGTCGCCTGGTACTTTCTGCAACAATAGAAACAGTTTTATTTCAGTAGAGACATGCTGAATACAAAGGGCTGAAATAAATGAGTAATCATTAACATAAAATAATAGAAAATTTTAATAAAAATTAATATTTTTTCTTGAACATTAACTTACCAGATACTGAATAACTTCACAAACTAACAAGTGTAATGCAAATAAACCTATTTTTCTTGTTCTCTGAAAGCAAAATAGTTCCTGTTGTGCACACCAAACAAGTCAGTCCAAGACTAATGACGTGGCCATTGGCTGCTAAAATATTCACTGTTAGTATTAGTGGAGAGAAATGATGTGCCTGTGCTTAAGGCACATAAGTGAAATGAATGCAATACAATTATAGTAATTGGTCATTAGTGAATGTTGTAGTTCGTTATTAATAACTAGAGGCATGGTCCATGAAACTCATGCAAGGGTAGGGTCCCTCAGCCTAGTTGGTGATCAGAGCCTTCCTTCCCTCAGCTGCCGGCTCCCATTGTCCTAAATGACTTCTGTGACCCAGGCTCCCAGAAGGCTGCAAAGTACAGTTCCCATGGCTAGACATCATGACAGCTCCTATGGCTTCAGGCTCCCAATCAATGCTTTCAAAACCAGGCTCCAGGAGTCAGTTGTAAACACAGGGTCATAGTAGAGCTCAGCACCTTTATCCCAGGCTTTTGATTTACTCATCCCAGCACCAAGCCTTACCTCTGTCCCCAGCAGCAACCTTTCCCAGTGACACCACTACATTGCTGACTCAGAATCCCTGGGAATAATGACTAGTAAAATACTTTGCCTGCTGAAGTCAGTATGTACAGACTGAGAAGGGTGCCTACATCCACAAATGTGCTAACACCAATGCAAGGCTGAAAAAAATCATAAATAGTTATTAAACATGACACCATCAAAGGAAACTAATAAAATTCCAATAACTAACTCTAATGAAATGAAGATATATGCACTGGTGTGACAAAAATAATCATCTTAAGGAAATTCAATAAACTACAAGAGAACACAGAAAATTTTATTTTCTAAATAAAATTAAGAAAAGAATGCATAAATGAAATGAGATCAATAAGAATATATAAACCATTAAGAAATAACTTATAGATATCCTAGAGTTGAAGACTACAATGATACAACTGAGGAATTTAATAGTGAACCTCAACATCAGATAGGACAAAGCAGAACACATAATTAGTGAATTCAAAAACAGGTCTTTTGAAATCAAACAGTCTGAGAAGCATAAAGAAAAAAAATTAAAACTGAAGAAAGCTTACATGGATTATATAATACCATTAAAAGAAACAATCTATGCATTATTATGATTCCAGAAAAAAAAAGAGAAAGATGTTGGTTCAAGGTTACCAATTTCTGGCTATCTATCCTATCTAATAAAAGAGTAATATGCAAATTAACCATCACTCTGCTACACCCACAAGCCATGCCCACCAGCCAATCAGGAGCAAATATGCAAATTAACCCAATCAAGATGGCTACTGCCATAAGGAGCAGGAGGGAGGCTTGGGTTTCCCAGGTAATAGAGGAAGCCAAGCTTTCCACACACCCTGGCCAGCCCAGGCCTCGGCTTACGGCTACAAAGTTTCAATTATAGAAGATAAATAAATTCCAACAGAAATGGCTATCACCATGGAGCTAACAGAAGGCTTGGCTCCACTTCAGGCTAAAAAGTTTCAATTGTTGAGGATAAATCCCAGATACCAGGGCCTCCACTTGGTTGCCAGGGGTTGTGGCCGGCCTGCAAACCACCACTAACCCCTCGCCCAGGCCACCACAAGCCCCAAGGGAACCCCCACGCTGATCTGGGGCATCCTTCAGGGCAAACCAGCCTGCCCCCACTCATGCACCAGCCCTCTATCCTATCTAATAAAAGAGTAATATGCAGATTGACCATCACTCCAACATACAATATGGCTGCCCCCATGTGGTCAAAGTTGGCTGCCCCATGTGGACACAAGATGGCCATCACACGATGGCAAGCAAGGGACGGCAGTTGGGAGGGACCAGGCCTTCAAGGGAGGGCAGTTGGGGGCAATCAAGCCTGCAGGGGAGGAAAGTTATGGGAGAGACCAGGCCTTCAAGGGAGGAAAGTTGGGAGGGACCCAGGCCTGAAGGGAAGAACAGTTGAATGGGACCAGGCCTGAAGGGGAAGGCAGTTAGGGGCAAACAGGCTGGCAGGGGAGCAGTTAGGCATCAATCAGGTTGTCACGGGAGTGGTTAGGGGTTATCAGGCTGGCATACAGAAGGAGTTAGGGGCAATCAGGAAGGCAAGCAGGCAGCCAAGCAGTTGGGAGCCAGCAGTCCTGGATTGTGAGAGGGATGTTCGACTGCCTGTTTAAGCCTGATCCCACCAGACATCCCACTGGATCAGACCTAAACAGGCAGTCAGACATTCCTCAATGGGTCCCAGATTGGAGAGGGTGCAGGCTGATCTGTGGGACACCCCCCACTGTGCACGAATTTCATGCACCAGGCCTCTAGTATATATACACAACACTAATATGCAAATACACAGAATGGCAGGACAACTGAACAATTGAACAGAACAACTGAACAAGTGGTCTCTATGATGTGTGACGACCACCAGGATGCACATGAAGAACATGGCAGGCGTTGGCAGAAGACAGCACAGCACAGAACATAGCAGGCATTGGCAGCAGCAGGATAGTGGTGCAGGTGAGCAGGGGCAGTAGCTGTCATCGGTGTGAGCCCCTGGTGGTTACTGAAAATTTTTTGCTCCTGTGCACCACAGTACTTCCTGGTGCTTGCACCAGCCCTGATCACTCAGTGCTGTGAATGGGTTTGAGCAGTGGCTACCTGCCCCAATTGTTCTTCAGGGCTTCTTCACCTACCCCTGCTCCTGAGTGGTGATTGGGGCAGCAGCTGCCACTTGCACCCTCTCACAGTGCTCCCCAATTTCTCCTTGCTCTCAGTGGATGTCAATGGGGCTGGTGCTATCAGCAAGTAGGACTGGTGGTGGCAGGAGTGGGGCTGCTGGCAGACAGGAGACCTGGAGCTATGGTGGGAGAAGCTGGGCGGTGGCATAGAGGATGGACTGAGTCCTGCCCCTGTGCCTGCCACAGCCTTGCGGCCCACAGTTCCTTTCAAGATGCCCCTAGTAAGATAAATAATTCCCAGAAATATAATGTACTACATGGTGACTCTATTATGTAATTGAAAGTAATTAAGAAAGTAAGTCTTATTTTTAGTTTTATTGAAAAACTAGAGGCCTGGTGCACAAAATCATGCACAGGTATGGTCCCTAGGCCTAGCTTGTGAGCAGGGCCATCTTCCCTAGCTACCAGCAGCTATCCCTGCCCACTGCCACCACCTACTCCAGTTCCCCATTCACCATCCAGGTATGGGAGTCTGATAGCTGGGGAAGGGACAGAGAGTTTGGCCATTCCAGCTCACTTGCCAGCCCCACCTCAGCCACCGTTCACCTTATGTGTGTGGGGAAACCAGTGGGGTGGAGGCCGCCACTTGCAAACCCACCTCCCCACACACACACACATACTCATCCTGGTTCCCTGTTCAGCATTGGAGATTGGAGTCTGCCAGCCAGGAAAAGTGACTGAGAGGTAGTCAGTAGACCTCATAGTGACTGGTCACATGGTCGTTCTGGCTGTTCTGCCATTATGGTCACTGGGCTTTTATTATATAGGACTAAAGGCCCAGTGCCCAAAATTTGTGCACAGGGGGTGTCCCTCAGCCCGGCCTGCACCCTTTTGCAATCTGGAAGCCCTCAGGCAATGTCTGACTGCCAGTTTAGGCCCAATCTGGGACAGTTGGCTCCTAACCACTCACCTGCCTGCATGCCTAATTGCCCCTAACCACTCTGCCTGCCTGCTTAATCACCCCTTACCACTTGCCTGCTGGCCTGGTCACCCCAACTGCTCTTCTGCCTGCATGATCTCTCCTAACCACTTGCTTGCCTGCCTGCCTGATCTCCCCTAACTGCTTTCCTGCTGCCTGTTTGCCCTTAACCACTCTGCCTTCCTTCCTGATCACCTCTAACTGCCTCTGCCTTGGCTCCCACCTCTGTGTCTTCATCCAGAAGGTCTGGAAGGATGTCCAGAAGGTCATTCAGCTGTCCGGTCTAATTAGCATATTGCACTTTTATTATTACAGATAGGACTAGAGGTCAAGTGCACAAAATTTGTGCAGGGGGGTGGGTCCCACAACCCAACCTGCACCCTGTCCAATCTGGGAGCCAGTACCCTGCAGCCTATTGTGCTGTGGTCCCAGGGACAGCAACACCCAGCAATGGTGGGTCCTCAGCCTCCCTCCAGATACAGAAGGAAAGAAAACCTAAGCAGCAAGCCTAGAGGATGCCCAGGAGGGACGTGCTTGCTGAGCTTCCATGTAGAAGGCCGTGTGCTTCCCAGAGGCCCTTTGGGGTCAGGGCTGGACGCTTGCTTCATCGCCTTGGGCTTCTCTGACTCCCCCCACCCTTAAGTTGTAGCTCACCAACTTCATGGAGGGAGGATGTTTGAGGACCCGCCATTGCTGAGTGTTGTTGGCCCTGGGACTGCAGGGCACTGGCACCCTCCGGCGCTGGGTGTTCTGTGGGGAGCAGTGCCTGGGCTCAGAGAGTAGGGGTGGGTAGGGAGCAAGCTAGAGGAGAGGAGGTCAGGGTGATTCATTCCAATGGATCTCAGTCCAAGGCTTCATTCAAATGCAGAAAGCTCTTTGGTGGTGTCAGTTTGGCTCAAGTAAACTCATAAAAGTTCTCTACAGGTTTGAATGTTTTAACATGAACACGACATATGCACCTGCTGGTTTCTGAGGGCGAGGCAACAGAATCAGTCCATGAGGTCTGCCGTGAAACTATAGAGGAGTCTCTTTTTGCTGTCAAAAACCAGGTCACCCTTAGAAAGAGTGTAGAAAACCGGAAATGGATTTACAAAGAAACAGAAGTGAACAGAGATGCTCCTGCACTCATTTCTACCCAGACAGGCTGATTTCTCAAACATCCTCTCTCCCTGAAGTTGGTGAACTGTGGCCTAAGGGTGGGGGAGTCAGAGAAGCCTTAGGTGAGGTCAAGGCTCTTATAACTATACGGATATAAAAATAGAGAATTTTATCAACATTCAAATTCTTCTCACTCAATTGTTCTCTCCTAGCAAACATCTACCAAAAAGTAACCACTATCCTGATTTTTATCAATCTTCTTGAATTCGGAGAGACTTTGCCTGTGTCCCAATATGTGGTATAACTTTGAAAATGTCCAATTGTACTTGGGAAATGTATATTTTGTAACTTTGGAGTGAAATGTTCTGAAGATGTCAATTAAGTCCATCTGATCAAGTGAACCATTTAGGATTGACGTTTCTTTGCTGATTTTTTGTCTGGAGGAATTGTCCAGTGATGTCAATGGGCTATTAAAGCCACCTACTGTGATTGTATTGCTGTTGATCTCTCCCTTGATATCTTTCAAAAGTTTTTTTTTTATGTACCTGGATGCCCCAGCATTGGGAGCATATATATATTTACCAGAGGTATGTCCTCTCCTTGTATTGATCCCTTTAGTATTATGAAGTGGCCTTCCTTATCTCTTGTTATGTCCTTCACTTGGAGATCTAATTTGTCAGATTCAAGTATTGCTACCCCAGCTTTTTTTTTTTTTTTTCAATTCCATTTGCCTGAAAGATATTTTTCCATCCCTTCACTCTCAATCTGTGTGAGTCCCTTGTTCTGAGGTGGATCTCTTGTAGACAGCATAAGTATGAGTTATGTTTTCTTATCCATCCATCTACTCCATGTCTTTTGATTGGACCATTTAATCCATTTAAATTTAATATTATTATTGATAGGTACTTATTTGTACTCATTTTTATTCTTTGTGACCGTGTTTCCTCTTGCCTTTATATTTCTTCTTTTTTTTACAGCAGTCCCTTTAGCATATCTTGCATTGCTGGCTTAGTAGTGATAAACTACTCCCTTAGCCTTTTTGTGTGTGTGTGTATGTGTGTGTGTGTGTGTGTACAAAATATATAAAAATATATTTTTTGATTGATTTCAGTGATGAAGTGAGAGATAGAAGCATCAATGATGAGAAAGAATCATTGATAGGCTGCCTCCCACATGCACCACACTGGTTATTGAGCCCACAGTCTGGGCAGGTGCCCCGACTAGGAGTCAAGCTATGACCTCCTGGTTTATAGATACATGTTAAACAATTAAGCCAAACCAGCCAGGCTCCCTTTCAATTTTGAATGATAGCCTAAATGGATAGAGTATTCTTGGATTCAATCCCTTGCTTTGCATCACTTTGTATACTCCATTCCCTTTTGGCCTCATGTATTTCTGTTGAGAAATCATTTGATAGTCTAATATAACTTCCCCTGTAGATAACTTTCTTTCTCTCTCTTATAGCCCTTAAGATTCTTTCTTTGTCATTAATGTTTGCCATTGTAATTACTACGTCTCTTGGTATGGGTCTTTTTGGATTCATTTTTTTGCGGACTCTCAGTGCTTGTGTGACTTTTTTCCCACCCAATTCAGGGAAGTTTTCTGTCATTATTTCTTCAAATAGATTTTCTAATCCTCTTCTTGTCAGTCTGGCATCCCTATTATACGTATGTTACTTCATTTCATGTTGTCCCAAAGCTCCCTTAGTCTTTCCTCTTTGGGTGTATTTTTCTGCCCTGTCTTCTAATTCACTAATTCTGTCCTCCACTTCCTCTAGTCTACTGTTGAAACCTTCCATTGTGTTTTTTAATGTAGTAATATAATATTTTATTTCCTCTTGAATCTTACATAAATTGTTGATTTTCTCCTCCAGCATAATTGAAAAAGCATAGAGTTTAGGAACTGTATGAAACCTTATTCTAATTCTTTTTTCTGACATACTGCATGCCTCTTTTTTTCTTTAGTACCTTTTCTTATGACACCTCTTTTTCTTTCCTTCGGGGGTTGTTTCTTTAGCTCCCCACTTTTGCTCTCACAGAAGAGTCCAAGTCCTGAGATGCATAGAGCCCTGGGCTGGCACCTGGGGCTTAGCAGGCAGGGAGTGCAGACTGAGGCTCACAGGCAGGATGCATGGGGCCAGGGCAATGCAGTGGTCTTGGAGCACAGACAGAAGCTTGATTCCTGGATGCACAGGGCCAGGGCTGACAGTGTTAGCTTGGCAGGAGGGGAGCATAGTTCGAGACTTACTGGCCAGACATAGAGTGCCTGGGACTGACACTGTGGGCCAGTGGCAGGGGGGTGCACTCCAGGACCCACAGGAGCCCACACTCTTTGAATCTGCAGCTGAGGCAGCAGGCCTTTGGACAGAGTGGCTAAGGATCCGGGGTAGTGTCTAAAGCCAGTCTGGCTGGTGGTAAGGCTGGGTTCCTAGTCACAGCAGCTCTCCCCTTCAATATGGCATGGTTTATGTTGAGCTGGCTGCCCCAGGAGTGATTTCAGCAGTAGCAGGGCCTCTCTATCTAGGAGAGTGTCATCCACTAGCCCCTGAGAGTCCTGCAAGATCTAACTGTCCCTCACTCACAACCACATGTACCGCAGACATCCACAAACTCCCCTTTCACTCCCTCACTCACTCACAGTCTTTTTCCTCACTGACATCCTGTCAGTGCCATCTTCTGTCACCATGTCTGACTTATTTTACTCAACATTGAATAACTGAGAATCATTAAGTACTGATAGACTTTTTATTTCCAATGCTTTATAATATTTCATTGCATGAATGCATTAATTTAATTAACTATCTATTAATTCAACTATTTATGAACAAGTGTATTGTTTAGAGTTTGGGGCTATTGCCACTATGAACATTTTTGTACATATTTATTGACATGTCTTTGATGAATATATGAACACTTTTAAGTGTATACCTATGAGGTAAATAAAGGTCATATAATAGTGGTATATTAAACTTTAGTAAATACAATAAAAAAATTTCCAAAGTAGTTGTACCAATATATATTATAAAAATAAATTTATGTGAATGTCAGATAATCTATATGCTTGCTCATCCTTGACAATGTTTATCACTTTCATTTTACCACTTTTTTTTTAAGTATGTAGTGGTATTTCACTGTAATTTCAATTTCAATTTTTTGATGTCTAGATACAATTGAGTACCTTTTATTTATTTTATTTATTTTTATTTTTTTAATATATTTTTTATTGATTTTTTACAGAGAGGAAGGGAGAGAGATAGAGAGCTAGAAACGTCGATGAGAGAAACATCGACCAGCTGCCTCTTGCACACCCCCTACTGGGGATGTGCCCACAACCAATGTACATGCCCTTGACCGGAATCGAACCCTGGACCTTTCAGTCCGCAGACTGATGCTCTACCACTGAGCCAAACTGGTTTCGGCTGAGTACCTTTTATTTGTATTGATCTTGTGTATACTCTTTTTTGAAATGCCTGATCAAATATTTGTTCATTTATGTTTTTTATTAAAGATTTGTATAAATTTTTATATGTTCTCCATGAAGTACTACTGTCATATACAGTTATTTCATATATTTTTTCCACCTTAAATATTTATCTTGCATCTTCTACTTTGATAGTCCTGGCTTGTTTTTCTAAACTTGCTATGGTGTTTTTAAATTTTGCATTTATTTTCCTTCATAGTTTTTATGTTCTCTGTTTTCTCTAACCCAGATTAAAGAAAATACTTTGTGCTCTTGCAGAATTATTGTTTTCTTTTTTTTTCTTTTTTTTTAGTTTTTATGATTTTATTTTATTTTTATTTATTTATTTATTTTTGATAGTGTAATTTTTATTAAGGTATTATATGTATACATATCTTACCATTGACCCCCCCACCCCCCGCACTCCCATACATGCGCTCCCACCCCAGAGTTTTTCGTCCATTGGTTTTGCTTATATGCACGCATACAAGGCCTTTGGTTGATCTCTATCTCCCCCATATCTCCCTACATTCCCTGCTGTAATTTGACAGTCCGTTTGCTGCTTTACTGTCGCTGTACCTATCTTTTTGTTCATCAGTTTATAATGTTATTTATTATCCATAAATGAGTGAGATCATGTTGTGTTTTTACTTCATTGACTGGCTTATTACACTCAGCATAATGTTCTCCAATTCCATCCAGATTGCTGCAAATGATAAGAATTCCTTCTTTTTTATGGCAACATAGTATTCAATTGTGTAGATGTACGATAGTTTTTTTTATCCAATCATCTGCTAATGGGCACCTAGGCTGTTTCCAAATCCTAGCTATTGTAAATTGTGCTGCTATGAACATAGGGGTGCATATATCCTTTCTGATTGGTGTTTCTAGTTTCTTAGGATATATTCCTAGGAGTGGGATTACTGGGTCAAATGGGAGTTCCATTTTCAGTTTTTTGAGGAAACTCCACACTGTTCGCCACAGTGGTTGCACCAGTCTGCATTCCCACCAGCAGTGAAGGAGGGTTCCTTTTTCTCCACAACCTCGCCAACACTTGTCCTTTGTTGATTTGTTGATGTTGGCCATTCTGACAGGTGTGAGATGGTACCGCATTGTTGTTTTGATTTGCATCTCTCGGATAATTAGTGACTTTGAGCATGTTTTCATGAGCCTCTTGGCCTTCCTTCTGTCTTCTTTTGAAAATATGCTATTTAGGTCCATTGCCCATTTTTTAATTGAATCATTTATATTCCTTTTATTTAGTTGTATAAGCTATCTGTAGATGTTGGAGTTTAAACCTTTATCAGTTATAACATTTGCAAATATGTTCTCCCTTACAGTGGGCTTTCTTGTTTTGTTGATGGTTTCTTTTTACTGTAAAAAAAAGCTTTTTATTTTGATGTAGTCCCATTTGTTTATTTTCTCTTTAGCTCCCATTGCTCTAGGGGCAGTATCAGTGAAGAAGTTCTTTTGGCATATGTCAGAGATTTTGGTACCTGAGGATGCCTCTAGTATTTTTATGGTTTCCTGTCTTATGTTTAAGTCCTGTATCCATTTTGAGTTTATTTTTGTGTATGGTGTAAGTTGGTGATCTAGTTTCATTCTTTTGCATGCATCTGTCCAATTTTCCCAACACCATTTATTGAAGAGACTGTCTTCAATCCATTGTATATTAGTGCCTCCTTTGTTAAATATTAATTGAGCATAGTGATTTGGGTTGATATCTGGGTTCTCGATTCAATTTCATTGATCTATATGTCTGTTATTGTGCCAGTACCAGGCTGTTTTGAGACCAGTGGTTTTGTAATACAGCTTGAAATCTGGTATTGAGATCCCTCCTACTTTATTCTTCTTTCTCAGAATTGCTGTGGCTATTCGGGGTCTTTTTTTTGTTCCAGATGAATTTTTGGAGAGTTCTTTTTAGGTCTGTGAAATATGCCCTTGGTATTTTAATGCTGCTATGAACATAGGGGTGCATATATCCTTTGAACCTATAGATTGCTTTGGGAAGTATGGACATTTTGATGATGTTGATTCTACCAATCCATGAACATGGTATGTTCTTCCATCTGTTTACATCTTTCTCTATCTCTTTTTTCAGTGTCTTGTGGTTTTCCGCATATAGGTCTTTTACCTCCTTAGTTAAGTTTATTCCTAGGTATCTTAGTTTTTTTTTGTGCTATGGTAAGTGGGATTGCTTTTTTAGCCTCTGTTTCTGTAAGTTCACTGTTAATGTATAGAAATGCCATAGATTTCTTGCCATTAATTTTGTATCCTGCTACATTGTCAAATTCATTTATTAAGTATATTAGTTTTTTGATGGAGTCTTTTGTTTTTTTTTATGTACAAAATCATGTCATCTGCAAATAAGGATAACTTTACTTCTTCTTTTCCACTTTGGGTGCCTTTTTTCCTCCTTCTTGTCTAGTTGTAATGGCTAGTATTTCCAGTACTATGTCAAACAGGAGTGGTGAGAGTGGGCATCCCTGTCCTGTTCCTGTTCTTATAGGAAATGGTTTTAGTTTTTGCCCACTGAGTATGATGTTTGCTGTGGGTTTATCATATATAGCTTTTATTATGTTGAGGTATCATCCTTCTATTCCCACCTTATTGGAAGTTTTTATCAGGAAAGGGTGTTGGATTTTATCAAATGCTTTTTCTGTATCAGTTGATATGACTATATGATTTTTATCTCTCAATTTGCTTATGGGATGTATTACATTAATTGATTTGTGGATATTGTACCATCCTTGCATTCCCTGAATAAATCCTACTTGGTCATGGTGTATGATTTTTCTGATGTGCTGCTGGAGCCGATTTGGTAGAATTTTGTTGAGGATTTTGGCATCTATGTTCATGAGGGATATTGGCCTATAATTCTGTTCCATTGTGTTGTCTTTATCTGGTTTTGGTAATAGGGTGATGCTGGCTTCATAAAAGGAGCTTGGAAGTGTTACTTTATCTTGAATTTTTTGGAATAATCTGAGAAGGATCGATTTTAGTTCTTTCTTGAATGTTTGGTAAAACTCTCCTGTGAAGCCATCTGGCCCTGGGCTTTTGTTTGCTGGATTGTTTTTTATGACTGTTTCAATTTCTTCCAAAGTTACTGGCCTATTGAGATTTTTAGATTCTTCTTGATTGAGTTTTGGAAGGTTATATATTTTTAGGAATATGTACATTTCCTCCAAGTTGTCCAGTTTGTTGGAATAGAGTTATTCATATTATTTTGTAACAATCTTTGTATTTTGGGGGGGTCTGTTGTTATTTCACCTCTTTCATTTCTGATTTTGTTTATTTGGGTCCTCTCTCTTTGTTTATTGGTTAGCCTGGGTAGAGGTTCATCAATCTTGTTTATCCTTTCAAAGAACAAGCTCTTGATTTTGTTTATCTTTTGTGTTGTTTCTTTGGTCTCTATGTCGTTTATGTCTGCTCTGATTTTTATTATTTCCTTCCTTCCGCTTACACTGGGCTTTTCTTATTGCTCTTTTTCTAATTCTTTGAGTTGTAGAGTTAGATAATTTATTACCACTTTTTTCTTGGTTTTTTTTTTTGTTTGTTTGTTTGTTAGTTTTTTTGTAGTATGCTTGTAGAGCTATGAACTTCCCTCTCAAGATCGCTTTTGCTGTGTCCCATAAATTTTGGATTGTTGTGTTTTCATTGTCATTTGTTGCCAGGATGTTTTTTATTTCTTCCTTGATTTCTCTGGTAACCCAGTCCTTGTTTAATAGCATGCTGTTTAGTCTCGATGTGTTTGATTTCTTTGGATTATTTTTATTGTAGTTTATTTCCAGTTTTATGCCACTGTGATCTGAGAAGATGATTAATATGATTTCTGTCTTCTTGAATTTGTAGAGACTTTGCCTATGTCCCAACATGTGATCTATCTTTGAGTATGACCCATGTGTACTTGAGAAAAATGTATATTCTGCGGCTTTGGGGTGAAATGTTTTGAAGATATCAATTAATCCATCTGGTCCAGCGAGTCATTTAGGATTTATGTTTATTTGCTTATTTTTTATTTGGATGATTTGTCCAAAGGTGACAGTGGGGTATTAAAATCTCCTACTATGATTGTATTGCTATTAATCTTTCCCTTAATGTTCTCCAGCAGGTTTTTTTTTTTTTTTTTATGTATTTGGGTGCTCCTGTATTGGGTGTATGTATGTTTACCAGGGTTACTTCTTCTTGTTGGATTGCTCCCTATAGTATTATGAAGTGGCCTTCATCATCTTTTGTTATGTCCTTCACTTTGAGATCTAATTTGTCAGATATAACTATGGCTACCCCAGTTTTTTTTTTGTTTGTTTGTTTTGTTTTGTTTTTGTTTTTGTTTTTCCATTTGCCTGGAAAAACTTTTTCCATCCCTTTACCCTCAGTCTGTGTGCGCTTTTTTTCTGAAATGGGTTTCTTGCAGACAGCAGATATATGGGTCTTGTTTTGTTTTTGTTTTTTATCCAATCCATTACCCTATGTCTTTTTTATTGGAGCATTTAATCCATTTACATTTAAAGTTGTTATTGATAGGTACTTATTTGAAGCATTTTTATTCTATACCCCCATGTTACTTCTTCACTTCCTATTTCTTTATTTTTACAGTAGACCCTTTAGCATTTCTTGCATTGCTGGTTTGGTGGTGATAAATTCCTTTAGTCTTTTTTTGCCTGTGAAGCTCCTGATTTCACCTTCAATTTTTATTGATAGCCTTGCTGGGTACAGTATTCTTGGATTCAGACCCTTTCTGTGCATGACTTTGTATATTTCATCCCATTCCCTTCTGGTCTGAGGAGTTTCTGTTGAGAAATCAGTTGCTAGTCTGATGGGGGTTCCTTTATATGTAACTTTCTGTCTCTCTCTGCCTGTTTTAAGATTCTTACTTTGTCGTTGTACAAGGTGTTTGCCAATTTAATTATAATGTGCTTTGGCGTCAGTCTTTTGGGATTCATTTTGCTTGGGACTCTGGGAGCTTCTTGTATTTGTGTGGGCTTCTCTATCTCAGTTTTTTGTCATTATTTCTTGAAATGTTTTTTTTTTAATGCCTTCCTCAGTTTCCTTTCCTTCTGGAACCCCTATTATTCTAATATTGTTTTGTTTTGTATTGTCCCAAATTTCCTGTAGGCTCTCCTCCTGCTTTTTAATTTTTTTTTTCTAGAAGCTGTTCTAATTGGGTGTTTTTTTTCCCATCTTGTCTTCTAGCTCACTGATTCATTCCTCTGCTTCTTCTAGTCTACTTTTGATGCTTTCTATTGAGTTCTTTACAGTAGCTATGTCATTTTTCATTTCTTCTTGGTTCATCTTCATTTCCTCTTGGTTCTTCTTCATTTCCTCTTGGTTCTTCTTCATTTCCTCTTGGTTCTTACTCATATTGTCAAATTTGTCTTCCATTCTTTTTAGCCATCTTATGATCATTACTCTGAATTCTTTCTCTGGTAGGTTGCTTGCCTCTAACTCGTTTACTTCCTGTTCTGGTGATGCCTGCTTTTCTTTCATGTGCGGGCTATTTCTTTGTCTCCCCATGGTCTCTCTTTTCAGGATGTCTGGTTCTGTAGTTGTGTCTGTCCTTTCCCTGGGTGATTAAAGAACTCCCTTGAATCCACATGTTTGTGCCAATTGGGGCGTCACAGCTGTTCTGTGGTCTCCACTGTTGTGCGTTTTTCAGGCCTCAGATAAGATCCACTTTTCTTTGCAAGATGGAGTAGTTTTCCCTCTGAGTCCGTAGCTCCAGGAGAGGTCTCTGCCGTAGTGTGGGCTGCTTGGTCAGGCAGAATTATTGTTTTGAATATCACATTTAAATCTTCAATTTATCTGCAATTAATTTTTGCACTTGATATGACGTATAGGTTTATATTCATTGTTTTCCTTATTAATATGACATTCAAGTGTCCTTGGACTGTTTATTGAAAATGCTTTTCTTTCTCCCTTTGAACTGGAGGAAACCTTTTCCAGAAATCAGATGATCACTGAGTATAAAATTTTAACTCAAAAGTTATTTTCTTTTAGCTCATTAAAAATCCTATCCTATTGCATTTTGGCTTCCACCATTACTGTTAAAGATTTACCTGTCAGTTTTATTGTCTCTTCTTTAAAGTTTATGAGCCTTTCCCTTTATTCCAGGTGCTTTTAAGATTTCCTCATCTTTGATTTTCAACAGTTTATAAATATGTGTCTGATTTGGCTTTCTTTGGAATTATACTGCTTTGAGCTATTTGATCATCTTTAAATTATGGCTTGATATAATTCATCAGTTCTCAAAAAATTCCAAGCCAATATTTCCTTTAGAGTTTTTTGGTTATTTTTTTCTTCTCCTTGAATGCCAGTTATGAATAATATACTTTTTTTCACCATGTTCCCTGTGGTTCTTATTCTCATTTTTGCATGTTAAGTCCTTTTTCTTTTTCATGCTTCAGTATTAACGTTTCCCCCCATTTTCCTGTTTACTAATTATTTCTTCTGCCATATCAAATTATCTCAGGAGATACATCTTTTGAATTTGTAATTTGCAGTTATTTTATTTTTCCTTATACAGTGGTGCCTCACATAAAGAACGCCTTGCACAGCGAACGCTGCACACAACGAACTTCATTTCATGATTCATACAATGAACTTCGTTTCACACAACGAAGTCGCCCGAGCTTCCACGACCGCTTTGCCCGAGCTTCCACGACTGCTTCGCCCGAGCTTCCACGATCGCTGCCGATGTATTGCATCCTTCCGCGCAGGCACTGCAGGCAGTCGTTAGTCACTGCGCTTAACTTAAGCACGTATCGCAGCAATCGTTCTTCATTACGAATTAAATCACACATTTTTTTAAAAATGTGTTTGTTTTTTTTTTAAATTATGTTTTTAGATGTATCTAAATAAAAATAATAACAAAAAATTTATCTTTTTTTATGTCATCTTAGCATATTTTATGCTACAGAACGAATTATTTTTTTTTTAACATGTATTGTTATGGGAAAACGCGTTTCACATAACGAACTTTTTGCATAACAAACTTGCTCCTGGAACGAATTAAGTTCGTTGTGTGAGGCACCACTGTAATCTTCATGCTCCTCTTTTATAGAGACTCTAGGTCCTTGGTAAAATTTAGCATTTTTTCTATTTTCATAGTTATATTAATTATAGATATTTATTAATATTTATAGTTACTCCAGCTTACGAATCAATTATGTACTGTTTTTGTTCTCTTTTCCCTTGGATGTCAGTATTTGGGCCTTTTTATAGCATGCTTGGAAATGTTTTATTAATGCTTGTATAAAAAGTGCAGAGGCTTTGGTTAATTTTATCTTATCTAAGGAAATTTAATTATGTTATAGTAAGCAAATAAATAGAGTACTAGAAAATCACCCTGATCCAGTTGGGAAGAGAGTTTAGGTTTTGTTGTCTTTTTTTCTGGTTTTCTTGCAACTAGAGTTTATATTCTTCTTGTGATCTCAACTACAAACCTTAAATATTTATCTTGCACTTTCTACTTTGATAGTCATGAACTGAAATACCCTTCTTTTCAGCACTATAGGACCTTAACAACTAGATCAAGGTATGAAACCATTGTTTAGGATTTTATGGTACTAGCTACTGCCTTAAACATGGTTTATGAAAATTCTGCCCTCTGTACAGGCAGTTGAGGATTTGGTGAACACCCTAAGGAAAACATTGCAAGCAGTCTTTCAAATGTATTTCTCTGGATGGCACTCCTTCACCTCAAATGTTGGTATTCTTGGCAGTCCCTGAACTATAAATTTTGTACTCAAGCCAAATAAGCCTGCAAGCCTCCTGCAATTGCTTTCTGCTCAGTCTTTATTACTCATGATGAGAATTGGCAAATTCCTGAGTGAAAAACACTGAGATTCATTGGACATTATCCACATAGATACCAGACTTACCTAACTAAAACAAAGAAAAAGTCATGCCACTTTACCTGTTTAAAACCTTCAAATCACATTTCAATACAACCAGATAAAAGCCATGTCTTCAAGGTTCTGCATCATCTGTTGGCAACCATTCTCTGTAACTATTCTTCTACTCATTTACCACACTTTAACCACCTTGAGCTTTTCCCTTGAAGGCTACATAGTTTTTGTTTCTTCTTCGTGGGTTACATTTCTCCTAGATTGTCATGATTTTCTTCTCATATTATGGTCTCAAATATCACTTCCTCAGAATCCTTCCCTTACCTAACCTAACAGCTTTTCCCTGTGCCATCTCTATTATGTTACCTTATTTATCTCTTTAATAGACTTATCTATATCAGAACTTAATCTACTAATTTCTTTGTGTGTCTAATGCCTGTCTGCCCGGCTAGAATTAAAGTTCCTACAAAGCAGCAACTCTACTTCATTGCCTTATCCCATAGAATAAAACCTGCTTAGGCCCTCAACAAATGTGTGTTAACTGACAAGATGAAACTTCAATATAGTGGCAAGTGAGTAGTTTATTCAACAAAATTATTGGCTGTCAAAAGTAAAACAAAGTTAGAAATTTAAGAGTAAGTTTATGGAAAATTAAATTATAAATGGATAAAATAGTGAATGAAAACATCACCACAAATTAAAAGACTATTTATATGATTTCAGGAAGGGCTGAAAAGATATTTTCTTATGTAGATAGAAAGAATATAATTTGTAAAGGGAAAAATTGGCAGATTTAAATGAATTAAATTCATGGTTAAAATGTATGTCCAGGGAGTTAATAAAGAAGGCCAAAGGGGAAAAATAGATTGGGAGAAAACTTTTGTAGTGCTTATATGCAGAAACAAAGTTTTAGTGTCCTTCAAACAAAAGACGGTGTTATAATTGATAAGAAGTAAACAACCAGCAGAAATTAGCAAAACAAAACAAAAAGGGTAATATATTAAAGCTAATTCACTTTATTTCTGGAATAAAAAGTGTTAACAATTGAAAATTATTATATATTTTACTACATTAGGAGAAAGAAATTTAAAAAAAAATGTTATCATTTTAACAAACCCAGAAAATGCATTTGATAAAATCCAGCATTTGTTTATGAAAAAAAAAAAAAAAAAAAAAAACCTACTTAAACTAGAAATAAATAGAAGGGAACTTTCTTCATCTAATATTAAGAGGTATCTACAAATCATCCTATAGCAAACAACATACCAAATGGTGAAATTATGAAAAAACACTGCATTGGTGTGGGGAGCTGCCCTGAAATGCAGGGATCCTATATGCCTGAATGCAGGCATGGGTGTAGGACACAGCTCTCCATGTGCCCCCCTTTCCCATTAACCTAAGTGGAAAATTACTACTACCCCTAGGAATGCTGCTAACTGCAGATGTCTTTCCTTTAGGGTAAAACAATTGATAGGAGCCTGCTGACACAGAAGGAACTGTAAAAGGAGTTGTAAAAGGTCAGGTCCTTATCTGTACAGAAACTCATCATGTTAGCAGAAACGACCACCTGTATGATTGCCTGAAATAAATATTTCCTCCTTCAGAATTGTATTTAAAGGTTGGAAAAATAAAATTTGGGACTGCAGACTTCAGTCTCAGTCCTCCTAACCCCATCTTTTCCTGTCTTTCTTTTTTCTCATCCTCACCCCCTCAATCAGGTACTGTTCCTTGCCAGCAGGTTCCGGCAGGTGGAGCCCGAACAGGGACCTGAAAACCTGGGACAAAGGTAAAGGACACTGCCAAAGGAGCAAAGGGGACGCGTCTGGATTAAGGTAAGGTTGGGTTGGGCAGTGAGTGTAATATAGTCGGGAGTAAGAAATAATGGGCAAGGAAATAGCAGAGCGCTGTTCGTGCAAGTTCTTAAGAGTCTGCTTCGTTCTAGAGGCATGAAGGCAGGGCAGAGACAATTAGAGAATTTTTTAAATTTTGTAGAAGTGTGCCCTTGGTTTCCTGAAGAAGGGACGGTAGATTTTGAAACCTGGGAAGAGTGGGAATAAAATTACAAGACTATTATTCTGCCTACGGACCTAAGAAGGTCCCAGTAGACACCTTTTCTTTATGGAATCAAATTAGAGATTGCCTTGATCCCAGACATGAAGGACATTGGTGGTCTGAGGGTCTTAGGAGAGGGAAGAGTACATCAACCTCTAGCTTAAAAGAAACTGGAGAGTTAACTCCTACTGCTCCACAAGATCAGGGAGAGTTGATGCCACCTCCTCTGTCAGAAAATCAGGAGGCTAAGGAGAAACTTTTGCTGGCCCAGGAACATCATTATGATGATTTATTTAATGGCTTAATACCTCAAGATCAGGAAGATTTAGAGGATGCGGCTGCTCATTATCATGATGATGATCCAGGGCCTTGGATGCTGATGATTAATGCTAAGCATAGAAAGAATGAGCCAGACTGGAAAGCAGTGTTAGATGATGATTTGAGAGCAGTTAACAAGATGTTAATAGAAGTACTGAAAAGACTTTCTCCTGAGAGTCCTAAGGATCCGAAGGCTTTAACTGTTCCAACTGTGGAGAGGATAGGATCATATCCACCATCAGTGATCGCGGGGATAGATCCTCCACCGCTGATCCCATTCGACCCTCCCCAGCCAGTCATAGCTGCCTTGCAGGAGCGGCCTGGCTTTAAGCCACTAGCCATTCCAGCACAACCCAACAGGGATATTCCCTATGCTCCAGGCCCATCCCCCTTACAGGGGGCCCTTCAGAAGGCGGCGGTTGCCAAAAGATCTGAAGGCAGCATGTGCCCAGTATGGACCTACAGCTCCATTTACTGAGGCGATGCTTGAAGCCCTAGCCACCTGGAAGCAGCTGGCTAGAGCCTGCCTGAGTGGCGGGGATTATCTGCTGTGGGAATCAGAATTTGTGGAGCAATGTCAAGCCACTGCAGATCTCAATAGGGCACAAGATAACCCTATAGATTTTGACATGCTTGCTGGAGAAGGGGCGTATAGGGCCACTGATCAGCAGTTGCAATATGAGCCAGGAACTTATTTTCAAATTAACAGGGCAGCCTAGAGAGCTTGGCGAAGGCTGCCTAGCTCCAATAAAAAGACTGAAGATCTTTCAAAAATCAGACAAGGTTCTGATGAGCCATATCAAGATTTTGTTTCCAGGCTTTTGGAAGCTACTGAGAAACTTATTAATGACAGTGATGTTGGCATGATGCTTCTAAAACAATTGGCTTATGAGAATGCTAATTCTACTTGTCAAGCAGTCCTGAGACCATTTAGAAAGAAAGGAAGCTTATCAGATTATGTGAGGTTATGCACGGACATAGGACCTTCGTATGTACAAGGCATCACTTTGGCTGCGGCCCTACAAGGGAAATCAGTCAAGGAGGTCCTGTTCCAGCAACAACAGAAGAAAAAGAGTTGCTGGTCCCTCTGGCAGTTGCTATTCCTGTGGACAGATGGGACATCAAGCTGCTCAATGTCCTAATAACCAGGGGAACAGTAATAGTCAGGCAAAGGCACTGGGGACATGTCCTCGGTGCAGGAAGGAAAAGCATTGGGCAAGAGATTGTGAGTCAGTCACTGATTTATAAGGAAACCGTCTGCCTCCCCTTCAGGGAAACTGGAAGCGGGGCCAGCCCCAGGCCCCGCAACAATGTTATGGGGCCATTCAGGGACAATCCCTACAGGGGGAGTCCCAGACAAACAGGGAAAATCTGTTTATGGCTTGTTCCGAGCAACCCCATGATGCGCAGGACTGGACCTCAGTACCTCCACCTACACAGTACTAACTCCTGAGATGGGTATGCAAGCTCTCCCCAGGGGAGTGTATGGACCCCTCCCTCCAAGGACAGTGGGGATATTATTAGGGAGAAGTAGCACAACCATGAAAGGATTATTGGTGGATCCAGGGGTGATAGATCAGGACTATACAGGAGAGATTAAGGTTATGACTCACTCTCCAAATTCTATAACAGTCATTAATTCAGGACAGCAGATTGCACAGCTCATCTTGCTTCCACTAGTAAGAACAGGGCAAACCAAAACTTATTGTCAAAGAGGGAATCAGAGTTTTGGGTCTTCAGATGTGTACTGGGTACAGGCCATCAAACAGGAAAGATCAGAGTTGGTTTTAAATATCAATGGAAAAATTTTTAAAGGAATATTGGATACTGGGGCAGATGTGTCTGTAATCTCGGAGCAGCACTGGCCTCCCCAGTGGCCAAAACAATCTGCTATAACATCCTTACAAGGAATTGGTCAGGCTCATAGCCCGGAACAGAGCAGTGAATTGCTATCTTGGACAGATGAAGAAGGTCATTGCGGGAATTTCCAGCCATACGTGTTGCCTAGTCTACCAGTAAATTTGTGGGGAAGAGATGTTATGCAAGAAATGGGAGCGTATATTTACAGCCTTAGTGCTGCTGTCACCCAGCAGATGTTTAATCAAGAGCTGTTACCTCAGCAAGGCCTGGGGCCATCAGGCCAAGGAATTACAGAACCTTTAAAGCCCAGGCCTGGACCACCTAGGGCAGGTTTGGGGTATTTTTAGGAGGGGCCTTTGATTATCCTGCAACCCATGCTGGCCCTATCACATGGAAATCTGACACGCTGGTCTGGGTTGATCAATGGCCCCTGAATGGAGAGAAAATTCAAGCTGCTGAACTATTGGTGCAGGAACAATTAGACAGCGGCCACATAGCTCCCTCAAATTCACCTTGGAATTCTCCTATATTTGTAATCAAAAAGAAATCAGGCAAATGGAGGTTACTACAGGATTTAAGAAGGGTTAACGAGACCATGGAGCTTATGGGAACCTTACAACCAGGATTGCCATCTCCTATGGCCATTCCTGATAATATTAATACTTACAAGATCATAATACTGATAATACTTACAAGATCATAATAGATTTGAAAGATTGTTTCTATACTATACCCTTGGCTCCACAGGATTGTAAGAGGTTTGCATTCAGTGTGCCATCCACTAATTTTAAAGAACCTATGAAGATATATCATTGGCTTGTATTGCCTCAAGGGATGGCCAATAGTCCCACATTATGTCAGAAATATGTAGCTCAGGCCCTCAGATCCACAAGAAAACAATATCCAACAGTATACCTAGTACATTATATGGATGATATATTATTGGCTCATACTAATGAGGGACACTTGCTTGCTGCTTTTGCCTGCATCAATGAAGGACTTAAAAAACAGGGCCTGGTAATAGCCCCTGAAAAGATTCAACGAAGCCCGCCTTACTCCTATCTGGGTTATCAGTTACAAAGGCATTGCTTTACTTCTCAGAAAATACAATTGAGAAAGGACAATTTGAAAACGCTGAATGATTTTCAAAAGCTCTTAGGAGATATTAACTGGATTAGACCTTATCTTAAAATTGCTACTGGAGAACTTAAACCCTTATTTGATATTTTAAAAGGAGATTCTGATCCAACCTCACCCAGAGAATTAACTCCTGAGCGGCGTGTCGCCCTCGCTAAGGTGGAAGAGGAATAACTGCTCAGCATGTATCATATTGTGACTACAGTCAGGAATGGGGTGCATATATTTTGCCCACACGACACACCCCTATGGCGGTACTATATCAGAAAGGACCGCTAATGTGGCCGCACTTAGCAGTTTCTCCTTCTAAAGTTCTTACCCCATATCATGAATTAGTAGCAACCTTGATTCACATGGTGAGAACTGAATCTTGTCAATTATTAGGAAGAGAGCCTCATTTCCTTTGTCTACCTTTTTTCAAACAACAGGATTGGTTATTTCAGCACAGCGATACTTGGACCATCTCTTGCTGATTATGCAGGGAGACTGAATAATCATTACCCCCATGATAAGTTGTTGCAATTTGTTAGCTTACATCAATTTCTTTTTCCTGGAAAAGTATCTGCTGAACTGCTAACAGGTGCATTATTAATATTCACTGATGGCTCCTCCAATGGAACTGCAGACTTCAGTCTCAGTCCTCCCGACCCCATCTTTTCTTGTCTTTCTTTTTTTCTCATCCTCACCCCCTCAATCAGGTACTGTTCGTTGCCGGCAGGTTCCAGCACATTGGCATTTAGAATGTGACAAAGATGCTCATTACATCTACTTGCATCTAATATTGTTCTGGAAGTATCACCCATTATGTTAAGGCAAAAATAAATAATTAAAAATGATCATGTTTAGAAATAAATAAATGAGAGTATAATATGCCTATGATATACTTGTGTACATAAAAAACATTTTAAAAGCTCAAATTATTGAAATTAATAATAATATTCATTTTTATCTAACTTCACATAACATATAAGAGCATCATGAGTTATAACAAAGTTTTAGAAAAAGAAAAAAGAATTGAGATTAACAAACTTGCTAACACACACATATACGTAGGTCCTGGGGTTATGTTGGAGATCTGTTCTTACAGCATTACATAATGCGATTTTTGCGATAAGTCGGAACCCACCTACATAAGCACCTATGTCACTCACATGGAGCCAGAGAGTTTGAATAGCCTCCTGGTCAGTTATCCAGAGCAATTATTCACATAATTAATGAGCTTGGCTTCTTATTTTGGAAGAGAACCATCTTTTTCTATACTTGTTTGCATTTTTTTCTTTAATGTCTTCTGCAAAACTAGGTCCTTTTGATGTGTTATGCATTTTCTTTCTTCTTTTCTTTTTTTCTTTTTAAGGATTCTTGACCTTTTAATCTTGTTGTTAATCTTTTTGAGACTTTTTCATTCTGGTTTGATTTTGCATATTTGGCTGGAGTATCTCAGATTTCATTATGGAGCTTTTTCTTCAGCTTCCTCATCATCAAAATCATCATCATCATTGTTGTCCTCATCATCTTCAGCAGCAGCAAGTTTAACTTTTTTTTCTGTGTAAACTTACTACCATTTCCAGGGGTAAAACACTTTCCAAATACACTTAGGAGTGTCATATTGTCCTCCTCTTCATCTTCTGACTCTGCATCTTCTTCCCCAGCTATTAAGTGCTGTACACTAACCACACTGACCCACATTTCAACCCTAAGACCACAGATGGTGTCATTTCAAAGTCACCAAGGGAAACCGTTGGCTGTACAAACATTCTCAAAGTTGACAATGTTACTTTAATTGGACTGACTTCATGGTTCATTGCCTCTACTTCAACAATGTGCAATTCATCTTTTTCACCAGCCCCTAAACTGACTATTCTTTTTAAATAAAACATTGTTATTGATTTCAGAGAGGAAGGGAGAAGGAGAGACATAGAAACATCAATGATGAGAATCATTGATTGGCTGCCTCCTACACATCCCACACTGGGGATTTAACCTGCAATATGGGCATGTGTGCTTGACTGGATTCAAACCCAGGACCCTTCAGTCTGCAGGCCAGCGCTTTATTTACTGAGCCAAATCTTTTTATGAAGTTAGTTATAAATGAGATTGTTTCTTAATTTCTCTTTCTGATAGTTCATTATAGAAAAGCAACTGATATCTGTATATTAATTGTGTAACCTGCAACTTTACTGAATTCATTCATTAGTTCTAATAAATTTTTTGTTAAGTTTTTAAGGTTTTGTATCTATAGTATCATGTAATCTGCAAATCATGACTTTTATTTTTTCCTTTCCAATTTGGATACCTTTTAAGTTTTTATGGCTTAATTGCTGTGTCTAGAACTTCAAATACTGTTTAGAAGTGGCAAGAGTGGACATCCTTGCCTTGTTCCTGATCTTAGAAGTAAAACGTATAGTTTTTCACTGTTAAGTATGATATTACCTATGGATTTGTCATATATGATATTTATTATATTTAGGTTTTTTTTTCTATACTTAGTTTTTTTTAGATTTATTTATTATAAATGGATGTTGAATTTTACAGTCTATTGAGATGATCATATGATTTGTATCATTTGTCTTGTTAATGTGGTGTATCATCATAGTGGATGATTTGTAGATGTTGAACTTCCTTGTATCCCCGGAATAAATCTCATTTGATCATGGAATACAATTATTTTAATGCACTGTTAAATGTTATTTACTAATATTTTATTGAGGATTTTTGTATCCAAATTTATTGGGGATATTGGCTTGTAATTTTGAGGGGGCAGTGTCTTTGTCTGGTTTCAGTTGGCCTGGTAAAGTGGGTTTGGAAGCAATCCTCCCTCCTCAGTTTTTTTTTAAAAATTGAAAAGAATAGGTATTAACTATTATTTAAATATTGGTATAGTTCACATTTGAAGCCATCTGGTATAATATTTTATACCTGATAACATGCTCTCATGAACTTCATTTTATGGGATTCTTTTAAAAATCCTATAGAACATAAATATATTTTAAAACTATGTCAAACCGTATTATGATTGTCTTTGCTTGACACAAACACAAGGCATTCAATAAATATTTATGAAATATTTTAATGATTAGTAAACTAGTGTTCATCCATGATCTGCCCATGGACCAAGTCAAACAGCTGGCAAGTAGTGGAGCTAGGACTGGAAGCCAGGTCTCCCACAGCCAGATCAAGTTTAAAGCAAGCTTCTGCTTTGGCTACTTCCTTTGTGTTTTTTAGTTTTGTGTTATATCTGCTGGATTATATTGCAAGCGATAACAAACAATTCTAACTGATTTATCAAAAAAGGATAAGGCTAGTCACAGAAAAATTAAATACCTGAGTCAGAAAGCAAGAGAGCATCACATATCTGGGCAGGAAAAACCAAGGGTATGCTACTGGGATCCAGTGTCAGGATGGTTAATATGTACTTCAGAGTCCCAAGAAATAATCTGATGCAGGGGTCCTCAAACTTTTTAAAGTGGTGGCCAGATCACAGTCCCTCAGAGAGCTGGAGGGTCGGACTATATGAACTACTAATTCCTACTGTAACACCTCGGCTGCGCTCACTGCCCAAAAAACCTGGCGGGCCGGATCAGACTCCTCTGCGGGCCGCATGTGGCCCGCGGGCCATAGTTTGAAGACCCCTGAATGGGTTTATGACTCAGCTGGGTCAGCCCTTGGTCAGGGAAGTTATCTGGTCATGGGTCTCTTAACTGATATTCACACAAAAAATATTGGGAATACAGGGCAAATAATTTCTCAAATAAAATCAGTACCAAAACTAGGGAAGGGAAGGTATTGCTAGGCAAAAAAAAAAAAAAAAAAAAAAAAAAAAAAAAAAAAAGAGCAAATGTCATAAATAAATGAACTGCATTCTTCTAATTGAATACTGGCATATTTGGTCTGAATATTTTCAAGAATATTTAACAAAAAGGTGGAAAGGCTACTATAGCCTTGCACAACATCACAGGCTTTCTTTCATTACATATCTTGCACCATTCTCCTAGGGCTTGTGAATGGTGCCTGCTCAGATTATACAAAGAGCTAGCCTGGCTGGCCATCCCCCAAATCCAGGTTGTAGAGTTGTGTAATTTTAAGTGGTCATTCAGATTTCACCTTGGGTGCCAGACTTTATGCTTAAATATTATATTAAATGCCAGCAGAGATAGGAATTGTGTTTCCTTATGGAGATACTCTTGATGTATTTATCTCAGAAAGCTCAAATACTAAACTCATTCATGCTAAACTGGCAGATTTTATAGGTCAGTCTCCTGACTGAACCCCTTTGCAGCACAATCAATTGCTTTCATATAATGGAAACATTTACATGTGTGCTTAATGCTAATTAAGCTTTATGTAACTTCAATCTGAGGACTAATATGGCAAACCTATAACTAACGAATGTCTTAAAATAATACTTTATTGAAGTATGTTATAAATACAATAAAATGTGCCCTTTTAAGTGTATAATTCTCTGAGTTTTGACAAAAGCATATGCTTCTGTACCACCACCACAAACAACATATAAAACATTCTGTCACCCCCCCACACCAATGTTTATTCCCCTTGCAATCAATTCCCCTCAAATAAACACTGACATAACTTTTATCACTTCAGATTAGTTTTGCCTCTTTTAGAAGTTCATATTAAATGGAAAAGTACTGTATGTTGGCTTTTCTATCTTACTATTTTTACTCAAAATAAAAGTTTTTTAGATTCATCTATGTTATTGTGCGTATCAGCAGTTTGGATTTCCAAGAAGTTTCTTCCTATATGATTAGGCCACACTTTGTTTATCCAAAAACCTGTTGATGAAAATTTGTACTGTTTCTGGTTTTAGGCTACTATGAATAAAGCTACTGTAAAATTTGTGTACTAGTGAGAAGAAAAATGGTTTCTATTATTTGTGTTTTTTTATATGACACAATTTCCATAGTATAGTTATGGAAATTGCCTTTGAATCCAAAGTATCTGCATTCTATTTCACTGTTACACAAAAAATTTTACTGTTCTATAAGCTGGATCTGTGGGACTTGGTATATTCAGTATTTCCAACTTTAAATGAGAGAACTGACATATCCAAAATGTTATCTAAATTCTTAATTCAAATTCTTCTTGCTTTATAAAACTTTCCCAAGGTATGCTACTCAAAACTAACCATTTTCTTCTTAATTTTACCCAAGTTCTTTATTTATAGCACTGATATAATTAATACACAGGAAAAATTGCCTACAATTAAATTAATTATGTGAACATATATTTTCCTTTACCAATTTATGACATTTGTGTAGCTCATATGCCCAGTATGTAGCACAGTGTTATGTATATTAGTTATAAAGTGAATGTTCAATAAATCCAGGGTATGGCTCACTCTGGTTCTGAATGCACTCCATAAAAAGTCAAATTGGATAAAAACAAATATTTGTACACATACCTACTCTAAATAAACATTTAATATTCAAACAATTGATACATTTTTTTAAAGTTAACTAATTTTGCTTTACTATGCCTGAGAGTACATAGGCCCAGAAAAATGACACACAGTAACCAGTGAGATAATAACATTGAAGATTCAACAGAGAAATAATGCATTTAACAAAAGAGAATTATAGCAAAACTAGATGAAATGTTTTGTTTGTTTTTTAAATATATTTTTATTGATTTCAGGCAATAAGGGAGAGGGAGAGAGATAGAAACATCAATAATGAGAAAGCATAATTGATTGGCTGCCTCCTTCACACCCTACACTGGGGAACGAGCCCACAACATGGGCATGTGCCCTGACCAGAAATTGAACCATGACCTTCTGGTTCATAGATTGATGCTCAACCACTGAGCAACACTGGCCAGGATACATTAAATGTTTCATAAAAATAACACAAAGATGCACAAAATATATGAAACATTAAAATTTGTATAAAAAGACTTAAATGGAAAATTATGTGGCTGTAAAAAAATTAAGTATCTCTAATGAACAAAATCTAATGAACAAATAAACTGATCAACAAAATAGATCTAGAGACACAGAACCATGAACAGACTGGTGAATTTCAAACGGAAGTTGGTGGTTGGGGGCTTGGGGGGCAGAGATTAACTGGGGAACTTATTCATATATGCATAGCCCATGGACACAGACAATAGTGTGGTGAAGGTTTGAGAGGGCCGGGTGCAGGAAGAAGGGGTTCAATGGGAGGAAAAATACAAAATAACAACAAAAAAGCAGACATCTATAATACTTTCAACAATAGAGATTTTTTTACAAAAAGAGAATGGGGAAGAAAATGATGGCCAGATAGGCAGAAGTGTTGTGCACCTCCTTCTGGAGCCAGACCAGAAAAGCAACTAAATTGGAGAAGATCCACCCAGAATTAAAAAATTCGGCACAGCTGAGAAGACAATTTTCAATAAGGAAGGGCAGGGATGCCTAGAGAACACTGCTTGCCAGCCATAACTCATGTGGAACCACCACCGTGCCCCGGGAGTGAATGGTACAGTACCTCCCAGCAGGTTCCTAGGTGTCTGCAATGAGCACTCACCAGAGTGACCTCCCATATCAGGCCACCTCACCAGTCTGCTGGAACCCAGTGTCCCAGGATCCAGCAGTGATTGCAAGCCAGGGGGATCTGCCACAACTCTGGGCCCCAGAACCGTGCTGCCAGTCTGACCCAGAGCCATCTGGTGTCTGCTCCATCCAGAAGCCCAGAACCTGATGCCAGGGTGACCTGGAACAACACACTGTGTGACCCAGTCTGGGCCACAGGAGAGTGCAGACTGTTTGACCCAGAGAAACATGCCCCCCTCCACCCCGAGTCCAAGATGTTCACCCTTGGAGTAACCCAGCCCATACCCGACTTCAGGCCACAGGATAGCTCTGACTATGTGAATCAGGGCAACCCACACCCACTCCACCCCAGCCGTTGGGACAGTACTGCTGAGGCTACCCAGAACAACAGAGCATGCACCTAACTTTGGGCCATAAGAGAGCACTGCCAGGGCAACCCGTAATAATCCAGTTCACCCAGCCAGGGGCATACAGGGCCTCACTGCAAGTGTGCTGCCAGAGGGACTAGGGCACCACCTTGCCACAGGTAACAGGGCCACACAGTTAATTGCATGCCAGAGGGCTCTGGGTCCTCACAGGTTGTTGCACACCAGAGGAACTGTGCACATGCTTTCACGAACCCAAGCAACTGAAGCAGATAACTGAGGAACCAGATCTGTGGGAAAAAGGACTATAATTCAGAGCTGAAATTATAAAGGTGTGAAACTCAAGGCAGACCCAACCTCTAGGCTAATGATTTCTGGACCATTGGCCTAATAGAATCTTCAGCCTCTCAAACCCCAAGCAGGGTGCCCAGGGCCAGAAAGAGACAGCAAAAATGGGGAGGCAAAGACACAATCCCCAAAGGAAAGAAAAGGAGGAACTTCCAGAAAAGGAACTAAATGAAATTGAGGCAAGCAATATGTCAGAGAAAGAATTCAGCTTAAGGGTCATAATGTATCTAAATTGGCTGGATGAGAAAATAAGAATGTAAGAATCCAAGAGGAAATGAAGAATTTTATAGCTACAATAAAAACACAATAGAAGACTAGTAGACAAGAAGCTGAGGACCGAATCAGTGAGTCAAAAGACAGGGTAGAAGAACACACTCAATCTGAACAGCAATTAGAAAAAAATTAAAAAGCAAGAGGACAATTTAAGGGAGCTTTGGGACAATGCAATATAAAGCAACATCCACACAATAGGGGTGCCAGAAGGTCAAGAAGAACAAGAAATACAAAAGCTAATTAAAGAAATAATTACAGAAAATTTATCTGACTTGGGGAAGAAAAAAGCCACACAAGCAGATAGTCCCAAAAAGATGAGCCCAAAAAACATACACCAAGATACATCATAATTACAATAGCAAACATTAATAACAAAGAAAGCATCTTAAAGAAAATGAGAGAAAGTTACCTACAAGGGCTCTCTCATTAGACTGTAAATTGATGTCTCAACAGAAATGCATCAGGCTAGAAGGGAATGGAATAAAGTATACAAAATGATACAAAGCAAGGGACTGAATCCAACAATACTTTATCCAGAAAGGCTGCCAATCAAAATTGAAGGTGAAATCAAGAGCTTCACAGACACACAAAAAAAGGCTAAGGGGGTTTATTACAATGAAGCCAGCAATGCAAGAAATGCTAAAGGGATTTTGTAAAAAAAGAAGAAATAGAAAGGGAAGAAGGAACCAGGCATAAAGAATAAAAATGGCAACAAGCAAATACCTATCAATAATAACCTTAAAGGTGAATGGATTAAATGCTTCAATCAAAAGACATAGGGTGGCTGAATGGATAAGAAAACAAGACCCATATATATATGTTGTCTACAAGAGACCCATTAAAGCCCTTTTTTGACTTGTCCCAAAAGTGCTTGAAAAATATTGATTTGATTGGTCACCTGCATATGACTGTATTAAGCAACTTAACTTCTATTGCATAAAAAACTGTCCCCTTTACCCTCTTTTGTTTTTGATGTCACAATTTGTCTCTTCTTTTTCTATTGAGTTCTTTAATAAATGCTAGTAAAATATAGATATTTTTTATGCTCTGGTCCTTTAACTTTTATTCTATAGTTAAACGGTTAATACATAATCACATTACAATATAGAGGTTTCTGAATTTAATTGTATTTACCTTTATCAAGTGTTTATGAAAATTAATTGGGTGATCTTTGCTTTATTTTCTGTATCTAAACTGCTTTTATTTATAATTATGTTTTTTAAGACAATTGCAAAAATATTTTTTAACAAATCTACTTGATTCTTATAGTTTGGCTTTGGGTCTATTCCTCTTTCACTAATGCTCAGAAAGAATCTGTGTCTTTCATTACTTCCAGCTGCATTCTACTATTATTTTTTTGTGTGTTTATTAGCATTGGAGGCAACAATGATGTTCTTATTAAATCTCAACCTTAACCACATTTAGGGTGTAAACCTGGATTTTGGGAGTGGCTTTCCAAAGAGTGTTCCTGCCTCACATGCTAATATAATAGTAATGCTGAGTGAACATATCTCCCTGCTCTTCCTTCCTCCTGGGATAAAGCTTTTATTCTTTCTGCAATCCTCTCCTTACTGAAGTGATTTCTACCAGCCCACTTAGACTAAAGTTTTTGTTTTTCCTCCCTAGATTTTTGTTTTTGTTTTATAGGGAAAATGGAGGGGATGTGTTTGAGCTGAATATTGGAAGTGGCTTTCCAAGACATCCCCTAAAAATTATTTTTATGATTCTCTATATAATTCCCTGCAGAACCTAATGCGGTTGCTGGGAGAAAAAGCTGCAAGAGAGAATGGATATTTCTATTTCAATTGTCACCAGGGCTTCACGCTGTCTATGCCTACCTAGCACTCAGCATTTTGTTAACACTTTTCTGGCTAAATATTCTCATTGGCTTATGGGGCTTCTGTCCCAGATATACAAACACTAATGGCCTATATCTCCCTATATTTTGGGTTATTTGATTGCCCTATAGCCTCAGTTCTCTGACGGGTTCAAGAAAATGATTAATTTCCCAAATGTTCAGCTTTTTTCATATTGTATTCATGAGACTGATACTCTTTCCATCTCTCTTCATTTCTGGGCAGAAACAGAAGTGATAACATATTTTAATTTCCAAGATATCAAAATCATGAGAACCAATTTGGAAATAAGTTTGGAAATGCTATGGAATGTCATCCAAGTTCACATGTTGACTTGTGGGAAGAAATGCTGTCATATTGAGAACTTGGCCCAAGGTACAGGTGGGGCAAATGTAGCTTTGCTCTAAGGATGATTATTATGGATGTCTGTTGTTGATTTGTTTATATTTAGAAGGAAGAGAAATATTTATTTTGGTTTGGAATTAGATAGTGATCTTGAACAATACCTCTGGATTACTCTGGAAAAACTGAATTGAATGCAAGCAAAATGCAAAATAGAAGCATTGTGGTTAGTAAAAGTTAATATACTATGGTCGATGGGCCAAATCCATGTCTTCTTTTGCATGGCATTTTAGCAAAGACTATTTTTTTTTAATTTTTTGTTAATCCTCACCCAAGGATATTTTTCCATTGATTTTTAGTCAGAGTGGAAGAGAGAGGGAAAGGCGGAGAGAAACATCAATGTGAGAGAAACACATTGATTGATTGCCTCCTGCACCAGGGCCTGGGCCGGGGAGGAGCCTGCAACCAAGGTATGTGCTCTAGACCAGAATTGAACCCAGGGCAGGCCAAGGCTCTATCCACTGAGCCAAACCAGCTAGGATGAGAACATTAAACACACACACACACACACACACACACACACACACACACACACACATTTTTTAAAGTCTTTTAAAAAATAAGACAAAATATATGTGTCTGGCAAAGACTAAAGACTAAAATACTTACTATCTGACCCTTTACAAAGAAAGTTTGCCAAATGTATTTAACATTTGTTTGTGTCTCAAATGTGAACTTTAACCCTTCCCCTGAGGTTGAAAGAGAATAGTCCCAAATAAAAGAATGATCACAGTGTTGGCACACAGTAAAATTCATAGCATGGTTATGCCATTTGAAAAAGACTGTACAGTTATAATAAAAACCAATGAAAATGAGAACATCAGCAAGATGGTGAAATAGGATGTCTCCCACTTGTATCCCCCCTCATAAACAATAATTTGGCAGCCATATATGGACAAAGGTGACTTTGTGGGAGCTTGGGGATCCAGGTAGAAAACTAGGAAAGTCCAGAGTTGTCCAAGACTGAAGAGGTCAGATTTCAGTCATTTAAAAATAGAGCTGAGGCCACCATTCCAGAAGAACTGCCTTCCATGTTTTGCTTCTTGAACATTTGGAATAAAGATTCTGATTATTTTCTCACACTAATCTTGAGACATATTTTGACTCTCAAACATAGGACTTACAATTCCAACATCTAAAACACATTTCTTTCTAAAACAGGAGGTAATGAGAAAATAAATATCTTTATTATAGAGAAGAGGCACTTACATTGGGTCAACTCTATATTGAATTATGTAAAAAATGAAAAACAATATATTTTTAATCATCTCCAATTGGTATAGCCAATATAAGTAGAATTTTTGACCAAATATATTTTCTGTTTGTTAAAATATCTATCTGTTGGCCCTCACAACTACCCTATGCCTTCTGTTTTCCAGATCCTATATCATTGTTTTAACATTTCTTTCACATATTTCTAAACATGTACAGAATTAGTCAGATCCTGTTCAAACTATTTGGGTTTGTGTTTAAAGAAAAAAGTTTTACCACAAGGGATATCAGCTCCTAATAAGGTTGCTCTTTAATCTGTTCTTCTGCCCAGTTTCTCTTCTCCCTACCATTTCCTCTTCCTCTTCATAGATATCAGAATTGTGTATAATGTGCATAAATAGGATTCAGATTATTATATTTATTATGTAACCCTAATCTATTTTCATGATGCTTAAAAATGAAAAGGATTATGTATGACTTCCTCAGAATGCAGTAGAATCTCAAATATAATCAACTAAAGAAAGATAAAGTATTTCTTTAAATCACATAATGTACAGAAAACATTGAAATTTAAAAATAATATTGCTTGTGGTGAATACTTCTAATTGCTATAGAAAATGCATTGTTGAGAATTAGAGACAATAGGTTTGTTTTTGTCTCTGGATAAAATATTACACTCAAATTATATGTCTGTTTTCCTTTATATATAGGAACATGATGGGGAGGCTGAAGAGAGGAGAGTAAATTTCCACCATGTGCCACACTTAAAGAGACAAAAACAATAAGTTATTTGAACATTCCTTCCAAAAGTCTACATTTTAAAAATATATATTGTATTTTTATTGATTTCAGAGAGGAAGGGAGAGGGAGAGATAGAAACATCAATGATGAGAGAGAATCATTGATCAGCTGCCTCCTGCACACCCCCTACTGGGGTCCAAGCCCACAACCAGGGAATGTGCCCTGATTAGGAAATAAACAGTGACCTCCTATCAGTGGTTCTCAACCTTTCTAATGCCGTGACCCTTTAATACAGTTCCTCATGTTGTGGTGACACCCAATCATACAATTATTTTCATTGCTACTTCAAATCTGTAATTTTGCTACTGTTATGAATTGTAATGTAAATATTTGTGTTTTCTGATGGTCTTAGGGGTTGACCCACAGGTTGAGAACTGCTGCTGTAGAGCTTAAGACCACTGGAAAACACAGACATTTACATTATGATTCATAACAGTAGCAAAATTACAGTTATGAAGTAGCAACGAAAATAATTGTATGGTTGGGGGTCACCATAACATGAGGAACTGTATTAAAGGGTTGCAGTTGAGAACCGCTGTCCTAGATCATAAGTCGACGCTCAACCACTGAGCTACATTGGCTGGGCTGAAAGTCTAAATCTTAAAATTATGCTTTCTTTCTATTTGTTAATTCTAAAATGAGCTTAATTTTAATAATCTGAGATGTGGCAATTTTTTTTTTATTATGAAAGAAGTACATAACTAGATCCTGAGAAACCTGAGGTAAGGAGTGATTTGGCAGGGTGATTAATAGACGCTGCCAAGCAAATCTCTGGATTATACTTTCTCCTACTGTGCTATTGTCTTGTTCCTTTGTTCCTTTATTATTTATAAGGTTATCATTTACTTGGCTTTAATTTGAATGCCAGGATTCTGACACATTATAGTTATTGTTCCTCAATTTCTAATAAAAATTCTATTACACATTTTACATAAACAGAAAATTTATTGCATGGTTTATTACCAGGTTAGCACTTCAACTCTAGACTGAATGTATACATAGAGCTTTAAAGTAAGATGGGACAATCTTTACAAAATAAATAATTTTCTATTTTTGATCTAGAGACTAATTTTTCTTAATTATTTTTTATGTTTTTTTCCATTACAGCTCCACTTTACATTTTCAGAGAACCAAAATTATTAACTAGTTTCCTTTAAAATGGATGTAAATTCTGAAAAATGACTTCCCTGTAATTATTTCTGCCACCGAGAAAAAAAGTTATGTTGTTCAGAATGTCATAAATCATTAAGAAAAATAGTTTATGCATAGTCAATTCTACCAAGAGAAACGTGTCTTTTATGAATAACTCCCTGTAGATATTGAGTACATCTCAGAGTTAAATTTTCAGGTCTAAATTGGTAATAACAGGTTTGGGTGCCATGTGCAGTGGGCAAAAACAAAGAAAAGCAATTTAAAAAAATAATAACATGTTAAATTGACATTTAAGTCTATTAAGATGTCATGGTACTAGCTGGAAAATTCTACAGAAATTGAATTTAAGCAGAAGGGTAGTAGAAAGGAGTATTTTCTGATTATTGTCTTAGTTTTGTGATATTGTCTTAGTTTGTGAAAAGGATAAAATATTTAAAAGGATTTGATACAAATCAATAAAGAATCATTTACTAGACTTCTTAGAGGTTTTTTATTTTTAAGCTTCTACATTCACATTATAAAAAGTTGACCAGATACCTGTAGATTATATTCTATGAAGTAATTTTTAAAATATTCTATCTGATAATTTTCTTTTTTCATATGGTTTATTCTTTTTTGCATTTTTAAAATAGCAGTATTAGATTTTAGAGTGAATAAATGATTATAATTCAGGATTTAAAAAACATTTTTTTTTGCCATGAAGCTTCATGAATATCAAATCGACCTTTCATTCCCACTGCATTGACTGGGCTTGTTGCTTAAGAAGCACATTCTCATGAACATATCAAATATCCCAGTTCCTTCCAAACTAAAATAAAAGTTAGTATTGCCAACTTAGCAGTGATAAAAAGAAAATGAGAGCATATATAACTTTAGTAGATATTAGAAAATAGTTTATTTTAGTTTTTGTAGTTTTATTTCTAAACAATAATGTGATAAGCTGTGTTACTTATAACAAATTAGTTTTCAGAAACAGAATATTTATTTGTAAAATGAAGAGAAAGATTGAACCTAATTTATATGATTCTTCTGAGGATTAAATATACTATCTTGCATTAAGTTCTTAGCACAGTATTTGATATATTTTAAGCACTTAATACATTGTATGTATTACTTGTATTTCTTCCATGCTCCCTTTTTAACATAAAAAGTGTATTAGCCATAGCTGGTTTTCTTTGTGGTTAGAGCCTTGGCTCACAGACTGAAAGGTTCTGGATTTGATTCCTGGTCAGGTGCACAGTTACATCCCTAGCCTGACCTGCATTGAGATGCATGTGAGAGGCAACTAATTGATATGCCTCACATTGGTGTTTCTCTCTTTCTCACTCTCTCTCCCCATTCACCCTCCCTTCCACTCTCTCTAAAATCAATGGGAAAATATCCTCTGGTCAGGAATTTAAAAAAAAAAAAGTGTATTTGGGTTTTTTTGTTCTTTGTTTTGTTTTTGTTAACCCTCATCCAAAGATATTTTTCATTGGTTTTTAGAGAGAGTGAAGGGAGAGGGAGAGACAGAGTGAAACATCAATGTGAGAGAAAGACATCGATTGGTTGCCTCCTGTACCCACCCTGACCATCGGCAGGGAACCTGCAACCAAGGTTTGTGTCCTTGACTGGAATTGAACCCAGGATCCTTCAATCCAAGGGCCAACACTCTATTCACTGAGCCAAACCGAGTAGGGCAAAAAAAAAACAAAAAAGCACACGTGTATTTGTTTTTAATATATTTTATAGACATCAGATCCAAGGTGGAAGCATAAGTAATGCCTGTACTCACTGCCTCCCACAACCACATCAAAATTACATCTAAAATACAGAACAACCATAATCCAGGACTACCTGAACTCTAGCTGAATGGAAGTCCTACAACTAGAGAAGTAAAGAAGAAAATACATCAAGACTGGTAAGAGGGGTGGAGGCACAAAACAGGCTGTTCTGACACCCATGTGTGGCGTGTTTTCAATTGGGAGCGATATCTCCACTTTTGGGCTTCCTATGAGAAGGAAGGGATACCAACATTACACAATATCCCCAGCACAGGGTTTCAGAGCTGGGAAAAGAAATCCTAATAACTTCTGGCTATAAAAACCAGCAGGGATTATAGCTGAGTGACAGTGAGGCTGCTGGAGACCCAGGCAGTTCTTAAAGGGCCAGCACATAGACTTATTCAGACTCAATTCCTCAGCTCCAGCACTGTGGCAAAGGCTCCACATTTTGGCTGCTTCTCTGTGTTTATTTCTACGTATTAGGTAAAGTTACTCTACCAATTCCAGGAGGCATAGCAGGATTATCTAATACATAGAAACAAACACAGAGAAACAGCCAAAACGTGGAGACAAAGAAACATGTCACAAATGAAAGAACAGAAGAAATCTCTAGTAAAAGATCTAAATGAAATGGAAGAAAGCAAACTACTGGATATAGACTTCAAAATAATAGTTACAATGTTGCGCAAGGACCTTAATGAGAGCATCAAGAGACTTAATGAGAATTTGAAGGATCTTAGTGAGAACATCAAAGATATGAAAAAGGACCAGTCAGAAATGAAGGATACACAACTGAAATGGAGAATAATTTACAGGGAATCAACAATAGAATAGAGTAGAGAAATCAAATCAACCATTTGGAATATGAAGTGTTAGAGAGTGGGAATTTTTGAGCATGCTTCCAGAGAGGCCGTGGACTATGCCCCAGATAGAGTTGTCAGTGGTGACACAGGCCAGGCCTTGAGATATGGTCTCATGGCCCCTTCCCAGCACATAGGCCTTCTTTCCTAGATCACTGTCAGTTTTCTAAAAAACAGGATGACCCTGTGAATAACATGGTCGTCAATGGCATGACTCTGACGTAGCTTAGGAAAAACTGTTTTGTCTTGGGTTGCTTGCTCTGCAAGAACAGGATGTGATTAATGTGCTTAAAAGCGGTCCTACACAAAAGGTAGCTGCTGCTCTCTGGTCTCCCTGCATGGAAAAAGGCAGAGCAGTCACCGGCTAGTCACTCACCTGGCCAGCTAATAAAAGCTCCCTAAATTTTAATTTGGTCTGGGCTCCAGTGGTCATTCACTCACATCCACTTCACAACATTTGGAGGCTCAGGCGATATAACCAGCCTTTGCCCGGTCCTGTGACTGGAGCCCTCTGGGGTCCCTGGACTCTCCAACCTAGAGGGAGATATTCCTCAGTCCCAGGACTGGTAGAGGTCGGAAACCCCACCTGCTAAATTTCCTGATTGACTCTGATTGGAGCTGCCTGGATCTGGTTCTTACCGGTAAAAACTTTTCTGGTTCTGTTCTGTGGGAGCCCATCTAGGGTCTCTGGAAGCCTGGAGGCAGCCCTACTTCCAAGACCAGATCCCAACACACGAGGGTGCCCAGCGATCCTCAGTTGGTTGTCTTTGTCTTTTGCTATTCTGTGTTATTGTGGTCTAATTGTCTCTATCATTAGAATAGGTTAGTTGGCTTCTGTCTCTACTCCCCTGCAATGTTTTTTGAAAATTTTTCAGGAATTCAAGAGCAGATGACTATGGAGCCTCTGTTAATGCTTTTGATTTACAGAAATTTTGTGAGTGGGAATAGCCAACTTTTCCATATCCCAGTGAGTGGAAGGAGTAGCTTGATCACCTCCCCAGAAGTCAAAAACTCAGACTCTCTGGTGTATAAATGTGTGAGAATCTGTGTGAAGTGAAAGCTACTTTGTGCCATCTGGCTGTACACATGAGAATATTTGTTATATCTTTCTGTTGTTTAATTTGTTGAAAGATAGTGCAGAACCTGCTTTAGGGGGAAGACAGTAGAGAATTTTATAATTTTGCTGTGTTAGTTTAAAATTTGGGGATTCTAAGGTATAAAATTTGTGAAGGTTGCCAATCCAGAGAAGTATAAACAAAGGCTTGTTGGGTTAAGATTAGTCATAATTAACTGCTTTGTAGACTGCCCTTTTTTCAGCCCTGCTAGCAAACAGAGAATCATGTGGTCCTAAGAACTGTGACCTGCCTCCCCTTCCTGATAGATTTACAGTGGGTCTCTCTCTGGAGGAAGTAGAGAGCCAAACACTTCTCCAGAGCAGGAGTGAGAAAGAGTAGAGGTGGTAGAATTCACTCTCAGCCTGCTGAGATAAGAGAAGCCCTAGGCTGGGGAATAGAGAATGGTAGGAGATATCAGAGGTGGTGAAGGTTGAGATCTTCTGAGACTTTAAAATAAAGAAAGAAAATCTGGTGGGGAGAGCAGCTGTTCCTTAAGTGTGAAAAACCTCGTTATGCAGGATCTCATACTTCTTGCCTTATTTCCCCTGCTAAGGACAGAATAAATGGTTAATGCAGAAAAGGGGAGGGAGGAGTGTCGGTGGGGATAGCAGGGAGAGATAGGTTTTTGTTGATTTTGTTGGCTACAACCTGCTCTGCTGGTGTCCTTGGTTTCTTGCTTATCTGAACTATCCTGGCAAAACACAGTGGATCTTCCTCTGCCCTGTTTTCTCACTGTATGAGCCTGGCAGGGTGGGGTTATTGGATACTTCTTGGGCGGAGGTGGAATATTCAGCAAAGGAACTTTAAGATATAATATCTTTAATGTTACAACTAATTTTAGTTTAAAGATCTCTGTCTTTCAAAAATAAATTCTGGCTGTTTGATTCTTAGGAATCATTAAAGGACTGAGGATTCAAAGAATAAGGAATACTGAGTAGAAGGTCTGAGGCATGGTTATGCATTTTTAAAGTACATAGAAAGAAGGTTTAAAGGCTAATTTAGAAGTGCCTATTTCAATAGAAGGTTGTATAGGTGTAAGAAGGAGAAGAAACATGTTGTAAAAAATCAAATAATACAGGCCAGTAAGCCAGCAAGAGTAAATAATTTGCATTCTGCCTCTCAGAGGGTTAATAGCTTATGCCAAAGTACTTAGGGAGGGACTGATACAAGAATTCTAACAGTTACTGTTTTGTTATAATACATTTAGAAAATATTACTTTAGAAAGTCCACAAAAAGGACTAGCAAGAAAAATCAGATCTTAAAGCAGATCAGTATGTTTTTCTCCTTATACAATTACTCTGAAATTTGGCAATACTTAATACATCATGGAAATAGATTTCTTTGCATAAATTCAATAAGACCGGTTTCTAATTGTGGTTTTATTAACCAGAAACTTTGACTGGAGTATCATGTTTTAGAGAGCACTGCCTGGACTCTGAAGACTTGAAGCCCATAAGAGTGCCATGGAGAAAGTCTGTATCCTGCTTGGTGGCCCTGAAAATGGCTGGTGCTGGAGCATCAGACCCATACCCTACCATCACTGGTGGTTGGTCAGAGTAGAAGGGGAGCAATAAGGGCACCTCTCTGTCCCTGCGGGACCCCCACACACTCTGAGCCTTACCAGTAGGAGGACTGAGATGGGCCTTGAAGCCTAGGGCATGGGCTGGGTAGAGCCACTACATGTGATGACTTCACCCAACTCAGCAGATACTACAGGCAGGCCTGATGGCAGCTGGATGGCTTGGTTTCCTGGCCCTACGGGGCACATTAAGATTCAATCATGAAATTCCAGCAAAGATAATCAGTTAGCATACTTGTTATATTTATTCAAACAATCAAGCCAAATTAAATACAATAGATAAATTAGTCTTGATTTGGCTCTTTTAATAAACATGGGGGTAATTTTGAGGAGAAATATTCTATTTTTTTAAAATATATTTTATTGATTTTTGTACAGAGTGGAAGGGAGAGAGATAGAGAGTTCGAAACATCAATGAGAGAGAGTCATCGATCAGCTGCCTCTTGCACACCCCCTACTGGGGATATGCGCGCAACCAAGGTACATGCCCTTGACCGGAATCGAACCTGGGGCCCTTCAGTCCCCAAGCCGACGCTCTATCCATTGAGCCAAACCGGTCCCGGCGAGAAATATTCTATTTCAATAGAAGTTATTAAAACTGAAGGGTTTTCTTTCCCTTCCACCAGACCATTTGTTACAGTTTGTCTCCGCCAGATCACAAGCCCACCTCCTTCTGTGCCCAGGCCTCATTGTTCCTCTGACAGACAGCAAGGATCTCTTGGCTCTGAGAGAACTTCTGACCCGCCTCAGCAGGAAGTAGCTAAAAGAGCCCACCAATGCCTATTTTCCCTAAAATAATTCAGAGCCAGGATCCTTGAGGTAACATATTAGGCAGTTAGACAGATATGAGCAGAGAAAGGACAATGGGCCAACTAGCACTACCAGATGTAATTAAGTTTTTCCATCTCTATCTCTGTGAGACAACGGGACTCCCCAAAAGCAAGAGGGAGTGAAGCTGCAGTGGAAGCAGCCCGGAAGGTTCCCTAGAACCAGTGGGGTCTCTATGGATTCTAGTGACCTGACCTACCCACCTCACCAGCTTACATGGAAATCCAATCTAAAAAAGCTGAAATCCATAACCAATCTGTACTCAAGTTCTTACAGGCTTTACAGTCTACCCAGAAAGCAGTCCAGAAACATGTCAGGTTCATCCTTCCACCCTGGTGACTGTTTCAGTAAAGAAATTTGCCACACAAGGACTGACTTCTACCTGGAAAGGAACACCCCCACAGCAGTCAAAGTTGACGGAATGCCAATGTGGTTTCATGACACCTGGCTTAAGACAGCCTAGGCAAAATAGAGAGTCCAGGACTCTTCAGACCCTCTAAAGTCTAAAGATTAGTCCTGGCCCTCATTCCAGGCCCTTGTCTTATAAACAGGCCCACTGATTTTATTCAGCAGAGAATTAATTCTATCAACCTTATAGTCCTCATGGGTCAATATAACTCCCTTGCCAACAATGACACAAAAGAGTCAATGATTTGACTCATTACATAAAACCAGTGGAGAATATTAGAGAGTGAGAATATTGGAGCATGCTTCCAGAGAGGCCGTGGACTATGCCCCAGATAGTGTTGTCAGTGCTGACACCAGGCCAGGCCTTGAGATATGGTCTCATGGCCCCTTCCCAGCACGTAGGCCTTCTTTCATAGATCACTGTCAGCTTTCTGAAAAACAGGATGACCTGTGAATAACATGGTCATCAATGGCATGACTCTGACGTAGCTTAGGAAAAACTGTTTTGTCTTGGGTTGCTTGCTCTGTAAGAACAGGATGTGGTTAATGTGCTTAAAAGCGGTCCTACACAAAGGATCACTGCTTCTCTCTGGTCTCCCTGCATGGAAAAAGGCAGAGCAGTCACCTGGCTAGTCACTCACCTGGCCAGCTAATAAAGGCTCCCTAAATTTTAATTTGGTCTGGACTCCAGTGGTCGTTCACTCGCATCCACTCCACAACAAAAGAAGTAAAAAACACCCACTCAGCAGAGCAAAATAGGAAAAAGAATCCAAAAACATGAAGATAGTGTAAGAAGCCTCTGGGAAAAACTTCAAGCATATCAACATTCACATTATGGAGGTGCCAGAAGCAGAAGAGAGAGAGCAAGATATTGAAAATCTATTTGAAGAAATAATGACAGAAAACTCCTACTTGGTGAAGGAAATAGACTTACAATTCCAAGAAGAGCAGAGAGTCCCAAACAAGAACCCAAAGAAGCCCAGGCCAAGACATATCAGAATTAAAATGCTAAGAGTTAAAGACAAAGAGAGAATCTTAAAATCAGCAAGAGAAAAGCAGCTTGTTACCTACAAAGAAGTGCCCATATGACTGCCAGCTGGTTTCTCAACAGAACTTTGCAGGGAGTGGCAAGAAATATTCAAAGTGATGAAAAGCAAGAACCTACGAACAAGATTACTCTACCTAGAAAAGCTCTCATTTAGAATTGAAGGTCAGATAAAGAACTTCACAGATAAGAAAAAGCTAAAGGAGTTCATCACCACCAAATGAGTATTACATGAAATGTTTAAGGGTATTACTTAAGAAGAGGAACAAGAAGTAAAGGTAGAAGTAGAAGTAGAAGTAGAAGTAGAAGTAGAAGTAGAAGTAGAAGTAGAAGTAGAAGTAGAAGTAGAAGTAGAAGTAGAAGTAGAAGTAGAAGGAAGAAGAAGAAGAAGAAGAAGAAGAAGAAGAAGAAGAAGAAGAAGAAGAAGAAGAGATAAAAAGGGGTAAAAGATATGAACAATAAAATGGCAGTAAATACATATCTATTAACAATTGAATCTAAAAACAAAATAAACAAACAAGAAGTCTAATGAACAGAATAGAGTAATGAATAAAGTAGAATCAGAGGCCTGAAAGCATGGAATAGACAAACAAATCTCAGGGGTGGGTGGTGGGTGGAAAAGATTAAACAAAGATTTTACATGCATATATGCATTACCCCATCAACACAGACAATAGGGGGTGAATGCCTAGCCCTAGGGTGTGGTGTGAACCAGGTGGAGGGGGGCAATGATGGGAAAAAAAATGGGCACATCGTAATACTCTCAACAATAAAGTTTAAAAGTATATACACATTGCCGAAACCAGTTTGCCTCAGTGGATGGAGCTTCGGCCTGTGGACTGAAAGGTTCCAGGTTCAATTCCAGTCAAGGGCATGTACATTGGTTGTAGGCACATCCCCGATAGGGAGTGTGCAGGAGGCAGCTGATCAATGTTTTTCTCTCATCCATGTTTCTAGCTCTCTATCCCTCTCCCTTCCTCTCTGTAAAAAAAAAAAAAAAAAAAAAAAATTAATAAAATATATTTTAAAAAATTATATATATAATTTTTTAAAATATAAAAAAGGTGACTGCTCTGCCTTTTTCCATGCAGGGAGACCAGAGATCAGCAGTGGTCCTTTGTGTAGGACCGCTTTTAAGCACATTAACCACATCCTGTTCTTACAGAGCAAGCAACCCAAGACAAAACAGTTTTTCCTAAGCTATGATATGTCTTGGCGTGGGCTTCTTTGGGTTCTTGTTTGGGACTCTCTGCTCTTCTTGGAATTGTAAGTCTATTTCCTTCACCAAGTAGGAGAAGTTTTCTGTCATTATTTCTTCAAATATATATATATATATATATATATATATATATACTCACATAAGGGAGTAGGCTGACAATTTTCAGGGGGAAGACGGTCAGAGGGATTTGGGAAGAGATTGGACAAAAATCGTACACCTATGGATGAAGACAGTGGCAGGGGGTAAGGGCATAAGGTGGGGTGGGGAATCAGGTAGAGGGAAGCTATAGGGGGCGGGGAGAGGAACACCTGTAATAATCTGAACAATAAAGATTTATTATATATAAAAAATAAAATAAAAATATACACACATATATAAATATTTCTAGTATGCAAGGTAGGTTTATAATTGTTCATATGTAAAGCTAATACAATAATAAATACAAGGTTAGACTGTGTACTCACAACTGTAAACCTACTTTTGTTCGATCCTGTATATAAACTAGTCTTTCCTTGAGTTTTTATTATATTTCTATTTAAATATTTTTTCTCAAAAGACATTGTTTCTCTTTTGCAATAAAAAGTTGTATCTTTGCTATTACTACATCAGTATATATATGTAAAATCCCAAAATAATTTTGTTAAGTTAAATATCTTAATTTGTTTTTAGTCACATCTTTATATATATATAATATATATATTTTTTATTGATTTTGTTTACAGAGAGGAAGGGAGATGAATAGAGAACTAAAAACATGGATGAGAGAGAAACATTGATCAGCTGCCTCCTGCACACCTCCTACTGGGGATATGCCTGCAACCAAGGTACATGCCCTTGACTGGAATCGAACCTGGAACCTTTCAATCTGCAGGGCTGCGCTCTATCCACTGAGCCAAACCGATTAAAGATAGTCACATCTTTTATTTTACATACCATACCAGCACCTAAATCTATATTCCGTCTGTCCATTTTATCATCAGGATTAGTTTTTTATTTGGAATTCAACAATATGAGCAAAAAATATATGACATTTGATGAACTTTAATCCCTCCGAATAAATCATTGCTTAGAGAAATTGATTTAACAAGTCTTAAAGCCTGAGGAATTCAGTCTCTTTAAAACATTGAATTTTTTAACTTCTGTTTGAATTGGTTTTCAATCATTTTATTGTTATTTTTACTCCTGTAGTAATGGGTAATATAGAAGGAGGAAATACACTTGTGCTCAAATATTAAACAAACATTTATTTTTTTTGCTTTAGTCTAAATCATGTCTATGTATTTATTTTCCCTTGACAGGTGAAATTTGAGTTCTTAAAAATATTTTTGATAATTAATTGGAATTACTGAACAAGCAATTCTGTTGTTTTAATGTGCTCTAGAAAAACAGAATGGGGGAGGAAGTTGGCGACTGACAAGATGGCAGGGGGAGAGAGAGAGAGAGAGAGAGAGAGAGAGAGAGAGAGAGAGAGAGTAAGAAAGTGAGGGAGTTAAAGGGGAATGTGTAGATGTGTCCGGAGAGTGTGTGTGTGTGTGTGTGTGTGTGTGTGTGTGTGTGTGAACTAGGGACAGTTAGATCCTGCAGGACTTTCGAGGGCTGGCAGACCAGCTGGTCTTAAACTGCAAGATCCCACTGCCACTGCAAAACTCCCAAGCGGCCAGCACTCGCACAGGAACTATGCCATCTTGAAGGGCAGAACTGCTGTGACTCGGATTCTAGCCTCACCACCACCAAGACTGGCCTCAGATGCAGAGGATGAGGGGAAAAAGAAACCCTCTTGGACTGCTGGTGAGAATACAGACTGGTACAGGTACTATGGAGTTTCCTCAAAAAACTAAAAATGGAACTGCCATTTGACCCAGTAATACCACTTCTAGGTATGTATCCTAAGAAAACAGAAACACCAATCAGAAAGGATAGGTGCACAATAGCAACACAACTTACAATAGCTAAGATTTGGAAACAGCCTAAATGCCCAACAGCAGATGATTGGATTAGAAAACAGTAGTACATCTACACAATGGAATACTAGGCTGCTGTAAAAAAGAAGGCATTCTTACCATTTGCAACAGCATGGATGGAACTGGAGAGCGTTATGCTAAGTGAAATAAGCCAGTAAATGAAAGATAAATACCACATGATCTCATTCATTTATGGAATATAATGAACATCATAAACTGATGAACAAAAACAAATACAGAGGCAGAGAAACATCAAGCAGACTGTCAAACTAAGCAGGAACAAAGGAGAGGATTGTGGGGGGTGAGGGGTAAGACATCAACCAAAGGACATGTATGCATGCCTTCAAGGATAACCAATGGACACAGACACTGGCATGGGGAAGGCAGAGGGCATGTGCCAGAGTGAAGGGGAAGCTGGAGGGTGGTTAAAGGGGGGGGAAAGGAGACATATGTACTAGTATATGTAATACTTTAAACAATAAGAATAAATAAATTAAATTTTTTTAAAAAATCAGAATGCATAGACTATTTATATTATGTTCAATAAATTGTCTTTTCACAATATCTTTCTTTTTAAGAAATATTTTTTATTGATTTCATAGGAAAGGGAGAGAGAGATTTAAACATCAATGATGAGAGAGAATCATTGATGGGAAGCCTCCTGCATGCCCCCTACTGTGGTTTGAGGCTGCAACCTGGGCATATGCCTTTCACTGGATTCAAACCCAGGGCCCTTCCATCCCCAGGATGACACTCTATGACTGAACCAAACTGGCCAGGGCTCAGAATGTTTTTCTGGTACAAAATGAAGCTAAGTGAGAATGAAATGACTCATGCCTATAAAAAAACAAAAAACAAAAACAAAAAAAAAACAACTATTTGCAAGATGTTAGGATATTTATGCCAATGGAAAAAAAAATGTTTGAAACACTCATTTATAAGTAAAGAAAATATTTTATATCCATAAATATGCAAATGGAAAGTAATATTTCACATTGAACTATTGTATAAATTGAATTTTTAAACTTAACCTTAATCTATTTCAGAAAACAGGATTATAAACCATGTAAGATTTAACTAACAGTTTTTTTACAATACTAAGTTATCTCATGAAACATGTTTCCAGAGAATTGGTTGGATAGTTGTAAGAAGGGCATTCTGATAAATGGGAAGTGTGTGGAAGGCGCCTGCCCTGTTTATGGGAATTCCGACTTAGGGGAGACTTAGGGAAGTATCGAAGGCAGTGCCCCTATTTATTCCTTGACCTTTCCAAACAAGCCTGTGCATGTGCAGACCCTGGGTGTTTACTGGAATCCTTATGCTTAATCCCTGGATGCCCTTGCCTAGAGGACAATGTAAACATGTGTCCTCCCAAGATTACTCACCCTATTGATTGCACCTAAAGATAAAAATTCCAATAAAGGCTTAACTAGGCAGGCAATTGCAGCTGCCTGGTCATTTTGGCCAGACCATCCCTTAACCTCTCCCCCACAGTGAAATTGTGTCAGAATAATCTGTTCATCCATTGTTCAAGGGCTGCTGGTCAACCCCAGCACAGGTAGAAATCTTTAGTAGTTTCAAAAGTCATAATTATTTAATTTTTCATATTTAAAATGGAAGAAAATTACAAACCACCTGATTTCCCACATATTTCTAATCAAAATCTATGTATATAAAAGCCCAGCAACTGTTACGGCAGAACGACCAGAATGACTGTTGGCTATGATGCACACTATGGCAGCCAAGCAGCCTAATCCTGACCCCAATGAGCCCCCCCCGCCCCCCACACACACACACCAGCCCAGTCCCTGACCGGCCCCCAAAACTCCAATCAGAGGCAGGGCAAAATGGCCAACCACTTTGGCTGGCAGAAATTTGGTGTCTCGGGATCTGGGAGGTGCTTGGTCTTAGGCCGCTGTATGGGCAAAGTTCTCCTTTGGTGGAAGTGGATTCGGGATCAAGGCACCAGAGTCAGGGATGGGGTGCGAAGGTTTACCTGGTGGCCACCACAGTCCCTGTAGGCCGCTCACAGCAGCGGGGTGTCCCTGGTGTCTGTGGGCAGTCCGAGGGAAGCAGCCCAGGTCCTGGGTGCCTGCCAGTAGCCAGAGGAGGGAACCTTAGGTCCTGGGTTCCAAAGGGAAGCCAGTGCTGGCAGCCAGGGGAAGGAAGGCCTACTCTTGCACAAATTTTCATGCATTGGGTTTCTAGTAATGTATATAATACCTTTAGTTTTCTAAAAGGTGCAATGTGGATGTGGTGAACAGACTTTAAGATGTGCCCATGAGGCCAAATGCCTTGTGTCCACCCCCTAAAAGATCCCTCTACCCTTGTGTGTGAATAAAATGTGTGACTTCCTCTGACAAATAAAATATGGTAAAAATGATGGTGTGTCATGCTTGTAACATTCTATTATATAAAGCTCAGTATTGCTGGCTGATTTGCTCTCTCTAGGTTGCTGACTTTAAAAAGCAAGGTGCCATGAGTTTTATAATTGATATAAAATGGGTTCTTCCAACAATCTGAGGAAACATGGAAGTTGGTTTTTATCCAGTTGAGTCTCTTATGAGGGCCCTGCTCTGGCTGACGCCTTGCATGCAGCCTTGTGAGACCCTAAGAAGATGACCCAGCTAAGTTATATCTGAAGGACTAGCCTGTACAAAAAGTGATATAATAAATGTGTATTATGTAAGCCTTTAAGTTTAAAGTAATTGGTTATGCAACATATAAAATTAATACTGTGAGTCTGGTGCTTATTAGTGAATATATATTAAATATGCAGAAGCCCTTGCCAAAATATTGAACATTTTAAAGAATAAATATATTGTAGTTGAGAGTACTTTGTAAAAGGAATAGTGCTTCTATGACAAATTATATTTTTGCTTGATAACCTACATTATTCACTTGACAGAGGTCCTTTATGGTTTTATCAACAGAGAAGGAAAATAAAATTTCAGCACCTTTGTGAAGCATAGACAAAACTCCTGAAGCTTAGTTTTTAATAAAGGTTGTTTTTCAGGGATCATTATACCCTCACAAAATATTTCAAAATGGTCTTCTTAGCACTTTAATAAAAACTTTATTGAATTCTTCTAAGAATCACACAGCATTCTAAATTATAAAACGTGTATATTATTCAAATATGAATTATAATTAAAATAATAAGTTATGAATAATTATATATTATGATTATATGATATAAATTATAAAGCTCATATTTATTTTAAAAACCACATGGAGATGAGTTTTAAGGATTTCCAAATTTGATGATACACACATTAAAAAACAAGTACCCTGCATAATTATAAAATATTAAGTTGACTGATAATACCTTTTGAAAACACACCATACTTTAAATTATATGTTGTCAAAATTAAGATATATTTTCAGAGGAAATATGATCCAAATAGGAAATACACTCTTTATATTTGCAACTTATTTTTATTCACAAAAGGCATTACCTAACTTAATCATATACCTTCTCTGTCTAATATTCGTGGCATTGTAAATATTTTAAAAATCATCTAGCCCTAGCTGGTTTGGTTTAGTGGATAGAATGTTGGCCTGCAGACTACCATGTTTCAGTTTCTATCCCAGTCAGGGACACAGACCTCAATTGCAGGCTCCTCCCAACAAAGCCCCTGGTTGAGGCTGGTTCAGGAGGCAACCAATCGATGTGTTTCTCTCACATTGATATTTGTATCTTTCCCCCTTTATTCTAATCTCTCTAAATATCAATGGAAAAACATCAATGGGTGAAGGTTAAAAATAATAATTTACAGTTTCCAAAGGTAAAACATTTCTCATGGTAAAAACGTGGTATGATGTTTGAAGACAATTGCAAAGGACAGGTTCCTTAAATATTGTCAACATCATCAAAGTAGCTACATTAATAAAATAGTTAATTTAGGTGTTTCAACTTTAAACTTATAGCTCACTAAATTGCTCATATTTTTATGGCATTAAATATTTCAGAATCTCATAAAATGTTTTTTAGTATTATCCCCAATCCATATAAGAAGAAATTAATTTAGAATGATCACATGAATTCCCTGAAGTTTCAGTGAGTAAAAACAGTTCTTTTAAGAGCACTTACAGAGATCTTTCCACAATACCATTCACTACCTCTAAATTCATTTTATAACAACTGGTAAAATTAAGCTAAGTCAAAAGTTATTTGATTTTAGTCATACTTGGATTGTTGTGTGGCTTTGGGCAATAACAATAACAATAAGAAGACTAACAACATTTACAAAGTGCTTCCAGGCATTGTTGTCATTGTTTTATATATGGTAACTCATTAAATATTCACAATAAATACATGAAATAACATATACCATCTTTTCCAGCATGTAAGAATACAAATAATTTTACATTTAAAACATAGGTTTAGGCCAATATTCGCTGTATAAGACTACCCCCCACTTCCAAGGCAACACCAGTTCTTTTTTTTTAATAGACCGCCTCTCTGACTCTGGCCAATCTGAGCAGGCTTTTTACTAGAACACATTGTGGTCTCATACTCAGGAAAATACGGTACTTGTCAACAAAAATCCAAAAAACTGAGAATCCTACAGTATCAAGAATTTACTCATTTATTCACTGACAATCATGTCAACATCTTTTGAACATGTTCATAACAATCCAATTCCTGAATTTCCTGGTGAATTTCTTGTGACTCGAATTCTTTCAGAGTCAGCACACCCCAACTCTCATGTTTGGCCTAAGGGAAAGGGGGGGGGGGTTTAAAGGGGACGCCTCACATTTCCTTCAGAAGGAAACCTGCAAGTAGTTCTTATTTTCGGAGGATGTCTTATTTTCTGGGAAACACAGTACTTACTGGTCGCTGGGCCCTGAGGGCGATCTTTCTGCCACATTCTCCGGGAAAGCCCTTCCTTGAGGACTGGGGACCTTCTTGCTGGCATCCAGTCTGGACCAGGGGAAGATGGGGCTGTTGTGGCCAGTGGGGACCCCCATCCTCATTCACAGGGCCCCATGGCCTTATCCACTGGACCACTTCCGAGTGTTGCCTCTGGCCCCAATCCATATTTGGCTTGGCCGCTTCTGGCTGAACATTGAGCCAGCTCCCCAAAACCCCAGCCTCCTTGTTTAGGTGGATGCTGCCTGGCAGCAGGCCTCACCGCCAGCAGGCCTTCACCCCTCCCCCGCCTCCCTCCCCACATCCAGGTATCCCTGGGGACCAGCCTTTCTCCTGCTTAGGTCACAATTGCCTGCCTTTCACCTGGCCCTGCCCCCTTGTTCCAGAAACCCCGCCCCCTCATTCACTGGACCAATGAGCGAGCAGCACTGGACAGGCTGCCCTACTCCTCAAACCTGGGGGGGCGGTGTATGGAGGGCTACCGCTTCACCTCTGGAAGCCTTCTTTCCTGCCTTAAACCTCCAAGGGAACATGACCTTCTGCTCACAGGTAGCCTGCCCCCAGGGCCCTGGTCCAAAGGCATGGGGAGGCCAGCACCCCCCCTCTGGAAAGCCATGGGCCTCCCTGAGCCTCTGAGTCTCCCACAGCCCACACGACGGGGTATCTCACAACGGAGTATCCTGTGACACCCACGGCCCTGTCTATGGGCTTTGAGATCGGGAAAGAGCTGTTTCAAGACGCCCAAAATCACTTTCCATCCTCGGGGCAGTGACTCGGCCCTACTGGGTCCGCTGATTCTGAGGTACCCTGTTTCCCCGAAAATAAGATATTGTCTTATATTACTTTTTGTTCCAAAAGGTGTGCTATGTCTCATTTTCAGGGATTGTCTTATTATTCCACGAAGAAGAATACGGTGCACATTTATTGTTAAATGAAAATTAAGGAAAATTATTACTTGTGTAGGGTATGGTGGTACAGAACCGTCTTTCCCGGCGTATAAGACGACCCCCCAATTTTACAGTTAAAAGGTAGGTTTAGGCCTCTATTCGCTGTATAAGACTATCCCACACTTCCAATGCAACACCAGTTCTTTTTTTAATAGACCGCCCCTCTGACTCTGGCCAATCTGAGCAGGCTTTTTACTAGAACACAGTGTGGTCTCATACACAGGAAAATACGGTACTTGTCAACGCAAATCCTAAAAACTGAGAATCCTACAGTATCAAGAATTTACTCATTTATTCAATGACAATCATGTCAACATCCTTTGAACATAATCATAGCAATCCAATTCCTGAATTTCCTGGTGAATTTCTTGTGACTCGATTGGTTTCAGAATCAGTGGACCCAAACTCTTATATTTGGCCTAGGGGGAATTGGGGGGGGGGCATTTTTTCGGGGGACGCCTCACATTTCCTCAGAAGGATACCTGCAGGTAGTTCTTATTTTCGGAGGATGTCTTATTTTCAGGGAAACGCAGTACTTACTGGTGCTGGGCCCTGAGGGCGATCTTTCTGCCACATTCTCCGGGAAAGCCCTTCCTTGAGCACTGGGGACCTTCTTGCTGGCATCCATTGTGGTCCAGGGGAAGATGGGACTTTTGTGGCCACTGGGGACCCGCATCCTCATTCACAGGGCCCCATGGCCTTATCCACTGGACCACTTCCGAGTGTTGCCCCTGGCCCCAATCCATATCTGGCTTGGCCGCTTCTTGCTGATCAGTGAGCCAGCTCCCCAAAACCCCAGCCTCCTTGTTTAGGTGGCTGCTGCCTGGCATCAGGCCTCACCCCCAGCAGGCCTTCCCCCCTCCCCAGCCTCCTTCCCCACCTCTCCATATCCCTGGTGACCAGCCTTTCTCCTGCTTAGGTCACAGATGCCTGCCCTTCACCTGGCCCCGCCCCCTTGTTGTGGTGACTGCCTTCAGCTGTTCACCTGGCCTGGCTCCCTCATTGACTTGAGGGCCTTCAGCACTAGGCCTGGCCCCGCCCCCTTTTTTCATAAACTTTCCCCACTCATTCATTGGACCAATGAGCGAGCAGCCCTGGCCAGGCTGCCCTGCTCCTCACAAGGCGGGTGAGGGGAGTAGAAGGAGGCCTACAGCCCCACCTCCGGAAGTTTTATTCAGTGCCTAAAAGCCCCAAGGGCAGGTGGCCTTCTGCTCACAGGTTGCCTGGCACCCAGGGCCCAGGTCCACAAGCATGGGTAGGCCAGCCCCCCCTTTCGGACAGCCATGGGCCTCCGTGAGCCTCTGAGGCACCCACTGCCCACACCACGGGGCATCTCACAACGGAATGTCCTGCGACACCCTCGGCCCTGTCTATGGTCTTTGACATCGGGTAGAGAGCTGTGTCAAGTCCCCCAAAATCACTTTCCACTCTGGGGGCACTGACTCGCCCCTACTGAGGTACCCTTTTTACCCGAAAATAATATATTGTCTTATATTAATTTTTGCTCCAAATGGTGTGCTAGGTCTTATTTTCAGGGATTGTCTTATTTTTCCATGAAGAAGAATACGGTGCTCATTTATTGTTAAATGAAAATTAAGGAAAATTATTACATGTGTAGGGTAAGGTAGTACAGTACCGTCTTTTCTGGCGTATAAGACGACCCCCCAATTTTACAGTTAAAACGTAGGTTTAGGCCTCTATTCGCTGTATAAGACTACCCCCCACTTCCAAGGCAACACCAGTTCTTTTTTTTAATAGACCGCCTCTCTGACTCTGGCCAATCTTAGCAGGCTTTTTACTAGAACACAGTGTTGTCTTATAAGAAGGAAAATAAGGTATTTTTTTTTATCATCTCCATTTTATAGATGATCAACTGAAGCAGAAAGAGGTTAAAGAACTTGTCCGAGGTGATAAAACCAAGAAATCATTCCTTTTGTTATAGTCTATTTCCAGGAGTTACAGTTTACCCCAATATTATACTTTACTACATGAGCCTTAAGTGTCTCAACTGGACAATAGGGAGAAAGACTCTACATAAACTATTGGAAAAGAAGGAAATAAGTATTTTCATTTAATTTGCTAAGTTCCCATGACCTGGAACATTGTAAATATTTAGTAAATGTTAGTTTCCTTCTTCTCAAACATTGAATTTGAGAGATACAGAAACAGAATAATTATTTGGGAATTTTAAGCCATCTCATATACTCTAAAATAGCTCCTTTACTTGATTATCATAATGCTGTTCTTCCTTTCTGAAAATCTGGAAATTTTCCCCCACACTGATGTTGTTGGCCCATGAATAGAATAGTGAAGCATTAGGCCACAAATATAGTTTTCTTCCACAATGTCATTGATATTACTTCATCTTCAAATGAATAGCAAGTGTGACCCTCTAGAGATGAAAGAAGTAGAGGACAGGGAAGCTTCAAGAAGGTACAGGGGTAGCATATTCTTAGACTCTGGAGAAGAGAGCTTAGGCTTTAGATAATAGGAATCTGACTATAGAGAAATCTTGAGATTTAGGGAAAGGTCAAAATAAAGAATGTCAAACTGAATGTGTTTCACCTTTTTTTGTCTGTTAAAAATTTTCACTTTTGGTTGAAGAGTAGGATATCTATGAGGTATTCTGTACTGCCAAAGAAAAGCACAATGCTTCAGAAATACCCATATAAAAAGGAATCTCCTCTTTTTTTAATTTTGGGTTGTTTTCAGCACAAGAGCAATCTTCTATCTGCTGGGTTTAATGAGAGCTTCATAAAAAGCTTTTTAAAGATTTCTCTGAGAAATGACTTTATACCTATTGTAAAAATGGGAAGCTATTAAAAATATTCTATGTAGGCAATTCAATTGTTACAATGTCTAAAAAAAAAAACACAACAAAACAACAACAACAACAACAACAACAAAAACAGCCTGTGAAATCAGTATGACCAAAAAAAGCATTTGAATCAAGAGATTAGAGAATCTTATTTGTATTAATTCTTCATTTGAAGGGTAAACATGAAATTTATAAGTGGTTTGAAAACATTGCTCCCAGAAAAAAAAATATCCATACTATTATTTTCTTATATAAAACTAGAGGCCTGTTGCACGAAGATTCGTGCAATAGGCCTTCTTGCCAGCACTGGTTTTCTTCTGGCTCCCAGGACCTAAGCCTTCGCTCTGGCCACTGCCTTCTGTCTTTACTCTGACTGGAGTCTTCACTCCAGTTGGACCCTTCAGTCTTCTCTGCTCTGGCCAGAGCACTGCTGCTGTAGCTCCCTCTGCCCCCCGCCCTCCACCTCATAGCAGGCATCCCAGCCTCTCCGTGCCTGCATATGCAAATTAACCAGCCATGTTTGTTGGATTAATTTGCTTACTTACTCCCAATTGGCTGGTGGGCATTGTGGAGGTATGTTCAATTTGCATATTTGTTTTTTATTAGTGTAGTTGGTACTAATATAATCTTCAACCAATTGTAGTGTAAAAATTCCTTCTATAATGTTAAAAATTGTAACTTAATATTGCAAAAGACTTGAATATATATTAAAAGCCAAAAACTATTTCAAACCCAGTGCAAAATTGAATTCATCTCAATTTTTGCTTGAAATATATGAAACTAGAAAATGTAGAGTTCAATTTCTGTCTAGTTAAATATAAAGTGGCAAACATATTTAGAAGATATATTGTTAAAAGATAAACTGAGGCAATAAAAATATTTAAGAGTTTAATTGAACAAAAATCAGCTTGAATTGGGCAAACTAAAAAAGAAAGTGGTTAGAAGTACTCATCAAACAGCAGCTCAGAAAGAGTCTTTATTTATAGAGAAAAGGCAGAAGGAAAGTATTAACTGGCCATAGCTTAAAGCCTAGTTGGCTGTTTGTTATTGGTCATCCTTAAGTTTTAATGTATTAACCTTGTGACATTTGCAGGATTATATTTTGGTTTGCTAAAGTATGTTAGAGCAACCTCAGTTTACAGGGCTCCTTGTTTAACTAATTTAACAATTCCCCCATTTTTGTCCTCTCATACGTGACAGATTTACCAGAAATTTAATATTATCATCATTCACAGTTACCATCAGAGTTAAGTTTCTCTTGTCTCATTGTGAAACTCACAGGTTATGAGTTTCAGTGGAAGAATTGTTTTTGGTTCAACTCACTGTTTGTCCAGTTTCTATTTCTGCAAGTATAGGATATCAAGTTAGGTCATCTGCAGCACTACTGGTGGCTGTGAGCATGCTTAAGGCCTTTGAGAGAACAAATCACACCAGGGAGACTACAAAGAAGACTATTGGGAATATTATACCAAGAGACTGAAGTACTCTTCTTGGCAAGGGCTCCCATTAACTAAACCAGTTGATATTAACTAAATAAAAAATATACCTGAAGAGGCATCAAACTGTCTTAGCCAAGTTGCTTGTCTGTTAATTCCCTCTATTTGTCAGAGGTGTTGATCTAGGTATAGCAGGGGCTGTTTGCTATGGTAAAAATTCCTCTTTGTTTAGCCAACAAGTAATCTAAAGAAATTCTAGTATCTAAAATCACTATACCAATAAAGCCTAGTGACTTTTAATGTGTAGCATTAGGCTTAGAAGTAGATTAAGGGATAATTGCCAAAGTTAAGAAGCAGTGTCCTCCTATGTATTAATGGAGATAAAAAAGCAAACAATGAAAAGGCAAAAGGAATGAACCTTTGTATTGAAACTAGAAGCCCGGTGCATGAAATTAATGCACAGTATGTGTGGCGGGGAGGTGTCCCTCAGCCCACCCTGCACCTCTCCAGTCTGGGACCCCTTTCAAAATACAAGAATGCTGGCTCCAAACTGTTCACCTGTCTGCGTAATTGATAACTAACTGCTCCCATGCCGGTCTGATTGCCCCTAACTGCCCTCTCCTGCCAGCCTGGTGCCCCCTACCAACTGCCTTTCCATGTAGATCTGATCCCCCCCCCCCCAACAGCCCTCCCCTGAAGGCCTGGGTCCCCAAGAACTTCCCTCTCCTGCTAGCCTGGTTGCCCCTAACTGTCCTCCCTGCAGGTCTGGTCACCTCTAACTTCCCTCCCCTGCAGGCATGGTCCCCCTCAACTGCCTTCCCCTGCAATCCTGGTCACCCCTAACTGCCCTCCCCTTCAGGCCTGGTCGCCCCAACTGCTCTCCTTTGTGGGCCTGGTCACCCCTGACTGTCTTCCCTTGCAGGCCTGGGTTCCCCCCAACTGTTCTTCCCTGCAAGCCTGACTGCTCCCAACTCCCAAACCTTGTAGGCCTGGTCCCTCCGGACTGCCCTCCCTGCTGGCCTGATTGCCCACAACTGCCCTCCCCTGCCGTCCATTTTGTGGCAGCCATCTTGTGTCCACATGGGGGCAGCCATCTTGTGTGTTGGAGTGAGGGTCAATTTGCATATTATTCTTTTATTAGATAGGATGTCTTGATCTGTGATCTTAGGAGAGCTGTCCACCTTAATATGTCATCTTATTTTGGAGAGGAACCTCCCTCCTCAATTTTAATTTAACTTTCCAACTAATGCGAAGTTAAAAGTGTTAGTGGGAGCTTTTTTAAGTTTGGAAATGTGCATCCAAGGTTCAAGTCCCTCAAGTTTGTATACTGTCTGGGTAGTGAAGAGGACCTGCTATGGTTTCTTTCAAAGAGGTTCAAAGAAAAGTTTTGTTCTTAGTGATTCCAAGTAAGAAGGGTGGTATAAGTTGGAAGAGTTATTTTGTAGAATCATAGCCAGGTATGTGAGGAAACTAGAAAAAATAAAGATCAAGACCAGTTTATAGATATATAGTAAAACCTCAAAGACAATGAACGGAACTACAATCTGATAACCAGAGCTATGTTATGGTTTCTGCTGAAAGATACATTTTTTTTCTCTTCAATCACTCTTGTTTATATTAATGTTAGTCACAATAAGACTAATTTATTTGCAAAATAAGTCTCTTCTCATTAAATTTGGTCCAGTAATTTGTGTAAGTGCAGCAAGAATAGGGATTGGCTATATAGGTTCTTATAAAGTGTTCTTTGCTGGAAATTTTCATGAGGAATCTTAGATTGGACTTTCCAAGCAAAGGACTTGCCATTGGACTCTGTCTGGAATACCTATAGATTTATGTTTATTCCTATTTCATTTTTTCTTGAAGTCCCTAGACTTGCAGAAAAATGACCTTCCTTACTCTCCTGGTAAGGCTGCCAGGAGTTCTGTGAGCAAGCAACCAGGCTTGGTTTTTTGAAAAGCTTTATTAACTCTATAAAGCCAAGCTTAGTTTTTTCAAACTGATAATATCTTATTTTATGTATATTCTCAAATATGCAATTTCTGTCAAAGCCTTGGTACTATAACTGATCCTTCCAATTGTGTCCTATTATAAGAAGAATAAAAATGTTTCTTTTTTTAATATATTTTATTGATTTTTTTTTTTTACAGAGAGGAATTGAGAGGGATAGAGAGTTAGAAACATCAATGAGAGAGAAACATTGATCAGCTGCCTCCTGCACACCTCCCTCTGGGAATGTGCCCACAACCAAGATACATGCCCTTGACTGGAATGAAATCTGGGACCTTTCAGTCCACAGAACGACACTCTATCCACTGAGTCAAACCGGCTTCGGCAGAAATATTTCTTATTTAACACTAAAGGCCTGGTGCATGAAATTCTGAGGATGTCCCTCAGTCCAGCCTGCACCCTTTCCAATCTGGGACCCTTGGAGGATGTCTGGCCTCTTTTATTTTTAAGAAAGAGCAACATCTACATACCTTTTCCTATTCAAAAAATTCATATTCTGCTTTTTTGGCCTACTTTAATTAGAAAAAGAAAGTATTTATAAAACTAGTGTCTTGGGCAAACACAACTCTAATAAAGTCTTTATTTGAATAATCTTGTTTTGTTTATTCCGTTCTTTGCAGAGATGGCTTATTATTTCTTCCAGCTGGATGATTTATATATATATCTGTCAAGCTGATGAATAGGCTGTGGATCCAAAGAGGTAAGCAAATGATTCCTTGTGTTTTGAAAAAGCTGTTGAAATACAAACCCTCCTGCCCATTATATTTTAACTAACTATGGGCATGAACTTTTGGATCTGTGACAGCTGTATCCTTTGCACTCTCTGTGGATGCATTTTGCTTCCTTGGTTAAGCTGTAAAAAAAGGCTTTTGTGCTTGAGTCACTATTGAAATTATACTGTCACTGACTAGAAAATTGATATTTGTAATAAAAAATACCACAAATTAAAAAGTTTTGAGATCTTTCATACTGTTAGTCATTAAGACTCCCTATGATGAAAAGACAGAAATTAGAATAAAAATAAAAATCCACTCAGAACCCCCATTTTTTTTCTTACATTCATATATTTTCAAATATTGTAAAAAATTAGGATGTTGGAAGAACAATTGCTCAACACTTAAGAAGAAAAAAATGTAAAGAAATATAACTAGTCTTAAGCTTTTGAATTTCCTATTTAAGGTACTTGTATCTTACAAATGTTAGGTTAATTAACAGGAGAATTGGAAGATACAAAAGAGAAAATCAAGAGATTTTCCAACAGGGTAGATAATTTTAAAAGATTATTCAGATATAAAATTATCAAAACGGATATATTTTAACAGGTTTTAAATAATTTAATAACTGAACAAAAGTTGACAAAATTGGAAGCTATTTTTTTTATAATCTAATAGAAAAATTTTAAAAATGCATAATTAGGTCCTACCCAGTTTGACTCAGTGGCTAGATGGTTGGCCTGAGGACGGAAGCATCCCAGCTTTGATTCCAGTCAAGGGTATATGCCCAGGTTGTGAGCTTGATCCCTAGTAGGAGGCGTGCAGGAAGCAGCCGATCAATATCAATAATTCTTTCTCATCATTAATGTTTCTATCTCTTTCTCCCTCTCCTGCTTCTCTGAAATCAATAAAAAATATTTTTAATGTGTAATTAGAAATGTAAACAGACCCCATAACTCCATGAAATTAAAGAAACTGAAGGAAAAAAATTGAAAAAGTGCATCTTTAAAACACAAGCTGTTGAGATCTCCATGCCTAGCCTTCTCTCTTTACCCTTGCTCATATTTTTAACCCAGTGTGAATCAGTGGTTTAGTGTCAACCCATGAACCGAAGGTCATGGCTTAATTCCCAGTCAGGACACATAGCTGGGTTGCAGGCTCCATCCCCAGTGTGGGGTAGGCAGGAGGCAGTCAATCAGTGGTTTGCTCTCCTTGATGTTTCTCTCCTTCTCCCTACCTTTTTTAAATCAATAAAATATATATTTAAAAATATTGTGCCTTCTCTACAATTACTAATTCAATTAACATTTTGATCTCTGTGTTTTTATATTTTATATGTTATATTATTTTTTTCTACCTCTAGAGTGTATTGGTTTGTAGTATGTGTTAGACTTAAAGGAATTAAGTACTTATATAAGTTAAAAAATATAATGACTAACCAAAATACATTTCAGGAACATATTGATGATGCCAAATTTTCTGGTTGGCATATGAGTAGCAGCCATCCCATGACCTCTTGAGGAGCAGCCACCGCAAGTCCACATGAGGAGCAGCCATGACCCCATGACCACCTGAGGAGTAGATACCACCCGTGACCACATGACCTGCCACCAAGCCCACAACTGCAGCCACAGGCCCAGTGTGACTTGACACCTAGATCCTTTGGTGAGAGCAAAAATGGGGAAAGAAAAGGAATTGTCAAAAAAGGAACTGAATGAAATCAAGGTATGCAATATCTCAGAAAAAGAATTCAGAGCGAGGGTAATACAGTTCATAAACCAGATGGATGATAAAATTAACAACCTATGTAAGAATCAGGAGGAAATAAAGAGTAATACATCTACAATAAAAACAACATGGAAGCTTTCAACAGTAGACTAGGAGCAGTGGATGGCTGAATCAGCAAATTAGAAGATAGGGAAGCAAAATACACCCAATCAGAACTGCAATTGGAGAAAAAAAAATCAAAAACAGGAAGAGAGCCTGAGGGAGCTATGGGACAACATGAAATGAAGCAACATACATATAATAGAGGTGCCAGTACATCAAAATGTCCAGTTGGGTTTGAGTTTGTTGTTTCACAAAATTGAAGAATGAGTTTGCAGACAAAAATGGTTAGTGGAAGCAAAGTTTATTGAGAGATGGACTCCCTGCAGCAGGGAGTAGCAGGGAGGTGGCCCAAGAGGGTTGCCAATGAAACTACTTTGTCTCAGGTTCCAAAATCTCATGCCTCTTGAGGCAATCCTGGAAAAGGTGCATCTGGAGTTCCAGGAGAGCCAAAAGCAGTCCAGTGTCCAGAGCTTCTACTCTATGTTGCAGTTGAGTGTAGATCAGAGTGCAAGCTAATGAAATTTCATCAGGCCATGTGTGGAGTCCCACATGTCCATAACCCAAGTGGGCACAGGAGAGCATATCTCCTGTCATAGGAGACCCAGGAACCCAGTGCACCAGAGAGAGAAGAGAGGAACAAGTGTGCTTCTTTGTCTAGAGGTAGATATATGTTTTCCTAGATCCTGATTGGTCCTTTCAAAGAATTCTGCCTTAGCAACATCCATACATTTCAAAATTAACATTTCCCTGGCAGGGTCTTCTTTCCCTACCCAGCTGAGTTGCCTTAGTAACTCCTACCAACTGGGATCAGTTCTAGGTTACTTTGTCTTGGTGGTGAAGTTATCAAGCTCTATTATGACTATGTCTGCAATGTTCCACTCCCAGTCCTCATCCCCCATACCCTCCCCCATGGTCCCATCCCTGTCCCTGATTGCCTAGTTTCCTTCTACCTACTCAATATGATCTGAAAAAATATTTTAGATTAGAGCTGGTTTAAGTTTGCTTTGATTAAGTAGACATGTCTTTTAGAGTTGTTAGGATAACATGTAAAAGGTGGCACACTGGCAGGCTAAATAGTGATGGTGACTAAAGAGAAATTGAATTTATTTAAAGAAAAGAGGATTGAGAGTTGGGCTATCCAAAGGGAATGGCTACAGAGCACTTAGACAAAGGGTACTGGGTCCATGATGGCAGTGAAAAGATACTTAAGCCGAAACCAGTTTGGCTCAGTGGATAGAGCATCGGTCTGTGGACTGAGGGGTCCCAGGTTTGATTCCAGTCAAAGGCACGTACCTTGGTTGTGGGTATATCCCCAGTGTGGGGTGTGCAGGAGGTGGCTGGTCAATGTTTCTCTCTTATCTATGTTTTTAGCTCTCTATCCCTCTTTCTTCCTCTCTGTAAAAATAAATTATATATATATATTTTTTTAAGATACTTAGGACAGAGAAACATGGAAAGACATAGAAGAAGCAAGAAGCAACAGGAGAGCCTAGGTTGGGATGCATTGACTCATTGAGAAGTCATAGAAAAGGGGGCATTGGAGACAGGTTCAGGGGGTTAGCCTAGGACAAGCTTCTACTGTCCATCGTTCCCCTTGTAAGACTCCTGGGGTCCCTTAGAAGTTGGGGGATATGTCCCTGTTGGGGAATGGCATGTGCATGTTCCCCTAATGGAGAGCGAGCACTGGGTCCCTTGTCCTGAGCATATTTATCTCTTTCTTGCAGGTGGAAATCTTAGGGGAGGTCTCAGAGGAGGTGTGCTCTTTCCGTGTGGTGATCTCCACTGATTGATTGGTGCCAGGGAAAGGAGTCATTAGTCAATGTAGCTGGTCATGAGGCACCCACAGTGTTACTTGTCTGGTTTTGATGCTTTTCTGGGCCTGGAGCTGAAATACAACTGAGGCCTGGATGTTATCTTTAGAGAGAAAAAGGTCAGGAGGTCTAAACAGCCTGACCATTGATATGAAAGATCAGGGTACAAACTGCATGACAAGTGATATGAAACGGGAGGATAGATTACTCTGGGGGTGAGGCTCTTGTTTTCCCAATTTCATCACTTGGTAGGCATCCAGGACTTTCTGCCCTGGTTACCTTCTATACCTGGCCCATTATCCTTGTTCTGCTCATGTCTGTCTAACAGTATACTAGTATATTTTTGTTTAACCTGGTTTTATAAAAATATGTTCAGATTATCTCAGTTACAAAGTTAGTCAATAAAATAGCTTGTATAATAATTGACTTTGAAATTTCATACTGTTTTGCAAGTTAATAAAGGAAATAGGGGTTAATAAGATTTTTAGGTAACATATTTTTTAGCAATAGTTATATATATACTAGAAATTAATTTTCTAGGTGTCTGATAACTTGAAAGTTTGAAGTTTTGCTGACTACATTGGATGATAGTGTTGGCATATGTAGCTAGTTATTCATAGACAAAGGAAGGGAATAAATTTACCTGCCATGTATGTTGTGCTCTTCCTCAACTACCTGTAAATTGCATACTTCCTTTGAAATGTCAAACCCCTATTCCACTTTTTTCCTTTGTCCTAACTGACATATATACTCATTTTTTTCTCACTGTCTTTGGAATTTCCATGCTTATATGAGATGCCTGTGAGCATGTGTTAAAATTTGATTTTCTTTTGTAACTCTGGTAATTTGATTATTCTCCCAGCTAGAGAAACATAGATAGTGTGTGGAATAGTACTTTTTAAAGTAATTTTAAAGTTGATTTCAAAGATGAAGGGAGAGGGAGATAGAAACATCAAAGATGAGAGAGAATCATTGTTTGGTTTCCTCCTGCAAGCCACACACTGGTGATGAAGCCTGAAACCCAGCCATGTGCCCTGATTGGAGATTGTACCTTGACTTCCTAGTTCCTAATTTGAAGCTCAACCACTGAGTCATGCCAGTCAGGCAGAATAGTATGTTTTAAAAATCTTTTACGGGAGATTCTATGATTTGGCTTTGAACTGTTTTTAGAGCCACATTTCTGTTCTTGTAAAGACTTGATTTGTAGAAAAATCTTTTTTAAATTCTTAAAGAATTGCTATCAAGAGACTGACACACACTTCCAACAAAATAATTACCCATTTGCTTATTTGTAGCAAGGAGAGGATCTTTAAGATGGAAGACAAAAGATTTTTATGTTCTACATTTAAAGATGTGCATCTTTGGACCATTTCAATTAATACTCAACAATTGTTTCAGAATGTGGTGTTTTTTTGTTTTTGTTTTTTCCCCTTTTGGGTACATTGTTTTATTTTAGTTTAAGAAGGAACTTAATATATATAAACATGTTTTTAAAGTTTCTATTAGGTTATAAATATCAGTTTCCAATGTGGGTAACTTTCAAACATCTTGTCAGGTTTCAGCTGGGATAAACTGTAAATATTCCTGGGAGTATTAAACAACCTTCACAAATGCAAGAGGCACTCCAAAAGAGGGTGCAAAAGATACTGCCCATCCAAGATCTAAAGATAAGAGCCACTCCCAAAGATACTTAAAAGATATAAAGTCTTAGAACATTCCTTTTGAGATATGGAAATAGTTTATAAGGATCCTCACATGCAAATGGAGTGCAACTCACATTTCTCTTCATCCATAACTACCCACAAATGGGGTGCAACCCACATCTTTGTCCAGCCATAGTTTTGGGGCCTCCAACCTGATGACTGCTAAGCCAAATTCTCATCACACAAAAAAATGAAACAGGTAAGAAGGTTATAACTATCTCTGGGAAAGAAAACACTTATAACTAATGAGAACCAAAAACCAAATTCACAAGACACAGTTTAAAGCTCTAATTCTAACAATTCCCCCTCCCCTGCAAATCTGAATTTGGAAAGGAAATGGCAACATAAAATTTGCCTTCCTCTCTCAACCAGGCATCATAGATAGAAATCTAGATAACTGAATCTGGTAAGAATTCTCACCTTTTGGTGGATTCTGCCAGTTTTCCAAAAACATTCTCTGTAGGCTGTTCCAGCAGGTCTCATGATGATCATCAGAAACTAAAGGAGAGGAAAAATAATTTTTTCTCTACCCTTCTACAGCAAGCATATCAAACTCACAGTCCATGGGCTGCATGTGGCCCACAATAAATATTTTTATGGCACAGCAAATATAAATGTATGTAAGAAACTTTTCAATAAAAATTTCACAACTTAATTTTTACAATATCCTCTTATACATCTATATATATAAGAGCTTAATATGCAAATAGACTGAACGGCAGAACAACCAAGCAGTCAGATAACTGGTCGCTATGATGTGCACTGACCACCAGGGGGTTTGTGCAGAAGATGGCAGCATTGATAGCAGGCGGGATGCTAGACAGGTGAGCAGTGGTGCCAGACCAAGGAGGGGTGCCTGTCACTGTGATCAAGGAGAGCCTCTTGTGGTTACTGAAAATTCTTTGCTTCCATGTGTCACAGTCCCACCCCATGTTCACATCTGCTGCGAGCACTGGCTCCACTCGCACCTGCTACAAGCACCCGCCACTGGCCTTAATTGCTCAGCTCTGTCAGCAGGTGTGAGCAGCAGCTGCCAGCCTCCATTGACCCTCAGGGCTTCTCCACCTCCCCCTGCTCCTGAGGGATGATTGGGGCCAACAGCTACCTCTCATACTATCTGCATGCTATGGCCCCACTCGCACCTGCAGCTGGCACTGGAGCTACCACTTGCACCTGTTGCCAGTGCACAGTGCGGGTCCCCATCAACTCTGAGGGCTTCTTTACCTCCCCCAGCCCCTGAGGGGCAATCAGGGCAGCAGCTGCCACTCACATAAGCTGACAGCACCGGCCCCACTTGCACTCACTATTGGCGCCAGCCTCAATTTCTCTGCACCATCACTGGGTGTGAGCAGGGCTAGTGCCATCAGCACATGGGAGCAGTGGTGGTGGGAGGGGTCCTGCAGGCAGATGGGACCAAGGACTGCAGCAGGGGAGCCAGGCGGGGGCATGGAGGATGGGCCCAGCCCCACCCTTCTTGACCACTGCAGCCTCATGTTCACAGTTCCTTTCAAGGTGCATGATTTTGTGCACTGGGCCCTTAGTAATTATTAATAATGAACTACAACGTTCACTAATGACTGATTACTATAATTGTGTTCCATTCATTTCCCTTACACACCTTACGTGCAGGCATACCATTTCTCTCCACTAATACTAGTAGCGAATATTTTACCAGCCAATTGCCTCATCATTGGTCTTATACTGACTTGTTTGATGTGCACAACAGGAACTATTTTGCTTTCAAAGAACAAGAAAAATAGGTTTATTTGCATTACTCTTATTAATTTGTGCAGTTATTCAGTGTCTGGTAAGTTAATGTTCAAGAAAAAATATTAGTCAAAACCTGTTTGGCTCAGTGGGTAGAACATTGGCCTGCAGAATGAAAGGTCCCAAGTTCGATTCTGGTCAAGGGCATATACCTTGGTTGCAGGCACATCCCCAGTAGGGGGTGTGCAAGAGGCAGCTGATTGAAGATTCTCTCTCACCGATGTTTCTAACTCTCTATCCCTCTCTCTTCCTCTCTGTAAAAAATCAATATATATATATATATATATATATATATATATATATATATATAAATTATTAAAATTTTCTATTATTTTATGTTAATGATGACTCATTTATTTCAGCCCTGTGTATTCAGCATGTCTCTATTGAAATAAAACTATGTTCCTATAAAAATTTAAGCTTTTGTTTTTTGGCGGCCCAGATAAACTTAAACCTTATTTATTTGGCCCATGTTAGCCTTTGAGTTTGACATGCTTGCTTTGCAGTAATTGCTATGCTAAGACTCCTTTTTCTCTAAGGCACCTTAGAAATAGGTAAGCTTATCAAGGTAACAAATTCTCCACTGTGGCCATAGTAATTCACTATGACCTAAGGATAACCTGCTTGTTCATCCTTAAAAGAAAAAAATTTTTACCTGAGGCCCCACACTACATCTGGTCCAGTTTAAGTCAGACCCAGTCAAACCCTGGACCTAATCTAATTTTTAAGTCAGATCCAGTCTAACTCTGGTTGGATCTGGACCTAGTCTGGAGACGAAGTTCTCAGATAAAGTCTGACAACTCAACACAAAAGTGGCGGAACTGGGATCCAAGGGATTTACTGTACTTCTGACCTCCAGAAGCAGCTAGAAAACAGTTAGCTTAAGGGTCAGGTTACCTTCCTCTGATTTCTCCATGCTCTTGGGGGCCACAGGTGGTCTCCTTCAGTTTCCTTTTCTGATCAAAAGTTCCTCTTACAACCAGAACTATTCAAAGATAAACTGAGGCTTATTAAACATGGTACGAGTTTATTTTGGTTGAGCAGCACCAACAGGAGCTCTGGCAGAGGCTCTTACAGAAAAAAAGGCAAACACAAAGGAAGAAAATAATTGTTTGGTTAGACTAGGTTAAAGCCTCATTGACGTTTTATGATTTGTTGCCCCAAGGTTTTAATTTTGTAGCCTTGAGTCTTTTTTAGACTTAGATTTTGTTTTGCTTATGGAGGCTGCTGGGGCAGTAGGGCCACCTCAGTCTAAAAGCCTCCCTGTTTAACTATTATATATATTTTGTGCATGGGGCTGGGGCGGGGGGGTGGGGTGAAGTGTCCCTCAGCCCAGCCTGCACCCTCTCCAATCTGGGACCCCTCAAGGGATTTCCGACTGCCCATTTAGACAAAAGACAGAATTTATGGAATCGGGTCTAAACAGACAGTTGGGCATCCCTGTCACAATCCATGACTACTGGCTCCAACCTCTCACCTGCCTGCCTGCCTGATTGTCCCTCACCACTTCTCCCTGCCAGCCTGATTACCCCCTAACCACTCCCATGCCAGCCTGATTGATGTCTAACTGCTCCCCTTCCAGCCTGTTGGCCCCCAAGTTCCCTCCTCTGCCAGCCTGGTCACCCCTAGCTGCCCTCCCCTTCAGGGTTGATTATCCCCAACTGCCCTCCCTTACAGGTCTGGTCCCTTTCAACTAATCTCCATTGCACTCCTGGTGCCTCCCAACTGCCTTCCTCCAGTTGCCTGATTACCCACAACTGCCCTCCCTTGCAGTCCTGGTCCCTTTCAACTGCCCTCCCCTGCTGGCCATCTTGTGGTGGCCATCTTCTGTCCACATGGGGACAGCCATCTTTGACCACATAGGGGCAGCCATCTTGTGTGTTGGAGTGGTGGTCAATCTGCATATTACTCTTTTATTTGATAGGATAGAGGCCGCTGCATGGGTGGAAGCCAGCTGGTTTGCCCTGAAGGTTGTCCCGGATCAGGGTGGGGGTTCCCTTGGGATTTGGGGTGGCCTGGGTGGTTTGCATGCCAGCCACGCCCCCCAGTGACCCAAGCTGAGGCCCTGGTATCTGGAATTTATTTATGTTCTACAATTGAAACTTTGTAGCCTGGAGCCAAGCCAAGCCTCCCTCTTGCTCTGTGTCAGCAGCCATTTCTGATGGAATTTATGTATATTCTATAATTGAAACTTTATAGCCTTGAGTGAAATTCTGGCCAGCCAGGGTTTTCAGAAAGCTTTGCTTCCTCCATTGCCAGGAAAACCCAAGCCTCCCTCCTGCTCTCTGTGGCCGCAGCCATCTTGGTTGGGGTTAATTTGCATACTCACTCTGATTGGTTGGTGGGCATGGCTTGTGGGTATAGCTGAGTGATGGTTAATTTGCATATTACTCTTTTATTAGATAGGATATTAGACATGCCTCATTTTATTTTGCTTCATTTAATTTAGTGAGGGGCCTAAAAATATAATACTGTTCCTCCCATCTTTTAAGTTTCTATAACTGGGGTAATAAATTAACAGAGACAGAGTAACAGGAGAACATCAAAATTTTTGTTGTTGTTGTTCTTAGCCAATTTCTAATATGTATTTATTTATTTTTATTGATTATGGTATCACATAATTATCCTCATCCCCCCATTCCCACCCCAAACCCCTCTCCAAATATGCCCCCACCCACCTGTTGTCCATGGCCACTGGCCCATATGCATGCACACAAGTCCTTTGGTTGATCTCTCCCCCTTACCCCACCCTCCCCTACTTTTCCTCTGAGTTTTGAGAGTCTGATTGCTGCTTCTCTTTCTCTGGGTCTGTTTTTGTTCATCAGTTTATGTTTTTCATTATTTCCTCTAGATGTGTGAGATCATGTGATCCAAGAAATACCCTTGTAAGAACCGAAACTGAGACAAGCCATTATGGTTATACTGAGAGGCAAATGGATCAGTCTGTAGTGATTTCCTTTCTGGGCCAACAGTTCTTTTGAGTCCCAATTTCAATGTCAAAGAGTTCCTTATGTATACATGTAAGCCATGATATTTCAGATCTGGTTGGTGGACAAATGGTGATGATGCAGGTCCGACTGTCTCTGGTTTGGTCCTAGGCATCTTTCAGCAACACGCAGCTGCTGTCTGCTGGTATGGTGAGGCTTCATCAGTGTCTTCCTTCTCTGAATTGTTTCTCTTCTGTCTTCATGTCTATTCCTCTCTGTTACGGGGTCTCAGAGTTGTTTTCTGAAAAATACAAACATTCTCAACCAAAAGTTAAGGGATATTTTCTATAAATTTGACTTGGGATCCTTTTTCAATTTTTCCCCCCAAATGATTTTCCTCTGGCTTGTTTTGACAACCATGTGTGTATTTTCATGGGTATCTTGCTGTTAGCGTTTTGAATGAAGGTTAATTTCCTAAACTACAAATTTTTTAGATGTAATTTATTCGCAGGATGTTTTTTCCTTACATGATATTCTTCCACTGTCACCCCCCCCCTTTTAATTTAAATAATAGGAGGCTTTTGGAAATTTTATAATGTAGTCTTTATAGCTTTTACATTTTAATTATTTGTGCTAAACTATGACTGCTTTAGGTTCATAACATGTTATACAATTTTACCATGGGACACTCTGCCAATAAGAATTTTTGTTAACACTTTAGGAACAGCTTTTTGTACAGTACAATCAGTTTTTCTAGAATATTCGTTTATTTCCATTACCTGTGTATTTATTTACCGTGTGTGTATTAGTGGAAATAATTATTTCCCTTCTTGAGAAGGGCCTGTGCATTCCTGCTACTAGGCTGGACTTGGATATTAAAAACCCACTTGTCCACACCATGAGTACAAGACCTCTCAAACAAGTCTTGTTGCAGTGAGATGGCAGCTGCTGTCAGCCAAGTCTCTCTCGGTCTGTTACCTGGGTCCCAATTTGAGCTGTGCATGGGAAGCAAAGCAGCCATGGGTGCAGGAGACCTCCCTCAGAAGGGGAGAAGGTTCAGGCGCCTGCCAAGTTGCAGAGGGTGGTGGTTAGGGTCTGTGCCCCACCTCTGTTGACCCCCAAGTTCTCTCCTGATGGCCCCTCTGTGACTGTGCCCGTCTTAGGTTGTTCCTTCCCTGAGGAATCTTACCCGTCTCTGGCTAACCAGCCATACTCCGGGGCCAAGAGGGTGATGTGAGGTTTAGTTCTGTCTTCTTGGTAGCCTATGCCCCCATGGGCTCCATGCCCAGCACCTGCCTCGGGAACCCCTCACCTGCTGGCGAGGACAGGGTACTGATCTCATATTTTGAGGAAATCATGTTTCTTCTCCAGAGAGGGCCCAGTTTACCCCACTGGGTGAGAGACAGATCCATGGTACCAGCCACCATGGTGTTTCAGCCTCGGCATGAACTGAAAGGTCAAGCAACAGCTGTGGGCACCTGGACCATGAGAAGAGAGTCATTTTTGGCCAAAAGGGCAAGAGGGGCCAATATAGAATGCTCAGGAGCCTTCTCAGGGGGCCCGCTACACAGTGGAAGGAATTAAATCCTTTCATGTCATTTTAAATTGCTGCCAGACATTCAAAGGATTGGTTTGCAAGTTTGTTTGGGATAATTGTACAATATGCTATTGTAATTCTAAAATATTTAGAGATGTGTTATCTTTGTCTCCAAGCACCAACAATATATATATATATATATAATAAATGATTTTTTTTATTGATACCCCATGGTGCGAGGTACTATTATAGGTAATGGGGATAACCCAAATCTGGGAAAAATTATAATGACCTTGTAGAATAATATAATGTAAGGATATTCTTTTCTGTAGGCCATGGAAATTCCCTTTTAAACTGGCTATCAATTTCTTTTTGTATAGACAAGGGCTTAGTTACATTTTCTACACCTCTCCCGGGAGGAAGAAGTGATGGTCCCTTTCTTTGGTGTCCTCACAAGCCAGAAACCTCTCTTTAATTTTACACACAAAGGAGCAGTGGTTTGATTTTGTGTCATACAGAAGGGCAGCTTGGTGGTGACCCCTATGTATTGTAATTATACTTCCTTGTCCCACCTGTGGTCCTCCTGGAGAGAACGTCAAATTTTTAATGGGTATGCACAGAGACTTCACTTTAGCATGAACATTCCAAAGACAACCAGGCAAAACTGGATATATTTGACATTTTGGGAAAAGTATAAAAGGGAGCAGGGTAAAAGATTTTTAAAGTGAAAGGGAACACACATGGTAGATACATTTTTGCTAAGCAACATAAAAAATGATGGGGGGAGAGGGGATCTAGTCAATAGGCATGGATTCCACTGTCTAATGGTATGGTGACTGTGCTGCAGTTTCTTTCATGAAGCAGCTATTTCCACCTGAATCTCTTAGGTAAAAGAGGATGGAGGGTCAAAGGTGTTTTCTGAGCCATTTAAAAAAAAAAATAACCAGCTTAAGATCAATATCCCAAAAGGCAGCTTTAGGATGGTAAAAACTTCAGTCCCATGCAGAATTTTTGTATTTTATAGAAATTGAAGGTAAGACCCTTACCGAGAAAAGAAATTATAACTTGCTGTGTTATCAGATGATGGTTTGAATTTTTTAGCAATAAAGTATTGTTTTAAATTAAGGATGTACATAGACATAATGCTCTTGCACACTAGATAGACTGAAGTATAGTGTAAACATGTTTTATATACGTTTGCAAACCAAAAAAAAAAAAAAAATGATGTGAGTCCTTTTATTGTGGTATTTGCTGTTTCAGGGGTCTTAAACCAAACCTGCAATATTTTTGAGGTATGCCATGCCCATATGTATATACACTGAGTGGACAGATTGTTATGATCTCTGAATGCATATTAGAGGCCTGGTGCATGAATTCATGCATGGGTGGGGTCTGGCCAGCCTGGCCAGGGGGAGGGGACATGGGCAGTTGGCTGGCCTGCCTGCTGATAAAACTCCTGGTGGAGGAAACAATTTGCATATTAGCCTTTTATTATATAGGATATACACTGAGTGGCCAGATTATTCTGTGTTCAGAGATCATAATAATCTGGCCACTCAGTGCATGTGTATAAATATTACATATATATTCCTGTGCAAATATATATACCAAATATAGTTTTATATTAAAGGTAAAAGAGCTTTTGTTTCTATCAGGAAAATCATTTTTGCAATAGTTTTTTTAAATATTTGGAAATAGAAAAAAAGAATGATATAATTCAAATGGCCAGTAGATGGAGCTGTTTCTCCTTGGAAATAATTACACAGACATGTTTTATTTGGCTGATCAGAAAAATATGAATAGCTTTAAAATGCCATAAAGTAGTAATAGAATTTTGAAACATTAATTCTTAATACAGATAAAACAGAAAAATAATAAAAAATCACTTCAAACCTGCTTAAGTTCTCACTAGACTCTAAAGAAACAATCTAAATGGAAAGCAATACAGTGCTACTTACTGTTTGATAAAGGGGCAAGTCAGTTTCAGAGCTCATATCATTTTTAAGGTTTTCTAGAGTAAACGGAAGAAATTTGTTATATGAGTGTCATCATTACCACTGTGAAGTTAATAAAGTTATTTGTTCTAATTTTTAATTTGAAAGAGCATTCAAGAGAAAGTGCCATAATTTTAAAGAGACAAAAATACATTTTTGGGTGATCAAATTTTTAAAGGCATAAGCAACATTTGGGACATAACATAGCTTTAAAATGCCATAAATAGTAATAGAATTTTGAAACATTAATTCTTAGTACAGATAGGAATTAATAATCAGATCTCCAGAAACTGATTATTATATGAAACAGACAAATTTATAACTAAATGAGGAACAAAAATGTTAGAAAAAAATCTATGCCAATTGTGAGCATTTATCTAAAGATTTACAGTTGGTTATATATTAATTATCTTGAGACTTTTGAAACGATTGACATTCTGGAAGAGGCTACGTTAGAAACAATACTGTGAACATTTTCTTGGTTTGATTTCCTATTGTGCAAGCGCAGAAAGAAGCACCTTAATTGCAGTTTTGTACTCGGGTTTTTTGTTTTGTTTTGTTTTTTTCTGAGAAGAATAAAATTGTTTGTCAAGGAAAGCATGATAAATTTTTTTAAAAACATTCAATCCTTTACTTTCTGAAATGCATAAAATTGGCATGCATGCCTGTGAATATAAAAAGAGAGCTATTGAATATTTTTTAACAATATGACCTGAATGTTGTTTTAGAAAAAAATAACCTGGCTGCAGTTTGTAGATTGGCTAGAAGGAGGAAATACTGTGAACTGCAAGATTACTTAAGATACTATTCCTATAGTTTAAATGAGAGATCACGAATATCTGACAGTGAATCATAGTGAGTAAGAGTGAGAAAAAGGAGAGATATGAGCCATTATTGAGGTAAGAATTGTTATTAATATACTGAGATGACAGATAATCTGCAAATAGAATTTGTATTGACATAAACTAAGTAATTTATTATTATTTGAGATGAATAATGCATCAAAGAAAGAATAATACATTACAGAAAAATAAATTTTGAAGAAAATAGTTTCATATTAATATTCTAAAGGGCTAAAAGCAAACAAAATAAATAGTGTTCTATTGTGCTGTTTATTATAGGTTTCTATCACAATGGAATAAAACTAGAACTAATTCTGAGGTATTCACAGTTCAAGCCCAAACAATAAGCATTTGATTTTAATTTGGAAAAAATTTGCTATTTAAAGAAGCCTCTGTACTTTAACTAAAAAGAAATTCACAAAATTCAGGTACCCATCCTACTATTTATGTTTATCATATCTCTTTACTGGTAGCAACTCATCCCTTTATAAATGCACACGTGTGGGATGGTAATCTTGATTCTAATGGATTTTGATCTTTATCTGCTAATAATTTCTCAGTTTTAATGTTCTTTTTTTTTCTTTCTAAATCTGCTTTAAAAATAAGAGTAAAAAAAAAAGAAAAAAAAAAAAAGACTCCATCATTGTTGACTCATTCAGCCCAGCATAAATTTAGTTATTATTGACAGATAAATTAAAACATATTTATATGGTGGTAGTCATATATTATCAAACAGTACTTCATCATAAAAGATAATCTTTATTTTAAACAATACAAGTTATTCTGTTGAATTTATATTTTAAAATACACACATTTTATGAATTGAAGATTATCATACAAATTTTAGTCTATAGTTTATAGTCATATAATATAAATTATCCAGATAATGGGTAAAATAAAAATCAGTGATCTGTATATAATATCTTAATCTTCCAGCTGTGAAAATTTAGGGTAATGTTGTAAGAGCATGAAAGTGTAATTACAGTCATGTGAAAGTATGTGCACAAATCATTCTGCTTCTCTGGGAAATTTCTAAACATATATACAAAAATGCAGCATATAGCCTATGAGAAATAAGGTACATTTTCATTCTTATCAAGGGTAATCCCCAGTACTACCCGCCACCTAACCCAATGCAGTTTATCCTTAAGATTGCAGTAGGAAGTTTATTCTACTTACTCAATGTGTAAATCTAAAGCTTACGTTGTTGCAATTTTCTGGTTAGACATTATGCAGTAGCACAAAAAACAATGGTGAACACACTTAGGCAGAGAGAGAGAGAGAGAGAGAGAGAGAGAGAGAGAGGGAGAGAGAGAGAGAGAGAGAAAGAGGAGAGAGAGGAGAGAGAGGAGAGAGAGAGATTATAGGCTCTGCTGGCTGAGTTTAAGTACAATGCCACTGCCCATTCGTAAACACATTCCAATGATGATGCAATCAAATGTGTACTCTTTCCTTTTAAGGATAAAGATAAACTTTCCTTTTCCTTTCAATAAACATTTGAAAAAATATAGTTAAAGCATCTGGGTTTTTAATTGAATATTAGCAATATTCATCCAGATGTTTTAGTATCTTGAAGAGAAAGGCAAAAAAGCTAGAAGCTACATCAACAGCTTCAGGATTAAGTAAGTTTGGGAGATGGAAGATAAGAAGGGGCTAGCTATAAGAGAGCCTGCTATTTTAGAAAAGAAATGCCAACCAATTACTGACTAGTAAAAATTATTCAATTTAATTTATAAATAAATTTCAAAGAAATACAGTTAATACAGTTTATAGATGTCAAGAAAGCCCAAGTTTCATTAGTCAGTAATTTTAGCTAAAACAAAATTGATTTTTGTGAAGAAAACTCTTAAGAATATTTAAGTTAACATAATATTGGTTTCTGAAAATTGTTTGGGTTTGTTAATTTTATTTTAGAAAAACTGCTTATTTTCTTTAATTTAGGCTGTGACAAAAGTTGTAAGTTATGGGAGCATATATGTACTTCAGTTGTCCTAGGACTAGATGATAGATTATTCAGCACTCATGATGGCAATAAAACATGCTTTTTTCCCTTTATTTCTATGTGAATTAAGTAGTTTTGTCATTACTGCAGGAAATAATTTACATTTCAATAAAAAAGCACCTACCTTTTGATGCTGAGATCCAAGATGGAATATTGAAAGATGCACACATATACATTTCTTTCTTATACACTCTAGCCCTAACTTTCCATGAACCTAATTTAACCTGCAAAACTAAGGGTTTTACCACTACTTAAAAGACCTTACTCTTTCATTTTTTCTGTTGCATAGAATAAATTTATTGCCTTTCAAGAAGTAACTGATAAATTTCCAGGCTTTTATCAGATTTAATTCATCTGCCTAAAATTTCCAATTTTTAACCAGTTGTAATGTATAACCCAACAACACACACACACACACACACACACACACACACACACACACACATACTTTTCTCAACCACGTGGAGAAATGATTAATAAAAGGGCACTGTCTAAGTAAATTGTGATACATTTATGTAAAGAAATAATATCCAGCCAATAAGAAAGGTAAAAGAAAGTATAATTCTCCTCAGTGAAATCATCAAGAAATTAAAAATATTGTTTGCTTTAGTAAAAAAAATATATAAGGTCTTGCAGGAAAAATATTCAAAAATGACATATGTTCACATTTAAACTGAATTTCTTGGAGTCATAGATTTTGAGTATTTTTTAATATTTTCTTTCTTGTGAATGCATGCATTTTCTAATTTTTCTATAGTAAATATGCATTTTTATGTAATTAAAAAACAGTCATTTGATTAGAAATCTTGTAGTGTGAATTTAACAATATATACTTCAAGAGGGGTGGTTCTAGGAAGTAGAAATATATGACTGGGTAAAATGCTTCTACATGCGATTTCTATTTGAAAAGAGAAAATTGACATTTGAACAGGTCTTTTGTTTAGTTCTCTTATCATTGCTTAGAAAACAGATACATTCTTAATTTAGGAAAAATGACAGAAGCCATTCAATAAGATTAATTTTCCTATTTTTGGTAAACATCATATATGATCCTACATATGCTAATATGCTCAGTGTTGTTTTCACCCAAATTTGAGTAAATGTTGCAAACAGCTAATATAGTGGAGGGCTGAAAGCCTTTTTTTTTCAGATAGCTGAAAATATTCTATATGATGTATAACAAATATCCAAACTCTTTTTTTGAAAGTTTTATTTATAATGCTAGAGGCCCAGTGCATGAATTTGTGAATGGGTGGAGTCCAGCCGGCCTGGCTTCAATTGGGGCAGATCAGGGCTGGGCCTGTCAGGAGGTTGGATAGCTGGCCCTCCCTAATCTGGGCCTGATCAGGGCTGGGCCAACTGGGGAGAGGGCCCATGGGTGATTGGCTGGTAGGTGGTGCCAATTGGAAGCCAGAGGCCTAGGGAGAGGCCATAGGTGGTTGGCTAGCTGGCCCTGCCCCTGATGGGGGGGCTATTTAGGGTGGGGCCAGTTGGGGGGAGGGACTGTGGGCTGATCAGGATTGGGTGATCGGAATGGTGGGGCCCATTGAGGGGTGGGGTTGGCTGGGGGAGGGGCTTCAGGAGGTTGGCTAGCCATCCTGCCCCCTATTGGGGTGGGAGAGTCCAAACAGGGGAGGACTGGCTGGAGGAGAAGAAGAGGCCGAGGGAGGTTGGCCAGCCAGCTGCATCCTCTAATCTGGCTGGTTGGCTAGTCACAGTGGGTGTCATAGCGATCAGTAGTTACAGTTGTAAGGAGTTATGGTAGCTGGCTATTTATATATGTAGATACATTTTATATGAGAGGGGTGATTGGTATAGTGTCCATATTTTTCTTTCTAAATATATTTTAAAATTGATTTTAGAAAGAGAAGAAAGAAGAGGGAGAGAAAGAGAAACAGGAATGAGAAAGATATATCAATTGCCTTGTGCACACCCCCAACTGGAGAGAGCCTACAACCAGGCATGTGCCCTGACCAGGGAATCTAACTGGCAACCTTTTAGTGTACTGAAGGATGCCCAACCAACTGAGCCACAATGGCCAAGCAGGGTTCATACTTTTATCAAGGATCAAAATCATGTTAATTTGCAGGACTTTTTTTTTTCTTTCAAATTTACAATAAGAAGTCATTTTGGAAGCTACATTTTAATATGTTTTTATTGATTTCAGAGAGGAAAGGAGAGGGAGAGAGAGGTAGAAACATCAATGATGAGAGATAATCATCAATTGGCTGCTTCCCACATGCCCCCTACTGAACATGTGCCCTAACCTGGAATAGAATCATAATCTCCTGATTCATGGGTCAAAGTTTGAACACCAAGCCACACTTGCAAGGCTGGAAGCTACATTTTAAACTTCGGAATCAAGTTGTTTCTTATTCGGAAGAATTGTGTATATGCAATGTTATGTTAAATAAAAAAATTCTAATTTGGTGCCAAAAACACCCCTCAGATATTTGGCTGAATAAAATTTTTAATAGTGTTATTAAAATTTAACATGATCTATTGAGTGTCTTAAATTCATTCTGGGAGTCGCATAATGGTGCTCTTTATCAATTAAACTTGGAAACTAGTTGCATGAAATCATTTGGTGAGTTAGAAGATAAATATGGTAAGCTGCAATAAACTCTATATAGGCAAAATTAGCTTTACTCATAGGGAGATACTAAATAAATATACTTTAGTAACTAAAATTTTTATATGCACAACATTTACAATAAGCAAAGAAAAATATCTTTTCACCCACTTCTTTTAGTCTGCTGTTCCAAAAAACAAGAGTTTAATTGGAAATGCCTCTAAAATGCAAATGACTAGTATTAGATCTTTTCCTGACAGAGATGGAAGCGCATCAACTGCCTGATGCTTAATAGTAGTGCTTGCAAAAGAGGAAAAGAATGCCAAAATAGCAGACTATCAAAATACAAGTATAGCTATTACTATTACCACTACATCTACATTTACTACTATTACTACTACAACTACTAGTTACACTACTAATGCTTATTATAATAATGTCTATAAATTACCATGTGTGTTCCATGAACAAATCATTTCCAATAAATTATCTCATTTAATTTTGATAGTACTATAAGTTACAAATGCTATTATTCCCATTTCACAATGAGGAACTAAAAAAGGTTAAATGAATTGTTCCAGGTAATACAACTAATACACAGTATATAAAACTACAACTACCGCTTTTTTTTTCCTTCCATTTTGCAACAAATTTCATAGTCTGATAAAGAACTTCTTTGGATATATATTAAGATATCATCAATACCTACCGGGTTTTGTAATAATTTTATTTCATCTGAACAATTTTCCTGAACTATTTCTCATTCTGCAGTCTGTTATTTGTAAATAAATAACTATTTATTTACATTAAAAATTTTGAGTAACTATACTCTGTATTCACCATGTTAGATGGAGAATTAGGAAAGACCAAGCTTAAAGTACACTTGTGCTAACCCTGGCTGATTTGGCTCAATTGGATGGGTGTAGTTCCATGCACCAAAGGGTTCCCTGTTCAATCCTGGTCAGGGCACATGCCAAGATTGCAGGCTCAATTCCTGATAAGGGACGTACAGGAGGCAGCTAATGGATATTACATTCTCACATCAATGTTTCTCTCCCTCTCCCTTTTTCTCTCTCTAAGAATCAACTTTTTTTTAAAAAGTACTCTTGTGTTATAAATAAATTAGGTGCTATTGGGATATAAAACAAATGTACATTCTAATTTCAAGAAACTTATAGCTTAAGACTATTTTTTAAATTTAATAGTCAAAATATACACTATTTACTATGTGCCAGACACTATTTTAATTATGCCATAATTTATATAAGAAATAATATTGTGTTTTATTTTTTATAAAAATAAATTAAATATTAAAAGTAATTAATGCAACTATGTTGCATTTGGTTTCATGTGAATTTCCTAGAGTAACTGTAGACACTACATGCTATTAACATATATTTTACAAATAAGGAAACTGGTACATAGAGAGGAAAGTAATTTGCCTATAATAACAAAACCAGTAAGTGATAGGCTGGAAGTGAGACCCACAAAGTTTGAATTGATGGTTGTGTGCTTTATTGGGGGGCTATGTTCCTATCCAATGAGTGCTGATTAAGCTGTAATAAATGCCTGTGATGTTCTATGCAAAAGAATGCATGTGAGAATTACAAAATTTCCACAAACTTAGGAAGACATACCCTGGTAACTAATAGTTAACACAACCTGTTTTACATCTGTTCAAAAGTTAACAAATATTCAGTGGTGTGGGAAATACAAGTAAAAACATATTTTCCCAATAGCTGTATTATCAAGAAAGCATTGAAGTGGAACGCGATATGCAGCACAGGCAATCCCAAAGGAATGAATCTCATCCTCTTAGATACCTCAGCAGATACAACCTATTATGTATGTATTAGGGGCCTGTTACATGAAATTTGTTCACTGGGGGTGAGTCTCTCAGCCAAGCCTGCCCCCTCTCACAGACTGCGAGTTCTCAGGGGATGTCCTACTGAAGGCTTAGGCCCACTCTCCATGGGGAGAGGGCCTAAGCTGCAGTCTGGCCTCCCTCTGAGGGAGGAGACCAGGCTGATCAGGGGAAGGTGACAACCCTATCACCTCAAAGCTGCAGCCACTGCCAGCCACCGCAGCTGCCAAAGTGTTTTCATCCACATGGACCCAGTCCCTTCACCATGAAAAAATGACAACTTTCTTGAGGCATTTTCAAGATGTCTCTTTCATAGGATATAACACTTCTTTTTTTTTTTTTTTATCCTACCCTGAGGCTATGTTTCCATTGATTTTTAGAGAGTATGGAAGTGAGAGAGAGAGGGAGAGACAAAGAGAAACATCAATGTCAGAGGGACACTGATTGGTTGCCTCCTGCATGAGCCCTGACCTGAGTCCTGGCCAGGGAGGATCCTGTAACTTAGGTACATGCCCTTGATCGGAATTGAACCCAGACCCTGCAGTGGGCAGGCTGAGGCTCTATCTGCTGAGCAAAACAAATAGGGCAGGATATGACATTTCTTAGCCCCTCCAGTAGTGGACCTTCATTTTTTTCTCCAGGAGTGGTGGAAAAACCCTAGATCACTTTGGATTCTTATTACCCAAGTTACTAAGAACAATGTAAATAGCGGCAAATAGGGAGCTTAGCCAATGAGCAGTCAGAAAAGGTGTTTACACTCAAACTGGTTTGGCTCAGTGGATAGACTGTGGGCCTGCAGACTGAAGGGTCCCAGGTTTGATTTTGGTCAAGGGCATGTACCTTGATTGGGGACACATCCCTGGTGGGGAGTGTGCAGGAGGCAGCTGATTGGTGTTTCTCTCTCATTGATGTTTCTGACATTCTATCCCTGTCCCCTCTTCTCTGAAAAAAAATCAATTAAAAAGAAAAAAGGTGTTTCCTCTGCAGCCCATGCACAAGAGGATCCCCTGTGTTGTGTCCACTGGGCTAAGGGCATGTCTCCGACCAGTGGCAGCACCTCATTTGCTGTGTGTGCAGGCTGGGGGGCATGGATCCATGCTGCAATGTGGCTTAAGTTTCCACCCCACCCTACAGCCGTTTGCTCTTGGCACCCCCAGCCACTGTCCCAGGACCCAGCCCGCTTGGTACCACAGGATGCTTGTCCTGGGACCCAGTTCTCTTGGCACCCCCAGCTGCTCATCCCAAAACCTGGGCCGCTTGGCACGAGCACCCATAGGCCACTTCTGGCTGGGGGAGTTCTGTGACCCTGGCCACTAAGTGCCTAAAAGTGGGCTTACAGGCTTGAAGAGGCCTGGATCCTGAGGACGTTCCCATGTATGCAAATTACCCCTCCATATTTGTTGGGTTAATTTGCATACTAACTCATGATTTCCTGGTGGATATTGCAGAGGTACAGTCACTTTGCATCTTTCTCTTTTATTAGTATAGATTTTCAATATGGACAAGAGCTAGTCCTCAAATAAAAGGACTTAGAACCTTTGGTGCACGGTTTGTTCTAACTTTATCATGGTATTTGGGGAGACCTCCTGTGTTGGAATTATCCAGAAGAGAAACAAACTTCTCATTGCAAATTGGAATATTGCATTTTACAAAGCTGATTCCCTGGTCTTTGGGAAAACATTCCTGAGTTGAGACACTGGCAAGAAACTTACTGAATAATTATGAAGATTTATATACTTTTGAAAAAAATAGATAAATAATTTCTGAAACAAAAAAAGATGTCTGCCTGCCAGCTTAGGCCCACTCCTTACCGCCTGCCTACTCATTGCTCCTTACTACTCTGCCTGCTGCTTCTTAGCCCTGCTGTGGAGTCTCCTTCCACTGCCACTGCACTCAGCAGCTGTGAGCCCTGCTTCTGGCTGAGTAGCACTCTTCCTGTGGGTATGCACTGACCATCAGGGGGTAGGTCCTGTGTTGAGCATCTGTACCTGCTAATCAGTGTGCATCATAGTGACCAGTCATTCTGGTCATTAGGCTTTTATTATATAGACTAGAGGCCTGGTGCACGAAATTCATGCATGGGTAGGATACCTAGGCCTGGCCAGCGATCAGGGCTGATCTGTGGGGCAATCAGGGGGAGTGGCCAGCTGGCACCCACCTTGGCTGGCCTGTGGCCTGCAGGCTGGAGGCAGCTCCTGCATTGAGCATCTGTCCCCTGGTGGTCAGTGTGTGTCATAGGGACTGGTCATTCTGCCAGTTGTTCTGCTGTTGGATCGATTTACATATTAGGCTTTTATTATATAGGATAGAACAATTTACTGAGATCAAATAGGCATCTCGTTCCTTTCCTTGGTCATATAAGTGATGACCCATATCATAACATGTTGCCAAATCTGAGCATGTGGGGGCAGGAGTTCTGGACTATCCCAGCAGCTCCAGGCCTCTAGACAGCATGGGAAGGTGGAAAGGCAGCTCTGGGCCAGAGCAGAAAGGCAGCTTTGGCCAGAGCGAAGGCGGTGCTGGCTGCCAGGGAAAGGAAGGCCTATTCTAGCATGAATCTTCGTCCATTGGGCTTCTAGTATTCTATAATTATCCCACTGTATGTTTTTGCCTCCTTTGTTAAATATTGACTATAAATGTTTGGGCTTAATTTTGGGCTCACTATTCTGTTCCATTGATTTATATGCCTGTTTTTATGCCAGTAGCATGCTGGTTTGATTATTATGGCCTTACAATATCATTTGATATCAAATAGTGTGATTCCTCCAACTTCATTCTTTCTTAAGATTGTTGTGGTTATTCTGGGTCTTCAGTGGTTCCATATAAATTTTTGGAATATTTGTTTTAGTTCTGTGAAAAATGCCATTGATATCTTGATAGGAATTACGTTGAATCTATAGAGTTCTTTGAATAGTATGGACATTTTAATTATGTTATTGATATGGAATTTTTGGACTGGAAGCTGGATTCTTTGTCCACAGGAATAGAAGAAGAATCCATGGACAGAAAGTGGTATAGCAAAGGTGGAGATTTGTTGAAGAACAAGTACAGATTCCCACGTGGGGAACAGGAAAGAGTCTCACAGAATGGAATCCCAATCCCAAGTAGGGAGGAGAAAAAGGATCCCACTGAGTTACTTTTTCCTATGGCTTATAAAGGCTGTAGATCCTGGTGCCTTGATATCCCTTCTGATTAGTCACTATTCCCTTAGACTGGTTACTATAGTAAGTCATGGGCTCAAAGGTTGAGCCTCTCTCCTCTTTCCTTAGTGTTTTTCTATTCCCTTTGGGCTTTCTTACTCTCTTTCTGGATGAAGGGCTTCCTTCTCTTTATTTTGTAAATACAAATCTTTTGCTCTTTCCGGCTCCTAACTCTATGGAAATGTATTTTTTGCAGCTTTCCAGCTCCCTTATTCTATGGAAATATAGCTTCTGCTGCTCTGCAACTCTGTGTTTTCCTCCATGGTCCCCTTAATTTCCAAAATTTATAAAATTTCCCAAACCTGTCCTATCTTACCCCTAAAATTCCAGTTTCATTATTCTGCATATCCATGAATACAGTGTATGCTTACACTTAAAGATTATTATTTTAATGTATTTTTCAGATCCCCAAGCCTAAAAGAGAATAATAGGACAGCAAGGACAGAGTCAGGATATCCTATATAATAAAAGGTAATATGCACATTAACTGTCATGCTCTTGCACAAGATGGCTGCCCCCAGGTGGTCACAAGATGGCTACTATAAGATGGCTAACTGGGGAGGACAGTTGTAGGCAATTAAGCCTGCAGCAGAAGGCAGTTAGGGTTGACCAGGCTGGCAGAGGATGGCAGTTGGGGGGGACAAAGTCTGCAGGGGATGGCATTTTGGGGGGACCAGGACTACAGGGGAGGGCAGTTAGGGGCAACCAGGCCATCAGGGGAGGGCAGTTAGGGGCAATCAACTGGCAAGGGAACAGTTAGGCATTGATCAGACTGGCAGGGGAGTGGTTAGGGAGTGATCAGGCTGGCAGGCAGAAGCAATTAGGGGCAATCAGACAGGCAGGCAGGCAAGCTGTTGGGAATCAGCAATTCTGGATTGTGAGAGGCATGTCCGAATGCCGGTTGAGGTCCTGAGGGGTCCCAGATTGAAGAGGGTGTAGGCTGGTTTCAGGGACACTCCCAACCCCATGCATAAATTTCATGCACCAGTACTCTAGTGTAGACCATAATCCTGAATCCTCTGTAGCAAAAATCCCCTAGGATATTCATGTTATCTGTAATAAAAATTGTTTTTATTATAAATGAACTTTTATTAACTTAGGACAATGAGATTTTGGATTGGTTATTATAGCTATAATTGCCCTAACTAATATAAAAATAGAATTTTCAAGTGATATATTTATATAATAAAACTTTAAACTATGTATATTGACCTAATGCTCAGGCAATGGATATTGAGATAAGTTATATTTGAAACTGGAAACATGGAGATAATATTAGGCTATGGCAGAATATTGGGTAAAACTGTCACCTTGTTTAACATTGAAACATTATGAGTGCCTAATGAACATATAGCTTTAGGCGAAGAGTTTGAAAGACTCAGAACATTTGCCTCTTAGTTATTATTAGAACACTACCTATTAATGGCTGTCCTTAACAATGTATTATGAGAAGAAGATTATCTTGGAAATGAATAATTTCAAGGAAACTTTGCAAGCTGGAGTAAAAAAATTTGTGGAAAATACAGAAATTTGGGGATTTGTGAAGATATGAAATACAAATGAGAGAGATTGTAAAAGGTATTTATAAGTGATAATGTCTGAGTAGAGAGCTCCAAAGATCTGTCTCTCCAGTAAATAATTAAGTTGGCAAAAACTATCAGAGTCAACTTTTTGAGACTCTGGAATCTAATCATTAATCTTTATTTGAAAGAAACACACACACACACACACACACACACACACACACACACACAACTTACAGCACCCAGTGGAGTGCTTTATAAAGAAAAAAACTACTAAATTTCCGTAAAAACGTGCAATGCATTTTATTTACTCAACTATCCCCCAACCCCCATGTCAGAGGCAATCATGGGGATAACAATTCATATGTCTGGTATAGCTTGCTGATGCCAGAGCAGAAATATTGAACTTGTTCTAAAAGAATTGTAGTTATGCATTTCTGCCTGTGCTGTGCTGCCTTGAAGTAACAGTTAATTGGCTTGCCTTTGACAACCCTCCAAAATTTTCAAGGCTGGAGAAGCTTTCTGGGAAGCATATGTTGCAAGCATTTAAAGACATATACTAGCAAAAGCTGACTGGGCAAGGGCCAGCAGATGGGGCAAGCAAAAGACAAAACAAAACAAAAAAAGCCTAGGATGAAAGTCTTGGGAAGGAGATTTGTGGAAAATAAGGAATTTGAAAAGCTCCATTGTATACTGGGAAAATGCAAAAGACAACACATATGTTCGAGGCTACAGGATTTTCATGAAAAACTTGAGAACCTAATCTTTTATTGAGGTTGATCATTAGGGTTCACATAAACAGGAATTGAAGGGTAAAGTAGAATTTTAAAGTCCTAGATAAAAATAGAAGAAACCAACCTGCAAAGACAAGAAAAATGTTTTTGTTTTATTTTGTTTTCTTTGCTGTTTCTTGAAAAATTCTTACAGGCTCCAGGAGTTTAAAGAAATTTTATAAAATTGCTAGCTTATCACAAAGCTAACAGAAGAGAGAATTAAGTGATCATACATGAAAAAGTATACAATATTTACAATAGTTTAGGAAATTCACTAAATAATCAATTTCCAACAACAAAGAGCATAAGAAATCTCAGGGAAGGGGGAGAATTTGATGTGCAAAATAAAGCACCTGAACTGTAATATACAAAGTGCCAAGTTTTTAATAAGAAAGTTTGAAGTATACAAAGAAATAAGAAAGTAAGCCGAATTTACAGAAAAATGAGAAAAATGTAATATAAACTGTTTCACAGAAAGTACTGAAAGGAGTTTAAAAACAAGAAAGTCAGTATCAGGGAAAAGGGGGTCATGGGGGAGGGAGACATACATTCACAGTGGACATAGGAATGCTATAAGATAAGGAGAAAAGGAAGAGGTGAGCCCAGTCTGGGCTTTGAACTTTGAAACTGATATCCTGCAGGAAAGTGGCCAATTAGGAGAACATGGGGGACATAAATTAAGGAAAGGTCCAATTAGAAAGCATCATGTTCAGACAATGAGCTGCCAGCCTTTATAAATCCATAAACAAAAAAACTCAGGGTCTGAACTAGACTATTTTCCCATTAGAGCAGATTTTTCCCATTTGGGGTAAAAACCCAGGGGGTTCCCTTTGGGGACCCCTCTCCAGGGGGAGTCTGTATACACTTGTAATTAACTTCTACAAGGTTGCTACAATAAGAATGGTAACTGATTACCTTAAAAAGAGTAATATTCAGATATTGACCATCACAACCTTTGCCAGAATTTATGATTGAATCTTAGTGTGCCCTGTAGGGCCAGGAAACCAAGCCATCCAGCTGCCTTCAGGCCTGCCTGTAGTATCTGCTGAGTTAGGTGAATCCCTCACCTGCAATGACTCCACCTGGGCCCACGCCCTAAGCTTCAAGCATCTCGGCAGCCCTCTTACTCGTTGCAGCTTAGAGTGCATGGGGGTACACAGGGATGCAGAGGCACCCTTATTGCTCCCCTTCTACTCTGCCCAACCACCAGCAATGGTAGGGTATGGGCCTGATGCTCAAGAGCCAGCAATTTTCAGGGCTACCAAGCAGGATACCAGGCTTTTTCTATGGCATTGGTATTGTCTTCAAATCTTCAGAGTTCAAAGAGGGCTCTTTAAAACGTGATACTCCAGTTAAAGTTTTCAGTTAATAAGCCACCATTGGAAGCCAGCTTTATTGAATTTATGCAAAGAAATGTATTGCCTTGGTTTATTAAGCATTGCCAAATTTCAGAGGAGTTACATAAAGAGAAAAATATACTGATCTGCTGTAAGATTTTCTGATATTTTGGTTTTTTGCTAGTCCTTTCTATGGACTCTTCAGAGTAATATAACTGTCTTCAAATGGCAAGAAGAAATTCAAAATGTGTCTATATTCAAATAGACAGTCACAGCTGTCTCTGTAGTAGGGTTCTCCCGGCTTGACTTGCCCTTAAATTGCATATGGCCTCTGTGAGGGGTGACATGCCCTCTCAGAGTGGACTAAGGGAGTTTTATTTCTTCACAGAGTCTCATGTGTCACAGGACCTCACAGGGTCTTTAATTCATGAAACAGAAGGCTGGTACTCACCACTTCCCTCTGTTCCACACAGGCCTTCCCCGGTTCCTAAAAATTGAGGTTTTTGCCATACCTAAGATGGGCATGGTCACACAGGCCTGCAAGACGGTATACAGGCTGCCAACTGTCTTTCAATAGAGACCAAAACCAGATGGGTATTTTTCCTTACTCATTTGGACACCTTCCCTTTTGGCAACTGCATTTAAATCTGTAAGGCTTACACAATATTATTAACACAATTAAATACAATATTGGCACTGTGGTCACCTTAGGTAGCCAAATCTTCTGCTACCATATATGACACATGGTAGGGCTATACAAATATCTTAGGGAGGTGACTAAAGTTTATTCACGACTTTCCCATACAAAGCAAAATTGTCCTTGTCTCTCTGGAGCCATGTCCATGAAGTCGCAGGTATCATCTAAGTCTATATAGTTTTCTGCAGGCCACTTTCAGGGCTGTGCGGGACAGCCAATTCTTCTTTCTAGCCACAAACACAGTCTTTCCAAATTCCCTAAAATTTATTCTGGCACGGGAGAAAGTTGTTTTGCTGTATACAAGCAGCTTAACCCCTACACAACTGGACCTGGACCTCTGCCTAGCAAACTGCCATCTATAAGTTCAATATGCAGCCTCTGGTCCTCCCAACCCAACGGGGTCTCTCAGTCAGACTCCTCCTTTCTGGGAGGATCTGAGAGTCTTGAGCTGCTCTTAGCTAATGCCTTCCCTCTGCCCTCTCCTGTTAACCCTGTTTATCAGTTACAGAGTCTTGTCATCCCTGTCTCTCACTGCTGTTTAGTTCTTAATGGTGAGCCAAACACAGCCGGGGCTGCAGGGAAAGACAAATTTGCACATAGCAAAGAGCTCTGATGACAATTTGGGCATTAGGCCCTTGCCTTCCCACCTTTCCTCTTTCCTGGCAGGGACCTTGACCTTTCCCACAGGCTTCTCTGTAAGAACAGGGCATCTACCCCCTCACCCCCAAGCAGGTGTCTTGGCCCACCCCTCAGCATAAAGGGTTAAATCTTTTAGCTTCTCTGGGAGAGTTTAAGGCAGAGGAAGGGAACATCAGCCTCACCTTTTCTAGCAGCACCAGTTACTGAACCCTGTCAGTACATTTGCAAATGGGAAAATTTACCAGCTTCATCCTCGGTTACTTTCACAGATCCTAGGGCCCATTGCTTTTCTACCTTTCCTATTGTGACTCAGAGGAAGAGAGGGAAAATAGAAACAGTGGGAGTTTCAGAGAAAAATACAGACTGTCGCTGTAGCAGTCCTCCCTCCCAGAGGCTGGGGTCTGACCTGTGGAGAAAAATGACTTAGTTGGCCTGGAAAAGTAGGCAAAGGATGAGAAGGCTGTGCAGGGAAATTTCTTGTGGAGTAAAAGCCTGGAGGGCCTCCTGAAAGGAAAGATCTTCAATTCAGTTACAGATGCTGTGCGGGGGGCCTGATGTGGTGGGGGCCAGACATGGCGGGGATCTCCTTTTTCCATGTCCTGCTCAGAAAGAGAGATGAATGAACCGGTTCTAAGTGGGGGTGGCCAGGAATTGAGAAATATTAGAAATAGAGAGAAGACACAGAGATAGATTTTAAGCTGGGAGCTGGGTGGGCTGCCATACTGTCTGCTGGAGAGGCAGGAAGACGATGACGACCCCTCCCAGCACATTTATTTTATACCCTAATACCAGGAAGTAACACCAACTTATTTGCATTCTTAAGTAGGCCCTAGCATGCCTGTATTTACATATCTAGTCCCATCCCTGCGGACACCTGGGCTGACGATATGAAGGCCAAGCTGACATGTCTAACATCTTGGGGAAACATGTTCCCAGGGCGTGGCTTTGCCTTTGCCTTGAGTTCAGCTGATGATAATTAAGGAAAATTGCCCATGTGCCTTCCCAGGCGGCCCTCTACAATGCTGTCTAGGAGGATCCTAATAAATAACTGAAAACGGCCGAAACCTGTTTGGCTCAGTGGTAGAGCGTTGGTCTGCGGACTGAAAGGTCCCAGATTTGATTTTGGTCAGGGGCATGTACATTGGTTGCGGGCATATCCCCAGTAGGGGGTGTGCAAGAGGCAGCTGGTTGATGTTTCTCTCTCATCGATGTTTTTAGCTCTCTATCTCTCTCCCTTCCTCTCTGTAAAAAATAAATAAAATATATTTAAAAAAATAAATAACTGAAAACGGCAAGCCAAACAAGACATACAATACATGAATAGATGATTATGATAACATTAGTTGGATTTCCCTTTCTTATTATTGCATATACAACCTTTATAAATTTCACATTTTCAAATTAGCCTTTAAAACTTCTTTTCTATGTCCTTTAAAAATGCACAACCATGCCTTAGACCTTTTATTTAGTAATTTCTTATTCTTAGAAACCTCAATCCTTTAATGATTACCAAAAATAGACAGCCAGTATTTCTCAGATTAACATTTAAGAACACATTTTAAATGTACTTTTTCAAGAAAATATAACTACAGTAGATCTTCAATAATAAAACTAAGAGCAGGTATATTAAAACTTGTCTAGTAAAAACTGCTATATTCTTCCTTCTGTAATTTCAAGTATATTTTATTGGTCTAATTTAATATTGGAATGGTTGAAAAGAATAAACCAGACCAGAGAAAGATTAGTTGTGCTTGCGACCTTGAATCTAGTGTAGTTCAGATAAGACCACGGACCAGACCCCTAAGCCATCAGAGTGGTTTGTAGCCAGTAAAAATCAAGAAAAACCTAACTCTCTGCTTCATAATTAACTGCAGACACCCCCACACACACACCCCCTTTTTTTTTACATTAACCATTTACTCTGTCCTGAAACATGGCAAATGGTCTGAGATCCTGTGTATTTAGGCTTTTTACATTTAAGGCCTTCTCTCTGTAACAGCTGCTCTCCGTTCCAGATTTATACCTTTAAATTAACCCCAGAATTCCAAAATTTCAACCTAATACAGCAAAATGATAGAGAAACCCAAAACTCCTAGTACACAAACAAAGACAGAATTTTCATTAGCTAAATGGGCTGATTCCCTCTTTGACGGAGAGCAAAGACTCTGAGAAAAATAAATCTTACAGTAGCTAGAGAGTTTTGCATTTCTTCCCAGTGGGTCCACCCTATCTTTAAACAAATTAAAAAATAAAAAGAAAGAGATAACAAATACTCTCACATGTACAGCCTGAAGGCACAAAGTAGCTTTTGCTTCTCACAGACCAGTTAATGAGCAGATAATTATGCCAAGACAGTCAAACATCTGTACTCATACTCTCTGTAGACTAGCCCAGACTGAAGCTGAGCAGATAAATGAAACAATGCCCAACTCCCCAGATGGGCGTGGTGGCACTGCCAGCATCCATACGCCAGAACAGAATTCTCAACCAACATCTTGGTGAGAACCTACCAGAGGAGTTAATATTGTGTCCAGTCTCCCTTCTCGGTAGCAAATTGGCTAGTCTCACACAAACAAACAGCAGAGTGATCTCATAATTCCTTAATAAAATCCGAATTCACTCACCTCCAGAGTCCCACATTTATACAGCAGACAGTCAGAGTTTTTTACTTCTTCCAGATACATACTCAGAGTTTAAACAGTCAACCTGATTCCTGATTAATTTGCCTGAGGAAGACTTTGACTTCTGGGAGGGTGATCAAGCTCCCCCTCCCACTCACTCAGAGTAGGCCTGACTGATAAAAGCCCCTACCTTACTGATTCTGTTGACAGGTCAAGAAGTAGTTTTCCACTCTCTCCAGATGCTGGCCAGGTCCTGAGTTGCGGTCTGGGAGTGCTGGAGTCACCCGGTTTAATTCTGCTAAATCAACAGAGTGGTGACTTCCGGAGGCCTGTTTGGTTCCTCCAGGTCCCAAACCTGGCCCACTGTTACAGAAAACTGGAGAAGGATCAAGAAATGCTTAAAGAGATGGAGTTACATTTATTTTTATTTATTATAACTAGTGGCATTATGCACAAAATTCACGCACGGAGGGGGGTGTCCAGCCTGCACCCTCTCAAATCTGGGACCCCTTGAGGGACATCCCTCTCACAATCCAGGACTGCTGGCTCCCAACTACTCGCCTTCCTGCCTTCCTGATTGCCCCTAACTGCTTCTGCCTGCCAGCCTGATCACCCCCTAACCACTCCTCTGCCACCCTGATTGATGTCTAACTGCTGCCCTGCCAGCCTTTTTGCCCTTAACTGCCCTCCCCTGCAGGCCTGGTCACCCCTAACTGCCCTCCCTTGTAGGCCTGGTCCTCCCCCCACTTCCCTTCCCTGCAGGTCTGGTCTACCCCCAACTGCTCTCCACTGCAGGCCTGGGTCCCCCACAACTGCCCTTCCCTACAGGCCTAGTCACCCTCAACTTCCCTCCTCTGCTGGCCTGGTCACCCCTAACTGCTCTCCCTGCAGGCTTGATCACCTCCAACTGCCCTCCCTTGCAGGCCTGGTCCCTCCCAACTTCCCTCCCTGATGGTCATCTTGTGGTGGCCATTTTGTGTCCACATGGGGGCAGGATATTTGACCACATGGGGACAGCCATCTTGTGTGTTGGAGTGATGGTCAATATCTGAATATTACTCTTTTTAAAAATAGATATTTTATTGATTTTTTACAGAGAGGAAGGGAGAGAGATAGAGTTAGAAACATTAATGAGAGAGAAGCATTGACCAGCTGCCTCATGCACACCCCTACTTGGGATGTGCCCACAACCAAGGTACATGCCCTTGACCAGAATGAAACCTGGAACCTTTCAGTCTGCAGGTTGACTCTCTATCCACAGAGCCAAACCAGTTTCGGCTGCATATTACTCTTTGATTAGATAATATAGAGGGCAGGTGCATGGGTGGTGACCAGCTGGTTTGCCCTAAAGGGTGTCCTGGATCAGGGTGGGGATCCCCTTGGAGTGTGGGGTGGCTTGGGGGAGGGGCCTGTGGTGGTTTGCAGGCTGGCCATGCTCTCCCCCCTCCCCTCTGCGACTGAAGCATAGGCTAGAAGCAGGTATCTGGGATTTATGTATCTTCTAAATAATCTGGAGTGGAGCCAAGCTTCCTGATTGCTCTGTGGTGACAGCCATTTTTGTTGGGATTTATGTATCTTATATAATTGAAACTTTGTAGCTTTGAGTGGAGGCCTGGGCCCACCATGGTGTGTGGAAAGCTTAGCTTCCTTCATTGCCTGGGGCAACCCAAGCCTCCTGCTCTTTCCAGCTCCATGGCTGCTGCCATTTCTGTTTGGATTTGTTTACCTTCTATAATTGAAACTTTGTAGCCTTGAGTGGAGGTCTAGGCTGGAAAGGGCAGGCCAGATGTTTGGCTTTCTCCATTGCTGGGGAAACCCAAGCCTCTCTCCTGCTCTCTGTGGCAACAGCCATCTTGGTTGGGTTTATTTGCATATTCACTCCTGATTGGCTGGTGGGTGTGACATTTGGGCATGGCTTGTGGGTGTAGCTGAGGTACAGTCAACTTGCATGTTACTCTTTTTTAAAATTCAATAAATCTTTGTTGCTTAGATTATTATAAATGTTTCTGCTTCCCTCCCCCCATAGCTCCCTTCCACCCATTCCCACCTCCCCTTTGCCCTTACCCCCCCATTGTCCTCATACATAGGTGTATGATTTTAGTCCAGTCTCCTCCTGCACCCCGACACCCCTTTCCCCTAATAATTATCAATCCACTCCCTTTCTTTGCCCCTGATTCTACTATAATATATTCACCAGTTTATTCTATTCCTGATTTTTAATTCACGTGAATTTTAGATTCACTTGTTGATATATACGTATTTGTTGATAATAATTTTTATCTTTACTTGTTTCTTCTTCTTCCTCTTCTTAAAGAATACCTTGCAGCATTTCATATAATACTGGTTTGGTGGTGATGAACTTCTTTAGTTTTTTCTTATGTGTGAAGCTCTTTATGTGGCCTTCAATTCTGAATGATAATTTTGCTGGGTAGAGTCATCTTGGTGGTAGGTTCTTGCTATTCGTCACTTTGAATATTTCTTGCCACTCCCATCTGGCCTGCATAGTTTCTGTTGAGAAATCAGCTGATAATTGTATGGGTGCTCCTTTATAGGCAACTAACTCTTTTTCTCTTGCTGCTTGTAAGATTCTCTCTTTGTCTTTTGTCCTTGGCATTTAAATTATGATGTGTCTTGGTGTGGTCCTCTTTGGATTCCTTTTGTTTGGGGTTCTGTGCGCTTCATGGGCTTGTAAGTCTATTTCTTTCACCAGGTGGGGAAAGTTTTCGGTAATTATTTCTTCAAATAGTTTTTCAGTATCTTGCTCTCTCTCTTCTTCTGGCACCCCCATAATTCTGATGTTGGTATGCTTGAAGTTGTCCCAGAGTTTCCTTACACTATCTTCAACTTTCTGGATTTTCTTTTCCTCTTGCTTCTCCATATTTGTATTCCAAATCTTTGACTTGATTCTTGCTTTTCTCTAGTCTGCTGTTGGGTCTTTGTATATATTTTTTTTTCAGTCAGTGTATGTTTAATTTCTAGTTGGTCCTTTTTCATATCCTCGAGGGTCTCATTAAATTTATCGGCCTTTTCTAGGAAATTCTTGAAAAACCTTATAACCATGGTTTTGAACTCTATATCCTGTCTTTTGTTCTCTTCCATTTCTTTTGTTTGAGATCTGTTTCCTTGTCTCCCTATTTTCACTGCATCCCTGAGTTGGTAGGGTGGATTTGTGTGCTTGGTGTTCTATATGTGCTGGTGGGTCAGCCTCCCCAGTTACATGAGGTAGACACTCTTGGTGCTCCCTTTTGTGTACTGCATGTACAGCCTTGTTGTAGTTAAGTCTTTATTGTTGTTGATATCACTGGGAGGAATTTACCTCCAGGCCAATTGGATGTGAGTATCAACTGTGTCTACACCGGGATACCTTCTGTATTGGAGACAGTCTTATAGGATCAGACTTGCAGAATTGCAAAAGCCTCTGTGCTCAGCTTGGATGGGGCAGTCTCAGGGCTGAGCCAACAGTCTTGGCTTTCTATCAGTCCTGCCTTTTTGTGTGTGCCTCAGACCTCTGCCTTCCACGGCTCCCCTGAGTTTCTGCCTGACAGTCCAGATTTCCCTTGTAAGAGCATGGATGCTCCAGGGGCTCTCCCTGAACTGGGTTTCAGTGCTCAGTGCAGTTGGAACTGGGGTTCAGTACAGTCAGGAGCTTCCAACTCCTTCTGCTATGAAGTGGTTGCAGCAACTTCTATAGTCAGACCTCTGTGTGCACACTCACTGGCATGCCACTCTAGACCCTGCCTGCTGTGGCTCCTGGCTCACCCTAGCCTCCCAGTCTCTGAGTCTCCAGGTGTCTTTCTCTACAATCCAGACTCCACCCATATGAGCCTGGGTCCACGGGGTTTCTGTCAGGGCTGGGGTTCAGTGCAGTCAGAACTGGGATGCAGTGCAGTCAGGGTCTTCCTTTCCCCTCCCACTAGCCAGTTACTGGGCCACCTTTCCTCTCTGCATGCATGTCTCCCTATCTCAGTGCTTTGCGGCTTCCCTGATCCATGAGCCTCTCTGCTTCTTTCTAGTCATAGATTTCCCACTCAGCCAGCTTTCCTGTGGTTTTGGATGATGTCTGTTGTGTCCTTTAGTTGCTGTTTTGAAATTATGCGAGGCAGTAGTTTAGGCACTTACCTAGGCCGCCATCTTGGTTTTTCCTCAAACTGGGTTGTTTTCTTATTCTGCATGTTACTCTTTTATTAGGTAGAATTATTATTATTATTATTATTATTATTATTATTATTATTATTGTGTGAGGGCCCAGAGGAAAATGTCTCTCAAATTCTGGACAAAGTCACACAGGGAGTTTCTCATATTTATGGTTTTACCTTCTTTGTCTCCAAAATAAGGATTTTTTCTGGTTCCCTTTGCAAGTTCTTAAAGGGCCCTATATGCTGGGGTTTTGAGACCTCAACCAAAGACTTGGCCTGGTGCCAGCACTGATAACTTCGTCTGGGGAAAGTTTATGGCTTCTTTGTAACAGGGAGTAGTCTTATTTCCTTATTGTTTAAGCAAGCAAGCATGTACAGAAGCCAAAATAGCAGGGTTAAAATTTCAAACAGCAGTTCTTATATAAGATTGATGCTTCACCGGTACTGGCAGATTAGGCACTCAGAAATAGTTATAATCATTTCAATCTTGGTGAATGTAATTTTATGTTTCTGAGCTGATGTATAATCTCCATTACTGCCATCTTAGCCACTTTGTTCATAAGCCCATTAGGCAATGACTGGTGGGCCTGGGTATTTACTAAATGAATCATCCTGTCCACTTGAATATTAAACTGTTTTTATGTTGAGGCCACTCTTGGTGAACATCCATGTGGGACACAAATATCTTTACATTGTTTGCCCATTCAAAGAGGTATATGCACATACTTTTCCCCCAGACCTCCTTGCCACCAATATTCTATATATGCTTCTTCCAAGTTCCTAACAATTTAGCCAAAATGTTGGCCACATACAATGAGTTTATCTAGACTCTGCATACAAACAAAAGGAGAAATCATGTGCTTTACTATGAATTCTGCCCATTGGGAGGGTTTCACTTCACCCTTATTTTCAGAGATATTACAAAAAGGTGCTTAAATGCTGCAGCTTTCCAATTTTAGGTATTGCCTGAGTATCATGTACAACTATTTGTAAACTGTTCTGTATTTTGCATCCTCAATGATGACTCATGGAGTCATAGATGCAGGTTGGAAGAGAGAAAAGGACATATAGCAAAATTAGGGATCATTGACATTCCTCATGTAACTTGTGCTTTTGGGACCTGCTTCAGACCTAGCTCATATATTCCCACTTATTTGTTCATGGAAGTGCTGCTGTGCATATCCAATATGAAGTTTTTGGTGAGTCACACAATACCCCACTCATGATGCGGAGTTAAAGTTGCATGTTAACTTGGTGGAACATGATTAAGCTATTCAGTCCCTACTAAGGCCCAATACAAAGACAAAAACTATTTCTCAAAATAAAATAGTTATCTGCAGAAGATGGCAGAGCTTTGCTACAAAGTCCCAGGGATCTGAGCTTTGATTCATCTATAGAAGCTTGCCAAATGTTTCCACTAATAATTCAAGCACTACTGTATCTGCTAGATATTTTTTTTAAATGTATATTTTATTGATTTTTTTACAGAGAGTAAGAGAGAGGGATAGAGAGTTAGAAACATCGATGAGAGAGAATCATCGATCAGCTGCCTCTTGCACACCCCCCACTGGGGACATGCCCGCAACCAAGGTACATGCCCCTGACCGGAATCGAACCCGGGACCCTTCAGTCCGTAGACTAACGCTCTATCCACTGAGCCAAACCAGTTTCAGCTAGATATTAATATGTCTAAATTGACAGAGCATCTTGTACAATAGATAGGATCTGCACCTTTAAGAGGTAATTAGGTCATGAGGGTTATAGCATATGTGCCTTACAATAGAGACTCTAAGAGCTATGTAAATCCCCTTCCACCATGTAAAGACACAGCAAAAGGGCAGCCATCTATGAACCAGAAAAAGGCCTATGCCTTTACCTTAAACTTCCCAGTTTCCAGAACTATGAGAAATAAATGTTTGCTGTTTAAGCCATCTAGTCTATGGTAATTTTTTTTATTGCAGCTCAAATAGACTAATTCAGATGCTATTGTAAGTTGAACATTTTTTGAGATTATCATTGCATAGAAACAAAAGTTATTTTTGCATGTTTATTTGTGTCCTGAAACATCACTAAATTTATTTGCTAGTTCTAGTCCTTGTTTTGTGAAGACACTTAGGTTATATATAGCATTGAATTTTTTTCTTATTTTTGCATAGTTGCCTTGGCTTGTACAACAATACTATACTGAATACAAAGCCCAAAGTAGGCATTCTTGCCTTGTTCCTGATATTAGATGAAATGCTTTTATTTTTTTCACTGTTAAAAATATTATCTGTGGATTTTTCATATATAGATTTTCTTATTTAGAAGTAGTTTATTGTACTCCTAGTATGTTTTCTATAAAGAGTGCCAAATTCTACTTTTATGCATCATTTGAGGTGATTAATTTTTCTTTCATTCTGTCATTGTGATATCTTTTGTTGATTTATTTTGTATGTTAAACAGTACTTGCATTCAAGGAATAAATCCAACCTGTCATGTGATACAAACTTTTTATTGTATTATTTTTATTACTTGAATATAACCATATTAAAATTGGATCTTTTTATTCTCCCCCCGTCTACTTTTCCTCCAGTGTTTTTGAGAAATAATGACATATATCACTGCACAGATTTGAGGCATACAGCATTATGGTGTAGGTTACATATATTGTGAAATGATTATCATAATAAATTCAGCTAATATCCATCATCTCATAGAGAGACAATAAAAAATAGAAAGAAAGGGGACATATTTAATAATTTCAACAATAAAGAATTATTTTTTAAAATAAGAGAAGGAAAAAAATTGATCTTGTGATGAGAAATCTTACAATTAACTCACTTAACAAATTTTCTCTATTTCATACAGCATAGTTATCATGTTCTACGTTACATCCCTAGTATTTATTAATCTTATAATTAGAAACTTGTACCTTTTGACCAACTTTTCACAATTTCCTCTTCCACAACTGTCTGGTAACCACATCTTATTTCTCTATTCTATGAGGTTATATTTTTTAGATTCCAAATCTGAGTTAGATTATAAAGCATTTTTCTTTTTCTGTCTGATATATCACTCAGGATGATGCCTTCAGGGTCTTTCCATGTTGTAAAAAAGGGTAAGACTTTTTTCCCATTTTTAATAGCTGAATAATATTCATGTATATATATATACACACACCTTTTTATCCACTCATCGATTGATAGCCACTTAGATTGTTATCATGTGTTGGCTATTGTAAATAAGGCTGCTATAAACATAAGAGTGTAGATATATTTTTGAGTTAGGAATTTTCAATTCCTTTAGAATTGCTGTATCATATGGAGATTCTATTTTTAATTTTTGAAGATCCTCCATACTGTTTTCCATAGTGGCAGTTTTGTTTAAAATAACATCAATAGTGAACAATTCCCTGCTCTTCACATGTTTGCCAACATTTATTATATTTTGTCCTTTTGATGAAAGGTTTTCCAACAGGCTGAGGTGAGATGTAGTTTTAATTTTCATTTCCCTAATGATTAGTGATGTTGAGCATCTTTTCATATACCTGTTGAATTTCCATATATCTTCTTTTTAAAATGTCTATTTGGTTCCTTAGACAAATTTTAAATTGAAGTATTTGGTTGGTTGTTTGTTTTGTTGTTGTTGTTGTTTTGTTTGTTTTCTATTAAGTCATATGAATTCTTTACACAAGGTAGGGCAAAAGTTGGTTACAGTTGTGAGTATATTAAACACCGATTTTATTCTTGTACTAGAGGCCTGGTACATGAAATCTGTACATGGGTGTAGTCCCTAGGCCTGGCTGATGATCAAAGAACAAGTATCTGGCATGGAAGGGCAGGTCCCATCTGACCTCTAGGCCCTGGGCAGCACCTGGGCCTCCAGGCCCCTGCACACCCCTCTCTGCCTGAGTCATGGTGCCCAAGTCCCCATGCAGAGATGCAGTGAGCACAGCCAGATGCTGTGGGCTAGGGTGCTATGTGGGTTTGTGGGCAGCCTACTCTCTCCAGGCCAGCCTTGCAGAATGGCTCATGCACAAACCCACAGGGAGCCTGACTGGCCCCTGTAGTCCCAGTAGCTGAGGCCTGGCTAATCTGGAAGAGGCCTCGTAGGTGCTGGGCAGGCTCCTCACAAGCACTTGGCACCTGAACGCGGGGGCTTCCACGGCACAGGAGCCCTTGTGTCCCAGGGGAGAGTAGCCCGGGGGAGTGAGAGTGATCTCATCAGACACCTGATTCCCATTGCACTTTTGTCCCCATCATTCCTGCCCCCAGGTAGCCAGCAAGAAGTAGCAGCCCCCTGAACAGGCACCACGAGAGGTTGGCCACTGTTACCCACCCCCAGTTCCCCATCCCAGCCCAGGGTCCAGCCCAGGTCAACGATCAGGGTCTGTCAGCCACTGGTCACTATCTGTGGGGTGATCAGTTGGGGCTAGGACCCACACCCTACTCCTTCAATGCCTGGGAGCCAGGCAGTGGCCCTGCTCCCTGCCACCGCCTCTGGTCTTCATCTGTGGGGTAATCGATCAGGGCCCGGCTCCCCACCTTGCTCCTTTAGTGCCTGGGAGCTGGGCGGCAGCCCCGTCCTCTGCTACTGCCCCTAGTCACTGTCTGTGGGGCAATTGGCGGGGTGATTGCATCTTGCTTGCACCCACCTTGGCTTGGTACCGCCCGCTCACCTGCTCCACCATTCTGCCACGGTCCTGCTCTCATCAGGGTCCATCGGGGCTGGCAGTGCCTCCACTGCTGCCCACTGCCAGTGCCACATCGCCAATGCCCATCATGTTCCAAGGTGCCCCATAAGGGTCAGCGCACATAATAGTGAGTGGTCGAACTTCCGATTTAACTCCCAGTATAGGGGACAATTTGAATATGAGGTTTTTATTTTACTAATGACCCAGGTGCATGAAATTCATGCATATTAAAAGGGAATTAATTAGAGGAAATATTTTAATATTTCTATTTGCCCTTTCTCTATAATAGAAATGTCAGAAATTAAAGAAAATTAGTAAAATGTATGTGAAACTCTTCCTCCTGTCAGAGGCTGGGGCACATCTAGAGACCTAGAGTCAAGTCCCCACCCACTCAAGCACACCTCGAAATCGCAGGAGACCCAGACCTGGCTGGCCCCACTCCTGTCAAGCCCCTCTTGGCAGGGGGCACAGCCTTGGGTCCCCCATTAAGTCCTGCTTGGTGGGGGGGTGCAGCCTCAAGTCCCCCTTCAAGCCCAACTGGGTGGGGGGGCACAGTCTCAGGTTCCTGGCCTTGCGCCGGGGCGGATGGTGTGCCTTCAGTTCCCCCTTCAAGCCCTGCTGGAGAGCACAGCCTGAGGTACCCCATCAAGCCCTGACGGGTGGGTGGCATAGCCTGAGGTCCCCCAGCCTGGCTATGTGGCAGGTGGTGCAGACTGAGGTTCCCTGGCCTGGTGGTGGGACAGGGGGTGCGGCCTGAGGTCCCCAGTCAAACCCTGCTGGGTGGGGGGTGAAGCCTCAGTTCCCCCACCCCTGCCCAGTGCCACGCAGCTTCAGGTCCCTGCTGATTGTTTGTTATGGGAACCCTGCCTCCACTGTGGGAGCAGACATCTTGTGACAGCATGAGGGTTAATTTGCAAATTACCCCTTTATTATATAGAATAGGATTATTATTATCCCTTATCAGACATATGACTTACATTTTTCTCATTTCATAGGTTGTCTTTTCACTTTGCTTTTTTTTTTTTCTGTAAGGAGCTATTTAGTTTAATGTACTTCCATTAGTGTATTTTTTTACTACATTGCTTGTGCTTTGAGCAACATATCCAAAATATTACCAATACCCATGTCAAGGAGCTTTATTTCTTACTAGTGGCCTGCTTCACAAATTCATGTACATTGAAAGGAAATTAATTACAATAATTATTTTAATATCACTATTTGCCTTTTCTCTATAATGAAGTGTCAGTGATTAAAGAAAATTATCAAAATGTATATGAAAATAATATATAAATTGATTAATAATTAAGCAATAACAACATGATATAATAACAACAAAGATATGATATAAAACCATAAACACATGATATAAAACAATAAAAACATGATGTTAAAACAACACTGATATAAACAATGACTGATAAATTGATTAAACTTATTCTAATATCTCCCTGTATACCATATTAAGAGCAAAAACACTTTCAGAGTGCTTGACTAATTTCTCTTGTGATGAAGTACTTACAACTTTAACTTTAATGTCACACACTCTTTGAACTCAAGAGAAAGCAACATATAACTGACCATGTCCAAAAATGGGTTCAGATAGGAATATTTCTGCTCTGCCTACAGTTTGTCCTTGTGATTTATTTATTTATTTTTTAAAAATATATTTTATTGATTTTTTACAGAGAAGAAGGGAGAGGGATAGAAAGTCAGAAACATCGATGAGAGAGGAACATCAATAGCTGCCCCCTGCACGCCCCCCACTGGGAATATGCCCGCAACCAAGGTACATGCCCTTAACAGGAATCAAACCCGGGACCCTTGAGTCCGCAGGCTGACGCTCTATCCACTGAGCCAAACCGGTTTCGGCTGTCCTTGTGATTTATTAATAGTCATTGCAAATGCTGGCATCACAGAAAACTGTCTTCAAATTAATTTAAATGGGAGGCCAGTGTCAGACAGGCACAAATCAATTACTGGAATCAGAATAGTCCACAGATCCTGCTAGTACTTCAGCTTTGATTATGTTAGATGACAACCTTTTGATAATAAATCTAGTACCATTACAAAGACCCTATTTACTATTAAGATTTCTTAGTAGGATGATGATTAAGAAAATCGATGGAAAATTTTTCCTTTTTGGCATCATCCATTGAATCAATGGAATCATCACTGAAATAGGAGTGAAAATCTCCATTGGGTATATCCAAAATTTCTTTAATTTAGGAATGTGCTCATTTTTTTGGACAAAGAATGACACATTTAGATATTTTTAAATAATATTTATAGACATGCTATTTCCAAAGGTAGCTTCAATAATAAATCCGTTACAAATAATTTCACAGGGGAATTCCATAATATCCATCAGCTTCAGAATATCAACAACAACAACAACAAAAAATTCACAACTGACAGACAGATCAAAACACACCCATGCGATTGGCACCAGAGAGAACTTTATATGTATCATGCATGCACAAGTCAACATTTATTTTTAAATTGCCAGTGCATGTCATATGAATCGGCTGGTTGGTTGGTCAGATGGATGTACAGTCAATCACTTAGCCATATATATATATATATATATATATATATATATATATATATATATATGCTTCCTTCTAAGAGTTTCATGGTTTCAGGTCTTACATTTAAGTTTTTAATTCATTTTAAGTTAATTTTTGTCAGTGGTATAAGATAGGGGTCCAGTTTTATTTTTTAAATGTGAATATTCAGTTATCTTAGCACCATTTATTAAAATATAATCCCTTTTTTCTAATGAACTAGGGGTCTGGTGCACAAAATTCGTGCACTAGGGGTGGGGGGTCCCTCAGCCCAACCTTCCCCCTCTCATATACTGGGATCCCTTAAAAGATGTCCTATTGACGGCTTAGGCCTGTGCCCCACAGGGAGAGGGCCTAAGCTGCAATCTGGCCTCCCTTTGTGGGAGGCAACCGGGCTGATCAGGGAAAAGTACCAGCCCATCACCCTGCTGCTGCAGCCACTGCCAGTCACCACAGCCCCCAAGGTGTTTTCATCAACACGGATTCTAGTCTCTTCACCATTAAAAAATGACAACTTTCTTTAGGCATTTTCAAGATGTTTCTTTCGTAGGATATGACATTTATTTTCTTTCTTTTCTTCCCCTCACCTGAGGATATATTTCCATTGACTTTTAGAGAATGTGGAAAAGAAAGGGAAAGAGAGAGAGAAACATCAAAGTGAGAGGAACACTCTGATTGGTTGCCTCCTGCATGAGCCCTGATCTGGACCTTGGCCAGGGAGGAACCTGCAACCTAGGTACATGCCCTTCATCAGAACTGAACCCAGACCCTGCTGTCTGCAGGCCCACACATTATCCACTGAGTCAAACCGGCTAGGGCAGGATATGACATTTCTTAGCCCTCCAGCAGCGGACCTTCATTTTTTTCTCCAGGAGTGGTGGAACAACCCTAGATCACTTTGGATTCTTATACCCAAGTTACTAAGAATATTACCAGTGGCATGCAGGGAGCTTAGCCAATGTGCAGTCAGAAAAGGTGTTTCCTCTATAGTTCACACCAATTGTTGGCTGGGCCCTGCCCAGGCTTAAAGCCTCTGGCCGAAGCTCTAGGCCTGTGCAGGGCCCCTCCAGCTCCCTCTGATCATCGGCTCAGGCCCTGCCCAGGCCAACCCAGGCCCAAAAGCCTTTTGGGCAGGAGGGGACCCCCAGCTCCCTGCGATCAATCACAGGGGTTCCACTCCTACTCAGGCTGAAAGCAAACCTCCAGCTCTCTGCCCAGGTGATTGATCGCAGGGGGTCCACTCCTGCAACAGGCCTAAACCAAGGCTTTTGGCCTGGTTCTGGAGTGGCCCCCAGCTCCTTGCAGTTGATCGCAGATGGTCTGCTTAAGCACCAAGCCTCCACTGGAGGAGTATGTGGGAGCAGACCCCCAGCTCCCTGCCATCAATCAATCAATCAATCACAGGGGTTCTGCTCCAGCACCAGGCTAAAAGCTTCTGCAGGAGGCTCTCGGCCTGGGGCTGGAGCAGATCTCCAACTCCCTGCAATAGATATCAGGGGGTCCACTCCTGCACCAGGCTGAAGCAGACCCCCAGCTCCCTGTGATTAATCGCATGGGGTCTGCTTCTGCACCAGGCCAAAAAGACCCCCAGCTCCCTGTGATGGATGACAGGGGGTCCACTCCTGCCCAGGCTTTACCTCACAGTGATCTGGGTGCCAGAATGTTCCTGGGACACAGGCCCTGGGCACCTATGTATGCAAAATAATTGCCATCTTTTTTTGGTTAATTTGCATAGTCACTGTGATTGGCTATAGGCATAGTGAAGGAACGGTCAATTTACATGTTTGTCTATTATTAGGTAAGATATTTTTGGTTACATTGTCAAGTATTAATTAAGCTTAATATAGATGAATTTATTTCTAAGCTCTTGATTTTTTTTTGTTTGTTTTTATGGCAGTCCTATACTGTGTTCATTATTGTAACTTTACAGTATAGCTTAAAATCAGGAAGCGTGATGCTTCCTGTTTTGTTCTTCTTTCTTGGGATTGCTTTGTTTTGTCAGAGTCTTTTGTGGTTTCTTACAAATTTAGGATTTTTTGCTCTATTTCTGTGGAAAATGCCATTTGAATTCTGATAGGGATTGGATTGAATCTGCAGATTGCTTTGAGTTGTAAGAACATTTTTAAAAAATAACATAAAACAGACCCCTGTTATCCATGGGAGATCTGTTCCAAGACTCTCAGTGAATGCCTAAAAGCAAGGATAGTATTACACCTTATATATACTGCGTGTTTTCTTCTACATACATACCTGTGATAAAGTTTAACTTATAAATTAGGCACAGTAAGAGATTAACAATAACTCATAATAAAATAGAATGATTTTACTTTGATAAAACTTATGGGAATGTGGTCTCTCTCAAAATATCTTATATTGCATTCTACTTTTCACTTAAAGGAAGCACTTTATAGGTTCTCTTTGGTGTATTCAAATTGCCAGCATCACTGCTCTTGTACTTTAGGGTCATTGCTAAGTAAAAGAATACAGGCACTGCAATACTATTATAGTCAATCTGATAACCAAAACAACTATTAAGTGACCAACTGGTGAGTGGCACATATAGTGTGTTTATGTTCAACAAAGGGATGATTTACATCCTGGGCAAAATAGAGGAGACAATAGGGAATTTTGTTATGCTACCCAAAATGGCATGCAATTTAAAACTTATGCATTGTTTGTTTATGAAAATTTCCATTTAATATTTTTTTTTACTGTGGTTGACTGTGGGCAACTGAAATCACAAAAAACAAAACCAGGAATAAGTGAGGGCTACTGAACAAAAGACATCATTAGTAATTGAGGAAATGTAAATTAAAATCACAAGGTTGATAACACTTCACCACTATGATGCTTATAAAAAAAAAAGATGGATAACAACAAATGTTGGTATAAAGTAGAAAAATTCTAACTTTAATACATTGTTAGAGAAAATTTAAAATGATACAATCAACTTGGAAAGCATCTTGACAGTTTTCAAAAAGGTTAACATAGATTGCAATAGGTCTCTGCAATTCCACTCATATGTATATTTACTGAAGAGCTGAAAACATATTTACACAAAACTACTATGTGAATGTTTATAGCCTTATTCATAATAGATAAAAAGTTAAAATAATCAAAATGTTTATCAATTGATAAATGGATAAGCACAATGTGCCATAGTCATACAACAGAGAATTATTAGGTATAAAAATGAAGAGCTGATACATGCTACAACAGGGATAAATTTTGAAAACATTTTTCTAAGTGAATGAAAGCAGACACAAAAGGGCACACATCTATATATTGTACAATATATAAAAGCCTAAGTGACCAGTTGATGGTTCAACCGGTCGACTGAAAGACCAGTCACTATGAAGTGCATTGAGCAATCCGGGGGAAGATGCTTAACACTGTAATGGCCCCCTGGTGGTCAGTGTGTTCCCACAGTGGGAGGGCCACTCAACAAATTTACCAAGTGGTGGTGGAGGCAGGCCCAGTGGGTCTAGGATAAATGAGAGCGACCCTTGTCTGGAGCTCAGGCTCCTCCCTGGCCGCCTGCCACTTGCACACTACTACTACATCTCTCGGGGTCTAAGATTGTGAGAGGGTGCAGGCCAGGCTGAGGGACCCCACAACTGCATGAATATGTGCACTGGGCCTCTAGCAGAGATATAAAATAGACTAGTGTTCTCAGAGTTTGTGGGGTATAGAACTATAAGGTGAGAATGTGTATGGACCTTATGGTGGGGATGGGAGTGATAAAAACATTCTGGAATGAAACAGATGTTATGGTTTCACAATCTTTTAAATAAACAAAAATCCTGAATTGAAAACCTTAAAATGAGAAATTTTATAATATGTATAACATGTTTCCATTTTAAGAGACATACTTGAATGGTAATTTCACCAAAGAAGATATTCAAATGACTATTAAGCAAAGTGAAAAGTATTCAAACTAAAAATGCCTAATTGCATTTCAAATTAAAATAAGATGATACTCCTCTTAGAATTGTTATGATAAAATAAATTCAGATAATAGGACATTCAGATGTGGATGTGGGAGAAAATTTTATATCCTACATGGCTGGTTAGCATTTAAAAAGTACCACAAATTTGGAAAATAGTTTGGTGTTAAAAATAGTGAAACATAAATTTATAATGTTACTCAGCAATTATAATCCTATGTATTTATTTAAATGGAATGAAAGGCCGAAACCGTTTTGACCCAGTGGTAGAGCATCGGTCTGCGGACTGAAGGGTCCCAGGTTCGATTCCGGTCAGGGGCATGTACATTGGTTGCGGGCACATCCCTAGTAGGGGGTGTGCAAGAGGCAGCTGGTCGATGTTTCTCTCTCATCGACGTTTCTAGCTCTCTATCTCTCTCCCTTCCTCTCTGTAAAAAATCAATAAAATATATTTTAAAAATAAATAAATAAATAAATAAATAAATAAATAAATGGAATGAAAGCATATATCCAAATAATAACATATATGTATGTCTATAACAACATAATAATGGTTTAAAACTTGGAAATGATAAAAAGAAATGTCCATCAACTGATGGTTAAACAAAATGTGATGTATCTCTAGGATAGAATACTATCCTAATATATAAAAAGCCAGGGGCCATCATGACTGAAACAATCAGACAGATAACTGAACACAGGCTGCGTGGGGCGACAAAGCTGGCAGGGGGGTTAGTGAGGTACAACTAAATGACTGAACAGCAGGCTGTGAGGGGCGACCAGCCCAGTGGGGCGGCAGTTGGTGATGACCAGTCTGGCAGAGGGTAGATGGGGGTGACCAGGCTGGCAGGGGAGACAATGAGGGAAGACCAGGATGGCAGGAGGGCAATTAGGGGCCACCAGGCCAGTGGGGAGAGAAATTGGGGGCAACCAGGCCAGCAGGGGTGAAGTTAGGGGTGATCAGGCCAGCAGCCAGAGGCAGTTAGGGGTATTAGGCTGGCAAAGGGGCCAGTTAGGAGCGATCAAGCAGTCAGGCAGGTGAGCAGTTAGGAGCCAGAGGTCCTGGATTGGAGAGGGTACAGGCTGGATTTCGTGCACACGGCCTCTAGTTCTACAATAAGATGAAAAACAATACTAACAAATGCATTTTACTAAGTGAATGAAGTTGGATGCAAAAAACTAAATACTTTTTTTCCCTAAACATTTCAGAAGAGGAAAATATATAAAATGGTAAGTTGATTAATGGTTGCCAGAATTGGGGTGAGATGTAAAATTGACTGCAAAACATCACAAGGGATTTTTTGGGGCGATGAAAATGTTGTAAAACTGGTTTATGTTATTACAATATTGTTAACTATATTCCCTATGCATTACCTTAAATACCCATGCCTATTTCATAAGTAACAATTAGTATATCTTAATCCCATCACCTTATTTCATCCAACCCCACAACACTCCTCCCCTTTGGCCTCTGTCAACTTGATCTCTATATCTACGTCTGTTTAAATTTTGTTTATTCATTTATTTAGTTCTTTAGATTACACATATGAATGATATTGCTGGTATTTTTCTTTCTACGTGTGGCTTATTTCACTCAGCATAATACCTTGTAGGTCCATTCATGCTGAAGCAAATGATTAAGATGTCATACTTTTTGAGGCTCAGTGATATTCCATTGTATATACCATATTTTCCGGGGTATAAGATGACTTTTGAAACGAAAAAAAGTCAACCAAAAATCGGGGGCAAAAGACCAAAATTGCACAAAAAATTACCTGCAGATCTTGACAGCAAAGTAAGTCTTTTCTTTGGAGTGGGGGATAGTCTTATACAGCGAATCTAGGCCTAAACCTATGTTTTAACTGTAAAATTAGGGGGTCGTCTTATACTCTGGAAAATACGGTACTTACCATTGCTTTTTTATGCAATCATCTATTGATGGGCACTTGGGCTGCTTCTATTGATATATCTTGCTTTCCTATATAATAAAAGGCTAATATGCAAATTGACCAAATGGTAGAATGACCAGTCATTATAATGCGCACTGACCACCAGGGGTGCGATGCTCAATGCAGGAGCTGCTCCCTGGTGGTCAGTGTGATCCAATAGGGGGAGTGCTGCTCAGCCAGAAGCTGGGCTCATGGCTGGCAAGCGCTAGGGTGGTAGCAGGAGCCTTTCTGGCCTCTGTGGCAGTGCTAAGGAGCAGCAAGCTGAAAAGTAAGGAGCAGTGAGCAGGTGGGAAGTAAGGAGTGAAGGGTCCTGGACTTCGAGGCGGACATCCCCTGAGTCCCTACTGATTTTCAAAGCCAGATGTTATATGTGTGCCTCTTCCCAGCTCTGGTGCTCTGGGCTGGGGAGTCCTCTGTTGAGTCCCCTCCCTCCTCAGGGGGCATCTTTGCAGCTTAGATATCCATCATCTTGGATCTTCCTATTATAGCTTCCATGGGAAGGAATGGGTGAGGCAGGGTAAGTAGGCTAAATAGGTTTAGGATTAGCTAGATTGAATAATTTTGGTGGGGTTCTAGGGTTTCGGTTCTGCCCCTAGTTATCTGGTACCTGTGAAGGAAAATATAGAGGGCAATCTGGGAGGGGGGGGGGGGGCTAACAACCTGAATCTGTCAGTAACCAGTATCCTACTGCCCGTTCTTGTTAGCCTATAATTAAGTCACTGCCCCTTCCGTAGGCAATAAACTGTTTTCCTAAATACTCCCAGTTTACAAGGGTCACAATCCAAGAATTTTATAGCTTAGCTATTGGGGAGATCACTGGCACCTCCCAGGCCAGGCCTTTAGCTGTAATCTTACTTCTCCATTCTAACTAAGGTAGGTAGGCCTGAAAGTTAAGAAACAAAGAATTTTAGGAATGTATATAAGGAGTAATCTCATTTTATAAGATGTTCAGGCTTTGGGTTTTAAAAAACCCTGATCCAGCAGCACTACTTTGAGTAAAGGTTTATTTTTTTCCTGAATCTCTGAGTACTCCTTGTATATTTTCTGGTCACCTGGTATTATCTGCAACACTTGGGTCTGAGGTTAGTAGGACTGTGGCATACTTTCTTTAACTGTGAGACCCTATAAATAAAGCAGAGTTTGTATGGGTTCTATATTGGTTAGTTTGCATACAAAAGGTTCACTCACAGGCCAGTCTTTTGCTATCTCAAGTAATAAACCTCTCCCTATTCAGCAACCCCAGATGTTGAAGCATCACAATACAGACCATTTTTTTAAACAGCAGGTTTATTTCACACATATTTATGCACTTCCTGTAGCCTGGGAGTTTTTTCTTGTTTTGTTCTTTTCCTAAGTCTCTTTTTTCCTCATAGCTATAATTGGTTTCCACAAGTGCTTTAATGACAGCCTTTGCAGCTCTTCTCCCTACAGGTTAATACTTTTTTCATATTTTTGGGAAATACAGGACATGGGTCTGAGCAGCGGTTCAGCAGGGACTAATCTTACCTTTCCTTAGATAGCACCACAAGGTAAGTTTACACAGGGTTCTCCCTGGTCTTTTCTATGAGTGACTGGTAGAATTATTGGAGAAAAAGCCTATAATTGGGTGAAACTCCCATTTTATGTGAAGCTCCACACCTTCACAGTGGCACACAGGTGGTTTTTAGAAATCATTAGAGTAGTGTTTGGAATTTTATAACTAGCTTTTGTGGCATGTGGTGGTGTCTATCTTAAGTAAAAAAGTGCTCAGAACCTCTTTCTCCTTACATTTTGAGACAGCTGTTTATCCTGTAACACCATTCTCTAATGTCTTCAAAAAAGTATAAACTTGCAGTTTGCCCACTCTTTTTGTAGTTGTTTTCTTTGCATCTGTCAGCTGGAAGTATAAGCATTTAGTAAAGATTTTCACTACACATTAGGTATATTTTGTGTATGTAGTGTTATTCAGATTATTCATATCTTCTTCAGTGGCCTTGTCAATTTGTATTTGTCAAATAATTTTCCTATATTATATAGGTTGTTGTTTTTGGTAAAATTATTTGTACAACATATTCTCTTACAGTTTTGGTAGAGGCCTGGTGCACATTTGTGCACTGAAGGGGGATCCCACAGCCAGGCCTGCACTCCATCACAGTCCAGGACCCCTCGGGGGATATCCATTTACTGCAGAAGCTAAAGAGGTTCCTGCCACTGCTGCTGACCTTGCCAGCTGTGAACCTGACTTCTGGTTGAATGATGGCCCTGTGGGAGCTCACTGACCAACAGAGGGCAGCTCGTGCATTGAATGTCTACCTCCTGGTGGTCAGTGCACATCATATAGGATTATTGCTAGAATTTATATTGGTGTTTATCACCCCTGATATTGGTAAATTATAGCTTCTGTATTTTCTCTGATCATTGTTGATCAAATTTATTTATTTAAAAACATATTTTTTTAAATGTTAGGATTTGTGCACTGGTGGGGACATGGACTGTGGGGATGAGCCCACTGTGGGAGTGCTGCTCATCCCGGTAAGCTGAGCAGCTGTGTACCCAGCCTCTGAGTGGTTTGTTCCTCGATCCAGCATCTTCTGTGGAGCTGGAGCATTCACCTCTACAGGGGACCCGGTCAGGGCCTGGCCCAGGGACAACATCACTGAGAGGTGGCAGCCATGAACCCGCCTCCCAGCCTCCAGGGTCAACTCTATGAGCCTGGTGGTGACTCTGCACAGCCTGCGGGCATCTGGAGGAGACAGCAGAGAGTGAAGAGGGGGAGCCTGGGGTGAGGAGGCAACAATCACAGCCTGGGTTCCTGCCTGTTGGCCCAGGGTTCACAGCAGGAACAGCTGCTCATCTCGGTTACCCAAATGGTGCTCCCACTGTGGTAGCACATTGACAACCAGAGGGAAGTTCCTGCATTGAGCGTCTGCCTCCTAGTGGTCAGTGTGCATCATAGCGATTGGTCAAACAGTCGTTCTGGTCGTTCCCCTGTTTGGTTGCTGAGCTTTTACTATATAGGATATCCCTATTCCCACCATTGACCTCTTCTAGCCAAGACCTCCCACCACCCCATCTCAGGCTTCACCATCCTATTGTTTGTGTTTATGGTTTATGCATATATGCATACAAGTTCTTTGGTTGATCTCTTTCTACCAACCCACCCTCCCCTGCAGTCCCTCTAAGGTTTGAAAGTCTGTTCCATACTTATATACCTCTGCATCTATTTTATTCATCAGTTTATTTTGTTCATTAGATTCCACATCTAAGTAAGATCATGTGATACTTATCTTTCTCTGACTGGCTTATTTAGCTTAGCATAATGCTCTCCAGTTCCATTTGTGCTGTTGCAAATGGTTAGAGTTCATTCTTTTTTTTTACAGCTGCACAGTATTACATTGTGTAAATGCGCCACCGCTTTTTTATCCACTCATCTGCTGATGGACACTTGGGCTGTTTCCAAATCTTAGCTATTATGAGACAAAAATCACATGATCATATCAATTGATACAAAAAAGGATTTGACAAAATCCAACATTCTTTTTTGATACAAACTCTCAGCAAAGTGGGAATAGAGGGATCGTATCTCAAGATAATAAAAGCCACATATAACTAACCAACAACCAACATCATACTCAATGGACAAAAACTAAAACCACTTCCTCTAAAAAGAGGAACATAACAAGGGTGCCCACATTCACCACTCCTGTTTGACATAGTATTGGAAGTGCTAACCATAGCAATAAGACAAGAAGAAGAAATAAAAGGTATCTAAATTGGAAAAGAAGAAGTAAAACTGTCATGATTCATAGGTGACATGAATAGAAAACCCTAAATACTCCATCAAAAACTGGATTTAATAAATAAATTTGGCAATGTAACAGGATACAAAATTAATGTCCAGAAATCCATGGCATTTTTATAAACCAATAATGAACTCTCAGAAAGAGAAACTAAAAGACAATACCATTTACCATTGCAACAACAACAAAAGTTTAGATACTTATGAATAAAGTTAACCTGTACTGGGAAGATATAGACAAGTGGGGAAATATATAGTTTTCATAGATTGGTAGAATCAATATCATGAAAATGTCCATATTTCCCAAAGAAATCCATAGATTCAATGATAAAATTTACTTATCTTCTTAAAATCCTGCTTTTATTTTATTGATTCTATATATTTTTTTTGTTTTCTGTTTTATTTTCATACCGTTCCTATTTTTTTCTTACTATTCACTTTACATTTAATTTAGACCCCTCTTTTTGGTGTAAGGGCAAACCTTCATATATTTATAATTTTAAAAGCTTCAAATTTAACACAGTGAGCATGTTTCCAACATGCTTAGATTTTTCATTTTACCTCAAAGAATCCCACAAAATTCTGTCTGAATTTCTTTGGCCACTTTACTGTTTGTAATTGTTAAGAGACAATTAAACCAGTCTGATAATTCAAACTGGGCAGGAATTTTTTTGTCAGTTCCTGGATTTTGTATGGAATTCTTTTTCTTATTCATGACATTTGAAATATATAGCGTAATTAGTACAACTACATGATTATCTTTTACTTAGAAAAAATTAGTTATTATTTTTCATGATTATTTGGATAATGGTATTTTTCCCATCAAATATGAAAAGTTTTATCAATATACAGTGTTTTTAATCAAGAATATATTTTTAATTTGGGGCTTAGCAAAAATATTGTCTTTTAGTATGATTCTTTGAATAAATTTATATGTGATTTCTTAAGACCAAATGTGTATTTTTTATTAGCATGTAAATTGCAACCAAACTCTATTTAAATTAGATTTGCATTCCCCTAATTTCAACTTCCATATTGCTAGGCGCTCACATTCTGCATCTTGCTATTTCTGTTTGGCACCTTACTCACTGCAATAAAGTAAAATTATTTGCTATATTTTAAGTACAACTGTGAATTGAACCTATTCCAAGGAAGATGTGAAATCCTATTTGCAATATTTGATTGGCACACTGCATAACTGTTTTCACTGTTACCATTTTTGGAATGCTTTTCATTATTAAACCTATTCTGTCAAGTGTCACACTAATTTATGTATAATCCAGAGAACAGCTAGCTTTATTTCAGAACCCAATTTGATGCTCTTTGCCAATCTAATGCCCCACCATTCTGTCATATCTGACCGCTTAAATGGGTGAAACAAAATGCTTTATATTTTCCTCCTCAGCTGCTGAATTAGGCAGGCAGAATTTTCTCTTAAAGCTTAAGTTGCCATCTGAGTTCAATGGTTTGGTTTGTTCTGAACTTCTGATAATTGTGGGGTTTTTTAAATGGATGTGTGGCCAACTTTCTGTTCACATAGTGCCATGTGATCATGAAAATCATTTATTTTGCTAGCTTTTTTACTTTCATCAATATGCCCAATGTGCCTACCCCTGAACAGTATAACAGCGCCTAGTTCTGGATAAGAATTTCTTCTAATGAATATGAAATTCTTATTGACAGATTTTAATTAGATTAACATCAAGTGCTATATATAAGCTCTATAAGTTTGAAATAAAAATAAATCCTTTCTTATGAGGAGTTAGAATAATCTTAATATGAATGAATAGCTTTCTTCTCTGCTATTTCATGTTTTCTGGGTATGAAGCCTATGGTATCATTTTTGCTAAGTGTGGAGTTGTCACTTCCAGCTATCACACATAAAAAGTAAAACTATAATTTCATCTCAAGTTAAAACCATTAAAAATCTGAAATTATGCATAATGAAGATTCTATGAAAGATAATTTTAAAATGTTTCTTGTGAAATACACAATTATTAGAGTTTCCATTTCTAGTATTTTCTAATATTTTTATAAACATTTTATTTTTTAGGGGAAATTTTTTCTTATGCATTTTCTCACCAATTTATTTTAATTTTTCTCTATCAATTTATCGGTGAAGAGGAATATAAAAACAAATGCTGAAAGATACAAATAAGTTGTTAACTGGCTGGTGTGGCTCAGTGGCTGAACATCAACCCATGAACCAGGAGGTCAGGATTTGATTCCTGGTCAGAGCACATGCCCAGGTTGTGGGCTTGATTCCCAGTAGGGCGTGTCCAGGAGGCAGCCAATCAGTGATCCTCTCTCAACACTGATGTTTCTCTTTCTCCATCTCCCTCTTTCTCTCTGAAGTCAATAAAAATATTTTTTAAAACAGAGCAAGTTCTCATATGTTGACTTATGTGCTCTCTTCATTTTGAACAGGAAGTATATGTAATATATTAAAATGAACTAATTATATTTCTTATATCACTGTAGTTTGAAAATGTTTTTCTTCTATCTCAAGATTTGCTTTTAAAAAAAATCATCTATCGGGTTTTGTGTACATTTTTCTTTTCCTGTGACTTTAGCATTATAAATAAGAGGCTAATGGAATCAATCAGATATCCCCAGAAATATAATATATGATCCACTCATTTTTAGATGCTTGAGTCTATTCAAAACTGCATTCTGGTGTGTTTTGAAGAACAGTTATCTGAATAAACAATCACAATAGAGGTATGCTGTCCCAAGTGTGTATTGTATTAAAGAATACATCATACAGCAGTGATAAAGAAACCAGTGGAGGATAAAAAATCCTAAAGTAAATATCAGTGTAACATGTGGGATGTAGTAAGATCATACTTGAAAATTTGATGAAACTAAAGTATAATATATGGATTGGGACATTTTGAAGAAATTACCTATTTGCGGTACAATTTAGAATATCATTTATAGGCCGCTTTCCTTTGTATGTAGTAATGCTTAAATTATTAAAGCAATAGAAAACACCTATAACCATTTAACATTTATTTAATGCAAACATTAACCATTTTTTAAATTTCCAAGTTTTAAGATAATTGTATGATTTTTGAATGTTTCATTATATGTGTTATATACACAGACCTACAATAACATATGTCTGCATGCGGGTATGTATTCATATGCAGGTATGTGTGTGGATATGTACATGTGTGTTCTTCTTTGTGTAAATGTATTTATCCTCAGTGCCAAAAACTAATTTAAAAATTTATGAATGAATAAAATGTGCCAAAGCCCATCATTTCCATAGTTCTTGCATCTGTACAGAGTAAAGCAGAATAAATCAAGAGAATTGCTTAATTTTGAAATAAGTAAGCCAATTATTACACAGTTAACATTACTTCTCCCTGGATATTCCACTGACAGTCTCTGCTCAGCTGTTAATATCATACTACAATTTGTACAAGAAATAAGATCTAGTCACTTGCCTCAATTTATTTCCTGGGCCTTCCTCCTGGAGTAGGAGAAAAATGAATTTTAGTTTTCTTAATAAATCCTTCCTTATTAAGCTTGAATTCAGAATGAAATTTGGGGTAACTAATATAAGCTGTCTATGTAGACCTGCTCACAATTTCAGGCTAAAACATTAGTAGTACTTAGTAGTACACAGAAATTCAGCTATCTTGTATTTTAAGAGAGAAAGGAAGGGCAACAGCCAGGGTCCCTCTTGCTCTTGCCCGAGCCCCGCTGGGCAGCTGGTGTTGAGGCCAGCCCAGCACCGCCTGCGATTTGCATACCCATGGTGCACCGCGAAATCAGAAATCGGTTCCCACGCAGGAATCCCAGCCCCACGGGAATATGCCCACTGCCGCTGGGCACAGCGCCCGGAAGGAAGGCAGGATCTCTACCGGTGCTGCGCGGGCACTCAGCAACCATCACTGCACTGAGGGTCCCTTGCTCCTTTAGAGACCTGGCAGCCTTCCCAGGACATGCTCTGTGTCTGCCCAGGACAAGCTGGGAATTCTTATCCAATTTTTGGAAGCCTCATCTTCATGAGGCTGCTTTGCAGTTCAAAGACAGAAAGTGGCCTTGGGAGTGGCCTTCAGCCGCTCCTCCAGACCCACTGGTTCCTCCTCACACTCTGCACTTCTGGCCGCCATTGGTCCCTCCCCATGCTCTGCACTACTGGCCGCCATTGGTTTCTCTTCATGCCCTGGCTGGTCACCCATTGGTCCCTCCATTGGTCCCTCATTGATCCCTACATTGGTCCCGCCATTGGTCCTTCCTGACGCTCTGATTGGTTGTCATTGGTCCCTCCCCACGCTCTGCACTACTGGCGGCCATTGGTCTCTCCTGACGCTCTGGTTGGTCACCATTGGTCCCTCCATGGATCGCTCCATTGGTCCCTCCATTGACACTCTGATTCCGCCATTAGTCCCTCCCCTCGCTGTGCACTGCTAGCCGCCATTGGTTCCTCCTCACGCTCTGTACTGCTGGCCGCCATTGGTCCCTCCCTACACTCTGCACTGCTGGCCGCCATTGGCCCCTCCATTGGTCCCGCCTCACGCTCCTCACTGCTGGCCTGTCACCCACCGCTGTCCTGCACTGACCACCCCTCCACCGCCACCTTTCCCCAGGACTCAGGACAGCTCCTTCCTCCCGCAGGTCTCATACACACTTATGGAGACCTACACTTTCCATCCTGGATAAAACAGTCCCACTCCCACCACATTGAAACGGATTTTTAGGGGGGAGGAGGCAGGTTTAGAGAATGTTTTAAATTAAGGGGGTCCATGGGAAAAGCACAAGCTTCAAAGCTGCAAAAGGTCACATTTCCATAAGACAGGGAAGTTGGCAGAGGCAGCATTTGCATTTCCACAAGACAAGGGAACTGGGGGTAGCCAAAGGTCTACAAAATAAATGAGGGTCTCACAAGCCCCATGTGAGTTTGACCTTTGAGCTCAGGCGTTGCTCTAGTGACCAATCAAAGGGGAATAGTGGCCAATCAGAGGAGAATAGTGGCCAATCAGAGGAGATATTGAGGCACAAAACTGCAGCCTTTATAAACCGGGAGAAAGGAACTCAGTGGGACTCTTTCCCTCTCCCCATGTGGGAGTCTGTTCTTCTTCAATAAATTTCTACCTTTGCTACATCACCTCTCGTCCGTGGTTTCATTCTTTGATTCCACCAGACAAGAACCCGGAGAACCATCCTGCTCAGGGGAACACTGCGCGTTTTCAGTCCAAAAAATCCCGTATCAATCATCTGCTTAGGTATTGTAAATCTGCATGGTTTACGTAGTATCAGTCACTAAAATCATTTAAGTAAGAGCTGCTGTTGGGATTTCCCAAATTTATATAAACTCTTTTGGCTGTAATTTGCAATTGCAAAGCTCAGAAAGAAAAGTTTTAGTCTCTCAATAATTCAAGTCCAAGTGTAGATGAAAGGGGCCGCATGCTAATCTGCAAGCTCAGGGAAGGCCTGCATGGCAGTCTTGTAGACTCAGAGACCTAAAGTCACCACAAAGGATGGTCTGAAAATTAAACTTTAGCTAAAAGCAGTTATGGCGGGCAGTTACATCCTAGGCCGGTATCTTCACTGACAAGGTCACCCTTTACCTTAACTGAGCCTATCTGTCTTTTTGCTTCTATAATAACACACCCTTGAAATGTCCGGGTAACTTATAACTTCCCTTTTTCTTGATCCCTTGGGGCACAGCCTAATATGCTGGATTCCAGGACAGATACCACAAATTACTGTATTATCATGTTATTGTTCCTGCATCCACCTAGGTATGTGTCTATCATTTTACTTTTTATCCAATCCCAGGGGTTTCCCCTGCTTTGCTTTCTCCTGCCTCTCTAGTCTATCACCAATGGATTTCATGTAACCCACCCAAGTCCCTTTCCTTTGATTGCAATGTATAAATACAGATGTAACCTGCCATTCTCCGGAGCATTAGCTCAATTCATTGAGGTTCTGCTTCCTGGCATATGTCCACAGTTTAGCTCAAATAAACTCACAAAAATTATTTACAGGTTTCAATGTTTTTTTGTGTTTTTTTTTTATGTTAACAAAAGGATGAGATAAAAATGAAACATTAGTTTGGTGGGTTGTAGCCAGATATTTAATAAACAAAATGAAAAGATTAAGATTCAGTTCCGTTTATGAGTGACAAATAAAATTTTGAAATCAGTTAACTTAATTAGATTCTAATATATTCAACTATGTATTAGAGATTATAATGAAGCACCATTTCCCCCTAAAATCACCTTCATTTTTATCCAAAAACCAAATTAGAACCAACTTATTTGCTCCATTAAATTCAGCTTCAATTTGGCCTGATTATTTACATGAACACAAAAAGAGTAGCAATTGATCACACAGGCTCTCTGAAATCTACTTTGCTGGAATCTCATAAGGCACCTCTGAATTGTACTTTAGACCCTCAGAGTCTGAACAAATTTACAGAGATGTTATGTAGTGGCTGTTGTGCTGCTTGTGGGTTGAGTTCCAAGGGACTGCCACCTCCAGAGTCATCTTTAACACTCTTAAATGTCTCAGTTTCTCTCCCCAGATGTCTAATACAACAGTGAAGACCCAGAGTGTGAGGGAACCAACCTGTAGTGTGTGTTTCTGGACATGTCAATTATTTAATTACAGTTGAGTTGTAATTCCATTAAATCTGTATATTGCTTTGGGTAATATGCCAATTCTTCCAAAATATGAATATGAATATTAATATCTTTTGATTTTTTGTGTCTTTTTCAATCTCTTTTAATAATCTTTGCAGTTTTAAGTGCTTAGGTCCTTCACATTCTATGTTAAGTTTATTCCTAGATATTTTATATATTTTTGTAAATAGTGGTTTATTTAAGAAAAAAAATGCTTACTTATTTATTTATTTATTTTACTTTTCTTTTTAGCATTCTTTAGGTGAAATAATTGGATAGGAAATATTTCAAAAAATAATATGTGTTATTACTGGAGTATAAGAAATGCGATGTGAATACCTGTATGATGCAGAGAAAAAAATGAACTAAAATGATAATATTTTCTCCAATTGCAATAAAATAAAACAAAAAGGAAAGAAGACAAAGATTAAAAATGTGAGCACTGGGTTAAAGGAGAACACCCTAAACCTATATAATTTTATTAACTAACGTCACCCCAATAAATCCAATTAAAAAAGAAAAAATAATAATCACCCATAAAAGCTAAAATTCAAAAGATCTAGAAATTACATTGAGAAACTGAATGTAAAATTATAAGCCATATTTGTAATACTTCCTCATGCCCATAATGCTAATACATGTGTTATTGAAAAGATATTAAAAATTATCATCATTATCTAAAGAAAAAGAACGAATTTGTTCATGAATATAAATGTACTTATTTCTTGCGCTGTCCTAAATTTTACTTCCTCCTACCAGCAAGCATCTATAGATTTTACCTTGCTGAAAGTCACTCAAAATCAATATAATACAAAGCTGTTTTCTTACGAGTGAAATTTAACCTTCAAATGCTTCTTCAGCAGTAGAAGTATTTTAGGACAGTCATAACTTTACCATTGACTTCTTTCTTGTAGTTCTTTTCATTAGTCGCCTGAGGATTTGACCTAGAAAAGATGATAGGCAACCAAAAACCTCAAAGGAATGTGATATCATTCCAGTCTTAGGGTATTCGGATAACACCATCGCACCTATATGTCCCAGAGCTACATAAATTTTATCATCTATAAACACAAATGATCTTGCACTTTTCACTTTGGTTTTGTTTCAATTTATGAGAAATAGCTAACCACAGCAGCTGCAAAAAGTGGTCACACATAATGTGATATTTAAGCAAATGTTTATTCATGAGCTACCCATTTCTCTGCCAGTGTTCTCCAGCTGACTCGTTGCTCAGTGTGTACTATAATAATCTCCACATGGTGCGATAGCAGGCGCTGAGCAACCAGCAACAAGGCATCTGCCATGCATTTAAAAACAAATATCAAAAATAATTCTCTAGGAAAAAATTATAGATTTTTATATAGACTAAAAAGGATTTGACTATTTGCATCGTTTACGAGACATTTTCTTAAAAGATATATAAAATACTACCATCAAATAATGGGTACACACACACACACACACACACACATCCTCCATTAAATGTAAAGGTCCCTTGTCTTTTACATAAGGAAATTTCAACTCTTTTTTTTTTTTTTTTTTTTTTTTTATCGGAACCCACAGCAAGGAATAGCGTTTAGACTATGAACCATAAAATACATTTGTGTATTTCTTTATATATCTAACTGGAGTAAAAGTTTCATGAAACTTGAAAGTGAATGCTAATATTTTTATCCTCTTCTATTCCATTCCTTTTCATTTAAAAAACCCCTCTGGTTGTGACCACTGAATTTATCTTCTAGAAATTTTTCATAACTCTTTATTTGAAAGTCACTCCTCTAAAATTATGCCACTATGGAAAATATTAATGTTTGTATTTATTTCCAACTAAATAAAATTAAAGTAATCCTTTAGAAATATTAATAGAAACTGTGCTAAATTTTAAAAATGTGTGCTTTTGGGTTACTATTAATTTTTGTAAATATTAGAAGGTTTGATCTAAATAGCACTTGTTCAGCTTTTGAATATCATGGTGTATATTTAAAAACATTAAAATATGGCCCTAGATGATTTGGCTCAGGGGATAGAGAGTTGGCCTGCAGACTAAAGTGTCCTAGGTTCAATTCGTCAGTGACACATACCTAGGTTGCAGGCTCCTCCCCAGCCCAGGCCCTGGTCAGGGCTCTTGCAGGAGGCAACCTCTCGATGTGTTTCTCTCACATCAGTATTTCTTTCTGTCTTAGCCTCTCTTTTCCACTTTCTCTAAAATTTGATGGAAAAATATCCTCAGGTAAGGATTAAAAAACAACAACATTAAAAGCATTTTTGTTAATCACTCCAATCACTATGCTGATAATTATTTACTCTCTGTCCTTGTAAATTAATATAGCTTTCTTCTGTATAATCACAAATGTAAATGTAACATGTTCTATAAAATTATTTTAAAGTTTATTTTTGTATTCTACCACCTAAATGCTTACTCTCAGTTATTTCAGTCAAATTAAGTAAGACTGAAATAAAATAGTAATCCAACCAAATTATTGTAGTCCCATCTTCTTCACATTTGTATATTCACTAAGTATTTTGTAAGGGACTAATTAAAAACAATTTTGTCTTCTATTAAAGTTTAATTTGGAATAAATTCTCATAGAGAACCAGTCTAATCTGAAGGTCCTCAAACACAACCATTATCAAACAAATACAAAGAGACACCAATTGCTTTGTCCAAGAGTTTTCACTGGGAAGGTAGTCCTTGGCTGGCAGCCGGAAGGCCCCAATTGGCCCTGATTGCCGGCCAGGCCTAGGGACCCTACCTGTGCAGGAATTTTTTGCACCAGACATCTATTAATACAATAAAATAATGTGGGAAAATAGATTCTATCTCTTGATGGGAGGAGATCAGAAGCCACTTTAAAAAATACCAGTATATGTTAGCCCTTGTCAGGTACCTCAGTTGGTTAGAGCATCATTCTGATATGCCAAAGTTGTGGGTTTGATCTCCAGTCAGGGCATATACAAGGAATAACCTGTGGGATCCCTTAACATGACACGTGTGGTTCAGGCCCCACTCAGAGTCCAGTTTCTGGAGAAGGCCACACATTAAAATGAAGAGAGAGACTGGAAAAGTTAATTTGGGGAAATGCGGCCAGGTGGGAGTCCACCTCTCAGGGAGGACTACTCCGTTGCTCTGGCCTTTTACCATTCCTTTATTTAGATTCAGAGACAGAAACATCTCTTAGGTGGAAAATTCCAATAACAGAAAATCAACAAGAATTTGCATATGATCAACAAATTAAAGTTGCCTCAACTACCACTATCTCAACTAGAAGATGGATGAGTTAATAGCTCCAACCATTCAGAGCCATCCAGGTTGGCCAGCTCTTTTTACATTTTACCACTAGTGACTCAACCTAGAGTCAATGAGTTAATAGCTCCAACCATTCAGAGCCATCAAGGTTGGCCAGCTCCCTTTACATTTTATTACCAGTGACAATGTTTGGTTTTGGTTTCCGGCAATAACCAATGAATGCATAAATATGTGGAACAGCAAATTGTTCCTCTCTTCCCCTCCTCCTCCTCCTCCTCCTCCTCCTCCTCCTCCTCCTCCTCCTCCTCCTCCTCCTTCTTCTTCTTCTTCTTCTTCTTCTTCTTCTTCTCCTCCTCCTCCTCCTTCTTCTTCTCCTCCTCTTCCTCCTCCTCTTCCTCTCTCTCTCAAAATCAATAATAAAAGAAAAGTTTATAATAAGAAAAATTTTTATCCTAAAAAGTAATGGCAGTATATAGTTCCACATAACTGTATAATAGTGTTTGATTCATGACCTCATTGCCAAGATAAACACTGTCTAGTAATTTAAATTTAAACATTTCACACATACAGCTTATAGAAATAATTAATACAAAATAGAGCAAAATAAAAAGCAATAATACTGTCTCATCCCCACCAATAGTCCTGTTTCTGAGGGGGTGGGGGAGCCACCTTTAATTGTTTCTGGTTTCCACTTTTCTGGTGTCTTATTACATAACTCTAAAAAAATATGTTAATATTAATATTACCTAGTTCACCATTTTAAACATTACCCATTTAATTCCTGTTATTATGGGTGAGCTTTTTGATAACATATCTCTACATTTCTTCTAAGCCTCCCTACTCAAGAAAATCAAATAGCTAATATTATTTCATTTATTGTAGCCTTTAGAACTTCATATAGTACACCTGTATATCTGTTTCTAGACTCTATATTTTATAATATTAAATTTGTTATCAACCCTATTCTTTCCATTTTCCCTCCTACTTATTAGGTTCTGTCTTCTGTATTTTTACATTTGTAAATCACTAGTAATGACAAAGAGATATTGAGTTATATTTTTTCTCTGTGTGCTAAAATTGTGACTATGGGTGAAACTCAACCAAAGCTGCATTAAATATCTCATCAGTTCAAAGTCCTGTTAGAGAGGAATCATCTGCAAATACAGTTTAGGACCAATACATTCCTACAGGGCTCACAGATTTCCATAAGTATCCCACATTCTCCAGTTACCATCCTGCCCACCTCTAGCCCTAATGAGGGAGGGAAAGAGTGCCTTCCATTTTTTTTAAGTCAATGAGGGTGGCAATGCGAGTGATCTATTCATAAAGATTGAAAATGCCTATAGGAAATATCCTTTAGTATTTTGAAACCCATTTAGAAGTTTGTTGAAATTCAGAACTCTGAGGCTTAACTTGGGAATAAAATGTGATGTCACTAACAGAATAAAATAAAATGTCAGTTTTGGGAAGAATATTCTGTGAGCCTATGATTATGGCACTTTTGTCCTTTTCAGTTCCCTTTGCTTGCTTTGCAGAAAAGAAAGCTGCTTGACATATGTCCTCTAAAATTTATAGATTTGCTTAAATAAAAAAAAAGAGGTGATAGCTTATTTATCTGAAAGATCTCTCAGTGGGAGGTCTTGAATATGGCATTTCATCAGAACTTAAAGAAAGCATAGCATAATTTATGAAAAGGTAGGCCTACCCGCACTTTGTCCCAGTCCCTTGAGATCTCTCTCCCAGAGTTTGCAAAAGAGAACCAAGAGGTTTCTATTGCATGCCAATGATATAAACATATCTTTCACCTTTCTGTAGTTTGAGCTGAATCTGTCTGATGTTAGGGCCTCTGCTGATATGGTGTCTGCACAGTTAGTGACAATCATTGTCCAGGCAAGTGTTTGGCTTCTCCTTTACCTCCTATAGCTTTGTGAAACCATATATTAAGAAAAAAAAAGTATTTTCTTTGTTCAGCACAAGGTGCTGCCCTGCTGACCTTACTATTGATAGTACATTAAGAGGCATTGGCAGTCTAGTATTTGAAGGCAGAGGGCAGGAATATTTTGAGAAAGAGTACCTGTATAAAGCACATCACAAGTCACTTTGATGTTTCAACCAGACTAGTTTATCTTAGATTGGGTAGTAGAAAAAAATTATTTGAGGCAAGTTTGAGACTAAAGCTTTAAAATGAGCATAATTGAAATGTTAATGTAAAAGAGAGAATATTTAAGCAGCTTAAAGTGAATGTAATATTATATACTCTATCAAAGATTTGATTAAGGTACCTGGTACCCCAAAGGACACTGAGATTCAATGTGGTATGATTGGAGACTACTTAGGAATAGTCATTGGAAAACAATGGCTTCAGTTTGGGTTTATGCCTCAAAAATTTGAACAACTTGAGAGGCCCCTCAGAACTCTGGTTACATTTATATTATAATTTGTAACTGTATGTCTTCTGTGCTTTGTATACAGAACAACTCCAAAAAACTCAAATTAACCATTCATTATAAGCATAGTAAACTGTAGAGATCCTCCAGAGAATGCACACGGACATTCTTTTAATTCTTATCAGCTAAGCCCAAGGGCACTGGCAGAATCCTGTTATCAGTACTGATTTCTTGATCCATGTGCTTGGAATGAGGAACAAATAGGACTTTGACTCTCCCAGGTCTTGATATGCTAAATCTTGTACCAAAAAATAAGGAGCTTACCCAGATTTTGATGAATAGGATCTGAGCACACCCGAAACTCCATTTGACCTTAAACTCCCCTTTGGAAGCCAATAAATATGTTGTGTTGTCTGTGGTGAGTTGACTGTCTCTCCATCAGAGAGATGGCACCCACGTAGCTCCCAGCTTTATGAATCTATTTCTGCCTTTTGTCTCTTTCTTTCTCTAATTTCTTAATCCTCAGCTCCTCCCCTCAGGAACCTGTCGTTTTTCCCTGCGGGACATGGAAAAAGGAGAAACACCACAGTAAACTGTTTTCATGGACATACAGTTCATCTTTTTAATTTTTTTCTCTTGTACACTTTTGAGCAGGAATGTCTACTGAGTATTTCTATTTTTCATGTATTTTGGGATTTTTGCCTTATCGATGCATTGCTCTAATGTCTCAAGTGTATCGTTTTCTGTGTGATTCCCCCCAAAAATACCCCTTCGGGAACTCTATGACTTCCTCTGGACTTCAGGGGCTGATACGAGGACTGACCCCCAACCCCCAGCCTTGTGTGTCCAACTTAGCAGCAGTGTTAAGTTGCTTTTACAGAATTATCTGGTTTCCAATAAATAATAATTTTTTTAAAAAAGGTATTACTTGCTGTGATTTGAGCTCAGCATGGTGGTAGTCCTTCATTTACTGGGGCTTCCTTTAATTGTGGGGCCTATGGATATTTGTCACTTTTTCACAGGATTGACTATTTCTGATGGAGACATTCATACAATTGGATGGAAAATTGGGGAGGCATGATGCGCTATAAGCCGTGTGGGAGGGTTTATCAAGAAGTCCTCTGTATATCTCTTTCTCAACAGTAAGGAAAAGATGCAGAAGACTATAGAAATGAAAGAACTGATCACAAAGAAAGAGAGTGACCAGGATCTGGGGTATCAAGGTTTGGCTGCTTATCTAATTTTTGTTTTGAGCACTAAAGAAGAAGCAAGTAATTCTGGATATGACTCTGATTAAACAAGATGTTGAGTTTCATACTAATGGTACAGGACATGGTGATTTAAGGCCAAGGAAGATGCAGCCATTGAAGGCAGAATATACTTACTTTTTCTGTAAGTTTGTCTATCTTAGTAAATGAAGATGATGTCCATGTCTTTTTCTTTGGTTTATATGTGGATGGGGTAATTTTCTTAAAACATTATGAAGGTCAAAATACTAGTAAAGTCATAGTAAAATTTGCTTTCTGTACTATTGTTTCAGGAGATGTGAAATGTCATAGAAGTTTTATGGGTTCCAGATTTATAGAAATAATGAAAGGCTCAGAACAACAGTGGGTAGAATTTGGTGGTAGTACATTTAAGGAGGGTGACATTCCTAAGATTCATCACCAAGAGGAGTCAATGACAGACATTTTTAAAAAAATATCTCATTAAAAATCTCCCAGAAGACCATGTTCTTATTCCCCTCTTGGATTTTATATTGACTTAAAAAACTATGACCAAATTATTAAATTTATTTAGAGGTACTGATCTGACTAATGAAAAGATTAGTTTTTTTTTTTAATTTTTTATTTTTTGTTGATTTCAGAGAAAAAAGGAGAGTGAGGGGAAAGAGAGAGAGAGAGAGAGAGAGAGAGAGAGAGAGAGAGAGAGAGAGAGAGAGATCATTGGTGAGAGAATCATTGGTCGGCTGCCTCCAGAATGCCACCTACTGAGGACCAGCCCTGAAACCGGGGCATCTGCCCTTATTGGGAATCTAACCATGATCTCCTGGTTAATAGGTCAATGTTCAATCTCTGAGCCATATAGGCCAGGCCCGATTAGTTGTTTTTTTGTTGTTTTGTTTTTTTTTTTTTTTTTTTGTAAAAATGAAAGAACAAGATATGCCTCTGTGATGTTCAAGACTCTGAAAGACTATAACACTGGTCTGGGTTTACATAAGACTGTTTTACAATATCATCCAGTTCTTGTTGATCCATTTTCTAGAAAACAAATGCTAAAGTTCATTGAATGTCATGAAAAGGGAAGACCAGCTTCAATAGAGAAACAGAGGCATTCACACGTTTTACAAAAATACTTTCAAGAAGGCTACTCTGGCCTGAAACTGTACATATATTTCCCATTTAATGTTACAAAAGTTAAAATACAAAAGTTCCTTGCAGATTTTCCTCTTGCTGAGGATGACATTTTGCTTGCTTTCTTGTGATAAAGGAGTTGGTCTGGGAGAAACATTAGTGAAATTCAAATCAGAGGAACAGGTCTTGCAAACTGGTGGAAGATTCTTAAGGACAGAAGTAATGTTAAGACTTATTTCTGAGATCCTGGAGGGGTAGCTCTGTTGGTTAGAGCATCATAGCAATATATGCCAAGGTTTTGGGTTCCATCCCTGGTCCATGCACATATAAAAATCAACTAATGAAAACTTAAGAATGCATAAAAAGTGGAATAACAAATCGATGTTTCTCTCTCCCTTCCTTTCTCTCTTAAAAAAAATAGAAATCAATAAAAATAAAATTTAAAAAGACATATCTGAGGCACAAATTCAGGAGTTTGGTACACATTTTTTTCCATGTTGTCCAGTAAGAGAATTCACAGTCATATGATAGAAATGACCTTAACCAAACCGGAGAGGGTCAGACCTGCATCACCATTTGTCCACCATCCAGAACTGAAATATCATGGCTGACATGTACACATATGGAACTGTTTGACATTGAAATTGGGACCCAAAAGAACTGTTGGCACAGATAGAAACTCACTACAGACTGATTCATTTGCCTCTCAGCATAACCATTATTGCTTGTCTCATTTTCGGTTCTTATAAGTGTATTTCTTATTCACATGATCTCACTCATCTAGGGGAAATAATGAACAACATAAACTAATGAACAAAAAGAGACCCAGAGATAGGGAAGCATCAATCAGACTGTCAAACCTCAGAGGGAAGGTAGGGGAGGATGGGGAAAGGGGGAGAGATCAACCAAAGGACTTGTATGCATGCATATAAGCCTAACCAGTGGTCATGGACAACAGGGGGATGGGGGCATACATACATGGGGAGGGGTTTGGGATGGGAATGGGGGGATGAGGACAAATATGTGATACCTTAATCAATAAAGAAATAAAAAATAAACACATGAAACACACACACACACACACACACACACACACACACACACACACGACCCATTAATTTGACTCAAATGATCCATCAGTATCTGCAGTGGATTTTTCTGAAAACTTTAGGCATCGGCAAGGAGACTTGAGGCAACTGGACAATTTCAAGCATCCGCAGAGAAATGTCTAACAACCTGGTAGATATCCTCTAGAAGACTTTAGGCATTCTCCAAAAGATTTCAGGCACTCTTGGAGAGACATTTTAAGGAATTTCTCTACTTCCTCCTAATATACAATGTTGCTTATGGGAAGTCAAATAGTAGGTCCATTTGGAGGTGAATTTCTCCCTCTGTCTCTCTTATTCTCCCTCATTCCCTCCCCCCTTCTCTTCCTCTATCCTCTGAAATTTTATAATGATATATCTAAACTATATACCAGTATATTGTTTGTGGAGTAGTAAATAAAGGGAATTTAGAGGAAAATTATTCAAGCATTTAATTGCTGGAAAAAAGAACATGCATTTTAAACTACTTTATTAAACAAGCTAACCTTGATGGGGTAAAATTATAAAATAGTATCATTACTCTTGCACAAGTGCTTTGTACACACTGAGTCCAATCTCTCTCTCTAGCTTGCTGATGGCAAATTGGGAAAGTCACACCGTTTTTCTTTCTGAAAATAACTGTCTGAATTTTGAGTTTTAAATTGTAGTGTAATATAGGATCAGAACTTTTGTTTATTATTAAGTCTTACTTTACTTACCTCAAATTCCTCTCACCTGATGCTCAGGATCTAGCATGTAGCATTGAGGGACATGTTCTGTTCTTTTGTTCATTTTTATCTCCTTTCCTTGTCACTACTTGTTTTGCTTTGGCACCAAAAATGGTGAGTGGTGTCAACAGATAGTTGTTGGTGCCAATTCAATGCCAACAGAAATCCCCCATTTAAGGTACAGTGAAGGAGGAAACTTTATTCCATGCAAAATGCTCAATTGTGATACCACAGGGCTGTAAAAATGGCACTGCTGTGAGGCATCCCTAGGGCCAAGTGGCCTGGGGCAGGACCCTTTAATGCTGGACAGCTCTCTGCTCTGTTTCTGGCTGCTCTATTCTGCTTTAGAAGACATCTTTGTGGTATTTTGTTGTTGTTGTTATTTATTTGTTTTTAGCTCAGCCAGGGAAGTGCAGTCTTTAGTCTTCAGTGTAAAGGGAAAGTTGCTCTCTGAGCCAGAGGGGAGCTGGCTTATATGGACATAAATTCCCTGGCCCTGATTAGTATGTCCTCATGCAAATGAGAACTCCAACTCATTGCAGCACTGTCTTGATTGGTCAATATAAAACCACTCTGGTTGTTCAAGAGCTGCACAGCTCTACTTGGGCATTTGAAATAGGATTCCAGGAGCTACTTTAGAAGGGCTGGCTCAGATTGCAGAAATAGTGTAGGTAGGCAGTTCAATGCAGAGGAAGGCAGTTTTGAGCCAGGTTTCTCCCTGAAGTGTAGCTTGTGTGAGAGGCCCCTGTGCAGAAATGGTGGCTAGGCTCTGTTTTTTTTTTAAAATTTGTTTTGTTTTGTTTTGTTTTTAAATTTGAGCCCAGTTAGCCACCAGGAGCCCTTCTAAAGTAGGTGTCCTCTTTCTCAGTGTTTATAGTGGTAAAGGAGCAAATACCTTTTGATTTAGCTGGTCCTATTTGCAGTTTTCTCTTGCCTATAAGGTGCTTTTTAGTATATTATGTACTCAAATGTGTACTCTTTTCTTCTTGGGGTCCTTTTTAGATTCTATAGAGACATCTTTGTGAGAGCACTCCATATTACACAATTTCTTGGTGCAAAAGATGGAATATTTGATAGACTTCCTCACCTTGTATGAATCTCATATCTACCATAGCACAGGCATGACTGCAGGTACCATAAACATATATATATCTCAAACTTTTCTTAATTTTTTGTCACATATGAAACTGCCATTTTTGGAACTATGATACCTCTTAATGATCTTGTCTTTTATAATAAAACTAGAGGCCCAGTGCACAAAAATCTGTGCACTGGATTAGGGTCCCTCAGCTTGACCTGCACTCCCCTGCAGTCTGGGAGCCCTTGGGGATGTCCAACTGATGGCTTAGGCTTGTGGCTAAGCAGAGCTCACCCTGTGGGAGTGCACTGACCACCAGGGTTCAGTTCTGAATTGAACACCTGCCCCCTGGTGGTCAGTACACATCATAGCGCATCATTCAGTCTTAGGGTCAATTTGCATATTATCCTTCTATTATATACAATAGAATATCTCAACGTTCTACAATAATTTGGTAAATTTTTCAAATTATATTTTACACTGATTAATGGTTAAAACTTCTTAAATATACTACAGGCCTGGTGCATGAAATTCGTGCATGGAACCAGGCCTGGAGCAGCAACGGGCAGGCCCCAGAGCAGCAGCAGCCAGAACCAGAACCACAACAGCCAGCACTGAAGCAGCCAGACCTGGGGCAGTGGTAGCCAGGCCTGAGGCGGAGGCAGCCAAGCCCAGGGTGGCCAGTCCAGGAACACCCAGACTTGGAGCAGCCGGGCCCTGGGCAGCCGGGCCCAGAGCAGCCAGGTCGGGTGCGGCCAGGCCCGGAGCAGCAGCTGCCAGGCTGGGAGCAGCCAGGCCTGGAGCAGCCGGGTCGGGTGCGGCCAGGCCCGGAGCAGCAGCTTCCAGGCTGGGAGCTGCCAGGCCTGGAGCAGCCGGGTCGGGTGCGGCCAGGCCCGGAGCAGCAGCTTCCAGGTTGGGAGCGGCCAGGCCCGAAGCAGCGGCTGCCAGGCTGGGAGCGGCCAGGCCTGGAGCAGCCGGGTCGGGTGCGGCCAGGCCCGGAGCAGCAGCTTCCAGGTTGGGAGCGGCCAGGCCCGAAGCAGCGGCTGCCAGGCTGGGAGCGGCCAGGCCCAGAGCAGCTGGGTCGGGTGCGGCCAGGCCCGGAGCAGCAGCTGCCAGGCTGGGAGCGGCCAGGCCCGGAGCAGCGGCTGCCAGGCTGGGAGCGGCCAGGCCCGGAACAGCAGCTGCCAGGCTGGGAGCAGCCAGGCCCAGAGCAGCAGCTCCCAGGCTGGGAGCGGCCAGGCCCGGAGCAGCAGCTTCCAGGCTGGGAGCGACCAGGCCCGGAGCAGCCAGGCCCGGAACAGCTCGCTCCTCGCCTGCCCCTGCCCCACGGCTGCCTCGCAGACATGGCTGGAAACTTTTGTGGGAACTTGAGGGTCTGCTGAATCAAGTGATGAAGGCTTAGATCTGGATGTGTTGAGTTAGTATAGGGCTGAGGTGCTGATCTGTGAGTGCCTTGGGTGGGGCCTGGATGAGGCTGGTTGACCTATTTGGAAATGTCTTTTGTGTGAAATGTATCATTGGGCATGTGGAGGTATTATTGATATGAGAAAATGCTAAGTAACTGATTTACTATCTGAAAAGGGATTTACTATCGGGGAAAGGGAGGGAGGAAGAGACTGAACATAAACTGCACCTATGGATGAGGACAATGGGGGGTGGGGAGGGGGTGGAGGGTGGGGTGGGAACCTGGTGGAGGGAGGAAGAAATGAGGAACCTTTGTAATAATATGAACAATAAAGATTGATTAAAAAAAAGAAAAAAGAAAAGAAATTCGTGCATGGGGGGTGTTCCTCAGCCCAGCCTGCATCCTCTTCAATCTGGGACATCCCTCTCACAATCCAGGACTGCTGGATCCCAAATGCTTACCTGCCTGCCTTCCTGATTGCCCCTAACCACTTTTGCCTGCTAGCCTGATCACCCCCAAACCACTCCCCTGCCAGCATGATTGATGTCTAACTGCTCCCCTGCCAGCCTGTTTGCCCCTAACTGTCCTACCCTGTAGGTCTGTTCACCACTAACTGCCCTCCCCTGCAGGCCTGCCCCCCCCCCCAACTTCCCTTCCCTGGAGGCCCAGTCACTTCCAATTTCCCTCCTCTGCTGTCCTAGTCACTCCTAACTGCCCTCCCTGCAGGCTTGATCACACCCAAATTCCCTCCCTTTCAGGCCATCTTGTGGCAGCCATTTGGTGTCCACATGGGGACAGCCATCTTTGACCACATGGGGGCAGTCATCATGTGTGTTGGAGTGATAGTCAATTTGCATAATGCTCTTTTATTAGGTAGGATAGAGGCCTGGTGTATGGGTGGGGGCCCGCTGGTTTGCCCTGAAGGATGTCCCGGATCAGGGTGAGGGTTCCCTTGGAGCATGGGGTGGTCTAAGTGAGGGGTCTGTGGTAATTTCCAGGTCAGCCACACCCCCAGCCACCCAAGCAGAGGCCCTGGTATCTGGGATTTATTTATCTTCTATAATTGAAACTTTGTAACTTTGAGTGGAGGCCAAGGCAGGCCAGGGCTGTGGGAGCTTGGCCTCCTCCATCACTGCGTGCAAACCAAGCATCCTGCTCTTTCTAGCCCCATGGCTGCCACCATTTTTATTGGCGTTTATTTATAATTTATAATAGTTTCTATAGTGAAACTTTGTAGCCTTAAGTGGAGGCCTGGGCCTGCCAGAGTGTGTGGAAAGCTTGGCTTCCTCCATTGCCAGGAAAACCTCCTGCTCGCTCCATGGCTGCAGCCATCTTGGTTGTGTTAATTTGCATACTTGCTCCTGATTGACTGGTGAGCATAGCTTCTGGGTGTAATGGAGTAATGGTTAATTTGCATATTATTCTTTTATTAGATAAGATGATAGCCATTTGCCAATATATAATTAGAACTCAGACACTTCAATGTCAAAATCAATCTCTTACCCTTTGGGGCAGAATGAATGGACTTGGAAAATATTATGCTAAGTGAAATAAGCCAATCTGAAAAAGACAAATATCGCATGATCTCACTTATTTGTGGAATATAATGAACAAGATTAATTGACCAATAAAATAAGACCTGAAGCATGGAGGCATGGAACAGACTGACATAACTTACTGTAGGGATGTGGGGAACAAGAAGAGATAAACCAAAAAACTTACATACGTACATGCATAGCCCATGGGTAGGGGCAATAGGGTGGTAAAGACCGAGGGATAGGTGGGTCGGAGTTGGAAGGAGGCAGGAAAAGGTGGTATGGGATACATCTGTAATACTATTAACAATAAAAATATATATTTAAAATCAGTATTTACATACTGCTACTTCTGCTGAAATTGTTAAATGTATACACAAATACAATTTAACTATGCAATTATTTTGAGTATATAGAAAATATCAACTATTTCACAAAGGTAAGTACATTTAGATAAATTAATGAGTCATTAATTAGAAAAGATAAGAGAATAATCAAAAGGGTATAAAAATAGGATAACCAAACTGTAGCCTGAGTGTGAAATACAGCCCATTACCTGCTTTTGTTAATGTCTAATTGAAACATAACTAAATCCATCTATTTGCTTATTGCCTTTGGCTACTTTTGTGCTACAATTGGCAGAGTTAAATGGTTGTGATAGAGACTTGAAAATCTGGAAACATAAAATATTTACTATATGAGCATTTACAGAAAAACTTTACTGGATTCTAATTTAGAATTGGTAAGTGTTGTACTTCCTAGGATATATGCATTTTGTTGGACATGAATATTTAGATATTAGATTATGAATATCAGAATGTAGTTAAAGGTCAGGGCTGCTACTAATCCTCTGACAGCAGGAAGAAGGCATTGTATTATCAAATTATTCTTGCTCTGAAATTTTTGAAAGTGAATAAGTCATTACATAAAAGTATCATTACACTAATTCTGAAGGTTAAGTCCTTGATGGTGTTAATGACAATGCTAAAAATTTATCTAAAACAATTACATTTTTACTATTATTAAATATGACATTAATTATTTGCATGCCAAGAAATTACAAATTAATGGGAAGGTGAGCAATTCCATTAACATAACATGACAGATACTAAAATGATATTTAAATTCAGTAGAATAAATCATTAAAATGGTACCCATGGCAACAGAGGGGATTAAAAGAGTAGCATGATACTTCTTATTCTGATTTACAGGTGTATATAAGAATATTTTTCTTCAACCTACATAGTACCAGATAGTTCAGTTATATATTTACCTTCCTTGAGTTTATAACTGTGGTTTGAAGTTAAAATTAGATAAATTAACTAAAGCAAATATTTGTTACCAACTGTTTTTTAGAGTCAGGTGGTGATCTTATTGGATTCATCAAAGTCCAAAACAATGTAATTCTCTCTGCTTTACCTAATTATGAACTACAAGAAGTTTTATGATCCTTGCTTTTTTTTTTTAGAAAGGATCAGAAAACTGAGCCAGACTTGTTTCAATTTATCCTCAAGCCAGATGTATATCACCTGTTTTTGGTGGTTTTTTTTTTTTTTTTTTTTTTTTTAAGAAATACACACAGTTTTAGTGCATTATGCACTCAGTTTATGGTTTAAATGGCTAAGATGGTGCAGGGAACAACTTAATCCAATCAAAACAACAATATAAGTGAATATAAATATGATTCAATATGAAACAAACATGTTCAGAAGTGCAGAAGTGTGTTTCTTTTAAATATTTCTTTCCATATAATTTGCTTGCATGGATTTGGTGAGTGGAATCCAATTCTTACAGCCAGACAAAGGCTACTTGTCTATTACAATTTCTTTTCATCACGGAAAAAACTAACATTTTGAAATCTGAGTTCTAAATATATAAGGGAAGAGTATATTATAAAAATGATATGAGGGGTGATACTCTTATTTATTCCTTTATGTGTTGATTTATTTTATCAAACATTTAAGTCTGTAAAATCTGATTAAACTGATAGATACATAGAGATGTGCATACACTCACATGAACTCACACACTTGTCAGGCTAAGAGAAATCATGAAAGCTAAGGGCATTTAATAGTTTTGATCAGTGATTCATTCATTATTTTTTAATATTTATTTATTTATTTATTTATTTATTTATTTATTTATTTCAGACAGGAAGGGAGAGAGAGAAACATCAATGATGAGAGAGAGTAAAACAGAACTGCTTCAGATTAGGATCCTGGCCTCACTGCCACCCAATCTTGTCTCAGATGCAAACCAGGACCCTACAGCCACTGGGGACAGAGACCTGAGATCACAGCTGTAAACCCACAGACACCAAGAATCCATACATTTCAGCCGCAGATTTCTGTGAGTCACATAGTGCATCCTACTCCCCATAGGCTCGCTGCAGCACCATAGGAACTGCTAGACCCACCCTGTGCAAGCAGGACTTCTGCCTACACAGGGTGGCTCAGCTACCTGAATTTGAGCCTGGGTGCACAGATACTGGGAGACTGTCTCCTGCTGTGTGCACTCCTGTGACCAGACCCCCACACCCACACAGGGTGGCTCCACTTCCTGAATTCCAGCTTGGGCACATAGACACTGGGAATCTGTTCCCGCATTGCACAATTTTAAAAAAAGACCCCATACCCACACAGGGTGGCAGTGCCACCTGACTTTGATTGTGGGAAAAGCCAAAATGTAAGTCTGTTTTCTGCAGCACAGGAGTGGACCTCCTGATAACATAGGGTAGCTGTGCAACCTGGTACCCCAAGCAGACCAGGGACCATGATTCTCCAGGCAAGAGTAAGCACTGAGCGCCGGTGACTTGCTTCTGTTTCTCATGGCTTGTGCTGAGATCTCTGATTCCTAGTGCATGCACACTAAAAGCCAGTGACTCCAATCCTCAGAGCATGTGCACACACAGAGACCCTGATTCTCAGCATGAGGCTGTACCAAGCAACAGAGACTCTGATACTTGGTGCTGGCACAGGGGATTTTTGACTCCTGGCACATGCTAGTGGACTCTGATTTTTGGCACACAATAGTGGGATCTCTTTTTCAGGCCCAGGTGGGGTCCCTGACTCTAGATGCATGCACAAGGCCACACTGAGTGCCTTTGACTCGGATCCTGGGGGGATGTGGCTCCCACCAACCAACGGCAGCCACACATCTTGGTGTCAGAGCTCTTCAGTGACACTTGGGGGGTTTGAAGCTCCCACTGCATATGGCCACGGCTCCAGCAAACTCAGCATTTGAACCTTCTGGTATTAGAGTCGGGAGACAACAAAACAATCATCAGAAGAAAGAAAAAGAGGAATTTTCCAGAAAGGTAATAAGTGAAATGGAAGCATGCAACATGACAGAAAAAAGAATTCAGAGTTATGGTCATACAGTTCATACACCAGATGGATGAGAAATCAACAACCTATGTAAAAATCAGGAATAAATCAAAAGTGATAAGCTACAATCAAAAAGGTTTCAATAGCAGACAAGAAGAAGCAGTGGACTGAATTAGTGAGTTAGAGGATATAGAGAGAAACAAGCCCAAACTGAACAACAACTGGAAAAAAAAATTAAAATGCAGGAGAGCCTAAGGGAGCTTTGGGACAACAAAAAACAAAGTAACATACATATAATAGGGCTGCCAGAAGGACAAGAAGAGCAGCAAGGATTAGAAAATCTCTTTGAAGAAATAATGACAGAAAAGTTCCCTGATATGGGGAAGAAGAAAGTTACATAAGTACAGAGAGTCCCGAGCAGGAAGAATTCCAAAAGACCCACACTAAGACACATCATAATTGCAATGGTAAATTTTAATGACAAAGAGAGAATCTTAAAGATTGCAAGAGAGAGACAGGGAGTTACTTACAAAGGATCTCTCATCAGATAATCAAATGATTTATCAACAGAAACACATCAAACTAGAAATGAATGGAAGGAAGTATACAAAGTGATGCAAAGGACTGAATCCAAGAATACTCTATCCAGCAAGACTATCACTCAAAATTGAAGGGGGAATCAGGAGCTTTGCAGACAAAAAAAAGACTAAAGGAGTTTATCACTACCAAGCAGTAATGCAAGAAATGCTAAAGGGAATGCAACATTACAAAAAGAAGAAATAAGAATGGAGGAAGGAACACAGGCATAAAGTACATAAATGGCTACAAATAAGTACCTACCAAATAATAACATTAAACATAAATAGATTAAATGCTCCAATCAAAAGACATCCAGTAAAAGGATAGATAAGAAAACATGACCCATACATATGCTTTCTACAGGACACCCACCTCAGAACAAGAGACTCACACAGACTGAAACTGAAGGGATGAAAAATATCTACCAGGCAAATGGAAATGGAAAAAAAAAAAAAGCTGTGGTAGCAATACTTATATTGGAAAAAATAGACCTCAAAATGAAGACCATAACAAGAGACAAGAAAAGCCACTTTATAATTCTAAATGGGTTGATAGAGAAAGAGGATATAAATTTGGTAAACATTTATGCACCTAAATAAAGAAGTACCCAAATACATTAAAAAAAAACCAACAAAAAACCTTCTGGAAGATATCAGGGGAGAGATTGACAGCAACAAAATCATAGTGGGAGATGTTAATACTACATTAACATCACTGGATAAATTCTCTAGACAAAAAATTAGCAAAGAAACATCAGTCCTAAATGACTCACTAGATCAGATGGACTTAATTGACAACTTTAGAATATTTCACCCCAAAACTACAGTATATACATTCTTCTTAAAGTGCACATGGGACATTTTCAAAGATAGACCACATATTGAGACACAGACAAAGTCTCTCCAAACTAAAGAGGATTAAAATCATATCAATCATCTTCTCAGATCACAATGGCATAAAATTATAAATCAACTACAGTAAAAACTATCACAAAAAATGCAAACACATGGAGACTGAATAGCATGATATTACACAATGAGTGGCTAACCGAAGAGATCAAAGAAGAAATAAAACACATCCTGGCTTCATAGGGGAGTTTTATCAAACATTAAAAGAAAAAAATAAAACCTATCTTCCTCAGACTATTCTAAAAAATTCAAGAGGAAGAACTTTCAAGCTCTTTCTATGAAGCCAGCATTACCCTAATTCTAAAACAAGATAATGACACTACAAAGAAAGAAAATTACATACCAATATCCCTGATGAACATAGATCCCCAAATCCTCAACAAAATACTAGCAGATCGGTTCCAGCCTTATATAATATTAGAAAGATCACGCTATGACTAAGTGGGATTTATTCTGGGGATGCAAGAATGGTACAATATCTGCTAATCAATATATAAGATAAATCACATAAACAAACTGAGAGAGAAAAATCACATAATCATATCAATAGATGCAGAAAAAGCATTTGACAAAATCCAACACCCTTTTTTGATAAAAACTCTCAGCAAAATGGGAATAGAAGGATCATACTCTAACATAACAAAATCCATATATGACTAACACACAGCCAAAATCATACTCAATGGAAAAAAACAAACAAAACAAAACAAGAAAACAACAACAACAACAACAACAAAAACTAAAGCCATTTCACCTAAGAATAGGAACAAAACAGGGATGCCCACTCTCACCACTCCTGTTCGACATAGTACTGTACTGGAAGTACTAGCCTTTGCAATCAGACTTGAAGAATAAATAAAAGACATCCTAGTTGGAAAAGAAGATGTAAAACTTTCCTTATCCACAGATGACATAATATTGAACATAGAAAACCCCAAAGACTGAATAAAAAAAACACAACTATTAGATTTAATAAATGATTCAGCAATGTAGTAGGATACAAAATTAACACCCATAAATCTATGGCTTTTCTATACAACAATAATGATCTCACAGAAAGAGAAATTTAAAAAGCAATCCCATTTACCATTGCAACAACAACAAAAAATTAAGATTCCTATGAAAAAACTTAACCAATGAGACAAAGGGGTTATACTCTGAAAATTTTAGGACACTAAAAAAGAAATAGAGGAGAACATGAACAAATGAAAGAATATACCATGTTCATGGATTGGTAGAATCAACATCATTAAAATGTCCATATTACCCAAAGCAATCTACAAATTTGATGCAATCCCCATTAAAATACCAATGGCATACTTCAAAGACCTATAACAAATTCTCCAAAAATTCATCTGGAATAAAAAAGACCCCGAATAGCTGAAGCAATCTTGAGAAAGAACAATGTTGGATGGATAACAATACCAGATATCAAGCTATATATGCATCCTGACCGGAATCAAACCGTGACCTCCTGGTTCCTAGGTCGACACTCAACCACTGAGCAACACTGGCTAGGGCTCAGTCATCAATTTTTAATGATTACGTATCAGAAAACATATCAGACAGCTGAGCTCTACCACTCACTAGCTGTGTGTACTGAACTGAGTAATCTCTCTAATTCTTGGTTTCCTTATCCATAAAAATGGGAAAAATAATGAAACTTAATTAAATAAATTTTTGTAGGATCTCTAATGAGATAATATCGCATATTCTGGGTGGTGCATATGTTTAAATGCATAATTATAATGCAAAAATCTTATTTCTTAATGATATTGACATAATATTATTATTTGGTCCTGTCATCTTCATAAATGGCCTTGGAGCTCTCTCAACAACTTGCCTCACATTTGCTTTACCATTTCAATTTCACTCCACTTCAAACTCTCATACTCATGGCCCCAGTTCAGACATCTTGACACTCAAAATGATTGTGTTTTTAAAATACGAAATACAAATATTCACACATTTAATAACAAATTCATCTTGTTATAATTCTCCCATTATTTTGTTTATATTAGACACCTGTTTTGTTTATTTATTGTGCACCAGTGGGGTTCCTCAGCCTGGCCTGCACCCTCTTGCAATCTGGAACCCCTCAGGAGATGTCAGACTGCGGATTTTGACCAGGCCTAAACCCACAGTCTGATATCCACTCAGGGCTATAACAATGAGGGAAGCAGCAGGTGGCTGGGTGGAGCCCAAGCCAGGGCCTAGGGCAGGGAGTCCCAATTCTGTTCATCCTGGCCCCACTGTGCCTGCCACCGTATCACCACCACTGTTAGTGGTAGTGCTGCTGCTGCTGTAGCTGCACTCTCCAGCCATGAGCACAGCTTCTGGCTCGGCAGGACTCCTGCTGTGGGAGCACACTGACCACTAGGGGGCAGCTCCTGCATTGAGCATCTACCCCTGCTGGTTGGTGCGTGTCATAGTGACCGGTTATTCTGGTCATTCTGGTCAACCAGTTGTAAAGGTTGCTTAGGCTTTTCTATATATTGATTGGCACTACATTTGACACTGAAGTTATCATCCAGTGAACATATCATCCCTTTCTTTGGAGAATAAAATTTGTTAAAAAGCAGACTTGTACCAAGGGTAGGAGGAGCTGAGTCAAGAATGACAGGATGTGGTCTACCCTGGGTGCCCACAATAATAAAATTTACTAAAATTGGTTTGCTTTTTATTGTCACCATGCACCCAGCAATTCTAAAACAAGTCAGGAATTAGTACCCTTCCATGAATACAATTTTTTAAAATATATTTTATTGATGTTTTTACAGAGAGGAAGGGAGAGAGATAGAGAGCTAGAAACATCGATGAGAGAGAAACATCAATCAGCTGCCTCCTGCACACTCCCCAATGGGTATGTGCCCGCAACCAAGGTACATGCCCTTGACTGGAATCAAATCTGTATAGCAGTTGATGGATCTATTATCATGCATAATTAAGTATGTAGACTTGAAAGGTAAACTGTGTAGGTGACAAAACAAATATGATTATATTGACTTTAAGACATTTCATTTGTTTCATGAATTTATATTATATTTTGTAATTTTTCAAAAGCTCCAAGGTACTTCCTATCAAGTAAAAAAAAAAAAAAAAAAAAAGAATCATGAGTTAGGGCTAAAGTAATTGCACCAATATTTAAAGTGTGCATAGCACCATATTTCAGTCACTGATGTGATCATTTATGAGTAGCCTATTAAAATTTGTTAGCTCAGAAGTGACCTTTTCTTGTAAGCAAAGGGCACATTTTACAGCTTTCTGAACATGTCTTATCTACTTAGAAGGTTTTATAGAAAAGTAAGATGAGGTGACATTTAGTTTATTCTAGGTCATTGCCATTAACCTCCTGCTGCTTGCTGACTGTTAGATAGTTGTATATGGCACTTAATCAAGAAAGAAAAAACAACAACAACCCTTTTTTGTATGCCAATGAAATGTGTTCAAATATAAAGATAATAACAAAAATTAAAACGATTAATAACTTCTGTCAATGACCTAGTACAACTCTTAAAGATCCATAAGAAATACACAATCAAAGGAACGATTCTTGAGAAGGTTTTCATCAAACTGGTCTTTACTAAAACCTCATCACTCCAACAACTGGCATTGCCTTTGAGTAATAACTGACAAGCTCAATTTCCACATACTTAAATTTACATGATCAGTAGAAAGATAACAGAGTAGAAAATTATTCTGCTTTTGAGTTTCTTCCCAATGTTGTGCTTTCATTCAGAATGCAATTCCATTTCCAACTATGCCAGGTCATTTAGTCTTCTCAGTGCCTTGCTTTGCACCCTGTGGATCAATTCAGCTATGAAGTTAACAAAGTATGGAAGCTTTCTATGAGCAAATATTCAACCATGCACTTGCTATCCTTTCTTCTACAGTGTGTTTAATGGATTTGGACATAAAATCAAAGGCGTTTTATAGTCTGTTTGGTATGTATGGGAAATCACGGTTCAGAATGAGGTTTTCATTTCAGTTAATTTAATGTTTGGAGTCTGTCAGATATACTGAGAGATAGGTAGTTATACTATGTGTGCAACAAAAGAATCAATCTTCCCTCCTTCTTCCCTATGGTTATCTTTCCTTGAATGTGTTCATTAAACTGATAAATGATTTCCAACAGAGAACATTAGAAATGCTTCAGACTTTGCAGAACAAAAGGAAAAGTGTAAAATTTAAAGTTAGAATTTCATACAGAACCTTCTAGTACAAACTGAAACCTATCCCAGTCTTGATAATTATTATTTTCATATTATAATTTTCTTTTCATTGTTGGTAATGATTATATCCCATATTTCAAACTGAAAATATTCTAAACCTCTGTATTAATTACAAACAGCAGAGAAATAAAAAAGAAGCAAAACCAGAATAGTATGACAATAATTCACTTTTATCTGTATTAATGTTCAAAGTAATGTTTTGCATTTTCTAATATCAAAACTGTGGAAATTATTGTAAAATAAACATCACATTTTGAAGGACCATCTCATTTAATAGATAATTTGGAAATATTCTCTAAGAGCTTTTTTTTAATAAATTATTTCTATTTTATGTTTTGAGTGTTTTATTACAATAGCTTCTGTCAAATTTTTAATACTTTAATTCACCTAATTAATTTTCATTTACATTTCCAGTACTGGATAAAATTGAACTCCTATTCCTTTTTCCAGAAAACATCTTTTTATTCTGTCTTTCCTTTTGTAACCTAATTTTATCTATTTTCATTTTTAAACTAGATAGGTGAATTTTATTAAATATATGTGCAAATTATGAATTTCATCTAAGAATCATTACAGTTAAATGATGATCTATAAATTTGATTACAAATCCATTCTAGTTTATAAATGCAAATGTTGTGTATGGAAGAAAAAATAATTTTAAACTATACTAAATTAAAATTTCCCCCTTTAGCATATGTGATCAGTAATTATTATATTTAAATCACTTCATAAGCTTGTTTTTCTAGAAATAAAAATGAGAAACTAAGAATCTTATGTTAAACATTAAACCATCTCCCTTCAGTTCATGTTACAAGGAAGAGAGTTTTAATACTTTTAGATTAGAAAATTAACATTCTTCACTTCATGTTTCAATGAGATAATGAAGCTTTATTTCAGACAAGAGTCTTGCATGTCTGTGGTAAGAGTGGTCCTTTTTATGAAATATGATCCATAATCTAGAAGTTATAATTATGCATAATCTGTATTGTAATTAGCTAAAACAGATGTGAATCACACTAAATTTAAAAATAATACTATGATCAAGGAAACTATAGTAACTTCTGATCAGGATATAAATTACAGTTCTCTTCAAATTGATTCTTTGGCTTCATCTTTTTCTCATACAAAAAAAAAAAGTAGAATGAAAGACACTCAAATCCAACTGTCAGTGACCTACAAATACCTGTCATATAAAAGATATGGAATGGTTTCTCAGTGAGGAAACATTCACATGTTTTACCTCCTCTCCTGGTCCCAGAGTCTATAATAGTGATTCCACTGGGGCTGGCTGGGGGAGGAAAAAAAAAAAAGTATTGGGTGGTTTAGGAGTTATAGCTAAGAATCTAAGTAATGAGTTTTCTCTGCTTATATAAAAAAAAGTAATCAGTCCATTTTTATCCAACTGTGAGCATTAAATGTCACAGCAAATGTTCTAAATTCAAATCAGAGCACTTTTTGTTAGAAATCAGTAAACTTTTCAAAGCAAAGGTAATGGATACATTTTAGTTATTTACTTCCAAACTCTTTCTTATACATTTGTATGTCTTTGTATCTCTTTAGCTAAAAACCATGCTTTGCACACAGCAAAAATTCAACAAATAGGTGGTGATTAGTTGATTTACAATTATGACAGATACCCATTAAATCTCACCTGGTGAATGTATTAAATGTTTTCTCTCATTTTAACAAATGAAGTTACAAAACTAAACTAAGAATTATATTTTTAAAATATTAATAGTTACTATTATTAAAATATATAATAAGTGTATACCTTTTAAAAATTTCTTTATTGATTAAGGTGTTACATATGTGTCCTTATTTCTCCATTACCCTGTCTATCCCCCCACTCGTGCCCCCACCCCCCTGGTGTCTGTGTCCATTGGTTAGGCTTATATGCATGCATACATGTCCTTTGGTTGATTACTCCCCCTTATCCCCACTCTCCCCTACCTTCCCTCTGAGGTTTGGTGGTCTAATCAATGTTTCTCTGTCTCTGGATCTGTTTTTGTTCATCAGTTTATGTTGCTCATTATATTCCATAAATGAGTGAGATCATGTGATATTTATCTTTCTAGAACTGGCTTATTTCACTTGGCATAATGCTCTCCAGTTCCATCTATGCTGTTGCAAATAGTGAGAATTCCTACTTTTTTACCACTGTGTATGCTTTTTAAAATATTTTCTTAAAACCAAGTTTATCACAAGGAGAGTCTCTGTTTACTCAGAAAAAAGTAAAATCTTTGAAATATGTGGTTTGTTTTGCAAGCTTTCTTTATTCTCTATCCTTTCCACTGGAATGCCTCATCATTTGTATGATAACTATACTGTGATCAAATCAACCAAGATGAAAGCAGGAAAAAGAACCATGAGAATCACATATAATTTTCTTAGGATAATTAGCCGCTTTAAAATTTGTCTTGAAGTCAGCTAGAAAAATGTTATGATGGCAATCACACAGAAATTAAGAAATAAAGGAACATTTTCAGTGGCTGAATAAATGGACCAGAAAACAGAGGGAAGGCGGGATGGGAGGGTAGGTGGGAAGATATCAATCAAATAACTTGTATATATGTGTGTGTGTGTGTGTGTGTGTGTGTGCATAACCCATGGACATAGGCAATAGGGTGGTGAAGGCCTGGGGCAAGGGTCAGGGGCAGGCTATAAGGGGTCAATGGGATAATAAAGAGGACATATGTAATACTTTCAACAATAAGGATTTAAAATAAAAAAGTATCTTTTGATAAAATTCTTTTCAACTCATAGAGTGCAGAGGGATACTGGCTGATGGGAAGAACTTAAGCTTAACTTAACTTACATATCAGATATACTAGATCAGGTTAAAAACAGTTTAAAATTAACTAATAAAATAATTTATCCAATCATCTATCAAAGGACACTTCTGTTGTTCTCATGTCTTGGTCACCATGAATAATGCTGCAATGAACATTGGTATGTATATATCTTTGTGTAATTTTTTTTTTGAAATTTTTGGTTTGATACTCAGAAGAAGGATTGCTGGGTCATAAGGTAATTTTATTATTAATTTTTAAAAAAATAAATTTTATTGATTTTTTACAGAGAGGAAGAGAGAGGGATAGAGAGTTAAAAACATCGATGAGAGAGAAACATCAACTGCTTCTTGCACACCCCCTACTGGGGATGTGCCCGCAACCGAGGTACATGCCCTTCACCGGAATCGAACCTGGGACCTTTCAGTCCCAGGCCGACGCTCTATCCACTGAGCCAAACCAGTTTCAGCTATTATTATTTTTTTTGAAGAAACTCTATACTGTTCTCCAAAGTGGCTGTACCATATTACATTTCCACCAGCAGTGAATGAGGGTCCCTTTTTCTCCATAACCTAGATGTGGTACATTTATACAATGGAATATAACTCAGCCATAAGAAAAGATGAAATACTGCCATTTGCCCCAACACAAATGGACCTTGAGACTATCATGCTAAGCAAAATAAGCCAGAAGAAGTTATAAGCCATATGAAGTCATATGTGGGATGTAAAACTGAAACTCATAAACACAGACAACAGTGTGGTGGTTACCAGAAGGAAAGAGGTGGGGGTTGTAAAGGGTAAAGGGGGCCAAATAAATGGTGGCAGAAGATTATTTGACTTTGGGTCATGGGCACACAATGCAAATATACTGATCATGTATCATAGAAATGTACACTTGAAACCTATAGATCTTATTAATCAGTGTAACCCCAATATCTTTAATAACAAAATTAATAAATCAATTCTAAATATCTTCACATAAAAAAAAGTTTGTGATGATCAAAATAACTCTCAGGTCTATTAAGTCAACTGGTTTTTATGTTGCTCTGATCAGAAACAGTCTTTGGAAAAAATATTAACTATGTATTTTCAAAAACCGCTTTGTTGTTGTTTTTATATTCACCTCCTGATTTTTTGCCCTTCCCCTCTCTTGAAGGAATTCAGTGTTCTTATACCACTATGGAAGAGAAAAAGAGTTAAGTATGCTAATTGTCAATAAAATTTTATAACAATTTTCTGAGAAAAAACACTTTTGACAGATGTAAAAAGAATCAATATGAAAATTTATGATCATTACCTAAAATTGATTAATTGAATTACTTTATAACCTCAGTGTGTTTCTTTGAAAGATTTTTTTAATTGATTTTTAGAGAGAAAGTATGAGAGAAAGAGAAAGAGAGAAAAGTCAACATCACCTGCTGAGTGAACCACACTGGCCAGGGCTCAGAGTGTTTTGATGATCTAATTTCCTAAAGGGCAATGACAGCTATCTAAATCTGAATTTTGCTGCACCTTCTTCCGGAAACTATCTATACTAATAAAAGGGTAATATGCAAATTAGACCAGGCATCTTTCGGACATCTTCTGGACAAAGCCATGGTGGCAGGGGCCGAGGTAGAGGCAGTTAAGGGTGATCAGGCCTGCAGGCAGGCAAGCAGTTAGGAGCCAGAGGTCCCGGATTGCAAGAGGGCAGCCAGACATCCCTCAAGGGGTCCTGGATTGGAGAGTGTACAGGCCAGATTGAGGAACTCCACCTCCATGCACAAATTTCATGCACTAGGTCTCTAATATATATGAACAGAGCAAATAAAACCATTGCAATCTATACCTATAGCATAATTTAGTATAAGAGTACTGGCTTGAGTAATATTTCCCTAAAATTGATGTTCACCTTGAAACTCAGAATGTGACTTTATTTGGAAAAATAGTCTGCATATATACTTAGTCAAACTGAGTTAGAGTGAGCCCTAATTTCATCTTTATTGTCCTTATAAGGGGAGAAGACACACAGAGATACAGACATCAGAGAAGAAAGTCAGCCATATGAAGAGAGAGGCAGTAAAGTGATGCACCTGCAAATGAAGGCAAGCCAAGGAACAAGGAAGTGGTAAGGGAAGATAATTAACTAAAGCTTTCAGAGATGATTATGGCTCCACTGACACCTTGATTTCAGACATGTAGCTTCATGAACTGTGAGAGAAAAAGTTTGTGGCAATTTGTTACAGCAGCATTAGGAAGCTAATTCAGTAAGCAGTAAAGTTTTTGAAACTACTGATTTCCAGAATCTATGTCATAGTTGACTTAGGCAGAGAAACACAGAAAAGTGGATAGTTCAAGAACTATCAGTGGCAGAACTTGGAAAAAATTACAACAGAGAATGACAACCTAAAGCCTGGTAAGGAAATTTTGTACTCAATTCAAGTGAGAATAGAGAATAATATAATAAAAATAAATTGAAATGGAATTAAAAAAAAAGACTTCATAGGAAAAATCTTAGGAAAACAACATTTCAGGGAAAGAATGGGGCATCTTGAAAGGAGGAGACATCTCTTGGTAGATTGGTAGTGAAAGGATAAAGCAAGCAAGCAAGCAGTGGCAATTAAAGGTCTACACAACAGAACTGAATCACAAAATCAGAAATCACAAATCAGCTCTTTCACCTCCATCCAATGAGAATGCCATCAATTAAAACAAAGTGCATTTTATTAAACCTCTTAGTATGGTGAACTAAGAAAGCAAGGAATCATCAAAATCTTACTCCTGATTCTTATTACTGGTCTTTAAGAAATAAGACTTTAGAAGAATAAACAAGAAATAGTAGACCAAGAACAATAGAAAACTGTTATTAATGTAAAATAGAATATGAGAATAAAACTTTCATATTGAAAACTCATCTTAAAACACACAGCAGCGAGAGACAAGATGGCGACTGATCAGAAGGACTTGTTTTAAGCCTAGTCGCAGAATAGATAGAATCAGCTTCTAAAAGTTGCTCAGGGAGTACAGATTGGTGAACTAAGGGGTGGCAGAACTCAAAATAAATAAATAAATAAATAAATAAATAAATAAATAAATAAATAAATAAGGTAAGGGTCATCTGGACAGGATTTCCTAACCAAGTAGCCAGCACTGCGGCAGCGGAGACCTTTCCCGGAGCTGCGGGCTCAGAGGGAAGGCTGTGCCATCTTACCAGGAAAGGAGGACCTTCTCTGAGGCCTGGAAAACCCACAGCAGAGGAGACCATCGAGCAGCTGTGACGCCCCAATCGGTGCAAACACGTGGATTCAAGGGAGTTCTTCAGTCACTTATGGAAAGGTCAGAGTTTGCGGGGAAAACGTGAGGGTTCTGGGCCACCACCGCACAGGCGGCGACTGTAGCCTGGGCTCGCCCCATCGGCTCTGTGCCCCATAACCTCGCACCTCTACCGGCCCTACCCCGGGCCGCCTCGCACCACCAGCAGCCCCTCTCCACTGACGACCCTAGTCCTGCGCAGCCCCAGCCCCACACCACAAGTGGCCCTAGCCCCGCCCAGTCTTGCGCCACCAGTGGCCAGCGCCACAGACTACCCTAGCCCCGCATGGCTCTGCGCCACCAGCGGCTCAGTGGCCCTAGCCCTGCGCTGCCCCGCTCCTGGAGCTGCGGGGAGGGAGACAGCGGCTGCAGAGGGAGTCACGCACTGCAGGACCCAGCGCTGGGTTTGGTGTGATCTTCCCCCAAATCGGGTCTTTAAAAAAAAAACAACAACAACAAAAAACACCAAGGAACTTGGGACAAATTCTTAAGAATCGGGACCGTCATGCAAAAAGCAGAACATCTGGACACCAGGGCACAGACACATCCTGCTCCTGGTCCACTTCACCCCCTTGCCTCTGAGTACTAGGGAAGGACTGCCCAGTTTGGCATATCTTGAGACTGCAGGGGGAAATTGCTTTCCTGGAAAGGGGATCAGAGCAATAAAGGACAGTCTAAGGGCCAGCTGGCACCCAGGCAGCCTACTGGGACAAAACATAGAGCCAGCCGGGGCCGATTTGGCTCAGTAGATAGAGCCTCATACTGTGGACTGAAAGGTTCAGGGGCATGTACCTTGGTTGCTGGCACATCCCCAGTGGGGGGTGTGCAAGACGCAGCTGATCGATGATTCTCTCTCATCGATGTTTCTAACTCTCTGTTCCTTTTTTCTTCCTCTCTTTGAAAACTCAATAATATATATATATATAATAGAGCCATAGAGAAAAAAGGCTAGAGCAACCAAAGAGAATGGAAAGTCAAACCAGAAACACTGACACCTAGGGGCTGAATTACAAACTGACTTTTTTTGTTGTTGTTCCCCTTTTTTCCATTTCTTTATTTTATTTATTTTTTATTACTTTTAATTAATCAAAAATAAAAAGACACAAATAACTAAGATATAGCCTATTTAAAATTAAGGACTACCTTATAAAACTGAGGTACAGTTGAACGCTGGGAACTGTAATATTGTCTGGACTGAAAATCAGGCTTGCCAAATACAATATCAGAGGAAGTGAATGAACACTACTGGACATTTTTATGCTAATTTTTCTATTCTTTATTTTATTTTCATTTTTTACATCTTTTACTTAAGAAACGAATTTTTTCCTTTTATCTTTACTTGATTTTACCTTTTCAATTATTACATTTTTCAATTTTCAATCATCATTATTACTACAGCTATTTTGCATTTTTTGTTTCCTTTTTCTTCTTTTTCTCCTTCTTTTTTTTTCCTTCAGAAGCATTTTACTTTCTATTTATTTTATGTTGGGATTAGTCTTCATTATATTATAATCTCTACTATAGCATCGTTCAACCCTATCTCAACTCGACCTTTAGGACATCACTCTCTTACTAACCTTTACCTTTTTCGTCTCATGTTTATCTTATCCCTTTTTGGCTCTAGTTTTTCCCTATTCTTTCTGTATACACTCTGCTAAAACTCTCACCATACTTATATTCATAAGTTTAAGGCATAAGTTTAAGGCATTCTCACCATACTTATAGACCTAATTTCAAACCCCCTACTCCAAGTGTATAAATACCACTCTCTTCACTATATTAACTAGTTAAAAAAACAAACAAACAAACAAACAAAATATTCTCCTCTCTATCCTTCTGTTGTTCTTTATGTGAATATTGATTCCAGTGAATTTATATGATTTTGAGTGAAATTGTTAGGCTTATTCTTTTATTGTTATTGTTGCTTAGTATTTTTTAAATTCCTTTGTTTTTGTTTGTTTATTACTTCTGTTTATCATAGCCTTGCTTAATAATAGTGGATATTTTAGTTTGTATTAATCTCCAAGTATTATTGCTGGCATTTGCTGGGATTAGTGGTTGTTCTATGGGAATTTTCTCCACATATATTTATAGTTTGTCCCCTTTCTCTCTTAGTCTGCTTCTTCTCTCTTTCTCTCTCTCTCTCTCTCTCTCTCTCTCTCTCTCTCTCTCTCTCTCTCTCTTTTTTTTTCTTCTCCCTGTTTCCCAACTTCATTTCGACATAACTTTTTTTCTTCTTTTTCTCTTTATTTATCACTCCTTTTTTATTTTTAATTTTTAATTTTATTTATTCATTTTTTTTTAGCTTTCTTCTTTCTCTCCTATCCCCTAATTTGCCTTTCTCTAGGGGTCACCTTTAGTAGAGCTTATCAATATCGCAAATACATTCTTGTTCTGTGCTTTTTGTGTTGTATCTGGTAGTGTTGTATTTTGTGCCTTTATATCAACGCAGGAGAAAGATAACCACATAACCAGACATCCTGAAAAGAGAGACCATTGGCAGACAAAGAAATAGCCCACACATGAAAGAAAAGCAGGCATCACCAGAAAAGGAAGTAAACGAGTTAGAGGCAAGCAACCTACTAGAGCAGGAATTCAGAGTAATGATCATAAGATGGCTAAAAAGAATGGAAGAGAAATTTGACAATAACCAAGAGGAAATGAAGAAGAACCATGAGGAATTGAAGAAGAACCAAGAGGAATTGAAGAAGAACCAAGAGGAATTGAAGAAGAACCAAGAGGAAATGAAGATGAACCAAGAAGAAATGAAAAATGACATTGCTACCATGAAGAACTGAATAGAAAGCATCAAGAGTAGACTAGATGAAGCAGAGGACCGCATCAGTGAGCTAGAAGACAAGATGGAAAAAAATACCGAATTAGAGCAGCTTCTAAAAAAAATAAAATAAAATAGGAGGAGATCCTACAGGAGCTTTGGGACAATACAAAACAAAACAATATTCGAATGATAGGGGTTCCAGAAGGAAAGGAACCTGATGTAGACATGGAAAAATTATTTCAAGAAATAATGACAGAAAACTTTCCTGAGATAGAGAGGAAGAAACCCACACAAATCCAAGATGCTCGCAGAGTCCCAAGCAAAATGAACCCCAGAAGACTGACACCAAGGCACATTATAATTAAATTGGCAAACACCAACAACAAAGTAAGAATCTCAAAAGCATCCAGAGAGAGACAAAAAGTTACATACAAAGGAACCCCCATCAGAGTAACAACTGATTTCTCAACAGAAACTTATCAGGCCAGAAGGGAATGGGATGAAATATACAAAGTCATGCAAAGGAAGGGTCTGAATCCAAGAATACTGTACCCAGCAAGGCTATCAATCAAAATTGAAGGTGAAATCAGGAGCTTCACAGAAAGAAAAAGACTAAAGGAATTTATCTCTACCAAACCAGCAATGCAAGAAATGCTAAAGGGTCTACTGTAAAAATAAAGAAATAGGAAGCAAAGAAGTAACATGGGGGTATAGAATAAAAATGGCGTCAAATGAGTACCTATCTATAATAACTTTAAATCTAAATAGATTAGATGCTCCAATCAAAAGACATGGGGTAACAGATCGGATAAGAAAACAAGACCCATACATCTGTTTTCTACAAGAAACCCACCTCAGAAAAAAACACACACACAGACTGAGGGTGAAGGGATGGAAAAAGGTTTTCCAGGCGAATGGAAATGAAAAAAAAAAGCTGGGGTAGCAATACTTATATCTGACAAATTTCATCTCAGAGTGAAAGACATAACAAGAGATAATGAAGGCCACTTTATAATACTAAAGGGAGCAATCCAACAAGAAGAAATAACCCTGGTAAATATATATGCACACAATACGGGAGCAACCAAATACATAAAAAAACTGCTGGAGGACATTAAGGGAGAGATTAATAGCAATACAATCATAGTAGGAGATTTTAATACCACACTGTCACCCTTCGACAAATCATCTAAACAAAAAATCAGCAAAGAAATATCAATACTAAATGACTCACTAGACCAGATGGAATTAATTGACATCTTCAGAACGTTCAACCCCAAAGCTACAGAATATACATTCTTCTCAAGTGCACATGGGTCATTCTCAAAGATAAACCACATTTTTGGACATAGGCAAAGTCTCTTCAAATTCAAGAAGATAGAAATCATATCAAGCATCTTCTCAGATCATAATGGGATAATACTGGAAATGAATTACAATAGAAATAATCCAAAGAAATCAAACACATAGAGACTAAACAGCATGCTATTAAACAAGGACTGGGTTACCAGAGAAATCAAGGAAGAAATTAAAAACATCCTGGAAACAAATGACAATGAAAACACAACAATCCTAAATCTATGGGACACAGCAAAAGCAGTTTTGAGAGGGAAGTTCATATCCCTACAAGCCTTTTGCAAAAAAAAAAAAAAAAAGAAAAAGAAAAAATGGTCACAAATTATCTAACTCTACAACTCAAAGAGTTAGAAAAAGAGCAACAAGAAAAGCCCAGTGTAAGCAGAAGGAAGGAAATAACAAAAATCACAGCGGAGATAAACAACATAGAGACCAAAGATACAATACATAAGATCAACAAAACCAAGAGCTGGTTCTTTGAAAGAATAAACAAGATAAATGAACCCCTAGCCATGCTAACCAAGAAACAAAGAGAGAGGACTCAAATAAACAAAATCATAAAAGAAAGAGGTAAAATAACAACAGACCCCGCCGAAATACAAAGGATTGTTACAAAAGACTATGAACAACTCTATTCTAACAAACTGAACAACCTGGAGGAAATGGACATATTCCTAGAAAAATACAACCTTCCAAAACTCAATCAAGAAGAATCTAAAAAATCTCAATAGAAAAGTAACTTGGGAAGAAATTGAAACAGTCATCAAAAAGAATCCAGCAAACAAAAGCCTGGGGCCAGATGGCTTCACAGGAGAGTTTTACCAAACATTCAAGGAAGAACTAAAACCTATCCTCCTCAGACTATTCTAAAAAATCCAAGAGGAAGGAACACTTCCAAACTCCTCTATGAAGCCAGCGTCACCCTAATACCAAAACCAGATAAAGACAACTCAATGAAAGAGAATTACAGGACAATATCCCTCATGAACATAGATGCCAAAATTCTCAACAAAATTCTAGCAAATCGACTCCAGAAGAACATCACAAAGATCATACACCAAGACCAAGTAGGATTTATTCCTGGAATGCAAGGATGGTACAATATCTGCAAATCAATAAACGTGATGCATCCCATAAACAAATTGAAAGATAAAAATCATATAGTCATATCAATTGATGCAGAAAAAGCATTTGATAAAATCCAATACCGTTTCCTGATAAAAACTCTCAACATGGTGGGAGTACAAGGATCATACCTCAACATAATAAAAGCTATATATGATAAACCCGCAGCCAACATCATACTCAATGGGCAAAAACTCAAACCATTCCCTCTAAGAACGGGAACAAGACAGGTTTGCCCACTCTCACCACTCCTGTTTGACATAGTACTGGTAGTACTAGCCATTGCAATTAGAAAAGAAGAGGATATTAAAGGCATCCAAGTTGGAAAAGAAGAAGTAAAGTTATCCTTATTTGCAGATGACATGATATTGTACATAAAAAAACCCAAAAGACTCCATTAAAAAACTAATTGACTTAATAAATGAATTTGGCAATGTAGCAGGATACAAAATTAAGACCAAGAAATTTATGGCATTTCTATACACCAATAGTGAACTTGCAGAAACAGAGACTAAAAAGGCAATCCCATTTACCATTGCACCAAAAAAATAAATAAATAATAAGATACCTATGAATAAACTTATCTAAGGAGGTAAAAGACCTATACATGGAAAACTACATGACACTGAAAAAAGAGATATAGGAAGATGTAAACAGATGGAAGAACATACCATGTTTATGGATTGGTAGAATCAACATCATCAAAATGTGCATACTTCCCAAAGCAATCTATAGGTTCAAAACACTCCCAATTAAAATACTAACGGCATATTGCACTGACCTAGAAAAAACTCTTCAAAAGTTCATTTGGAACAACAAAAGACCCCGAATAGCCACTGCAATCCTGAGAAAGAAGAGTAAAGTAGGAGGGATCTCAATACCAGTTTTCAAGCTGTATTACAAAGCCACTGTTCTCAAAACAGCCTGGTACTGGCACAAGAACAGACATATAGATCAATGGAGTAGAATTGAGAACCCAGATATCAATCCAAATCACTATGCTCAGTTAATATTTGACAAAGGAGGCAAGAACATACAATGGAGTCAAGTCAGTCTCTTCCATAAATGGTGTTGGGAAAATTGGACAGATACATGCAAAAGAATGAAACTGCATCACCAACTTACACCATACACAAAAATAAACTCAAAATGGATACAGGACTTAAACATAAGACAGGAAACCATAAAAATACTAGAGGCATCCAGAGGTATCAAAATCTCAGACATATGTCAAAAGAACTTCTTCACTGTTACTTACCCTAGGGCAATGGAAGCTAAAGAGAAAATAAACAAATGGGAGTACATCAAAATAAAAAGCTTTTTTTACAGCAAAGGAAACCATCAACAAAACAACAAGAAAGCCCTCTGTATGGGAGAACATATTTGCAAATGTTATCACTGATAAAAGTTTAATCTCCAACATCTACAGACAGCTTATACAACTTAATAAAAGGAAGATAAATGACCCAATTAAAAAATGGGCAATGGATCTAAATAGAATCTTCTCAAAAGAAGACAGATGGAAAGCCAAGAGGCACATGAAAACATGCTCAAAGTCACTAGTTATCCGAGAAATGCACATCAAAACAACAATGCCTTACCATCTCACATCTGTCAGAATGGCCAACATCAACAAATCAACAAATGAAAAGTGTTGGCAAGGTTGTGGAGAAAAAGGAACCCTCGTGCATTGCTGGTGGGAATGTAGACTGGTGCAACCACTGTGGAGAACAGTATGGAGCTTCCTCAAAAAACTGAAAATGGAACTCCCATTTGAGTAATGTAATCCCACTCCTAGGAATATATCCCAACAAGCTAGAAACATCAATCAAAAAGGATATATGCACCCCTATGTTCATAGCAGCACAATTTACAATAGCTAGGATTTGGAAACAGCCTAGGTGCCCATCAGCAGATGATTGGATCCAAAAACCATGGTACATTTACACAATGGAATATTATGGTGCCATAAAAAAGAAAAAAATTTTCATCGTTTGCAACAACCTGGATGGAATTGGAGAACATCATGCTGAGTGAAACAAGCCAGTCAATGAAAGAGAGACACCACATGACCTCACTTATTTATGGATGATAAAGAACATTATAAACAGAAGAACCAAAAGATAGATATAGAGACAGTAAAGCAAGAAGCAGACTGTCAAATTACAGCGGGGATGTTGGGGAGATCTGGGAGAAATAAGAGATCAACCGAAGGACTTGTGTACATGCATATAAGTACAACCAATGGACACAAAACTCTGGAGAGGGTGGTATGTATGGGATGGGGGGCGTTGCTATATGTACAAAAATAATAATTTAATAAAAAATATATTATTAAAAAAATAAAAATAAAAAACACTAATATATTAACCGTATTTACATTTGTGTTTTAAAATTTTGCAGGATTTAAACATTTTAATTAATTATAATTTTCCTGTTTCATTCTTTCCACAATGGATTTCCATCATTATGATTGAAATAAGACAAATAAAGGTTTATTCTCAACACAGTATTTTTGTTAAATTTGCATCCTAGTGACACAGATATCTCTTACTAGATTTGCCTATAGGTTAGTTTCTAAGAAAGCACTCAGGCCACACTTAAAAGTCAGTTTTCACAAAAGACAATATAAAATAGAGAGGGACATATTGGATGCTAAACTACAGAAATTCAAAGAAACTTTGATACCAAAGTTATGGCCAACTAATGCTGTCTGAAGAGAGTAAAAATATAAAGCTGTATATTTGAACTTTAAAGCAGGGTTTCTAGTCAAGATGGTGAAGTAGGTTTATTTGATACTCCCATTCTCCTATAACCACATAAAATTACAACTAAATTACAGAGCAACTATCATTCAGAAACACCTGAAATTCAATTGAACAGAAATCCTATAACTAAGGATATAAAGAAGAAGCCACCTCCAGACTGGTAAGAGGGACAAGGATACAGAATGTTGGTTAAAACTTAGGAGGGATGCCCTGGCCATTTTGTCTCAGTGGATAGAGTGTCAGCCTGCGGACTGAAAAGTCCCAGGTTCAATTCCAGTCAGGGACATGTGCCTTGGTTGTGGGCAAAACTCTGGTATTAGGTTTACAGAAAGTGGCTGATTGATGTTTCTCTCTGATCGATGCTTCTAACTTTCTATCCATCTCCCTTCCTCTCTGTAAAAATTCATTAAAATTTATTTTATTTAAAAAGTTGGGAAGGATATTTTGGCTTTGGTGGTCCCCCCTGAGGAGTGTGGATGTCCCAGTCACACCAGGCCCAGGAAGAGAAGTCCCCATAACTTCTGAATGTGTAAACCACAGGAAATTTGGGATGAGTGAGAAACAAAGGGCTCCTGGAATCCCAGGCATTTCTCTTAAATGACTCACCCATGGACTTACTTTCTCTGAGCACTGGCACTGGGGTAGCAGCTCCAAAGGTGCCAATGATATATGGGGAGGAACTGAATTGTCTAGCTTCAGGGCAATATCTGGTGGGGCAACTTTCTCAAGAGATAAGTTCGCCCCACAGAGCCCACAGACATGCAAATGCCATATCTGAATTTCCATCAACCTGGCTAACACTGTTTGCCCTGCTCTGGTAATTTCCTAAGACCCCACCCACCAAGCTTGTGTGAACACCCAAGCAATTGCCAGTGGCTTTTCCATGCAAATGATGTATTTTGGCATATGCTGCAGACTTTCTTAAAATATTTTGAGATTTCATAAACTATAAACAAGCATCATCTGGATTTGAGGTGCCCTATATCTACTGTTAAGTAGCACCAGGCCCAGAATTAGAAGCACTGGACTTTGGTTCACAGCTTGGCCTCTCCTGAATACTTTCAAGCCCAGCACAAGGAGAAGACATGAAGATTGCTTTGTAGCTCATACAAGATGGTCCTGGGAAGAGCACAGTTGGTGGTTGGCCTTGGACTTCACCTTGTGCTCACCTGGTGGACAGCTTTAGAGTATGATGAAGCACCACCCAACCACCTCCATGAGTGACATACTAAAGAGGCAAATTCAGGGGACACCAGAGCCCTGATGAGGCAAGTTATTCTCTGTGGGATCAGAACCTGTTCAGCAGGTCCTCCACTGTTGTAAGCAGTTTTTAGAGATGATTGGCCTTGGTGTAAATCCGTCCTATTAATGTGCTAACAGCAACCAAAGCTTAATTACACAGCTGTGAATACAGAGCCCTCAGTGGGAGAACACTTGGAGCACTCAGATCTGGTGACAAGGGAGGCTGTGCCACTGGGCTCTATAGGATATCTATTAGATAAGGCCAATCTATCAAGACTAGTAGATTTAACAGCTCTACATAATATATAGAATCTAACACAGGGAGACAGCCAAAATGAGGAGAAAAAAATAAAACATGTCACAAATGAAAGAACATAACCCAATTCCAGAAGAAAAAAAAAACCTAATCAAAATGGAGATCAGCCATCTACCAGATACAGAGTTCCAAACAGTGATGAACTTTGTGAAAACTTAAACAAAGAGGTAGAAAATATAAAAACAGAGATAGAAAACTTAAAAAAGAACCTTTCAGAAATGAAGATTGCAAAAACTGAAATGAAGAATACTTTACAAGGAATAAACAGTAGAGTAGATGTAGCAGAGAATCAATCAGCAATTTAGAAGATAAGAAAGCAGAAAAGATGCAATCAAAACAGCAAAAATAAAATGAAAATAAAAACAGAATAGTTTAAGAAGTTTCTGGGAAAATTTCAAACTTGAAAACATTTGCATCATGAGGGTTCCAGAAGAAAGGGCAAGAATTTGAAAATCTATTTGAGCCAAAACCGGTTTGGCTCAGTGGATAGAGCGTCAGCCTGCAGACTGAAAGGTCCAAGGTTCGATTCTGGTTAAGGACATGTGCCTTGGTTTTGGACATTTCTCCAGTGGGGGGGGGGTGTGCAAGAGGAAGCTGATCAATGTTTCTCTCTCATCTATGTTTCTGGCTCTCTATCCCTCTCTCTTCCTCTCTGTAAAAAAATCAATAAAATATATATTTTTTAAATTTATTAAAAGAAAATCTATTTGAAAAAAAATAATGAAGGAAAACTTTCCTAACCTGGTAAAAGAAATAGATATACAATTCCAGGAAGTGAAGAGTCCCAAACAAAATAAATTCATGCAGGGCTACACCAAGACACATCATAATTAAAATGCCAAAGGTTAAAGAAAAATAATATCTTAAAAGCAGCATTAGAAAAGCAGTTACTAACCTACAAAGGAGCTCCCATAAGACTGTCATTCATATTCTCAACAGAAACTTTGTAGGCCAGAACAGATCAGCATAAAATATTCAATGTGGTGAAAAGCAAGGAACTACAACCAAGATTACTCTACCCAGCAAAGCTATCTTTAGAATCCAAGGGCAGATAAAGAGCTTCACAGGCAAGAAAAAGCTAAAGGAGTTCATCACCACCAAAACAATATTACAATAAAGGTTAAAAGGTTTCTTGAAGCAAAAGCAGAAGCAGAAATAGGGAAAGGAGAACAGGGAGGAGAAAAGATAAAAAAAGTGTAAATAATAAAATGACAATAAATACATATTTATTAGCAATTCCTTTAAATGTTAATGTTTTAAATGCTTTAATCAAAAGACATAGGGTGGCCATGAATGGTTTGGCTCAGTGGATAGAGCATTGGTCTGTGGACTGAAGGTCCCAGGTTTAATTTCATTCAGGGGCACATGCTTGGGTTGTGGGCTCAATCCCCAGTAGAAGGGGGCCGTGTAGGAGGAAGCCAATCAATGATTCTCATCACTGATGTTTCAATCTCTTTATCCCTCTCTGAAATCAATAAAAATATTAAATAAATAAATAAATAAATAGACATAGGGTGGCTGAATGGATAACAAAACAAGGCCTTTAAATATGCTATATATAAGAGACTCACTTCAGATTGAAAGACACAGAGATTGAAAATAAAGGGTTGTAAAAAGATATTTTATAAAAAATGGAAATAAAAAAATCAGGATTAATAATACTCATACCAGACAAAATAGGCTTTATTTTTTTTAATTTCTTTATTGATTAAGGTATCACATATTTGTCCTCACCCCCCCCCCCATTCCCATCCCAAATCCCTCCCCACGTATGCCCCCACCCCCCTTATTGTCCATGACCACTGCTTAGGATTATATGAATGGATACAAGTCTTTTGGTTGATCTCTCCCCCTTTTCCATACCCTTCCCCCTACCTTCCCTCTGAGGTTTGACAGTTTTATCCATGCTTCCCTGTCTCCAGGTGTGTTTTTGTTCATCAGTTCATGTTGTTCATTATGTCCCCTAGATGAGTGAGATCATGTGCTACGAGAAATACATGTATAAGAACCAAAAATGAGACAAGCAATAATGGTTATGCTGAGAGGCAAATGAATCAGTCTGTAGTGAGTTTCATTCTGAGCCAACAGTTCTTTTGCGTTCCAATTTCAATGTCAAACAGTTCCTTATGTGTACATGTTAGCAATGATATTTCAGTTCTGAATGGTGGACAAATGGTGGCAATGCAGGTTCTACACTCTCTGGTTTGGTTCTGGGCAACCTGCAGCAATGCACAGCTGCTGTCTGCTGGTACGGCAAGGTGTCGTCAGCATCTTCCGTCTCTGGACTGCTTCTCTTCTGTCTTCATGGCTGGAGCAGTCCTGTCAATTCCTCTCTGTAGCAGGAATCCACATGGTCTTGGAGTTGTTTTCTGAAAATATACAAACATATTTTCTACCAAAAGTTAATAAAGTAATATGTTCTATAAATTTTACTTGGGATCCCCCCCCCCCCAAACAATTTTCCTTTGGCTTGTTTTGATGCCATGTGTTTGTCATGGGTGTCTTGCTGTTAGCATTACAAATGAAAGTTAATTTTCTAAAGTAAAAATTTTATAGATGTAATTTACTTACAGGATATTTTCCCTTACATGATATTCTTCTATCCCCCCTTTTTATTTAAATATAAGGAGGCTTTTGCTTACCCTAACCAGTTTGTCTCAGTGGATAGATCATCGGCTTGCAGACTGAAGGGTCCCAGGTTCGATTCTAGTCAAGGACATGTGCCTGAGTTGTGTGCACATCACCAGTAGGGGTGGTGCAGGAGGCAGCTGATTGATGTTTCCTTCTCATTAATGTTTCTAACTCTCTATCCCTCTATCTTCCTCTCTGTAAAAATCAATAAAATATATATTTAAAACAAAACAAAACAAAACAAAACGCTATAATAAGAACCAAAAAAGGATCCAGAAATTCCACTTTATGTGTATTTACCCAAAGCAATTCAGAACACTAAATGAAAAAAGACATATACATTCATGTATACATTGCAGCCAATATATGGAAACAACCCAAGTACCCATCAAAAGATGAATGGGTAAAGGAGAAGTGATGCACATATACAATGGAATATTACTCAGCCATAAAAAAGGAATGCTATCTTGTCATCTGTAACAACGTGGATGGACCTAGATGATATAGCAGTGAGTGAAACAAGTCAGAGAAAGATAAATGCCTTATTATTTCACTTATATATGGAACAAAAAAAAAAAAAAACCAAAATAGCCTGGACAGTGTTGCTCAGTGGTTTAGTGTTAACCTATGAAGAAGGAGGTCATGATTTGATTCCAGGTCAAGGCACATGCAGATCAGAAATAGAATCATAAACACAGAGAAGATTTTGATGGTTTCTAGATGGGGGAGGGTTTGGGAAGATGGATGAAAAAGTTGAAAGGACTAAGAGTACAAGTTGGTAATTACAGAATAGTCATAGGGATATAAAGTAGAGCATAGGAAAACCTATCTAAAAAAAAGAGTAATATATAAATTAATCATCATTCTGTGACAAATATGGCAGCACCCATAGCCACAAAGATGGAAGCTTGGGCAGGAGCCGTGGAGCCAGTAGAGCAGGTGGGAGGCTTGGCTTCCTTTATTGCTGGACAAAGAAGGAAGCCAAGCCTCCTGCACACCCAGGCCGGTCACTGAGGGAGACCTGCAGGGAGTGCAGTGGGGAGACATGTGGGGAGTGATTGAGGTTCCAAATCTTCCATTGGTTCCTTTCACCGCTGATTCCCCTCCTCATGGCTATCCTCCAAGCAAAACCTGTTCCATGCAAATATGTAATGTCTTTATGGGTAAATCCTAAACCAAATGAGCTTCACATCTGGGCAACCTAACTCCCATTAGAAAAAAGGACCTGGGAGGAGGGATTTAGGAATCAGGAAGCCATCGTGACCTGCTCAGTCTCCTGAACTGCTGTCAAACACAGGCAGTTTGAGACCCTCCCAAACACCAACTGAGCTAAACCTGAGAACCAAGATATTTCCAAGGCCCAAAGTTGACAGGGGTGAGGGGGCAGGGGAGCAAAGCAAGCAGAAGAGCCAAGTCAACCAAAGATGCAGGAACCTAAGATAAGGCATAGAAATGTCCTGACCACCCAAGCTCTCCCACAGATGTGGTGCCCACACCCATCTGGGGGTGGGGGAGGAGGTGTGTACGTACAGAATTTAAGGCACCAGCAGGAGGGAAAGTTGAATCATGCCTAAGGATTTTTGTACCTATCCCACAGTCAAGAAGCAGTCGGAATCAAGAAGCAGAGTCTTACCTCAGGGCTGGGATGTTAAAAGTATCTAAAAATAGCTGTTCCATAGCCTGCAGCACTTTTGGTGTCCAAAGAGCTAGTGCCACAAACCTTGGCCTATCTGGAAGCTCGGTGCTGCTTAAAGTTGCTGGACCCAGCAACCTGGAGAAAGGTTGAGAGAGGAGAAGCAGATACGGTAGCTCTAGTGGTCCAAATCCTGCCTTTGTCTCCATTACCTAGCCTCTGTGCCCTCTAGGACAGCCTCAGTCCAAGTGCAGAGGAGGCTTTGGAGAGGGTAGTGGTGAGGAGAATGCTTCTGACTCTGGATACCCAGTGAAACTACTGTCAATAGCCTTCCTAGTGCTGGCAAGAAAATGCAGCAATGAGAGGAGAATAATGTCTCAAAACAAAGAAGTTTTTTTTTCTTTTTATTGTTTTTTGTTTGTTTTTAATATATTTTATTCATTTTGTACAGAGAGGAAGAGAGAGGGATAGAGAGCCAGAAACAACAATGAGAGAGAAACATCAATCAACTGCCTCCTGCACACCCCCTACTGGGGACATGCCGCAACCAAGGTACATGCTTTACCGGAATCAAACCTGGGACCCTTCAGTCCACAGGCCGGCGCTCTATCCACTGAGCCAAACCGGTTTTGGCATTTTTTTTTTCTTATCAGCAAAATGTGAATATTCCCTAAACCACAGACTTTGTGAGAATTAATTGAAATAAAATTCCAGAAATTGAACAACAGCCAGGTTGAAGTGAAGTGATTAAGTTGATTGAGTGCGAACTTGGTCCTGTGCATGGAAAGATTGCAGGTTCGATTCCACGTCAGGGAACATGCCCAGCACATACCTGGGTTTCAAGTTGGATCCCTGGTCAGGGCTCCTAAGGAAGGCAATTGAAGGGATGTTTCTTACATGGATGTTTCTCTCTCTCTGTCCCTCTCCCTTCCACTCTCTCTAAACATCCATAGAAAAATGAATTAATGCCATATCAACAAATGTGGATAATCTAAAAAAAAAAAAAAAAAAGAAGTTGGGGAGTTGGGGGCCCTAACCAGTTTGGCTCAGTGGATAGAGCATCGGCCTGTGGACTGAAGGGTACCAGGTTCGAATCCGGTCAAGGACATGTACCTTGGTTGTGGGCACATCCCTAGTTGGGTGTGTACAGGAGGAAGCTGATTGATGTTTCTAACTCTCTATTCCTCTCCTTTCCTCTCTATGAAAAAAATCAAGAAGATATATTTATGGGGGGAAAAACAAAACAAAACAGGGTAAAGGATATTGAATATGTACCGTGTAATTCAAAACACGTAAAATTATATAACTTTTAAAATACATTTTTTTGATTATTGATTTTTTACAGAAAGGAAGGGAGAGAAATAGAGAGTTAGAAACATTGGTGGGAGAGAAATAGCAATCAGCTGCCTCCTGCACACCCCTATTGGGGATGTGCCCTTAACCAAGGTACATACCCTTGACCGGAATCGAAACTGGGACCCTTCTGTATGTAGGCCGATGCTCTATCCAATGAGCCAAACCAGTTAGGACATAATATAACTTTTTAGGGGCATATATATTATGTATTGTATACTAATAAAAGGATAATATGCTAATTAGACCAGATATCTTTTGGACATCCATCCTGAAGTCCTTCCCGACAAACACTCGGTGGTGGGGGCCACGGCAGAGGCTGTTAGGGGCAATAAGGTCTGCAGAAGAGGGTACTTAGGGGCGAATAGGTTGTCAGGGGTGCAGTTAGGCATTGATCAGGCTGGCATGGGAGTGGTTACATGGTGATCAGGCTGGCAGGCAGGCAAGCGGTTGGGAGCTAGAAGTCCTGGATTGTGAGAGGGATATCCGAATGCTGGTTTAGGCTGGATCCCACATTGGTTCTAAACTGGCAGTCAGAAATCCCCTGAGGGGTCCCAGATTGGAGAGGGTTCAGGTTGAGCTGAGGAACTCCCCTCCCCCACCTGTGTACAAATTTTATGCACCAGGCCTCTAGTATAATAAATAATATTGTAATAATTACATATGGTGTCAGATGGTTACTAGATTTATTGTAGTGATCACTTTGTAAGTTATATAAATGTCTAATCACTGGGTATATACCTGTAACTAATAAAATATTGTGTATCAACTGTAATTAAAAATAAAAAATATTTTGAAAAGTAAATAAAGCTAGGTGAAAGTGTTAAAAGTAAAATACATTAAAATTAAAGCAGATGAAGAGATGAGATGAAGTTCATATAGTCTACTCAAAAATAATCTTGCCCTGCCAGTGTGGCTCAGTGGTTTAGCATCCACCTGTGAACCAGGAGGTCACAGTTCAATTCCCAGTCAAGGCACATGGCCAGATTGAGGGCTTGATCTCCAGTAGAGGGTATGAGGAAGCAGCCAATTGATGTTTCTCTCTCTAATCCATGTTTCTACCACTCTATCCCTTCCTTTCTCTATAAAATCAATAAATAGAGAACAGACTGACAGATGTCAAAAGGGAGAAGGATTGGGGAATTGTCAGTCTGTTCTCTATCTATGAATCTGTTTCTATTTTGTTTGTTAGTTTACAGTATTTTGCTCATTAGATTCCATATACACTCAGATGCACAAAAGAAGAAAATCTTACCTTTTGTGAGAGCACAAATGAACCTGGAGTATTATACTACACTCCTGTTATGCACTGTGCTAAAGATAGGGCCTTAAAGATTAGACTTTATATGGATATATGGTACACTTGATGTCAAATAGGACTACAGACTCTAAGATAGTCACATCAAATCACGAAAATGGGAATGGCAGATTAATAAAACTCAAGAGTTATGGCCAATCTATCATTCAAAGCATTCTATATTGGAACTCCACTCTTTCATTTCTTGATATCCTTTATTTAATTTGATATAACACCTAATGTAATCGACTCTATTAGAGGACTATTTTGAATAGATGTTCTATTGTTTAAACTCCCTTTTATATATATATTTCAGAGAGGAAGGGAGAGAGAGAGGGAGAGAGAAACATCAATGATGACAGAGAAAAATTGATAGGCTGCCTCCTGCACAACCCACACTGGAGATTGAGCCTGCAACCCAGGCATGTGGCCTGAAGGGAAATCGAACCATGACCTTCTGGTTCATAGGTTGATGTTCAACCACTGAGCCACAATTATATTTTAATTGTTCACAATTGTCCTTCTAGACTCATTCCTAATATAGGTTTCATGTATTCATCTATACTTAGTTCTTTTTCTTGTGTTATCTGACTCCCACAAAACCAGCCCTCATAGACTCTGCTATCTTTTTGTTAATATTTATTAATTACTTAGTAAATATCAATTGAGCAAATTTTTATCATGAAGAATATATAATGTCAGTATGAGTACCATTTCAGCTCATTTATTTTCCAGCATGTTAAACAGACTCTAGTTCAAAAATAAAAATAAATAAAAAATAGACGCAAGTTCAGTATATGCCACATTAATCAAGTGGTATTTATCTAATGCATATGTACTATTACAAATAAGTATGCATTCTAAATAGATTGATTTTATCATTGTAATTAATATTTTAATATTATTCAAAATATAAATATGGCCAATTAAATTATTTCTCTATCCTATGAATTGTAACTTCTTAAAATAAGGTCAGAGTACCTGTTTACAGTTTAGTCAAATATTCATTTAATTTGGTCATTGTTCTTAATTTTAGCTAAAATGACTGTATCAAATATTAATTGAACTTGAACAATCCATTAAATATTTAAAGGTGACTTTTTTTACTCTTTTAAAACTAAATATTTATTTATTTTAGAGAAAGAGGAAGGGAGAGAGATAGAAACATGAATTAGAGAGAGAAACATCAATCGGCTGCCTCCTGCATGCCCCTATTGGAGATCTAGCCCACAACTTGAGAATGTACCCTGACCAGCAATGGAACCGGTGACCACTTGGTTCATGGGTCAATGCTCAACCACTCAGTTTGGCCACACTGGCCAAACAAAACTGATATTTGATCTACTAAAATTGTAATTTGAGAGCAAGGACTTTACAGAGATTTTTACGCTGTTTTCTTCCTTCCTTCTTTCCTTTTTTCCTTCCTTCCTTCCTTCCTTCCTTCCTTCCTTCCTTCCTTCCTTCCTTCCTTCCTTCTTCCTACTTTCTTTCTTATTGTAATTAATTTATTATTTATTTTTTACAGCATTACAGATGTACACCTCCACCCAGTCCCTGAACCACCAGGCCTTCCCTACCCTATTGTCTGTATCCATGAGCTATGTATATATGCATATATGATTTTTGGTAAATCTCTTCCTATCCCCTCTACCCCTCTCCCCACTGAGTTCTGTCATTCTGTTTCATACATCCATGCCTCTGTATCTATTTTATTTGTTAGTTTATATTGCTCATTAGATTCCACATATAAGTGAGATCATGTGATATTTATTTTTAACTTATTTTGCTTAGGATAATAATCTCCAGGTTCATTTATAGTGATGCAAAGGCTAAAAACTAACTTTTTTACAGCCACATGATATTCCACTCTATAAGTTTTGTTTTTAATATATTTTTTATTGATTTAAGAGAGGAAGAGAGAGAAATAGCAACATTAATGATGAGAGAGAATCATTGATTGGCTGCCTCCTGCACATCCCGAACAGGGGATCGAGCCCACAACCCAGATATATGAGCTGACAGGGAATTGAACCATGACCTCCTGGTTCATAGGTTGATGCTCAATCACTGAGAAACACTGGTCAGGCCACAGCTATTAAAGAATTTTACCAATAATGATGTATTTTAAATGTCAATGAGAAATTGTATGCTCTAATGGATGGCCACTGTCCAGAGTACCCATTCTCAAAAATAATAGGTACTTCTAGCATTCTGAAAACGTGATCTCACAGAAACTCTAAGTTTGAAGTCTATCTTTTAATTTTGGAAAAATCCACTCTTAATTTTATGTTCACTCACCCAAAGCAGGTAGCAATAAATTGAACCTTATGCTAACAGTCTGAGAGCTGCATTGCTACAGGGAACAGTTAACCTTTTGTTCTGATATGTCCATCACAGAACACTTTGCATTTATATTATTTACTTTTAAGACTAGTTTCTCATAGTGAATTTAAAGGCATACATAGAAATAAGAAGTCTGGAATAAACACACACAACACAGTTCAGTTTTTGCCTCCAAGCTGCTTTGTGGAACAATTAGCCAAGCAAACACTTCCATTGATCATGACAAAAAATCAAACACATATGTATTAAAGAGAAAATTGAAAGGTTTGTACATATCAAAAATATACTTGCAAGGAAAGAAAAAATGGTGGTGGAATAGACAGATGTGTCCCAAGCCTTGTCTCTGAGCAGAAAGAAAGAACAGCTGAGGGTCACACAAGGAGTATTTGTTGGTGAGTTAAGGGACAGCTACACTCCAGGAGAAGGTGGGGGACTGCTGAATGGGATTCCCCTGACTGGGCAGCCCCCACTGTGGCTGGGTCCCCTCCCAGAGCTACGGGCTCAGACGTGGAGACCGTGCCATCTTGAAGGGAAAAGTGGATGTTATAGGAAGCCTGAAAATATACAACTGTGGTACCCACCAAACAGCTGTGAACCCCAGAGAATTGATCCCCAATGGGTGCAAACATGTGGATTTAGAGGAGCTCTACGCTCCACCATGGAAAGGTCAGATTTCATCTGGGATAAGGTGAGGTCTCTGGTCCCTGCAGGAGAGAGAAAGTCACGCACTGCAGGAGCTGGAGGACTGGGGGAAATCTATGCCTAGAAAAATCTGTGGCTTTTGGGGCTGGCATGATCCATGAATGTGGAAGGGGGTCCTCAGAGCTGCTAACAGAATGGATCTCTACAAAGGAACCCAGTTTGATCTCGCACAAAAGGACAACCTAAAAATTTTAAAAGTGTGCCAGCTGTTTAAACACAAGGGAAAAAGGGGGACTGCGCAAATTACACGCAGCCCATTGTTCACATACTTGGGCTCTTTCCTCTACAAATCCATGCTTATGATTATGATTACTAAGCCCAATAGATAGGATCATCTAGTTGTGGACACCCTGGGAGACTCCAGGGGAAGGTTGTTTTTCTGGAACCTGGTGATCAGAGCGGGGAGTGACCATTGGAGAGCCAGCTTTGGGTCAGCCACAAACTAGTATTGAGTGCCACAGGAAAAGCAGGATATAAGTACAGGCTAGAGAGGACATATAGACAAAGAATTCAATCCAGTAACATTGCCACCCAGGGGCTGAATCACAAATTGGCTTTTGTGTAATCAAAAATAAAGGAATACAAGATATTAAAACACTGCCTGTTAGCTTACAGGACTAGCTTACAACACTGAGAAGCAGTGGAATGCAGGGAACTGCAATACTGTCCTGACTGGGAAACAGGCATGCCAAATAGAACAAAAGAGGAAGTAAATGACCTTCACTACTGCACATTTTATTTTTATATTTTATACATTTATTTATTTTATTTTATTCATCTTTTACTTAAGAAACTATTTTTTTTTATTTTTTTCTCACTTGATTTTAAGTTTTTAAGTATTACATTTTTATTTACAATCAGTATTATTACTACTATTATACTATTTTACATTTTTTTAAAAGTGTCATTTTATTTTTTAAGTTTTTTTCATGGAGTCTTTTGGATTTTTTAAGTACAATATCATGCCATCTACAAATAAGGACAGCTTTAATTCTTTTCCAATTTGGGTTCCTTTTATTTCTTCTTGTTTTCTAATTGCAATTGCTAATACTTCCAGCTAGTACTATGTCAAACAAAAATGGTGAGAGTGGGCATCACTGTCTTGTTCCTGTTCTCAGAGGAAATGGTTTTATTTTTTGCACATTGAGTATGATGTTAGCTTAGGGTTTATCATATATAGCTTTTATCATGTTGAGGTATGATGATTCTATTCCCACCTTGTTGAGAATTTTTATCAAGAAAAGGTATTGGATTTTATCAAATGCTTTTTCTGCATCAATTGCTATGACTATGTGATTTTTATCTTTCAACTTGTTTATGTGATGTATCCCATTTATTGATTTGTGGATATTGTACCATCCTTGCGTTCCTGGAATAAATCCTACTTGGTCATGGTGTATGATCTTTGTGATGTTCTTCTGGAGTTGATTTGCTAGAATTTTATTGAGGATTTTGGCATCTATGTTCATGAGGGATATTGGCCTGTAATTCTCTTTCATTGAGTTGTCTTTATCTTTATTTTACCTTGGGATTAGTGTTCTATATTCTATTTTCATCTTTCCTTTAACATCGTTTTACTCTATCTCAGCTCTACCTTTCTGTCATCACTCTCTTCCTAACTTTTTTCTCTTTTGGTGTCCTGTATCTCTTAGCTTTTCATGCTTTAAATTTTCCCTGTTCTTCCTTTTTGCCTCCTGTTAAAATTTCACCCTACTTATATATCTAATTTCCAATCTCCTGCTCCAAGTCCATTCACACCTCTCTCTTTACTGTCTTAACTATGCAAAAAAAATGTTTGTCTCTGTCCTTTAGTTGTTGTGTGCTTGAGTGTTGATCATATCAAATTTTTATAATTTTTTGTGAATTTTTTCCCGCATATTTTTTTTGTTTATTTGTCTTGTTTACTTTGTCTTTGTTTGTTTTTTTGCTTCAGTTTTCCCTCAACTTTCTTGAAATTGTTTACTGTAGTTGTATATTAATCTCCAGGTACTTGTTGCTGGCATTTTCTGGTATTAGTGACTGTTCTCTTGGCGTTTTCTCCCCATATATATAGTTTTTCCCCTTTTCTTTCTTAGTCTCTTTCTTTTCTCTATTACTTTTTTTTCTTTTCCCAATTTCATTTTGCCACTCTTTTCCCCCCATTTCCTTTTTTCTCTTCTTTTTTCTCTCCTATTCCATAATTTGCCATTCTCTGATGATCACCTTTATTGGGGGTTATTAATATTGTGAATACATTTAAGTTCAGTGCCTTGTGTGTTGTACCTGGTTGTGTAGTATTTTGTGTCTTTAAAACAACACAGGAGAGAGAGAACTACATAACCAACCATCTGGAGAAAAGAGATCATGGGACACAAAGAAACAGCCCGCATATGAAAGAAATGCAGGCATCACAGGAAAAGGAAGTAAATAAAATAGAGACAAGAAACCTGTTAGAGAAAGAATTCAGAGAAATGGTCATAACGTAGCTGGGAACCATGGAAGACAAATTCAACAATATGAGGAAGAACCAAGAGGAAATGAAGAACCAAGAAGAAATGAAAAATGACATTGCTGCTGTAAAGAACTCAAAAGAAAGCATCAAGAGTAGACTATAAGAAGCAGAGGAATGCATCAGTGAGCTAGAAAACAAGGTGGGAAAAATACTCAAGAAGAGCAGCTTCTAGGAAAAAAAAAGGAAAAAGCAAGAGGAGAGACTAAGTTAACTTTGGGACAACACAAAACAAAACAATATCTGCATAATAAGGGTTGCAGAAGGAGAAGAAACTGAGCAATGAATAGAAAACCTGTTTGAAGAAATAATGACAGAAGACTTCCTTGATATACAGAATAAAAAACCCACACAAATCCAAGAAGCTCACAGAGTCCCAAGCAAAATGAACGCAAAAGACCGACACAAAGGCACATTTCAACTAAATTGGCAAACATCAACGACAAAGTAAGAATCTTAAAAGTGGCCAGAGACAGAAAGTTACATGCAAAGAATCCCCCATCAGACTAGCAACTGATTTCTCAATAGAAACTCATCAGGCCAGAAGGGAATGGAATGAAATATACAGTCATGCAAAGAAAGGGTCTGAATCTAAGAATACTGTACCCAACAAGGCTATCAATCAAAACTGAATGTGAAATCAGGAGCTTCATAGATAAACAACAGACTAAGGGAATTTATCATCACCAAACAAGCAATGCAAGAAATGCCTCCTGTTTAAAAAAAAAAAAAAAAGAAGTGGACAAGGGACACGGGGATAAAGAATAAAAATGGTGACAAAAATGGTGACAAATAAGTAACTATTAATAATAACTTTAAATGTAAATGGATTAAGTGCCCCAATCAAAAGACAGAGGGTAACGGATTAGATAAGAAAACAAGATCCAGATATCTTCTGTCTACAAGAAACCCACCTCAGAAAAAAAGATGCACACAGACTGAGGGTGAAGGGATGGAAAAAGAAGAACCAGGCTAATGGAAATGAAAACAAAGCTAGGGTAGCAATACTTATACTTGACAAATTAGATCTCAAAGTAAAGGACATAACAAATGATAAAGAAGGCCACTTAATAATACTAAAGGGAGTAATACAACAAGAAATAACTCTGGTAAACATATACATAGCCAATACAGGAGCACCCAAATACATCAAAAAACTCCTGGAGGATATCAAGGGAGAGATCAACAGCAATATAATCATAGTAGGAGACTTTAATACCCCACTATCACCATTGGACAAATCCTCTAAAGAAAAAAAAAAACAGCCAAGAAATATTAATCCTAAATGACTCACTAGACCAGATGAAATTAAGTGATATCTTCAGAACATTTCACCCCAAAGACACAGAATATACATTATATTCAAGTGCACATGGGCCATTTTCAAAGATAGACCACATGTTGGGACATAGGCAAAGTCTCTTCAAATTCAAGAAGATAGAAATTATATCAAGCATCTTCTCAGATCACAGAGGCATAAAACTGGAAATCAACAATAAAAACAATCCAAAGAAATTAAACACATGGAGACTAAACAGCATGCTATTAAACAATGACTGAGTTACCAGAGAGATTGATTAAGAAAAAAAAAAAAAACAACAACAACAACAACATCATGGTAACAAATGACAATGAAAACACAACAATCCAAAATCTATGGGACACAGAAAAAGCACTCTTGAGAGGGAGGTTCATAGTTCCACAGGATTTCAACAAAGGAGAAACAATGGTAATAAATTACCTAATCCAACAAGTCAAAGAGTTAGAAAGAGAGCAACAAGAAAAGCCCAGTGTAAGCAAAAAGAAAGAAATAATAAACATCAGAGGGGAGATAAATGACACAGAGACAAAAAAAAAAAAAATAAATAAATAAAAATAATAATAATACAAAAGATCAACAAAACCAAGAGCTGGTTCTTTGAAAGGATAAACATTAATGAACCTCTAGCCAAGCTCATCAAGGAGCACAGAGAGTGGACACAAATAAACAAAATCAGAAATGAAAGAGGGGAAATAACAATAGACCCCACAGAAATACAAAGGACTGTTACAAAATACTACGAACAACTCTGTTCCAACAAACTGGACAACCTGGAGGAAATGGACATATTCTTAGAAAAACATAACCTTCCAAAACTCAATCAGGAAGAATCTAAACAGCTCAATAGGCCGGTAACTATAGAAAAAATTGAAACAGTGTTCAAAAAACTTCCAGCAGACAAAAGCCCAGGGCCAGACAGCTTCACGGGGAAGTTTTACCAAACATTTAAGGAAGAACTAAAACTTATTCTCCTCAGATTATTTTAAAAAATTCAAGAGGAAGGAACACTTCCAAACTCCTTCTATGAAATCAGCATTACCCTAACACACAAACCAGATAAAGACAACACAATGAGAGAGAATTATAGGCCAATATCTCTCATGAACATAGATGCCAAAATCCTCAACAAAATTCTAGCAAACCGGATCCAGCAGTACATCAGAAAGATCATACACCATGACCAAGTAGGATTTATCTCAGGAATGCAAGGATGGTACATGATACATCACATAAACAAATTAAGAGATAAAAATCACATAGTCATAGCAATTGATGCAGAAAAAGCATTTGATAAAATCCAATACCTTTTCTTGATAAAAATTCTCAACAAGGTGGGAATAGAATCATCATACCTCAACATGAATATGGCAATGTAGCAGGATATAAAATTAACATCAGGAAATATATGGCATTTCTGTACATCAATAGTGAACTTACAGGGAGACTAAAAAAGCAATCCCCTTTACCATTGCACCAAAAAAATTAAGATACCTCAGAATAAATTTAACTAAGGTGGTAAAAGACCTATATGCAGAAATCTATAGAACACTGAAAAAAAAAGATAGAGTAAGATATAAACAGATGGAAGAACATACCATGTTCATGGATTTGTAGAATCAATATAATTAAAATGTCCATACTACCCAAAGCAATCTATAGATTCAATACAATACCCATTAAAATACCAACAGCATATTTCACAGACCTAGAAATAACTGTCCAAAAATTCATCTGGAATAAAAAGACCCTGAATAGCCGAAATCGGTTTGGCTCAGTGGATAGAGCGTTGGACTGTGGACTGAAAGGTCCCGGGTTCAATGCCAGTCAAGGGCATGTACCTTGGTTGAGGGCACATCCCCAGTAGGGGGTGTGCAAGAGGCAGCTGATCAATGATTCTCTCTCATCGATGTTTCTAACTCTCTATTCCTCTCTCTTCGTCTCTGTAAAAAAATCAATAAAATATACCTTTAAAAATAAAATAAAATAAAATAAAAAGACCCTGAATAGCCACAGCAATCCTGAGAAAGAAGAATAAAGTAGGAAGGATCTTAATACCAGATTTCAAGCTGTATTACAAAGCCACTGTTCTCAAAACAGCCTGGTACCTGCACAAGAACAGACATATAGACCAATGGAATGGAATAGAGAATCCAGATATCAACCCAAACTACTGTGCTCAATTAACAGTAGACAAAGGAGGCATGAACATACAATGGAGTCAAGACAGTCTCTTCAATAAATTGTATTGGTAAAATCGAACAAATATATGTAAAAAATGAAACTAGATTACCAACTTACACCATACACAAAAATAAACTCAAAATGAATACAGGGTTTAAAGATAATATAGGAAGCCATAAAGATACTAGAGGAATCCACAGGCAACAAAATCTCAGACATATACTGAAAAAACTTCTTCACTGATACTACTCCTAGGGAAATAGAAGCTAAAGAGAAAATAAGCAAATGGGACTACATTAAAATAAAAAGCTTTTTCACATAAAAAGAAACCATCAACAAAACAACAAGAAATAAACCAAGATAGCGGCATAGGTAAACACCTATACTGCTCTCTAGCACAAGGATTTTAAAACTACAATTAAAAGACAAAATATCTATCACCCAGAACCACAGGGAAGTTGGCTGAGTGGAAGTTCTACAACTAAAAGGAAAGAGAAAAGAGCATTGAGACTTGCAAAAGCACTGAAAAGCTGAGGTAGGGAGGCATGTGAGTCGGGCTGGTGGTGGGCAATTGTATGTGCTGCTTTTTTTCAACCTGAAGGAAGACAAGCTCCTGATTATTCTGAAATCCAGTTTCTAGGGAGATGCGGAGGACCCAAACTCCTATGGGGAGATGCTGAACTGTCCGCCATTGGAACGGAAAGTAAGGGTGACTTTCTTGAAGAGGTGCGCCCAGCAATCATTTACTGTGCTGGGTCAAGCGGTGCAGGGCACAGGGACTTGAAAATGTGGAAATGCAGAAAAGGCTGACTGTCAGCCACTGCTGTTTGCCAAGCCCTAGCCTAGGGACTCCCTAAGAGTCAGACTCACACAATATACATACCCACCCAAGCCCCACACAGCTGCTTTTGCATATAAATGGCCTGTTCAATCACAGCTTAACTAAACAAACTGCAGCTCAGGTCAGCTCCAAAACCTCCAAACCACAAGTACAGAGGCGAAAACTGTAGTTCTTGCTGTAACTCTTGCTGGGTGGCCTCAGACAGTGGCTGACCTGCACCTCATTGGAGATCCAGAAGCTAATGTATCTAGTGGTCTGTGTGAGACAGCACCAGATTTCAACTACTCTCATAAGGGACACATTCGAGAGCCAGACACAGTGAGCACCAAAGCCCCACTGAAACAAGTCCTGCCCCATAAGCATGTCTCTAGCACAGCTATTTTTCCATTTTAGACACAGCGGATCCTCACAGCCAATTGGCCTGAAGGTCAGTTCCTCCCAGTGACACCAACAACAATGAAGAGGTAACTACAACAATGCTGTACACACAGTCCACAAAGGGGTGCACCAAGAGTGTCCACCTCAGGTAACTTGGAGGCTGATTCATTGGACCATATAGGACACCTAGCACACAAAGCCACCCTACCAACTCAGGGAAGCATCCAAAATGAGGAGAAAAGGAAACAGATATCAAAAGAAAGAAATGGAGGAAAACAAATGACTGGATATAGAGTTCAAAACCACAGTATAAGGTTTTTCAAGAATTTTCTAGAAAAGACCTATATTTTTAATGAGACCCTCGAGGAAAAAGGACCAACTAGAAATTAAACATACACTGACTGAAATAAAAAATATTATACAGAGACCCAACAGCAGACTAGAGGAACACAAGAATCAAGTCAAATATTTGAAATACAAAACAGTAAAAAACACTCAACCAGAAAAGTAAAAAGAAAAAAGAATCCAAAAAGTTGAAGATAGTGTAAGAAGCCTCTGGGACAACTTCAAGTGTACCAACATCAGAATTATGGGGGTGCCAGAAAAAGAGAGAGAGCAAGACACTGAAAACCTATTTGAAGAAATAATGACTGAATACTTGCCCACTTGGTGAAAGAAATAAACTTACAAGTCCAGAAAGCACACAGAACCCCAAACAAAAAGAATCCAAAGAGGACCACACCAAGACACATCAAAATTAAAATGCCAAGGGCAAAAACAAAGAGTGAATATTAAAAGCAGCAAGAGAAAAACAGTTAATTACCTACAAGGGAGCACTCATACAATTGTCAGCTGATTTCTCAACAGAAACTATGCAGGCTAGAAGAGAGTGGCAAGAAATATTCAAAGTGATGAATAGCAAGAACCTACAACCAAGATTACTCAACCCAGCAAAGTTATCATTCAGAATTGAAGGTCAGATAAAGAGCTTCACAGGTAAGAAAAAGCTAAAGAAGTTCATCACCTCCAAACCAGAATTATATGAAATGCTGAAAGGTATTCTTTAAGAAGAGGAAGAAGAAAAAAGTAAAGATAAAAATTATGAACAACAAATGCATATCTATCAACAAGTGAATCTAAAAATCAAGTGAATTAAAAATCTGAGGAACAGAATAAACTGATGAATATAATAGAATCAGGGGCATAGAAATGTAGTGGACTGATAATTCCTAGGGGGGATAGGTGTATGGGAGGGTGCAGGAAGAGACTGGACAAAAATCTTAAACCTATGGATGAGGACTGAGGAGGAGGAAAGGGCAGAGGATGGGGTGGGAACTGGGTGGAGGGAAGCAATGAGGGGGAAAGGAGAAACAATGGTAATAATGTGAACAATAAAGATTTATTAAATTAAAAAAAAAGAAGGAAAAAGAGGCTTAAAAGGAGGCTCTGAATTAGAAAATATGCTAGGACAGACAGGGGAAATGACTTACTTGTCTTGCATGGTGCCTGCTCCTGAGATGAAGGGGCCCCCAAATACCCACTAAGCTGCATTCTGACGGGACTGGACTGAATGATGAATAGATATAAAACCCCATAACTGGAATAGCCATTGCCTGGGTACCTGATACAAAACTCAGGCACGATTCTGGTGGGGCTTCTTCGTCAGTGGCAGATGACCAAGGCAAGCAGGGACACTGGAAGTCATGCAGGGGCCCCCATAGCCCATCACATCAGACCAGCTTCCCTTCTTACAGGTTACTTTTCTGGAAGATCATGGCCAGATTGGAAACAGTGTGTCTGGACTTCAGTCAGGCACCTGATAACATATCTCAGGATAAGCAAATGGAGATACATGGACCAGACTGAAGCACGTTTAGGGTAATGCAAAACCTGTTGAGTGCCCAGCATTGTTTTCTAGCATAGCCCATGTGTGGACCCAGACTCTGATCTTTATCATTGAAGCTCAGGCTGTGTCCCAAGTGCAATTTAACATTTCTATTAAATACTTGGCCAAAATGTATTGATGACATATTGGTTAAATCCAAGGACAATGTGCCCACCCCCATTCAGTGGACAGGAAGCTGTGAGTTGTGGCATGCAGCCTAATTAACGGCAGTGGCATTGGTGCTTGGGCCCAGGCTCAACTATATAACCATAACCCCTGGCTGTGCGGACTGACTCATACATGGCACAGCACTTGAGCTGGGCCAATGAGGAAAGACCTGGACATCTGTTGGATGGCTGAGGGAAATAATGCTCTCCGTCTCCTCACACCCCACATTCCCCAGATTGAGCTTTGCAAGGATATACCTCTGGTAACTCCTGGCAGTCACCTTGGGACTCTGAGGAGAGAGGCTTCTGGAGAATGGCACCAACCTGAAGTCACAGTTGCTACCCATGGCTTTTCAGTTACATGCACTAATAAATCTTTCTGTGTGTCTTAAAAAACAAACAACAACAGCAAACAACAACAAGAAAGCCCATTATATGGGAGAACATATTTTCAAATTTTATCACTGATAAAGGTTTAATCTCCAATATCTACATGAAGCTTATACAACTTAATAAAAGAAAGATAAATGATCCAATAAAAAATGGGCAATGTACCTAAATAGAATGTTTTCGAAAGAAAGACAGAAAGAAGGCCAAGAGACACATGAAAACATGCTCAAAGTCACTAATTACCAAAGATATGCAAATCAAAACGACAATGCGGTACCATCTCACACCTGTCAGAATGGCTATCATCAACAAATCAACAAACAACAAGTGCTGGAGTGCATGCAGAGAAAAAGGAACCCTCATGCACTGCTGGTGAGAATGCAGACTGGTGCAGCCACTGTGAACAGTATGGAATTTCCTCAAAAAACTAAAAATGTAACTCCCATTTGACCCAGTAATCCCACTCCTAGGAATATATCCCAAGAAACTAGAAACACCAATCAGAAAGGATATATGTACCCTTATGTTTATAGCAGCACAATTTACAATAGTTAAGAATTGGAAACAGCCTAGTTGCCGGTCAGCAGATGACTGGATCAGAAAATTGTGGTGCACCTACACAATGGAATACTATGTTGCCATAAAAAAGAAGGAATTCTTACCATTTGCAGCAAGTGGATGGAACTGGAGAACATTATACTAAGTGAAATAAGCCTGTCAATGAAAGAAAAAATACCTCATGATCTCATTCATTTGTGGATAATAAACAGCATTATAAACTGATGAACAAAAAGGTAGATTCAGAGACAGTAAAGCATCAAACAGACTGTCAAATTACAGTGGGAAGATTAGGGAGAGGTGGAGGAGATAAGAGATCAACGGAAGGACTTGTATGCATGCATATAACCATAACCAATGGACACAAAACACTGGGGTGTGAAAGCATGTATGGGGGGCAATGGTAAGATATGTACATTTATAATAACTTAATAAAAAATGGGAAAATATACTTGCAAGTGAAATAAGAAAAGAGAGAGTGCTGATACCATAAATGTCTTTGGGCATTTATAGTGAAAGATACAAATAAGATACAAATATTTCTCTCCTTCTATTCCAAGGAGAGAAATAGAATATCATTATAGTTAGAACAGTCTGAGTTTCAGACATTTCTCCAAAAATTACCCAAATATATATGTAATCTTTCTTATATTTTGTTCTTTGGATTTTTTTAGATCAGCAAGACAAACAACACATGATAATGATTTTTTTTTCAGTCTATTCATTTTTTAAATGTATCTTTATTGTTGAAAGTATTATAAATATCCCTCTTCCTCCACATTGAGTACCTCCACCCTGCCCCCTCGGGCCTACTGCACTATTGTGGGTTTCCATGTGTTATGCATATATGCATATAAATTATTTGGTTAATCTCTTCTCTACTCCCCTCCCCCATTCCCTCTGAGATTCATGAGTCTGTTCCATGCTTCATTGACTCTGGATCTATAATTTTTAGCATTATAATGATTCTGGATGGTCAGGAAGCTCCTTTCATCTGGCCTGATATTTCCATGTAGAGACAACTTTCTTGGGATAATCCTCAAAAACCAATCAACAAAACCAAAGGAATGATTTACCTGATAATTTTTCTTGGACAAAGGAGCTGAGCTCTGTTTTTTTCTTTGTTCTTGATGTGCCTGACTACAGACAAAATACCATCTGGTATACTTTTTAAAAGAATAGTAAGCTCAGTAGGTAAACTTTGTCCTGGAGTTTAGCATTTCTTGTTCCTAATTCTATTACGTAGAATGAGGTAAAGAGAGTATTAGAAAAGTCATTTGGGTGTGAATTTATTTACTCAGTAATAAATTTTATATTAATATTTATCTGTGTGACTCCTATAACTTTCAAGTGGTACTAAAATTTTGTGAGGAAGAGAGAAAATATTTATTAGTATTCTTATAAAACCTAAACTTATTAGGTAGTTACTATATATTTCAAACAAACATTCTTTCATTTAAATTTCAAAATAAATTTCTTAGATAAAGTATTCTTACTTTACAAATCAAAAACTTGAGACTTAAAGAGATTAAATAACATTCAAAGCTGCATGGCTAGAAAGTTACTGCCACCAAAGCTCATACTCTTTTTTTACTTTAGTATAAATATCAAGAGATGTGTAAAATCATTAATATTTTTGGAGTGAGAGGTAGAAGAAAAGAAGTTTGTTATTCTATTCCTATTTGATATTTTCTATGCAATCAATTTTCCTTTGCCTATTTGTGTCAAAGTTTTCTAGGCATGTGGTATGTTCCTATGAAGGAGAGAATCCTTCCTTCAATTTCCTACATCCTCTCATTACAAGACACTCCAGCTAGTCTCTTGTCTTCTATCTGAAAGCCTCTGGAGATCATTTCAAACAATGAAAGCAATGGTTCAAGATAGCAATAGTCATTGCAGATATACCGTATTTTCCGGCATATAAGACGACTTTTGAAACAAGTAAAAAGCCTGCTCAGATTGGCCAGAGTCAGAGAGGCGGTCTATTAAAAAAAGAACTGATGTTGCCTCGGAAGTGGGGGGTAATCTTATACAGCGAATATAGGCCTAAACCTATGTTTTAACTGTAAAATTAGGGGGTCGTATTATACGCCGGAAAATATGGTAATAAGGTAAGTGAAATGATGAGAAGCATTGAATTGGCAGGTTACTTCCTTATCCTCTATGTACAAAAGGATATCAAGAATGTAAAGGGCAACATGTCCCTTTATTCCAAAAGGAAGAAAAGCGATGACATTAGATAAAATTATCATATCAAAAACAAGGGCCTCAGACTAAAAAAAAAAATATATTGTTATTTTCATAAAAATCCTTAAATTGAAGTGCCATCTCAAGTTTTCAACATAAAACATGCACATAGAAGCAGTAATGTGATGCTCCATGACAAATCAGTTGAATTACATGGTAGTCTTCATATCTTCCCATGAAGTAAGAACCACTTATTAACTTGCTGCTATTGTACCTGCCAGAAAATTTATTGTCAAGTACTTGTCAGTAGAAAGAAAAATCTACATTTTCTATGCACTCTCAGTGGCACTGGCATTTACTCTGAGTAAATATAACATGGATTGGCTCAGTACAGCTCAGGATGACAGACATGACATTTACTGCTGGCATATTTTAACCAATATTGTGATGATAAGGTCTTAGATGTCTCATTGAATTGATTAAATGTAATATCAAAGTTAATGGATATTTACTTTTTTGCTAACTCCTAAGAAGGAATAAATTAAAGGACTGTCTGTTGGTGTACTTTGAGAAAGAAAACCAAGTGAATAGAAATATATTTTTTCCAATTTCCCTAGATAATTCTACTCATTGGTAAGCTTATATTTCCTTTTATGTCTGTCAATTTGTTAGTGCAAATCAAGTTATTTCTTACTTCCATGTGATCTTGAAACATTGTTTATTGTTTTTAATTAGTAATAAATAGAAAAATTAAATATGCTTAAAAAGAATGAAGTTTTCTCTTAATTTTGCTTTCGCATTTTCTCTTACTCCCTTCCCTTCAAAATACACATTTTTGTAATATGATATATATTTTAAACATTTCCCCTACAGATATTACACAAATATTTTGATAATCATATTAATTTATTTTTAAAGAATATATGTATATACATACATAATTATATATATGCATATATATATATATGTATGTATGTATGTGTGTGTGTGCGCGTATTATTAATTTAGCCCTTTCATAGTAAGCATTATATGTCTATATTATAATGTAGATTACATGTTAGGAAATATTTTAATTATAGTCTTAGTCAATGGATAGGAATAAATAAAACTGATCTCTCCATTCCATTTAAATTTTCATTAAAATTTATAAAACCATCATAACTATCTTATAGCTTTAATAAATGGGAAGTTAAAAAATGTGCTTTTTTCATAGTTGTGGTCATAACATGGTTCCCAGCAGTTATAGTTGCCTCTGCCTCTGACAATTCCCTCTCTCATTGACATGGATGATGTATGTTGTATACCTGTCTGCACCTCATCTTATGCTCAAAATAAAATTAATATAAGTGTCTTTCTTCCAAAGTACTTTGAACCCATGGTCTTGTCTCCCTGAGGACATAAGCAAACTAATCCATTATTTCAGTGGTCCTGGATATATTAACAAAATAAGATTGATTCTCTGTCCAGATCCATTAGCTGTGTTGATGGTAGTCCTTTAAATACTTTCTTGGAATATTTAAGACCAAAGATATATGTCCAATAGCCAGGAAACAATGTGTTCTTCCCATGGACAGAACACTGTAGTAGGTACAGTGAGGAGGGAAGGGATTGCTCCCAATTATTAAGGAGATTTTCTGGCCAAGAGAAATTGATTTTGTAGTTTTTAATCTCCATTTCATCTTGTAGATATAGTTTAAAATACAAGGATTACTTAAGATGTTCTAAAAAAAAGTAACTAAATATATACTGTTGATATACTCTCCATGTAATATCAGCATCTTTCCTTTAACCTTTTACTTTATATACAAACTTATTTTGTTTTAGCTTGTTCTACATTAACCCTTTAAAAAGCACAGAAAAAATACAGAAAGCTTTAAATCAGTTTATTTGATCTCATTATCCTTTCAGCTTTTTCCTCCCCAACACAGAGGAATCCAGATTTGTGACTCATCTTTATTTCTGTATGCCTTGTAAAAGTAATATATTTTTCTATCATTTAGTTTATCTCCCTTTTATCAATACATGTGATTTGCTAATAATAGAACAGAGCACCAACAAGCACCAATTATTATGCTATGACATATAAACAGATGGTGCCTAGAAAGCAAACACCTGCAAGCCATCTGTACAACAGTGAATCCAGTAACTGAATTGGAAACTAGTAATAATCTGAGCCAAAATATCTGCACTCCAAACTGCTTGGTTGAAGCTGATAGACTGAAAATTATAAATATATTTCACCTTACATGCCAACTCTGAACACCTGGTAGTGGTTGCCTGGAGTGCTGTGCAGAGAAGAAATGTGAAACCATACAAATACTCACTAGGAAAGGATATCATGATTGAATAGATAGGGCTATGGCCCTGGGCGTGAAGTATTGAGAAACTTGCAAAAGTTTTCATTCCTGAGCTAAGCAGAAGTTATAGATAAGGAAGTTAATTTACATAAGTCAAGTCAGAGTCATGACTTCTGATTGTGTGTGTGTGTGTGTGTGTGTGTGTGTGTGTGTGTGTGTGTATTCTACAATTTTGAAGTTTAGGAAAATATTTGATTTGTTATATTAGCTCTGTTTGATTATTGGAAATTATCTTACATTTAAATATTCATGAGTTGTGTATATGGGCATACAGTATACACACGTGTGTTTAATGACATTAGAAAATTAACTTAAATCCTCTGAACAAATGAGCTGTCATATAACAGCATTTTTATTAAGTTTAGGAATTTTGTTCTTTAACAAGGCAGCTACATCTAGCAACTATGATTCCTCTGTTGCCCTCACTGCTCCAACTCATAGAAAAAATAAAAATAAAAGACACACATAAATTGGGCAAGAAGAAGAAAAAGATAGATATAGGAGGATAATAGGGGATAAGAAAATGGTGACTCACCCTAACTGGTTTGACTCAGTGGATAGAGTGTCAGCCTATGGACTCAAAGGTCCTATGTTTTATTCCAGTCAAGGGCATGTACCTTGGTTGCCTGCACATCTCTAGTAGGGCATGTGCAAGAGACAGCTGGCCGGTGTTTCTCTCTCATTGATGTTTCTCACTCTTTATCCTTCTCCCTTCCTCTCTGTAAAAATATCAATAAAATATATTTTAAAAAATAGTGACTCTAGGTAGAAGGAAAAGGGGAAGTAATGTAGAATAAGGGGAATTTGTGGGAGACCTTTTGAAGCCCCAGTGAGTGTTTACATAGGACTATCTTCCCAAGAGAAAAGAAAAGAAGCTCAATACCTCATAGAGGACGGGATTAGAAGTAGAAACTTCTAAAATAATAGTTGTAAAAGATAAAGTTGATCATAGCACCCTGCTTTTATTTATATAGCTACAGAATTGCATGACACTTTAATTAGTTCTTTCTACAATATGTTTCCTAGAGAATTATAAGATACATTTTTTATACTTTATCCTCATGTGATACCGTGCTGGCAAGGTACCTTCATAATAGGTTTATAGCAGCCTAAGGATTGTAAGATATAACACCTGATACTACACTAGTGCACTCAGAGAGTTTCAAACAAGATGAACCCAAAGTGGCCCACACCAAGATACAACATCATGACAATGCCAAAGGTTAAAAAGAGAGAGAGGATCTTGAAGGCAACAAGAGAAAAACAATTTGTTTCCCATAAGGCTATCTGCTGGTTTTCATCAGAAACTTTATAGGTCAGAAGGGAATTGCATGAAGTATTCAGGGTAATAAAAATCAAGGATCTGAAATCAAAATTACTATATCTAGCAAGGAAATCATTAAAATTAGATGTTGAAATAAAGAACTTCTCAGACAAAAAAAAAAGAAAAAAAAGCTAAATGAGTTTATTATCACCAAACAAGCATTGCAAGAAATATTAAAGGGACTGCTACAATAACAATAAATATATACAGAGAGAAGCATAGGAATAAAGAACAAAAATGGCAATAAATAATTACTTATCCATAATAACTTAGTTTTTTTTTTTTTTTTTTGTGTGTGTGTGTGTGTGTGTGTGTGTGTTGTGTGTGTGTGTATGTGTGTGTGTGTTTCTGTGTGTTTTAATCCGCATCCAAGGATATTTTTCCATTGATTTTTAGAGAATGGAAGAGAAAGGAAATGAGAGAGAAATATTGATGCAAGAGAAACACATTGATTGGTTGCCTCTTGCACATGCACCAATTAGGGCATGGACCAGGGAGAAGCCTGCAATCAAGGTATGTGCCGTTGATTGGAATCAAACCTGAGATTCTTCAGTCCACTGGCCGATGCTTTATCAACTGAGCCAAACTGACAATGGCTCAATAATAACTTTAGCCGAAACTGGTTTGGCTCAGTGCAAGTTGGCCTGCAGATTGAAAGGTCCCAGGTTCAATTTGGGTCAAGGGCATATACCTTGGTTGCAGGCAAATCTCGTGTAGAGGGTGTGTAAGAGGCCGCAGATCGATGTTTCTCTCTCATTGATGTTTCTAACTCTCTTTCCGTCTCCCTTCTTCTCTGTAAAAAAATCAATAAAAATATTTTTTAAAAAGGTATAGGGTAGCTGAATGGATGCAAAAACATGACCCAATTATATGTTATCTACAAGAGACTCACCTCAGAACATAAGACTCACACAGGATGAGAATGAAGGGGTGGGGAAAATTTTTATTCATGCAAATAGAAACAAACAAAAGCTGGGGTAGCAATATTTATATGTGACAATATAGATTTCAAAATGAAGTTCAAAACAAGAGACAAAGAAAGCCACAACATAATACTAAAGGGATTGATCCAACAAGAGGATATAATCCTGGAAAATATATATGCACCCAATATAGGACCACCTAAATATATAAAAAAAGCTTCTAGATGACTTTAAAGGAGAGACCAAAAGCAATACAGTCATAGTAGGGGACCTTAACACCCCACTGACTTCACTGAATAGACCTTCCAGACAAAAATTAACAAGGAAATAGTGACTGTAAATGACACACTAGATCAGATGGATTTAATTGATATTTATAGAATATTTCATCCTAAGAATATACATTCTTCTCAAGTACATATGGGTCATTTTCAAAGATAGACCACATTTTAGGGCACAAATCACATCTCTACAGTTCAAGAAAATTGAAATAATATCAAGCATCTTCTCAGATCACAGTGGAATGAAATTAGAAATCAACTACAATAAAAACACTCAAACACATGGAGACTAAATAGCATGTTATTAAACATAGACTCTGTTACCAATAAGATCAATAAATAAATAAATAAAACTTTCTGGATCTATGGAATCCATAAAAACGTTTTTAGAGAAAAATAATAAAATCTGAATAAATAAAAATAAATAATTAAATAAAAACTTCCTAGAAACAAATGAAAATGAATTCACAATAATCCCTAATCTCTGTTACAGAGTAAAAGTCCAGAGAGGGAAGTTCATAGTACTACAGGCCTACCTCAAGAAAGAAGAAAAATTATTAATAAACTATTTAACCCCAAAACTTAAAGAATTAGAAAGAGAACAACAAGAAAAGCACAGAGAAAGTAGAAGGAAGGAAATAATAAAGACTAGAGGATAAATAAAGAAACATAGAATTAAAAAAATACAAAAGATCAATTGAACCAAGAGCTGGTTCTTTGATGAAACTTTAGCCAGACTCATCAAGAAATAAAGAGAGAGGACCTAAATAAAATAAGAAATGAAAAAGTTGAGCTAACAACTAACTCCACAGAAATACAAAGGATTATTAAAAAATCCTGTGAACAATGATATTCCCACAAACTGGACAATGGAAAAATTCATAGAATAATACAATCTTCTAAAACACAGTCAAAAGAATCAGAAACCCTAAATAGACTGATAACTGATGAAATTGAAACAGTAAAAAGTCTCCCAACAGACAAAAGCCTTGGTCCAGACAGCTTCACAGTGGAGTTTTACTAAAGATTCAAAGAACAGCTAAGACCTGTACTCTTCAAACTACTCCAAAAAATCCAAGAGGAAAGAATACTTCCACCCTCTTTTTATGAGACCAGCATTATCCTTATTCCAAAATCAGATAAAGACACTACAAAGAAAGAAAATTACAGGCCAATATACCTAATGAACATAGATGATAAAATCCTCAATAATATATTAGCAAATCAGATCCAGCAATATATTAAAAAGATCATACACCACGAAAAAGTGGAATTTATTCCAGGGATGCAAGGATGGCACTATTTTTGCAAATCAATAAATACAACACATCACATAAACAAATGAAAAGACAATAATCACATGATCATACCAATAGACACAGAAGAAAAAAAACATTCAACAAAATCCAACACCCATTCTTTATTAAAACTTTCAGCAAAGTGGGAAAAGAAGGATCATACCTCAACATAATAAAGGCTATATATGACAAAACTACAGCCAACATCATACTCAAAGGGCAAAACCTAAAACTATTTCCCCTAAGAACAAGAACAAGACAGGGATGTCTGCTTTCACCACTCTTATTCAAAATAGTACTGTAAGTTCTAGACACAGTAATCAGACAAGAAGAAAACATACAATGCATACAAACTGGAAAGGAGGAAGTAAAAGTGTCATTATTTGCAGATGGCATAATAAATATAGGAAACCCTAAAGACCCCACGAAAAAACCACTAGATTTAATAAATAGATTAGGCAGTGTAGCAGGATACAAAATTAACACCCAGAAATCAATAGCATTTTATACAACAATAATTAATTCTCAGAAAGGGAAACTAAAAAAAAAAAATCCCATTTACCATTTCAACAAAAAATTAAGATACTTAGGAACAAACTTAACCAAGGTAGTAAAAGACTTGTAACTCAGAAAACTATAGGACATTGAAAAAGAGATGGAGAAAGATGTAAACAATTGGAAGACTATACCGTGTTCATGGATTGCACCCATGGTAGAATTAACAACATTAAGATACCCAAAGCAATGTATAGATTCAATGAAATCCTGATTAGAATGACATATTTTACAGCTCTAGAAGAAACACTCCAAAAATGTACATGGAACCAACCAAAAAAAAAAAAAAAAAGATTCCAAAGAGCTACAGCAGTCTTGAGAAAGAACAAAATTGGAAGGATCACAATGCCAGATATAGAGTTATACTATAAAGCTACTGTGCTTAAAACAGCCTTTTACTGGCACAAGAACAGGCATATAGATCAATGAAAGAGAACAGAGACCCCAGAAATGGATCCAAGCCATTACACATAATTAATAATTGATAATAGCATACAATGGAGTCAATACAGTGTCTTCAATAAATGGTATTGAGAAAACTGTACAGATAAATCCAAAAAACAAACAAACAAAAGGAAACTAGACTATCAACTTGCAGTATACACAAGAATAAACTCGAAATGGATAAAAGATTTACATATAGATGTGAAACCATAAAAATCATAGAATAAACCATAGGGTGCAAAATCTCAGACATCTCTTATAGAAATATGTTTACAGATACATCTTCTAGGGCAAAGGAAACTAAGGAGAAAATAAACAAATGGGACTACATCAAAATAAAAAAGCTTCTGCATAGCAAAAGAAATCATCAACAAAACAAAAAGGGAGCCCACTAAATGGGAAAACATATTTGGCAATTATACAGCTGATAAAGAGTTCATATACAAGTTATATAATGAACTTATACAACTTAATAAAAGGAATGAAAACAATCAATCTTTTAAAAAATGGGCAAAGGACCTAAATAGGCATTTCTCCAAACTGGACATACAGATGGCCAAGAGACATATTAAAAAATGCTCAAAATCACTGATCACCATTAAGATGCAAATTAAAATGATAATGCGGCATCACTTCACACCTGGCTATCATCAACAAATGACAAGTGTTGGAGAGGATGTGGAGAAAAGGGAACCCTACACACTGCTTGTGGGAATGCAAACTAGAAAACAGTATGGAGTTTCCTAAAAAAAAAAAAAAAAAAAAAAAAAAAATAGAATATGAAACTGCCATTTGACCTAATGATCTCTTTTCTAGAATTATATTCTAAGAAACTCAAAACACTAATCAGAAAAAATGTATGCAACCTTATGTTTATAGCAGCACTATGTACTATTCAGGAAATTTTTCTATATTTTAGTTGTAATTCCAATTGGTTCCTGGGAGCGTGTCCTTGCAGTATCCACTTACTCTGCCATCACTTTTAATCTCTCAATAATTATTTTAAATTTAAATATAATACAATTATCAATTAAAAGACAGAGTGAATGACTGAATAAAAAATAATCTGACAATGTACTTCCTACTAGAAACTTAATTTAACCTTAAGAATACACATAGATTAAAATATTTCCTACAGCCGAAATATTTTGGCTCAGTGGTAGAGCGTCGGTCTGCAGACTGAAAGGTCCCAGGTTCGATTCTGGTCAAGGGCATGTACATTGGTTGCGGGCACATCCCCGGTAGGGGGTGTGCAAGAGGCGGCTGGTCAATGTTTCTCTCTCATGGACGTTTCTAGCTCTCTATCTCTCTCCCTTCCTCTCTGTAAAAAATCAGTAAAATATATTTAAAAAAATATTTCCTACAAATGGTAACCAGAAGAGAATTTATATCAGACAACATAGACTTTAAGTCAAAAACTGTAATAAGAGACAGAGGTCATTATCTTATATAATAAAAGCCTAATATACTAAATGTCTAACTGTTTGAATGTTCGAACCAGTGCACTATGACACACACTGACCACCAGGAGGCAGACACTCTAAATGGTAGGTTAGCTTGCTGCTGGCCTCTGGCCAATCGAGACTGGGTGAGACAGGCCGGACATGCTCTGGAACCCTCCTGCGGTTCCTCTCTGGCCCTGATTGTACACCAGTGGGGACCCTCAGCCTGGCCTGTGCCCTCTTGCAATCCGGGACCCCTCAGGGTATGTCTGAGAGCTGGTTTTGGCCCAATCCTCTAGGCCAGACCAAGCAACCCCACACGTGCATGAATCCATGCACCAGGCCTCTAGTGTCATGATAAAAAGATAAATTCATCTAGAAGATATAAAAATTATTAATATATAAACACTGAACATAGAAGCACCTAATCATATCAAGTTAATACTAACAAATAAGAAGAAATAGACAATAAAATATTAGTAGAGTACTCAATATTGTATCAACAATTCATAAATCATCTAGATAGTAAACAATAGGGAAATAGTAGACTTCAACTATACTTTAGACCATATATACCATTTCATCCAAAAGCTGCAGAATGCACATTCTTCCCAAGCACACATGGATTGGTTTCCAACATAGATCATATGTTAGAATAACATATGAACAAATTTAAGAAGACTGAAGTAATACCAAGTACATTTTCCAACCACAGTCATATAGAAATTAATAACATGAATAAAACTAGAAAATTCACATACATGTAAAGATTAACAGGGACATTTAAAAATATCTAGAGACAAATGATATTTTGTCTCTAGATATTTAATAATATACTAAAACTCATGGGATGTAGCACAATCCATTATAAGAGGGAAGTTTATAGTTATAAACATGTACACCAAAAAAGGGAGAGAAAAGGGAAGGGAGGCCCGGGCCTGGAACTGGAAGGCCCTGATTGGCCCTGATCACCAGGCCTAGAGACCCGACCGAGCATTAATTTCATGCACTGGACCTCTAATCCAGTGTTTTTCAACCTTTTTTGGGCAAAGGCACACTTGTTTCATGAAAAAAATCACGAGGCACACCACCATTAGAAAATGTTAAAAAATTTAACTCTGTGCCTATATTGACTATATATAAAGTAATTCTCTTGAATAGGAATCAAATAAAAACAAAGAAAGTATTTTATAATTACTTTATTATGAAATATTAAGTAAACAAAGTAGTGAAAAATTATAAAATTCTTGTCTTGTCTGCACCTACGGCACACCAGGCAACATCTCGAACAGCGGTTGAAAAACGCTGCTCTAATCCATATAAAAGAAACCTGTAGTTTTATTAAAAAAAAAAAAAGTTTCCCTTTGCAACATGGTTGAGGGAACTAATTAAAATAAGCAAGACAGTTTCACTCCACCCACCTTTTGCTTCCATGTTTTCTGAGAAGCTGGATATAATTTTTTCTTTGTTCTTCTATGGCTATATTGTTGTTGTTGTTTTTTTTGCCTTTTGGTATGTCATATAATTTTTTCTTGATAATCTGGCATGGTGTACCAGGTAAAAAGAATTGCTATAAAGAATCTTTAGCAATGTGGTGCTGAGCTGTGAGGAAAGAGAGGCATTCTATAGTCCAATGATCAGGTACCAGTCTTTTCATGAACCAATGCAACTTCACAACTGTTTCTCAATTTTTCTCTCTCCACTTAGGTTAAACAACATGGTTATTTTGGCTGGAATTGGGCATTTCCCTTCTCCATATGCAAAGCTAAACCAGGTAGGGTTGGTTATTTCCTTTCCCCTTGTCACTTAGACCTTGATAATATCCCAGCAGGTTAAAGTCTGGTTAACTAGTTACCTTTCAGGACAGGCATTGTTCAAAACAAAGTGTTCTGGCATAATTCAAAATAGAATGCTTTCTTTTCCCTTTGCCAGAAGCCCGAGATGATTTTTAATGATATTTTCTATGGGAACTTGTTCAGACTCCTGGAGGTAGCTCACAATATTACAAGGGTTTCCCTATGACTGCCCCTTTGGAGTTTTTAACACTTAGAGTTGTCCACACAATCTTCATCAATTCATCAGTTATAGTTCAGGTTTCCTCCCTGGACACGAATTCCCATGGAGGTATTCTATCATGTCTCCGTATTTCTGTCTCTTTATTTTGGGGGGCTGCAGTTTACCCTGTGTTCTTACCTTTCCTATGAATCCAGATTTTTCAGCCCCTTTAGCTTTCTTCTTGCTGTTAGGACACAGTGGCAACTATTATGCTTTTGACATGTGGAATTGAAACTGGAAGTCTTAGGCATACTTATTTTTGTTAAAATAATATGATTATTCAAAAATAACTAAGGAGTGCTTAAAATAATAAAAAAATATTATGAGGTAATTTATATTTTCAGAAGAGATCTGCTAATAAGAACACATTCTGTGGATGATACAAAGCCAGAATAGTAAAGCCATGATTACATACCATCTGGTGCCCAGGCCAGTTTGTTCAGTGATTGGAGCTTTGGTCCATGGACTGAAGGGTCACGAATTCAATTCCAGTTGGGGATCAAGTGAGAGGCAACCAGTCAATGTGTCTCTCTCACACTGATGTTTCTCCCTCTGTCTCTCTGCATCCCTTCCACTCTCTCTAAAAATCAATGAGAAAAAAAAATATTCTCAGGTGAGGATTAACAACAAAAAAAGTTATTTAATTATGAATAGAAGACCAAAATCCATTAATTACACTACAGTGAACTACATCAACTGTGGATTTACATATGAAGAAGGTATAGGCTACATGTGAGGAATAACTGCCCATGATTTATAGGAGAGAAACTATGAGGGCTTGAACTCAAGCATCATGTTTCTAAATATATATATTGTTTAAATCATTCATTTTCTTTTCTTTATTTTTTCCTTATTTTTTATTAAATAATTATCTGTGTACATATCTTAGCATTGACCCCTCATACATATCCTCCCTCTTCAGAGTTTTGTGTCCATTGGTTGTACTTATATGCATGTATACAAGTCCTTCGGTTGATACAAATACATAAACATTTGCCAGATAGGAAATATTGGTTAAAATAAGACACTGACCCATAATCTAAATTGCATGTAAGGAGTATTTTAAAGGCAGAGAGAATGTTTAAGATATTAAAGAAACATTTATCTTGTTCTTTGACATTATAACATGGGCATGTAGCCATACTAATTGAGAAAAGAGAGCAAGGCTTTCACTACAAAAATGCCAATGGGCACCAAGAGAGAACCTAGGAGTCTTCTAAAATCTGCTCCCAATTTTTAAAACAAAGCAATTGGGAAAAAAAAATCTGTAGTTTCTCAGTATCTTCAGCCACTGTTGAAAATATTTTTTTGGTAATTTCTAGCTATACTACTCATGCAATTTATTTATTGGAAACCTATCAGTGTATATCTGAGGAACTATTTAAATTTATGTCCTTTAGTGTAATAATAGCTCTTATTACTTGGGCTAAGATTTACTTCATTTAATTTCACATTGATAGGAGTAAGGCATTTGAATTGATATGCATAGAATGTATTCTATGGACAAATAACGGAAGGGTCTGTTTAAAATGTGGGTATTAATGTATTTGAAATATCTGTGAAAATTGTTCACTTTAGAGGCAGAAATTACTATAGATATTAAGTTTCCTCTCAAAAACTGGTTTGGCTCAGTGGTAGAGTGTCGGCCTGCGGACTGAAGGGTCCCAGGTTCGATTCCAGTCAAGGGCATGTACATTGGTTGTGGGCACATTCCCGGTAGGGAGTGTGCAAGAGGCAGCTGGTCCATGTTTCTCTCTCATCAACGTTTCTAGCTCTCTATCTCTCTCCCTTCCTCTCTGTAAAAAATCAATAAAAATATATTTTTTAAAAAGTCTCTCTATACTATCTGCACACTCTTAAGTAGATCAGGCCACCTCTTCCTACAAATGACCAATAAAAGACTGATATACACTACTAGAGTTAGTCGTGATGACCTCCATATCTATTTACTAATAATTTGTGCATGACATATTTAAAACTTAATTAAAATATAATATTTAATTTTTTTCTTTATTTCTATAAAAACCTAAGAGAGTATAGCTTTTTTTGGAGGGTAACACATCCACCACCCTCCAAAAAAATAATATAATGTGCATATTATAAGAAAGAACAAGGCTAGATCTATGTAGTTATATGAATGGCAAAATACCAGATTTTAAGTAACCAATCTATTAATTTAAGCTATTTACTACTAATTTGGCTTAATTGCTGATTTGACATCTCTTTGGAGTTTAAAAAAATTAGAAATGTATATATATATATATATAAATTATTTTTATTAATGAAATGCAGGAGATTCAGTTAATATATATCAACATAACTAGAGAATCTATTGGCATTATTTAAAAAAATAATCATAGGTTTTTACAGAATAAATTAGTGGAATTTATATTTAATTCCATAATTAAACCAATTCATTATAAAAATATCTCTAAAGAGTTAATCTAGTTTGCTTGACTTGATGCAAACCAACCAGTGCTAAATAATTTAATTACTTTCAAAACACTTCTTACATATTTTTAAAGGCAGATTTACTATCTCTTTTATATGAATGTCAAATACTATACTTGTACTTCAGATATTGTATGTTAAAATTTTTTATATCTTTATGAGGCTTAATTATTTCTGAGAGTGTTTTTCAGATTTTATTTAAAGGTTTTGAAGAAAAGGTTCCTGTCCATCAAGATTTAATATAATCAAATTATACATGAAACTTTCTGGAGAAATAAGCAATTTCCCGTCATGCAAATATAATTAAGATAATTTTAAGAGCATGTGAAATGTCTAAATATTGTTACTGAACATTTTGGGTTTTAAATTTTTGCTTAAAACTAATACAAATTAAAAGTATTTAGTATCATGCTCAAAGTCAGTAATCATTTGAGAGATGCAAATCAAACCAACAATGAGATGCCATCTCAAACCTGTCAGAATGGCTAAAATCAGCAAGTCAACAAACCACAAATGCTTACCAGAGTGAGGATAGTAACCCTCATCACTGCTGGTGGGTATGCAGACTGGTGCAGCCACTGTGGAGAACAGTATGGAGTTTCTTCAAAAAAATAAAAATGGAACTCTCATTTGACCCAGTAATCCCACTTCTAGGATTATATCCCAAGAAAACAGAAACACCAATCAAAGAATATGTGTATCCCTATGTTCATAGCAGTACAATTTACAATAGCTAAGATTTGGAAACAGTCTACTAGTAAGTGCCCATCAGCAGATGAATGGATTAAAAAACTGTGGTACATCTACACAGTGGAATACTACACTGCAGTAAAAAAGAAGGAATTCTTACCCTTTGCAACAGCATGCATGGAACTACAGAGCATTATGCTAAGCTAATAAGCCCGTTGGAGAAATATAAATATCACATTATCTCACTCATATGTGGGATATAATGATCAACATAAACTGATGAACAATAATAGGTCTAGAGACAAGGTAGCACTGAACAGAACGTCCATCCTTAGAGAGAAGGCAGAGGAGAGGGGGATTAGAGATCAACCAAAGGACTTGTTGGACACAGATGCTGGGACAGTGAGGGCTTGCCCTCGGGGTGGGAGTGGCCAGGGGGGGTCAATTGGGGAAAAAGGAGACATGTAATACTTTAAACAATGAGAAAGAGAGAGAGAAAGGAGAGAGAGAGAGAGAGAGAGAGAGAGAGAGAGAGAGAGAGAGAGAGAGAGAGAGAAATGAGCCCAGCCATTGTAACTCAGTGATTGAGTGTTGGCTCATGTACCAGGAGGTCGCGGCTTGATCCTGGTCCGGGCACATGCCCAGGTTGTGGGCTCCATCCCCAATAGGGTTCTGTCAGGAGACAGACAATTGTCGTTTCTATCTCACTGTACTTCCCCCTTCCTTTATCTAAAATCAATAGAAAAATAATGAGAATGCTATATTTAAATTAAAAAAAAATAAAGAGTATGAGATCTACACTAGAGAGAACTGGAAATAGTAGGAAAGTGTGCCTAAAATAGGACAGAATTAAAAAGTTATAAATAATTGGATATGTCTTAGATTCTATCATAGAAATGCTTAGGAAGTATCCCTCTAGAAGTATGTAAAGGCGTACCTGCAAAGGTGTTCATCTGCAAAATGGATGGTATATAGAGCAAGAACAGAGCAGACTTTTTGGACCCCTTTGACAATCCAATATGGAGTCAGCCATGACAGTTATGTCAAGTGCTATGTCAAGGCTGAGGTAGAGGGGTGTAATGAGAATGCCCTTCAGAAGACCTAGAATTCCCAAAACCACAATCTAAATACTTGGATAAGGACTCCATCTGGACACCTATATGAATGGGATGTCCACCCATATGGGCAATAAGAACACAGAGCTCCCACCATCCAGTGCTTGTGGTTGGCCATACCATGGGTCACAGTCAGAGCTCTGGTGGACTTCACACCACCGGGTGTGTGCTGCCACTATAGCCACCTGATTTGAGACTCATGCCCACCTCTCTACCTACAGACACAGCCAGTGATTAAGAATTTGCTGTGGACACTGAGTCTGCTCGCTTCTATCAAGTAAGCTCCCCCTCTCTTTGTGTAACCTGCATGTGACTCTATTGATTTATTGGGGTGGTCTCCCCTAATAAACCTGGCATTGTGGAAAGACAAAAAAAGTATTTAATGATATAAATTTTATATCCATTCACATAAAACAAACATCAATTTCTGAAAAAAATTTCAATGACATGTGTTTCAACTGGCCTAAACATATGTCAAATAAATAAAAGGAGTAATGAATTTTTTTTACCAGAGAATAGAAAGCAAATTTGTTCTGAATATTTTTTGACAAAGAATGTCAAGTTTTGGCAGATGCGAGTGTTGGTTAGTCTAGTGATGGAAACCTTTCAATAAAGTTTCAGTTAATTATGCCTGTTTGAAGTGAAGGGCTTGCTACTGCCTTGATAACATATCCCCATTTGGATATTTTCAAGTTATTGGTATTCCGGAATGTTTATAAAGAACAAAGAACAATTTTGTATGTTTTTAAATTGATATTACTACTTGAGAGTCATATCATGTGTATTGCCTGTATAGTGCTAAAATGGCAAAATCAGAACTAGATAATTACATAAAATATGAAAATATCAACTATATTGCATCCAGTCATATCTTAGAACCTAAATTAATTTGAAAAAAAGGTTCTCTACTTTTGTTTCAATTGGACTCATTTGGAAGAGGAAACAATGCATAAAAATCATTGTGGGAGTGCTCAGTTTGAAGCAAGTCAGAACCAAAATGGCCAATATCTATATTCATGAATGACTACTATCTAAAAAAATCTTATTTTGGATACATATGTAAAGGAAGGTAATGCAGTTGTCAAGTTTATCTAACATTGGCATAAAAATAATATTTTATTAATTTTTACATCTTCTTCCAGCATTAAACTATATTACAGATAAGAAATTTTAATGGCAAACACCCATAACAGATATTTCCATTAGTAAAAAACCTGTTTGTGCATCCCTAGTAGCCCTAGAGGTGATTGAATTAAAAATAGAAAACTTGCCTTCTTATCAGATGTCTCCAAATAAAATGACCGAAAGAACAGAGAAAAATAGTTTTGAGGTAAACATGTGAATAGACATATATGAATGGGTATAAAGTATAAAGATATTTAAAACACCCATTATTGTCCATCATGAAAGAGGTACTGAACAACAAAGTAAATAAAATGCTTTGGCCAATTGATATTCATTAGCCATTATCACTGGTTACCCTAGAATGGAAAAAAAAAAAAAAAAGCTTATGAGCAGAGTGGCCCTGGGGGCAGAGATAGAAATGCATTAGGGCCTAACAACATTGACTCTCAATTACCAGGGCTGATTTAATTACTACTGCCTCTGAATATCTAATCTGTAAGCAATAGAGAGCAATAATGAGTCGTACACAGGCACTGTTCTTCAAAGATACCAACTACTTTGTATCAAGTTGACTAAACCAAACCATTTTTTTATACTGGAAGTAATGGAGATTAGTTGTCATAGAGATAGGCATATTTTCTGGATATAAGTTTGCTTTTCCTACCTGCAGAGCCTCAGCAAGTAGCACTATCTGGGAACTCAGAAAATACCTCATCCTCAACCACATATTTCAAAAAAACTTCCAAATAGGAGATCCATTAACAGTAAAAGAGGTATGGGAGTAGGTCCATAAATACAGAGTCTATTGGTCACATCACATAGTATATTATAGTATCCAGAGGTAACCACCCTCATAGAGTACTGAAAGTAATTCTAAAGTATAGATGAAGAAAAGTTTTGAATATGGTATATATAAACTAAATAAGAGACCTCTATATGATCCTGTGTATTTAATAGGAAGACTATATTGATCTTGGAATCAAATATTAGAAGCAGGATGAATTCATGTACTATAAATCTCAATGAACCAGTGGGGGGGGGGTTTGTGTTGTAATTGAAATTCTAGGCTTTTCAAAGTTAGTAGTTAGTGGTCCTGATCCAGGGACCATGGCAAGGATACTATCCTATATAATAAAATGCTAATATGCAAATAGACCGAATGGCAGAACTACTGTTCACTATGACACACACTGACCACCAGGGGGGCAGATGCTCAGCGAAGAAGCTGTCCCCTGGTGGTCAGTGCAGAATGCTGCTCAGCCATAAACCAGGCTCACAGCTGGCAAGAGCAGTGGTGGTGGCAGGAACCTTTTCCACCTCTGTGGCAGTGCCAAGGATGTCCAACTGACAGCTTAGGCCTGTTTCAGTTGGACATCCCCCAAAAGATCCTGGACTGTTTTAGGGTGCAGGCAAGGCTGAGGGATTACCCCCACCTCCTGCAAGTGCATGGATTTTGTGCACCGGGCATCTAGTTGAAATATAAGCCACATATGCAACAGGGCACTTTGAATTCTGTGTCCAAGAAACAACAGAAAACAAGAAGAGCCACAATAGTTGCAGGGAGAAATATGTGTGGAACACAAGTGATTCATCTGGTTGGCTCTTGGTACTTCTTTATTTCTCCCTCTTTTTTTTTTCTTGAAGAGAACTTTTATTGGGTGAACTACAGAGGCAGAAAAGTTATTCCTAAAAGAAGTGGACTTAGCAAACAAGTTATAGATATAAAAGAAGGGCCCTTGGAGCTTTGGAGTGAGGAAGCTAATGGTAATGGGCCTGGGGCATAAAAGGAGAGGGAAAGGCTTCTGAGAGGGCAAGTGCCTCCCTCTTTAAAAAAAAATTGATTCTTCAGAGATAAAGAAAGGGAGATGGAGAGAGAGAGAAACATAGATGTGAGAGGAGAACATCATTTGGCTGCCTTCTACATGCCCCCAACCTGGGACTGATCCCACAATCAGCAAGTGCTCTGACCAGGAATTGAACCAGAAGCCTTTTGGTGCATGGGATGATGCCTAACCAACTGAGCCACACTGACCGGGGAGACACTTGGTACTTCTTTATCCTATTGGAACTATGACTGAATGGACAGGTAAAGCCAATCCAGCCTGAAAATGATATGATTACCAAGGATTTTGAACTCTAAGAAATGAGGATTTGAATAACCACACACCAGGTGAGCCATAAAGGCTTACTAAGATGATACCTGAGAGTGGGAGAATTTAGAATCAGTAGTGGAAGAACAGGAAGATGAGTATTAACTGTGGCACCAAGATCAACTGTATTTATAGTGGCTGTAATGGTCTCATTATTCTCCCTCTTCTTTTTCCTCAGGAAGTATCATTCACATGAACCATGTATAAGCTGCTTCCTCAACCAGCATGGAAAAGTAGATCTGTGTGATGGAATGTGGCAGTCATGAAAAGGCACCCTTCAGGTCTCCTAGATTGGACACATAATTGACTAATGGTCCAAACTGCTGTAGTGCCAAATCAACCACCATTTTTGTACCAAGACCATACTTCCTAGCCAAAGAGTGAGCACAAAGGGGCACTAAGGCAGTATATGAGACTTCCCTAACAGGTTACTTTGGTTCAAGAGTGCCTTGTCAGCTTTTCTGAAAGTCTTAGAAGACTTCTCAATGATCATGCTTTCTTTCCAGTCTCCTTCCTCAGTTGTCATACCTGAATTGCATTGTAAATGCTCTGAGATCTTCCCAGCTATTCCGGTTACTTTCCCTAATACATTTATTGAACATTTAATCCTGGTTTCCATTAGTGACTCATAGTATCAGGATTTCTTTATCATTAATTTTTTTTTAGGGAAAAAAACAAATTTCAGAGGTTGAATATACAATATAATGAATATTAAACAGTAAATAATATAACCAACAATAAAATAGATTTTTTTCCTTTTCATTATGAAAAACAGTTATTAACCATTTTTTTCCTGATTCTAGTTCAACAGAAAATAGAAAATTTTCTTTCTAGAACAGAAATAGAAAACAGTTTTTATCAACTTATCTGGATATTACTTAATACTCAAATAGACTTCACCATTGTTAAGTGCAGGCTCATTTGTAGGACTGTATTGGTAAGCATTTAGAGTTTATTCTTTCTCTTACCCATTTAGACTCTCTGATAGGGTCTGAGTGTATTTACAAGAGGAACTTTCTATGCTGAATAGCTGTGCAAATTCTTATAGTCATATTGGTAATGACTGGTTGTCCTTGATTATCTATTCTTACCTTCTTTTAATGGTTACTCTGGTTTTTAGCTGAGTATATGGCTGCTTTGGATATGTATGGTTTTCTTATAAATTTAACTTTCCACAAAACCAATTTCTGGTGAAAGCTCTAAAAGTAGACATGTGTGCAAATTCTGGAAACTGTCTGAAAGAAACAAACGTATTCATTTTTGCCACTTACTGCTAACTTGAATTCAGACTGATGATAGTTCAATAAACCATATTTGAATAGTATGTAAAAATAAAATTCTAAGTAATCATAGCAACAACAAAGACAGAGGCCATGTCACTGGTTACTTAATGAGGTCACATCACCAGCCCTGCACTCATATCTCTATACTTCTTTACTAGTATGTGAGAGAAAAATACACTTTTTAAAAAAATATATATTTTATTGATATTTTACAGAGAGGAAGGGAGAGAGATAGAGAGCTAGAAATATCGATGAGAGAGAAACATCGACCAGCTGCCTCTTGCACAATCCCCACCGGGGATGTGCCCGCAACCAACGTACATGCCCTTGACCGGAATCGAACCCGGGACCTTTCAGTCCGCAGACCAACGCTCTACCACTGAGCCAAACCGGTTTCGGCCACTTTTGAGAAGTTGTCATTTTCAAACAAATTCAGTGAAAATTAATAAAATAATCAATATATAATTTTCTATGTGCCAATCAGCATAGAGGCCTGGTGAACAAAATTCATGCACTGAGAAAGGGTGTCCCTAAGACCAGCCTGCACCCTCTCCAATCTGGGACCCCTTGAGGGATGTCCAACTGACTGTTTAGGCCAGATCCCACCAGGCAGTCACCTAAATGGGCAATCAGACATCCCTCTCACAATCCAGGGCTGCTGGCTCCCAACTGCTTGCCTGTCTGCCTTCCTGATTGCCCCTAAGCACTTCTGCCTGCCAGCCTGATCACCCCCTAACCACTCTGCTGCCAGCCTGATTGATGCCTAACTGTTCCCCTGCAAATCTGCTTGCCCCTAACTGCCCTCCCTTCCAACCCTGGTCACCCCTAACTGCCCTCCCCTGAAGGCTTGATTGTCCCCAACTGCCCACCCTTGCAGACCTCTCAATCACCCTACCCTGCTGGCCTGATTACCCACAACTGCCTTTCCTTACAGGCCTGGATCCTCCCAACTGCCCGCCCCTGCTGGCCTGATAGCCTACAATTGCCCTCACTTGCAGGTATGGTACCTCCCAACTGCTGTCCCCTGCTGGCCATCTTGTGGTGGCCATCTTGTGTCCACATCGGAACAGAATCTTTGACCACATGGGGCAGCCATCTTGTGTATTAGAGTGATGGTCAATCTGCATATTACTCTTTTATTAGATAGGATAGAGGGCTGGTGCATGGGTGGGGGCCAGCTGGTTTGCCCTGAAGGGTATCCCAGATCAGGGTGGAGATTCCCTTTGAGCATGGGGAAGCCTGAGCGAGGGGCCTGTGGTGACTTGCAGGCCGGCCACCGCCCCCCCCCCGCCCCCAGAGACCCAAGTGGAGGCCCTGGTATCTGGAATTTAATTACCTTCTACAATTGAAACTTTGTAGCCTATAGTGGAGCTAAGCCTCCTGCTTGCTCCATGGCTGCAGCCATTTCTGTTGGAATTTATTTACCTTCTATAATTGAAACTTTGTAGCCTTGAGTGGAGACCTAGGCTGGCAAGGGCAGGCGGAAAGCTTGGCTTCTTCCATTGCCTGGGAAACCCAAGCTTCTCTCCTGCTCTCTGTGGCTGCAGCCATTTTGGTTGGGTTTATTTGTATATTTTCTCCTGATTGGCTGGTGGTCCTGACTAGTGGGCCTGGCTGGTGAATGTAGCAGAGGTATGGTCAATTTGCATATTACTCTTTTATTAGATAGGATTATTTAATTTAACTCTCAAAACAATTATTTTTGCTGGTTAGTCATATTAACCATATTTTACATAGGAAGAAATTGAGAGTTAAATTAACGGAATTGTTCACAACCACACAGTTGATAAGAAAACAGACAAGAAAACCAAGTACTAACAATTAATTCATGCATGGGGGGGTGTTAGTCAGCCAAGCCTTCACCCTCTCCAATATGGGACCCCTCTCACAATCCAGGACTGTTGGCTCCCAACTGCTTGCCTGCCTGCCATTGTGATCATCCCTAACCACTCCCCTGCCAGCTTTATCAATGCCTAACTGTTCCCTGCCAGCCCGATTGCCCCTAACTGCCCACCACTGACAGATTAGTCACACCTATCTGCCCTCCCCTGCCAGCCTGGTCACCCCTAACTGCAATCCCCTGCTAGCCCAGTCACCCCTAACTGCCCTCCCCTGCCAGCCTGGTTGCTCCCAACTGCCCTCCTCTGCAGTCTTGGTCCTCCCAACTGCCCCCCTGCAGGTATGGTTGTCCCAACTGCCCTTCCCTGCAGGCCTGGTCCCCCCCAACTGCCCTCACCTTCAGGACTGGTAGACCCCAAACTGCCCTCCCTTGAAGGCCCTCCCCCACAGGGCTGGTTCCCCCCAACTGCCCTACCCTGCAGGCCTGGGTCCCCTCCAACTGTTCTCCCTTGCAGGTCTTGTAACCCCTAACTGCCCTCCCCCGCAGGCCTGTTTGCTCACAACTGCCCTCCCTGGCAGTCCTGTTCCCTCCCAACTGCCCTACTCTGCAGGCCTGATAGCCCACAACTGCCCTCCCCTGCTGGACATCTTCTGGCAGCCATGTTGTGTCCACATGAGAGCAGCTATCTTTGACCACATGGGGGCAGCCATTTTGTGTGCTGGTGTGATGGTCAATTTGCATATTACCTTTTTATTATATAGAATTAATTCAATTATGAGAGAACTAAGTGAAATCACTTGGTTATGCAGATAACTGTCCCAGTATTTACACTCTCCTATAGATTCTATACATTGATGTAGGTTTTTGTTCCCACTGGCTTTGAGCTTGACCAGAGGGGAAATATTTTGCTTTTGTTGGCACTAATTATTTGCTTAGCTAGGAATTCTGTATTATTTAAACCCATCTCCATAGTATTTGCTTGATAATTTTTTCTATTTATTACTCAACTCTTGATCAATAAAATTCTGCTCAGTGGGCATTGCCAACTCATTTATTGAACATTTTTGTTTGCTAGTAAAAGAAGTATGCATATTAACTGTCAAAGTGAATAAAATGTAAGGATGGCATAATAAGGAAAATAAGTTGAAAAGACTCAATCAAATTCCATCTTTGCCTCTTACTACTGTGACACCTCAATTTCAAATTCCTTACTTGTTAAAAGAGATAGTTTTAGTTTTCTATTGCAGCATAACACATTATCACAGACTTAATGGCTTAAAACATCAGACATATATAATTTTATAGTTTGTAGGTGAGATTCTGAGCCTGATGTAGCTAGGTTTAAGTATAAGGTCATACAAGGCTGAAAGAAATTAAGGTGTAGAATGGTATATGTTCTCATATGAAATACCAAGCCTTTTCCAATCTCATATAAGTGGTTGGCATATTTCAGTTCTTTGAGGTTGTAAAACAGAGTTCACCGTTTCTTTTAGATTGCCAACAAGACCACTCTAGGTTCTCAGAGGTCACTTCCAAGTCCTTCCCATGGGATCCTATCACAATATAGCACTTTGCTTCTTCAAAATCAATAGAAGACTATCTCTCTGAAATCTTAATCCTCTTTTAAAGGCTTTCCTAATTTGGAAAGTATGGTAATTTCCATTTTGATTAACTCACAGTCAACTGATTGCTAATTTAACATTGAGAATGGTATTCTGTACTCACATCTCATCCACACTAAGTGAGGGGATTATCCAAGGTATGTTAAATAGTATGTGTAATCTTTTGGGTCTCTTCACTGCAGGAATAAAACACCAAACATATTAGTATTATCACACAATTATTTTTTAAAGAATGTAGAAATAATATTCAAAATATATTTGGTGAAACACAAGTACCAACCTTGTCAGAATGGTGGAAAGTGATAAGCAATATGGCAGTACCAGCACATACAATATCACTAATGCAATATCAGCTCTGGATGTATATAAAGTGATTAATATTGTACATGGCTGTTGCAAATTGAAAAATATTTGGTGGTTATTATCACTATTTTATGAAGTTTATCCCATATTTCTTGTAAATATTTTTCCAAATAATTGCTATTATTTAAATTAAATGTATTCCTATGGATGAATCAGAACCTAAAAAGGTGACATAACTTGTACATTTTGTGATTCTTAATTCAATTTGGAAAACAAATGTAAACATTTTTAGTAAAATTTAAACATCCTCACTACAGTATATGGTTCTCATTTGCTGCAACATTTGTAAGAGATGTTCACATTCTAAGAAAAAAATTCACTGAGAAACAGATTTGAATTTCAAACACTTTAATGGTACCTAAACTGGAACAAGTTATTGAGTTCAAGCATGAGCCCATATATTATATAACATTACCAGTCAACATACATTTACATTTCTCTACTTGTTGTCTATATGCATTTTTAAAAACAATCTATATATTCAGAGCAGTTTTAGGTTTATAGCAGAAATGAGTAGAAGCTGCTCTGACACATGCCTAGGTTTTCCCATTATCAGAATCCAGTACCATAGTGCTACATTTTTAAAACCAATGAAACTACATTGTACATCATTATTACCCAAAGTCCATACTTTATAATAGGGTTTATATATTAGCCCTGTACATTGTGTAGATTTGAACAAATGTATAGTGACATGCATCCACTATCACACAGAAGTACCACTGTCCTTAGAAACTTTTGTGTTTCACTTAAATATTCATTTCCACTTACTCTGGCAATCAGAAATTTTTGTGTATATCCCCAAAGTTTTGCCTTTTCCAGAATATCATATAGTTGAAACCATACAGTATGCAATATTTTCAGATCTATTTTTTTTAATTTGTAATATGTATTTGACTATTTGTCATATTTTTCATAGCTTGATAGTTTATTTTTTATTTATTTTCTTTCTTTTTTCCCCCTCCATTTTTATTAAGGTATTATGTGTGTACATATCTTACCATTGCCCCCCCCACTCCCATACATGCCCTCAAACCCCAGTGTTTTGCATTCATTGGTTATATTAATATGCATGCATAAAGTCATTCTGTTGATCGCTTACCTCCCCCACCTCTCCCTAACATTCTTATTGCAATTTGACACTCTGGTTGATGCTTTATTGCCTCTGTATCTATTTTTGTTAATCAATTTATAATGTTCTTTATTATCTACAAACTAGAGGCGTTGTGCACGAAGTTCGTGCATGGGGGCAGGATGGGGTGACCCTCAGTCCAGACTGCAAGCTCTCCAATCTGGGACCCCTCAAGGGATGTCCCATTGCCCATTTAGGCCAGATCCCACTGGACATCCCTCTCACAATCCAGGACTACTGGCAGCCAATTCCTTACCTTCCTGCCTTCCTGATTGCCCTTAACTGCTTCTGCCCGCCAGTCTAATCACCTCCTAACCACTCCCATGCCAGTCTGATTGGTGTCTAACTGCTCCCCTGCCAGCCTGTTTGCCCCCAACTTCCCTCCTCTGCTGGCCTGGTCACCCCTAACTGCCCTCCCCTGCATGGTTGATCACACCCAACTGCCCTCCCTTGCAGGCCTGGTCTCTCTCAACTTCCTTCCCTTGCTGGCCATCTTGTGGTAGTCATCTTGTGTCCACATGGGGTCAGGATCTTTGACCACATGGTGGCATCTATCTTGTGTGTTGAGTGATGGTCAATCTGCATATTATTCTTTCATTAAATAGGATAGAGGCCTGGTGCAAGGGTGGGGACCAGCTGGTTTTCCCTGAAGGGTGTCCCAGATCAGGGTGGAAGTTCCCTTGGGATGTGGGGTGGCCTGGGAGATGGGCCTGTGGTGGTTTGAAGGCTGGCCACACACCCTGAATAACCAAGGAGAGGCCCTAGTATCTGGAATTTATTTACCTTCTACAATTGAAACTTTGTAGCCTGGAGCAGAGCCAAGCCTCCTGCTCACTCTGGGACCGGCAGACATTCAAGTTTGGATTTCATTACCTTCTATAATTGAAACTTTATAGCCTTGAGTGGAGGCATAGGCTATCAAAGGCAAGAGGAAAACTTGGCTTCTTCCATTGCCTGGGAAACCCAAGCCTCTCTCCTGCTCTCTGTGGCTGTAGCCATCTTGGTTGGGTTTATTTGCATACTCGCTCTGATTGGCTGGTGGGTATGGTTTGTGGCTGTGGCTTGTGGTGTAGCGGAGTGATGAATAATTTGCATATTACTCTTTTAGTAGGTATGAGTGAGATCATGTGATATTTTTCTTTCATTGACTAGCTTATTTCACTTATTATAATGTTCTCCAGTTCCATTCAGGTTGCTGCAAATGGTAAGATTTCTGACTTTTCAATAGCAGCATAGTATTCCATTGTGTAGATGCACCATAGTTTTCTGATTCAGTCATCTGCTGACCAGAATATAGGCTGTTTCCAAATTGTAGCTATTGTAAATTGTGCTGTTATGAACATAGGGGTGCATATATATTTTCTGATTGGTGTTTCTAGTTTCTTAAGCTATATTCCTAGGAGTGGGATTACTGGGTAAAATGGGAGTTCCATTTTTAGTTTTTTTTGAGGAAACTTCATACTGTCTTCCACAGTGCTGCACCAGTCTGCATTCCCACCCGCAGTGCAAGAGGGTTCATTTTTCTCTGCATGCTCTCCAACACTTGTTGTTTGTTGAATTGTTGATGATGGCCATTCTGACAGGTGTGAGATGGTACTGCGTTGTCTTTTTGATTTGCATCTCTTTGGTAATTAGTAACTTTAAGTATGTTTTCATGTGTCTCTTGGCCTTCCTTCTGTCTTCTTTCAAAAACATTCTATTTAGGTCCATTGCCTATTTTTTTTTTATTGGATCATTTATCATCCTTTAATTAAGTTGTATAAGCTGCCTGCAAATGTTGTAGATTAAACCTTTATCAGTGATAACATTTGCAAATGTGTTCTCCCATGCAGTGGGCTTTCTTGTTGTTTTGTTGATGGTTCTTTAGCTGTGAAAAAGATTTTTATTTTTATGTAGTCCCATTTGTTTATTTTCTCTTCAGCTTACATTTCCCTAGAAGCAGTATCAGTGAATAAGTTCTTTTGGCATATGTCTGAGATTTTGCTGCCTGTGGATTCCTCTAGTATTTTTATGGTTTTCCGTCTTATGTTTAAGTCCTGTATCCATTTTGAGTTTATTTTTGTGTATGGTGTAAGTTGGTGATCTAGTTTCATTTTTTTGCATGTATGTGTCCAATTTTCCCAACACCATTTATTGAAAAGACTGTCTTAACTCCATTGAAGGTTCATGCCTCCTTTGTCAAATATTAATTGAGCATAGTGATTTGCGTGGGTATCTGGATTATCTATTCTATTACATTGGTCTATAAGTTTGTTCTTATGCCAGTACCAGGCTGTTTTGAAAACAGTGGCTTTGTAATACAGCTTAAAATCTGGTATTGATATCCCTCCTACGTTATTCTTCTTTCTGAAGATTGTTGTGGCTATTCAGGGTCTTTTTTTAAAAAAATTTTATTCCAGATGAATTTTTGGAGAGTTCTTTCTTGGTCTGTGAAATATGCCATTGGTATTTTAATGAATAGTACATTGAATTTATGGATTGCTTTAGGTAGTATGGACATTTTAATGATGTTGATTCTACAAATCCATGAACATGGTATGTTCTTCCATCTGTATACATTTTCCTCTATTTCTTTTTCAGAGTCCTGTACTTTTCCACATATGTCTTTTACCTCCTTAGTTAAGTTTATTCCTAGGTATCTTAATTTTTTTGGTATGATGGTAAATGGGATTGCTTTTTTAGTCTCCCTTTCTGTAAGCTCACTATTGGTGTACAGAAATGCCATAGATTTCTTGGCATTAATTTTGTATCCTGCTACATTGCCAAATTCACTTATTAAGTCAATTAGTTTTTTTAATGCATTCTTTTAGGTTTTTTATGTACAATATCATGTCATCTGCAAATAAGGATAACTTCACTTCTTCTTTTCCAATTTGTATGCCTTTTATTTCTTCTTGTCTAATTGCAATGACTAATAATTTCAGTACTATGTCAAACAGGAGTGGTGAGAGGGGGCATCCCTGTCTTGTTCCTGTCTGTAGGGGAAATATTTTTAGATTTGGCCCATTGAGTATGATGTTAGCTATGGGTTTATCATATATAGCTTTTATTATGTTGAAGTATGATCCTTCTATTCCCACCTTGTTGAGAGTTTTTATCAAGAAAGGATGTTGGATTTTGTCAAATGCTTTACTGCATTAATTGATATGACTATGTGATTTTTATCTGTCAATTTGTTTATGTGATGTATCCCATTTATTGATTTGTGGATATTGTACCATCCTTGCATTCCTAGTATAAATCCTACTTGGTCATGGTGTATTATCTTTCTGATATACTGCTGAATCCGGTTTGCTAGAATTTTGTTGAGGATTTTGGCATCTATGTTCATGAGGGATATTGGCCTGTAATTCTCTTTCATTGTGTTGTCTTCATCTGCTATTAGGGTGATGCTGGCTTCATAGGAGTTTGGAAGTACTCCTCATTCTTCAATTTTTTGGAATAGTCTGAGGAGGGTAGGTTTTAGTTCTTCTTTGAATGTTTGTTAAAACTCTCTTGTGAAGATCTCTGGCCGTGGTCTTTGTTTGCTGGAAGGTTTCCAATGACTGTTTCAATTTCTTCCATAGTTACTGGCCTATTGAGCTATTTAGATTCTTCCTGTTTGAGTTTTGGAAGGTTATATTTTCCAGGAATGAGTCCATTTCCTCCAGGTTGTCCAGTTTGTTGAAATAGAGTTATTCATAGTATGTTTTAACAATCCTTTGTATACCTGTGGGGTCTCTTGTTATTTCCCCTCTTTCATTTATGATTTTGTTTATTTGGATCCTCTCTCTTTGCTTCTTGGTGACCCTGGCTAGAGGTTAATCAATCTTGTTTATCCTTTCAAAGAACCAGCTCTTGGTTTTGTTGATATTTTGTATTATTTCTTTGGTCTATATGTCATTTATCTCCCCTCTGATCTTTATTATATTTCCTCATTTATCTCCCCTCTGATCTTTATTATTTCCTTCCTTCTGATCACACTGGGCTTTTCTTGTTGTTCTCTTTCTAACCCTTTTAATTTATTACCATTGTGTTTTTGTTGTTTTTTTTTTTTTTTTTTTTTTTGTTTTTTTTTTTTGTTTTTTTTCAGTAGGCCTATAGAACTATGAACTTCCCTCTCAAACTGCTTTCACTGTGTCCCTTAGATTTTGGATTGTTGTGTTTTTATTGTCATTTGTTGCCATGATTTTTTTTATTCCTTTCTTGATCTCTCTGGTAACCCAGTCATTGTTTAATAGCATGCTGTTTAGTCTCCATATGCTTGATTTCTTTAGATTATTCTTATTTTAGTTTATTTCCAGTTTTATGCCACTATGATCTGAGAATATGCTTGATAAGATTTCTATCTTCTTGAATTTGAAGAGACTTTGCCTATGTCCCAACATGTGGTCTATCTTTAAAAATGACCCATGTGCACTTGAGAAGTATGCATATTCTGTATCTTTGGGGTGAAATGTTGTGAAGATGTCACTTAATTCCATCTGGTCTAGTGAGTCATTTAGGATTGATGTTTCTTTGTTGATTTTTTGTTTAGAGGATTTGTTCAATGGTGATTGTGGTGTATTAAAGTCTCCTAATATGATTGTATTGCTGTCAATCTCTCCCTTGATATCCTCTAAGAGTTTTTCCATGTATTTGGTGTGTATATGTTTACCAGAGATTTTTTTCTTGTTGGATTGCTCCCGTTAGTATTATGAAGTGCCCTTCCTTATCTCTTGTTATGTCCTTAACTTTGAGATTTAACTTGTCACATATAACTGTTGCTACCCCAGCTTTGCCCCAGCTTTGTTTTTATTTCCATTCGCCTGATTCTTCTTTTTCCATCCCTTCACCCTCAGTCTGTGTGCATCTTTTTTTCTGAGGTGGTTTTCTTGTAGACAACAGATATATGGGTCTTGTTTTTTTATCCAATCCATTACCTACTGTCTTTTTATGGGGCACTTAATCCATTTACATTTAAAGTTATTATTGATAGGTACTTATTTGTCGACATTTTATTCTTTACCCCTGTGTTTCCTCTTTGCTTCCTATTTCTTCCTTTCCTTTCCTTTCCTTTCCTTTCCTTTCCTTTCCTTTCCTTTCCTTTCCTTTCCTTTCCTTTCCTTTCCTTTCCTTTCCTTTCCTTTCCTTTCCTCTCCTCTCCTCTCCTCTCCTCTCCTCTCCTCTCCTCTCCTCTCCTTTTCTTTCTTTCTTTCTTTCTCTCTTTCTTTCTTTTTTTCTTTCCTTCTTCCTTCCTTCCTTCCTTCCTTCCTTCCTTCCTTCCTTCCTTCCTTCCTTCCTTCCTTCCTTCCTTTCTTCCTTCCTTCCTTTCTTTCTTTCCTTCTTTCTTTCTTTCCTTCTTCCTTCCTTCCTTCCTTCCTTCCTTCCTTCCTTCCTTCCTTCCTTCCTTCCTTCCTTCCTTCCTTCCTTCCTTCCTTTCTTTCTTTCTCTCTTTCTTTTAGTAGACCTTTTGTAGGGGTGTCGAACTCAATCAGACAAGGGGCCAAAATCTAAAATCCAGCCTAAATCGCGGGCCGAATGGTTTACTGAACAGTCATAAACTGACAATGTCATAAACTGACAGCAGAGTGCAGTGATGACAGCGTGGTGCAGGCCACATTGCAAGGCCTGGCGGGCTGCATTTGGCCCGCGGGCCTTGTGTTTGACACATGTGCTTTAGAGTTTCTTGCATTGCTGGTTTGCTGGTAATAAATTCCCTTCATATTTTTTTGTTTGTGGTGATGTTTTTTGTTTTGTTTGTTTTTTTGTTTTGTTTTGTTTTGTTTTTGTCTGTGAAGCTCCTGATTTCACCTTCAATTTTTATTGATAGTCTTGCTAGGGTACAGTATTCTTGGATTCAGACCTTTCTTTTGCATCACTTTGTATATTTCATTCCATTCCCTTCTGGCTTGATGAGTTTCTGTTGAGAAATCAGTTGCTAGTTTGATGGGGGATCCTTTGTATGTAACTTTCTTTCTATCTCTGGCCACTTTTAAGATTCTTACTTTGTTGTTGGTCTTTGCCAACTTAGTTGTAATGTGCCTTTTTAGTTCTTTTTGCTTGGGACTCTGTGAGCTTCTTGGATTTGTGTGGGTTTTTTCTTCTGAATATCAGGGAAGTCTTCTGTCATTATTTCTTCAAACAGGTTTTCTATTCCTTGCTCAGTTTCCTCTCTTTCTGCAACCATTATTATGCAGATATGTTTTTTTCTTTTTCGTGTTGTCCCATAGTTTCCTTAGGGTCTCCTCCTGCTTTTTAACTTTTTTTTTTCCCTAGGAGCTGCTATTCTTGGATATTTTTCCCACTTTGTCTTCTAGCTCACTGATGTGGTCCTCGGCATCTTCTAGTCTAATCTTGATGCTTTCTATTGAGTTCTTTACAGCAGTGATGTCATTTTTCATTTTTTCTTGGTTCTTCTTCATTTCCTCTTGGTTCTTACTCATATTGTCAAATTTGTCTTCCATTGTTTTCAGCCACCTTATGACCATTTCTCTGAATTCTTTCTCTGAAAGATTTCTTGCCTCTATTTCGTTTACTTCATTTTCTGGTGATGCCTGCTTTTCTTTCATATGTGGGCTGTATCTTTGTCTCCCATGGTCTCTTCTCTCCAGATGGCTGGTTATGTACTCCTCTCTCTCCTTATCCCAGGCAAAAATCTGACCTTTCCATGGTGGGGTGTAGAGCTCCTCTGAAGCTGCGTGTTTGCATCAATCTTTGTTCTGGGACTCACCGCTGTACAGTGGTTGCCACAGTTGTAGCTTTTCAAATTTCCAATAACATCCACTTTTCCCTTCTAGGTGGCTCTGTCTCCATGTCTGACCCCATAGCTCCAGGAGAGGACCCAGCAGCAGTGGGGGCTACCTGGTCAGGGGAACATTGTCCAGCAGTGCCTCACCTTCTCCAGGAGTTCATTTGTCTGTTAACTCACCAAAAACACTCCCCGTGCAACCCTCAGTTGTTCTTTCTTTCTGCTCCTGGACAAGGATCAGGACACCTCTGTCTATTCTGCCACCATTTTTTTCTCTCTTAATAGTTTATTTATTTCTATGGATGAATAATGTTTGATTGTTTCAGATACCAGTTTACTTATTCATTCACCTACTGAAGGACATCTTAGTTGCTTCCAAGTTTTGGCAATTATGAAGAAATTGCTATAAACATCACTGCACAAGATTTTTTGGAGACATAAGTTTTCAGCTCATTTTTTAAAGGCCAAGGAGCATGATTGTTATATGGTATAAAAATAATATGTTTAGTTTTATAAGAAACTGCCAAAGTATCCTGAAAAGTAGCTTTACCTTTTGGAATTTTCATCATCAGTGAATGAGAGTTTGTGTTATTTCACATCTTTATTTAAATTAAAATACAGTTAACATAGAACATTGTGTAAATTTACGGTATATAACATGCTAATTATATAGATTCATGTATTGTAATATAATTAAAATTGTAATGGTAATTAGCACCTTTACCATCCTATCTAATAAAACGGGAATATGATAATTAACTGCCACACCCTCACAAAATTGTAGTGCCCATGGCCAGAAGATGGCTGCCCTCAGTTCCCTTAGCCCCACCTCCTCCATCCTCAGGCCCCTAGTTCCTTCAGCCCCGCAGAGGAAGGTAGTTGGGGATGATCATGCCAGCAGGGGAGCAGTTTGGCATCAATCAGTCTGGCAAGGGAGAGGTTAGAGGGTTATCAGGCTTGCAGGCAGAATGGTTAGGGGCAATCAGGCAGGAAGGCAGGTGAGTGGTTAGGAGCCAGCAGTCCCAGATTGTGAGAGGGATGTCTGACTGCTGGATTGGCCTAAACCGGCAGTCAGATATTCCCCAAGAGGTCTCAGATTGGAGAGGGTGCAGGCTGGGCTGAGGGACACCCACACACACCCTGTGCACAAATTTTGTGCACAAGTCCTCTAGTCCTATATAATAAAGAGCTACTTTGCTAATTGACCATCACACTCTCACATGATGCTGGCACACATAGCCATAAGATGGCAACACCCAATCCCCTTAACCCTGCCAGAGTCTCCCAGTCCCCTCAGCTCCACTGGCAGTGAATTTTCATGGGACCATTAATTAAAAAAAAATACTTACCCAGCCATAACTGGTTTGTCTCAGTGGATTGAGCATCAGCATGCAGACTGAAAGGTCCCAGGTTTGATTCTGGTTGAGGGCATGTACCTTGGTTGCAGATTCATCCCAAGTAGGAAGTGTGCAGGAGGCAGCTTATGGATGTTTCTCTCTCATTCATGTTTCTAAATCTCTATCTTTCTCACTTCCTCTCTACAAAAAATCAATAAAATATATACAAAAAAATCCTCGGATATGATCATCTGTTCTAGGGGAGCAGGCCTAAGCCAGCAGTTGGGCATCCTCCAAGGGTCCCAGACTAAGAGAAGGCACAGTCTGGGCTGAGGGAACCTCTGTGTGCATGAATTTTCATGCACTGGGCCTCTAGTATTAAATAAAAGGTTTCAATTATACTTCATTGAGTGTAATTTTAGCTGTAGGTTTATTGAATATGACATCTTTAAGTTGAAGCATATTTCTTCTATACAGAATCTGTTGAGGATTTTTATCATGAAAGGATATTGCATTTTCTGAAATGCTTTTTCTGCATCTATTAAGATAATCATGTGATTTTTTAATTTTATTAATGTGATGTGTAACATTTATTGATTTTCATATGTCCAATAATCCTTGCATCCCAGGGGAAAATGCCTTTGTTGACAGAGCAATGCTTGCCCTGTAAAATGAGTTTGGAAGTGTTTCCTCCTTTTCAATCTTCTGGGAGTATGAGAAAGATTGGAATTATTAATTTTTAAAAAAATATATACATTTTTATTGATTTCAGAGAGTGAGGGAGAGGGAGAGAGAGATAGAAACATTAATGATAAGAGAGAATAATTGATTGGCTGCCTCCTGCACACCCCACATTGAAGATGGAGCCCACAACCTGGGCAGGTGCCATTGACTGGAATCAAACCCTACACTCTGCAGGCTGTTGCTCTGTCTACTGATCAAAACAAGCTAGGGATGGAATTATATATTCATTTTTAAAATGTTATTGTTTAAGGTATTACAAATAGTAGTACATATGTCTCTCTTTTTTTTCACCACTGACCTTCCCCCAGACTCCCCTAGCCCCCGGCATTTGTCCTTGTCCCACTGCCCCCAGTGTCTTGAGTTTGTTAATTGTTCTTATATGCATGCATAAAAGTACATTGGTTAATATCTTACCCCCTCAATCCTCTCCTTCCTTTCCACTGTAGTTTGACAGTCTTTTTGATGCTTCTTTCCTTCTGTCTATTTTTGTTCAACAGTTTGTAAAGTTCTTTATTATCCATAAATAAGTGATGGTGTGTGCTATTTTTCTTTCACTGACTGGCTTATTTCACTTAGCATAATGCTCTCCAGATCCATACATGCTGTTGAAAATGGTAATACTTTCTTCCTTTTTTATAGCAGCATAGTATTCCATTGTATAGATGTATCACAGTTTTCTAATCCATTCCTCTGCTGATGGGCATTTAGGCTGTTTACAAATCTTAGCTATTGTAAATTGTGCTGCTATGAACATAGGGGTGCATATATCCTTTCTCAGTGGTGTTTAGTTTCTTGGGATATATTCCTAGAAATGGTATTACTGAGTCAAATGGCAGTTTCACTTTTAATTTTTTGAGGATACTGTTTTCCACAGTGGCTGCACCAGTCTGCATTGCCACCAACAGTGAAGAAGGATTATTTTTTCTCTGCATCCTCTCCAGAACTTGTCATTTGTTTATTTGTTGATGATAACCATTCTGACAGGTATGAGATGGCACCTCGTTGTTGTTTTTATTTGCATCTCTTGGATTATTAATGACTTTGAGCATGTTTTCATATGTCTCTTGGCTTTCTGAATGTCCTCTTCCAAAAAGAGTCTATTTAGGTCCTTTGCCCATTTTTTTATTGGATTTTTTATTTTCCTTTTGTTAAGTTGTATGAGTTTCTTTTAAACGTTGGAGATTAAACCCTTATTGGAGATAATATTGCCAAATATGTTGTCCCATGCACTGGGCTTTCTTGTTGTTTTGTTGATGGTTTCCTTTACTGTGCACAACCTTTCTATTCTGATATAGTATCATTTGGTTATTTTCTCTGTATTTTCTATTGTCTTAGGAGCTGTATAGGTAAAGATATTGCTATGACAAATGTCTGATATTTTGTTGCCTATGGTTTCTTCTAAGATTTTTATGGTTTCCCATCTTACATTTAAGTTCTTTGTCCATATTGAGTTTATTTTTGTGCATGATGTAAGGTGGTGGTCTAATTTTTTTTTTTAAGTATCTGTCCAGTTTTCCTAACACCGTTTATTTAAGAGCCTGTCTTGCCTCCATTATATGCTCTTGCCTCCTTTGTCAAATATTAATTGAGTATACTGGCTTGTGTCAATCTCTGGCTTTTAGTTTTAGCCCATTGACTATGATATTGGCAGTGGGTTTGTCATATGGCTTTTATTATGTTGAGGTATAATCCTTCTATTCCCACCTTGCTGAGAGTTTTTATTAAGATAGAGTGTTGGATTTTGTCAAATGCTTTTCCTGCATCAATGGATATGATTATATGGTTTTGATCTCCCAGTTTTCTTATGTGGAGTATCACATTTATAGATTTGAGGACGTTGTATCATCCTTGCATCCCTGGGATACACCATTTTTTCTAATGTAATGCTGTATTTGATTTGCTAGAATTTTGTTGAGGATTTGGGCTTCTATGTCCATGAGGGATATTGGCCTGTAATTCTCTTTCTTTGTATTGTCTTTATCTGGTTTTGGGATTAGGGTAATGTTGGCTTCATAGAAAGAACTTGGAAGTGCTCCTTCCTCATGAATTTTTTTTAATAGTCTGAGAAAGATAGTTTTTATTTCTTCTTTGAATGTTTGGTAAAATTCCCCTGTGAAGCCATCTGGCACAGGGCTTTTGTTTGTTGGAAGTTTTTTGATTACTGCTTCAATTTTCTCCAAAGGTATTAGCCTATTGAGAGTTTTTGATAACTCCTTGTTGAGATTTGGAAGGTCACTTTTTTTTAAGGAATTTTTCCATTTCTTCTAGGTTGACCATTTTGTTGGAGTGGAGTTGCTCATAGTATTTTTTGATTCTTTGTATTTCTGTGGGTCTGTTGTTATTTCACCTCTTTCATTTCTGATTTTGTTTATTTGGGTCCTCTCTCTTTGTTTCTTGATGAGCCTTGCTAGAGTTATATCAATCTGTTTTATCGTTTCAAAGAACCAGCTGTTGGTTTCATTGACCTTTTGTATTGTTTTTTTGGTCACTATGTCATTTATTTCTACTCTGATCTTTATTATTTCCTTCTTTCTGATAACACTGGGCTTTTGTTGTTGCTCTATTTCTAATTTTTCAATTTTCAGGGTTAGATGGTTTATTACCAGTTTTTATTGTTTTTTCAGGTAGAACTGTAATGCTATAAACATCCCTCTGAGAACTGCTTTCACTGTGTCCCAAATATTTTGGATTGTTGTGTTTTCATTGTCATTTGTTTCCAGGATGTGTTTGATTTCTTCTTTGACCTATTTGCTAACCCACTTATTGTTTAATAGTGTGCTATTCAACCTCCAAGTGTTTGAATTTTTGTGATTGTTTTTACTATAATTGATTTCTAATTTTATGCCATTGTGATCTGAGAAGATGCTTGATATGACTTCAATCCTCTTGAATTTGGAGAGACTTTACTCGTGTCCCAATATGTGATCTACCTTTGAAAATGTCCCATGTGTGCTTAAGAAGAAGGTATAGTCTTTAGTTTTTGGGTGGAATGTTATAAAGATGTCAATTAAGTCCATCTGATCTAGTGAGTCATTTAAGATTCATGTTTTTTTGCTATTTTTTTGTCTAGAGGATTTACCCAGTGATGTTCATGGGTTATTAAAACTTCCTAATATGATTATGTTGCTGTCAATTTCTCCCTTGATATCTTCCAGATTTTTAAAATGTATTTGGGTGCTCCTGCATTGGGCTCATAAATTCTTACCAGAGTTATATCCTCTTGTTGTATTGACCCCTTACAATTATGAAGTGGCCTTTATTGTCTCTTGTTATGGAGTACTCTTTGAGCTCTATTTTGTACAATATAAGTTTTGCTACCCCAGTTTCTTTTTTCATTTCCATTTGCTTGATAGATATTTTTTCCATCCCTTCACTTTCAGTCTGTGTGAGTCCCTTGTTCTGAGATGGGTCTCCTGTAGACAACACATATATGGGTCATGTGTTCTTATTCATTCACTCACTGGATGTCTTTTGATTAGAGCATTTAAACCATTTACATTTAATGCTATTACTGATAGGTAATTGTTTGTAGCCATTTCTGTAATTTATGCCTATGTACCTTCCTCCCTTTCTATTTCTTCCTTTTACAGCATTTCCTTTAGCATTTCTTGCATTGCTGGTTTGGTGGTGATAAACTCCCTTAGCCTTTTTTTCCTGTGAAGCTTCTGATTTCCCCTTCAATTTTTATTGATAGTTTTGCTAGATATAGTATGCTTGAATTCAGTCCTTTGCTTTGCATCACTTTCTATCCCTCCTTCCATTCCCTTCTAGCTTAATGTGTTTCTGTTGAAATATCATTTGATAATCTGACTGGGGATCCTTTATAGGTAACTCTCTGTCTCTCACTTGCAGTCTTTAATATTCTGTTGTTAAAGTTTGCCATCATAATTAAGACATGTCTTGGTGTGGGTCTTTTGGGATTCATTTTCCTTGGGACATTCTGTACTTGCGTAACTTCTTTCTTCCCCATATCAGGGAAGTTTTCTGTCATTATTTCTTCAAATAGATTTTCTAATCCTTGCTTCTCTTTTTGTCATTCTGTCAGCCATATTATACATGTTACTACATTTCATGTTGTCTCAAAGCTCCCTTAGGCTCTCTTCTTGCTTTTTATTTTTTTTTCTCCAGTTGCTGTTCAGATTGAGCTTGTTTCTCTATCATATCTACTAACTCACTAATTCTGTCTTCTGCTTCTTTTAGTCTACTGTTGAAACCTTCCATGTTGTTTTTGATTGTAGCTATATCACTTTTGATTTCTTCCTGATTCTTGCATACGTTGTTGATTTTCTCATCCATCTAGTGTATGAACTATATGACCATTACTCTGAATTCCTTTTCTGCCATGTTGCATGCTTCAATTTCATTAATTTCCTTTCTTGGTGACTCCTCATGACTCGTCATTTTCTTTCCTCTAGGGATTGTGTCGTCTCCCCATTGTGACTATCACCAGAAGGTTCAAACATTGACTTGTTTGGGCAAGGGCTATGTGCAGTATAAGCTTTGCACCACCCAAGTGTCACTGAAGAGTTCCCATACCAAGAAATGTGGCTTCCATGGGTTGGTGGGAGCCATGATCACCCAGGATCTGAGTCACAGTTGTTTATTGTGGCCTCTTGTTCACACCTAGTATCAGGGACCCTGCCTGTACCCTGCTGAATCAGAGACCCTTCTGGTATGTACCAAAAACCAGAGTCCCCTAGCATGTGCCAAGAGTCAAAGACCCCCTGTGTCCACGCCCATAATCAAGTATTTAAATCTCTGTTACTTGGTGTGCTCTCATGCCAAGAATAAGGGTCCCTGTGTGTACATGTGCCAAGAATTGGAGTCACTGTTTCTTAGTGTGAATGCACTGGGAATCAGGGACTCCAGGTGCATGCGATGAGAAACAGAGTCAAGTCACTGGTGCTCAGTGCTCCCTATCAACCCGAGAATCAGGATTCTGGTCACCTTGGGGGACCGGGTTGCACAGTCGGACTGTGTCTGCAGGAGGTCCACTCCTGCACTGTGGAAAACAGACTTCACTTTGTGCTTGCCCACAATCAAAGTCAGGTGGCACTGTTGCCCTGCTTGAGCATGGTGTTGGGTCACTCGTTGTTTTTTTTTTTTGTTTGTTTTGTTTTGTTTGTTTGTTTGTTTGTTTGCTTTTAGGGGAGCAGATTCCCAGTGTCCACACACTCCCAGGATAAAATTCCCATAGCTGCACTATGGGTCTACTAGTTCCTATGGTGCTGCAGTGAGCCTGCTGGTAGGGGGGTGGGCTCTGTGACTCACAAAAATCTACAGCCAAGATGTCTAGGTTTTTGGTTTCTGTGGGTCTGCAACTGTGGTCGCAGGTCTCTGCCCCCAGTGGCTGCAGGGTCCCAGTTTGCGTCTGAGACCAGACTGGGTGGTGCTGAGGCCAAGAACCTAGTCTCAAACAATTCTGTTTTTCCAGGTGATGTGGTTTCTGTGTTCGTGCTGGCAGCCCCTGGAGGGTCCACAATGACAACGGGGTCCCACCATCTAAGACAGCTCGGAATGGTAGGTCCTTGGAAGACCTGCAGGATCTAACAGTCCCTTGCTCATTCACTCACACACACACACACACACACACACACACACACACACACACACACAAAATACATCCATGGACGCCTCTATAGCTCCCTCACTCTCTCACACTCCCTCCCTCCCTACTTTCCTGCTGGTCGCTATCTTCAGAATTGGAATTATTTATTCTTTAAATGTTTCATAGACTTTGCCAATTATATCATTTGATACTGTGATTCCCTGTGGTGAGAGGTTTTTGTTTAGTCATTTAGTTCCTTTATTCATTATGGTCTGTTCAGATTTTGATTTGTCCCTGATTCAGTCTTGGTAGATTGTCTGTTTCTAGAAATGTATCAATTTCTCTAGTTTTTCTAATTTGTTGATATATAGTTACTCATAATAATTTTTATGATCCTATATTTTTTTAATCAAATTTTATATTATTTTATTTTACTTACTTAGATTTAATTTATTCTTCTTTAGCTTCTTAAGGTAAAAACCTTAAATTATTAATTTTAGATCTTTTTTCTTTTCTAATATATAAAATCAATATTATATATTTCTTTCTAAGCACTGCTTTCACTGGGTTTTTATTTGTTCAAAACATTTTAAATTTGAGACTTCTTTGACCCATGTGTCATTTAGACATGTTTTTTTAAATCCACAGAATTTTGGGGTTTTCCATCCATTCTTGATTTCTAGCTAAAATTTATTTAATCCTAATTTTATTGTATATGCATTTGTATTGAAATATAATTGACTTATTATTTTAGTTTCAAGATTACAACAAAATCATTTGATATTAATATATGTTGTAAAATGACCACCAGAATAAGTCTAATTTACATTTATCACCATACAAGATTAACTTTTTAAAATATATTTTTTATTGATTTCAGAGAGGAAGGGAGATGGAGAGAGAGATAGAAACATCAATGAAAGAGAAACATTGATTGGCTGCCTCCTGCACACCTCTCTCTGGGGATGGAGCCCACAACCCAGGCATGCACCTTGACCAAGAATGGAACCATGACCTCCTAGCTCATAGGTCAACACTCAACCACCAAGCCATGCTGGCCAGGCAAGATTAACTTTTGTTGTTGTTGTTGTTAGAGAACTTTTAAGAACTATTTCTTATGGATTTTAAATAATGTAAATTATATCTAATAGCAGTATTAACAAACAAATATTTTTCAACATCTTAAGAATGTCAAGGGCCTTCTCTAGACTCCAGCTATTCCATCTCAAGGCACCCAAATATTTCCTGCAATTTAATTCTGATACTTCCATATTTTGAAACCATACCTTAAAAATTTGGAAAGCCTAATAAAGTTTATTTCCTGTTGCTTTCTAAATTGATTCTATATTTTCTTTTATTTAGCTTTCATTAGTCATGCTACAGTAATAAGGAAATCAATACTTATTGCATAGAAAGCAATAGTGTGTTATTATTTTTAACTTATGTTGAATGTATGTTGTAGGGATATATCATGCTCTTAGAGAAAAGAAGAGTAGATATTTCAGGAAAATCACACAATCTACTACCTTCTATATTTGAAAAAACTGCAAAGATCTTATGGAGAAATAGTTTACAAAATAAGGCTTATTCTACTTGTTTTCCAAATAAAATGTATCTGTAAATGAACAAGTTCATTTTTGTTGACAGTTACTTTAAAATAATTGGTCCCATAATCTACACTAATAAAAGAGAAACATGCAAATTGGCCATCCCTCTCTGCTACACCCACCGGCCTATCAGGAGTAAGTATGCAAATTAACCCAACAAAAATGGCAGTGGCCATGGAGCTGGAATGAGTAGGAGGCTTGGGTTGCCCCTAGAGATGGAGGAAGCCAAGCTTCCCACCCACCTGGCCTCCACTCAAGGAGGGGCTGGGGGCCTGGGTGGTGGGGATGTGACCAACCTGAATAAGGCCATCAACCCCTACCCAAGCAGGCCACACACCCATGGAGTAAGATTCCCTGCTGGGGAGGGGGGGGCATGGCAAGCTTGCAAACAGCCATCAGCCCCTGACCCAGGCTGGCCAGATAACCAGAAGGGACCACCACCCTGAAGGGGGTGTGGCCACCCTGAAAACAGCCCTCAGCTTCTCATCCAGGCTAGCCATGCCCCCCACAGGGACCCTCAGTACATGGGGGCATTGCCAGCCTGAAAACCACCATAGACCCCTCGCCCAGGCCACCCCATACCCTAAGGGAACCCCCACTCTGATCCAGGACACATTTCAGGGAAAATCAGCTGGCCCCCACCCATGGACCAGGCCTCTGTCTATACTAATAAATGGGGAATATGCTAATTAGATTGGTAGACCTTCCAGGAGATCTTTCGGAGATTCTTCTGGACAAAGCCATGATGGCAGGGCTGAGGTAGAGGCAGTTAGAGGCCAAGAAGGGTGGGCAGTTGTGGATGATCAGGCCGGGGGCGAGGGGTCATTAGGAGTGATCAGGCTGGTGAGATGAGGCAGTTGGGGGTAAGAATACCATCAGGGGGCCAGTTGGGGGTGATGAGGACAGCAGGGAGGGGCAGTTTGGGGTGAGCAGGAGGGGGCAGTTTGGGGCAAGCAGGCCAACGGGAAGGGCAGGTGTGGGTGATTTGGTCAGCACAGGGATCATTTGGGGGCAAGCAGGCTGGCAGGGGGGGGCAGTTGGGGGTGATCAGGCTGGCAGGGGCATTTGAGGGTGAGCAGGCCAGTGGTAAGGGGAAAGTTGGGGGCTAGCAGGCAGGCAGGCAGAGTGGTTAGGGGCAATCAGGCAGGCAGGCAGGCAGGAAGGCAGGCAGGCAGGTGAATTGTTAGGAGTTAGCAGTCCCAGATTGAGAGAGAGATGTCCGACTGCCGGTTTAGGCCCAAACCCTATAAACTGGCAGTAGGACATCCTTCAAGGGGTCCCAGATTGAAAAGGGTGCAGGGAAGGCTGAGGGACACTACCCCCCTGTACACGAATTTCATGCACCGGGCCACTAGCTTCCGAATATGCAGAAAAATAGCTCATAGAAGAATTGAGCATAGGAATGGAGAATATTACTAAAAATGACACAAGCTTACCTGCATTCACTCTAAATTTAATTTTAGTATTTATGTTCTAGATAATTTCTGAAATATTTCACTTTTGTTTGCTAAATAACCACATTTATACTTCCAAACCTTTATTGAATTGTATCCTCTTGCTAGTGGCCCAGTGCATAAACTTTATGCATATTAAAGGGGAATTAACTAGAGGAAATATTTTAATATTACTATTTGCCCTTTCTCTATAATAGAAGTGTCAGAAATAAAATAAAATTAGAAAAATGTATATGAATATCTCCCTCCTATCAGAGTCTAGGACATGCCATGGGACCAAGAGTCAAGTACCTGTTCACCCGCGCACACCACAAAATCACTCCTGCCAGTCCAACCCTCATTGGACTAGATGCAGACCTGGCCAACCCCATCCCCATCAAACCCCAACAGTTGGGGGTTGCAACCTCAGGTCCCCTGGCCTGGCACTGGGGAGGGGTGGGGGGCAGTCTTAGATCCCCCATCAAGCCCTTCTGAGTGGGGGGCCCAACCTCAGGTCCCCTGTGCACACCAGGTGGGAGGCATACCCTAATGTCCTCTGGCCTGGCACTGGGGTGAGGGGTGCAGCCTTGGTTCTCCCAATCCAAGGTGAAGGGTATGGCCTGAGGTCCTCTGGCCCTAGCACCAGGGCAAGAGGTGTGCCTTGAAGTCCTCCGTCAAGCCCGCTGGACAGGGGTGTGGCCTGAGGTCCTATGGGCCAGCACTAGGATTTGGGGCATGGCTTCAATAAATAAAGTTGCTTGAATAAGTATTTCTCATAAGTTTCTCTATTCATGTGAATCTAGCATAAAACTCACTAATAAATTTTAATTCTTTTTCAAAATACCAGATTCAAACTCAGTAAATGTTAAAAGGTATCCATGTTTCTTTTATTCTGAACTTTCCCAATTATACAACTTATATGCCTTCTGGTTTACTTATTTATTTTTTAAAGATATATTTTTTTGATTTTTCACAGAGAGGAAGAGAGAGGGATACAGAGTTAGAACCATCGATGAGAGAGAATCATCGATCAGCTGCCTCTTGCACACCCCCTACTGGGGATGTGCCCACAACCAAGGTACATGCCCTCAACCAGAATCAAACCCGGGACCTTTCAGTCCGCAGGCCGACGCTCTATCCACTGAGCCAAACTGGTCCCGGCACCTTCTGGTTTATTTGAATTCATTCTACTTAATAAAAGAGTAATATGAAAATTAGCCATCACTCTGCTAAAACCACACCCACCAACTATGCCCACCAGCCAATCAGAGTGAGTATGCAAATTAACCCAACCAAAATGGCTGCAGCCATAGAATAGTTCAGAGGCTTGAGTTTCCCCTGCAATGGAAGCCAAGCTTTCTGCCTGCCCTAGTTGGCCTAGGCCTCCACTCAAGGCTACAAAGTTTCAATAATAGAAGATAAATCCCATGAAAAATGGTGGCAGCCACAGAGGTGGAAAGAGCAGGCTAGGGTTGCCCCTGGCAATGGAGAAAGCAAAGCTTTCCACATGCCCTGGCTGGCCTAGGCCTCCACTCCAGGCTACAAATTTCCAATTATAGAAAATACATAAAACCAAACAGAAATAGTGGCAGCCATGGAGCAAGCAGGAGGCTTGCTTCAGGCTAAAAGTTTCAATTGTAGAAGGTAAAAAAGTTCCAGATACCAGGGCCCCCTCTTGGGTCACCTGGGGGTGTGGCTGGCTTGCAAACCAGCACAGGCCCCTCACCCAGGCTGCCCCACATCCCAAGGGAACCCCCACCCTGATCTGGGACATCCTTCAGGGCAAACCACCTGGCCCCCACCCGTGCACCAGGCCTCTACCCTATCTACCAAAGAGTAATATGCAGATTGACCATCACTCCAACACACAAAATGGCTGCCCTCATGTGGCCAAAGATCCTGCCCCCATGTGGATATAAGATGGCCACCACAAGATGGCCAGCAGGGAAGGGCAGTTGGGAGGCACGAAGCCTGCAAAGGAGGGCAGTTGAGAGGGACCAGGTCTGCAAGGGAGGGCAGTTGGAGACGATTAACCCTGTAGGGGAGGGCAGTTAGGAATGGTGAGGCCAGCAGAGGAGGAAATTTGGGGCAAACAGGTTGCCAGGGAAGAAGTTAGACATCAATCAGGCTGGCAGGAGAGTGTTTAGGGGGTAATCAGGCTGGCAGGCAGAAGTTGTTAGGGGCAATCAAGAAGGCAGGCAGGTGAGCAGTTGGGAGCCAGCAGTCTTGGAGTGTGAGAGGGATGTCAGACTGCCGGTTTAGATATGATTCCGATAGGATCAGGTCTAAACGGGCAGTTGTACATCCCTTGAGGGGTCCCAGATTGGAGAGGGCGCAGGCTGGGCTGAGGGACACCTCCCACCCCATGCATGAATTTTGTGCACCGGGCTCTTCTAATCATACATATGAAACAAATACTCCCTTGACATTTTTCAAGTTAATGTTTGTTACTTGTTTAAAAATTGTAATAAAATAGCATATTCAAATTAATGAAAGTCCTTGAATGAGAAAACGTGTTATAATCCTATCATACAATTCCTTTTTCTATATTTTGCACATGTCAAATAATCTAAAAAATTCAATAAGAAAAAGCAAATCAAAATGAACAAAACTAGCCATAGAAAGTAAAAGAATTTATTTTTTAACATTTCTATTAACACTGCTTCAAAGAAAGAAAATATTTGAGCACCTAAAATGTCTCTAGAAACTTTGACAGAAACTAGAGTTATAAAGATAAATGTTGACAACGTACATTGCATTCAAGGAGATATACAGTTGGAAAAAAGTAATTCAAAATGAAAAATGTTCTTATGACAGCATGCACATAATTCCATAAAAACATATAGGACTTATGATTAATTCTTTCCAGGAAATCGAGGAAAGTTTCATAGATGAAAGGACAACTTATTGATCAATTTACTCTCCTGTGCTTCCTTTTCTTCCTGTGCTACTTGTGATTTTATTTCCTACTCAGCCAACCCACAAAACCTGTGTTCTCTGCATTTATACTTCTGCATTTCAATCAAATGCTAGAAAGCTAAGCCTGATCTTTAATTCACTATTCTTTTTCATTCCTAGATCCAACCTTTCAGAAAGTCATGTCAACTGTATTGTTCAAATATATCACCAATCTATCCACTTTTCTCCATATCTACTACTTCCATCCTATTTCAAGCATCATCATTTATCTTTTGAATTATTGCAATAGCCTCCAAACTGATTTTACCACTTCCACTCTTAGTCACCAACAATTTGCTCTCCACAGAGAAACTATTAGTTATAACACACACTAAACTGCTGTGAAAAAGAGACAGAAAAATACAGTGAATTTAACAAGGTATAACTGCATTTCTCTTTTATGTAACAGTTTAGACAGAAGAAAGCAGTCCAAGATTGGCACAGCACCTCTGACATATTCAAGTATTTAGCTTCCATCTCTGGGTTCAAGACAGTGTATTCAAGTTTTTAACATCTATCAGACATTGGAAAGGAAACAAAGAGCTCAGGAAAGTATATGTCCAACCTATTTAAGAGGAAATATTGGAAGTAGCCTACATTATTTTTTCCTGTCCATAGGCCTGAACTTAGTTGCATGCTACATCTATATACAAGGGAAGTTGGAACACTAAAGTTTGTATTAATTTACTGTGTCTGTTATGTTTATTATTATAGAAGAATGGAAGAATAAATGTGAGACAATTAAAAATCCAATTCAGTAATTTTTTAAAAAAACAAAAACAACAATAATCACACCATTATTTAAATCTAGTCATTTTATTAATATAATGTGTTAAAAGTTATAATTATATATTTATTCATTTACTTTTTATTGTTTTCAATTCCCACTATAAGTAAGCATAGTCTCTTATATTCACTGCTAGAGGCCTGGTGTATGAAATTTGTGCACAGGGGTGTGTGTGTTCTTCAGCCCATCCTGTACCCTCTACAATCTGGGACCCCTCAAGGGATGTCCCACTGGGATCTGGCTTAAACTGGCAGACAGACATACTTCTCACAATCTGGGACTGCTGAATCCTAACCACTCACCTGCCTGCCTGCCTAATTTCTCCTAACCACTTCTGGCTGCCAGCCTGATCAACCCCTAATCATAGTCCATACACATGTCTCTCTTCTTTCTTCACTATCCAAATGCTTTTTCTCTCTTCCCTTTTTAAAATTTATTTGTTTGTTTGTTTTGCCCTTCTTTACCTCTGTCCTGTTTTACTGTTAGTTTGATTGTTGATTAGATTGTTTTTTGTTTGCTTGTTACTTTTTTGGTTCTATTTTTCCTCTCCTCACTTGTTGCTAGCTATTGTTTGTAGTTTGCATTTTTTTTTTGGATTAGTTGTTCTATTGGAGTTTTCTTCCCATATAAATAGTTTTTCTCCCTTTTTCTTTTATTTCTTTTATCTTTTCCTTTTTTTCCTTTTCTCAATATCATTTTTGCACTCTTTTTTTTTAAATCCCCAAATTCTATTTTATTTGGTGGTTACCTTTATTTGGGGTTATTAGTATAATGAAAACATTTCTATTCAGAGCCTTGTGCACTGTGCCTTGTTGTGTTGTATTTTGTGCCTTTAAGTCAATGCAGAAGATAGATAGCTACATAACCAGACACCCAGAGAGGAGAGATCATGGGGGAGACAAAAAATAGCCTGCCTATGAAAGAAAAAGAGGCATCACCAGAAAATGAAGTGAACTAAATGGAGGAATCAATATGTCAGAGAGAGAATTCAGAGAAATGGTCATAAGGATGCTGAAAAGAATGGAAGACAAATTCAACAATATGTTTAAGAACCAAGAGGAAATGAAGAAGAAACAAGAAGAAATAAAAAATGACATCACCACAATAAAGAACTCAATAGAAAGCATCAACAGTAGAATAGAAGAAGCATAGGACTGTATTAGTGAGCTAGAAAGCAAGGTAGAAAAAATACACAAGCAGATAAAATTCTCGGGAAAAAAACCTTAAATATAAAAGAGGAGAGCCTAAGGCAGGGGTCTGCAACCTTTAAGACATAAAGAGCCACTTGGACCCGTTTCTGAAGGAAAAAAAAACCAGGGAGCCGCAAAACCATTGCGACATTTAAAACAAATATAACACTGCATATATTGTTTCTTACCTTAATGCTATATACCGGATCATGCAGTTAGCTGTCAATCTGAAGAAAAAAAGGACTTCTTCACTTAACAATGTAAAATATATTTTTGCAAATTAATATCTAATTAAAATATTTAATTTACCTGGTTAATGGGATTTTTGCTCCTGACCCTCAGTGCACAGGGCTGTAAGACGTTACCTTCATTTTCACACAGGCTTGCAAGTTGTCGGAGCCGCGGTAAAGCTTCAAAAGAGCTGCATGAGGCTCTGGAGCCGTAGGTTGCCGACACCAGGCCTAAGGGAATTTTGGGACAAGACAAAAAAAAAAAATCCACATAATAAGCGTTCCAGAAGGAGAGAAAACTGAGCGAAGAATGGAAAACCTGTTTGAAGAAATAATGACATAAAACTCCCCTGCTATAGGAAAAACAAAACAAACAAAAAACAAAAACAAACAAAAAACAAACTCACACAAGTCCAAGAAGCTCACAAAGTCCCAAACTACATGAACCCCAAAAGACAGACACCAAGGCACATTATAATTAAATTTTCAAACATCAACAACAAAGTAAGAATATTAAGAGCTGCCGGAGAGAGAAAGTTACCTAGAAAAGATGCCCCATCATACTAGTGACTGATTTCTTAACAGAAACACATCAGGCAAAAAGATAATGGAATGAAATATACAAAGTCATGCAAAGGAAGGGTCTGAATCCAAGAATAATGTACCCAACAAGGCTATCTATCGAAACTGAGGTTGAAATCAGGAGTTTCATAGACAAAAAAGAACTATGGGAGTTTATCATCACCAAATCAGCAATGCAAGAAATGCTAAAGTGTCTGTTGTAAAAAGAAGAAATAAGAAGCAACACAGGCATAAAAATTAAAATGATGTCAAACAAGTACCTATAAATAATAACTTTAAATGTAAATGGATTAAATACCCCAATCAAAAGACATACAGTAGGTTTGTGGATAAGAAAACATGGCCCATCTATCTGCTGTCTATAGGAACCCTACCTCAGAAAAAAAGGAGGTCTCACACAGAATGATAGTGAAGGGATGAAAAAAAAGGTATTTCAGGTGTATGAAAATGAATAAAAATCCTGGGTAGCCATACTTATATTGAACAAATTAGATCTCAAAGTGAAGGACATAACAAGAGATTAGGAAGGCCACTACGTAATACTAAAAGGAGCAATCCAACAAGAAGATATAACTCTGGTAAACATATATGCACTCAATACAGGAGCACACAAATACATTAAAAAAAATTCTGGAGGATATCAAGGTAGTGATTGACATCAATATAGTTGTAGTAGGGGACTTAAATACCCCACCAACACCACTGGACAAATCCTCTTAACAAAAAAAATAAACAAAGAAATATTAATTCTAAATGACTCACTAGATCAGATGGAATTAATTGACATCTTCAGAACATTTCAACCCAAACCCACAGAATATACATTCTTCTCAAGTGCACATGGGTCATTTTCAAAGATAGACCATATATTGGGACAAAGGTAAAGTCTCTTCAAATTCAAGAAGACAGAAATTATATCAAGTATCTTCAAGATCATAATGGCATAAAACTAGAAATCAACTACAATAAAAACAATTAAAAATCAAACACTTGGAGGCTGAATACCATGCCATTAAACATTGTTTGGGAGAACAGAGAGCTCAAATAATAAATAAAAAGCATTATTACAGCAAATGGCAATGAAAACACAATAATCCAAAATCTATGGGACACAGTGAAAGCAGTCTTGAGAGGGAAGTTCATAACTTTACAGGCCTATCTCAAAAAACAAGAAAAAATGTTAATAAATCATCTAACTATACAACTCTAAGAATTAGAGAGTAACAAGAAAAACCCAGTATAAGCAGATGGAAGAAAATAATAAAGATCAGAATAGAGATAAAGGACATAGAGACCAAAACAAAAACAAAAACAAACAACAACAACAACAACAACAAAAATAAAGCAACAACAGAAGATCAACAAAACCAAGAACTGATTCTTTGAAAGGATAAATAAGATTGATGGACTTCTAGCTAGGCTCACCAAGAAGCAAAGAGAGAGGACCAAAATTAAGAAAATCAGAAATGAGCCAAAATCCGTTTGGCTCAGTGGATAGAGCATTGGCCTGTTGACTGAAACGTCCCAGGTTCGATTCCAGTCAAGAGCATGTACCTTGGTTGCGGGCACATCCCAAGAATGACCTGTGCAGGAGGCAGCTGATCAATGTCTCTCTCACATCAATATTTCTAATTCTCTATTCCTCTTCCTTCTTCTCTGTAAAAATAAATAAATAAAATATATTTAAAAAAAAAAAAGAAAATCAGAAATGAAAGAGGTGAAGTAACAACAAATCCCACAGAAATACCAATGATTATGAAAAACTACTCTATTCTAACAAAATGGACAATCTAGATGAAATGGACATATTCTTAGACAAAAACAAGCTCCCAAAACTCAATCAAGAAGAATCAAAACACCCGAATAGGCTGATAACAACCGACGAAATGGAAGCAGTGATCAAAAATTTTCCAGAAAATAAAAGCCCTTGTCTGAACAGCTTTAGAGGGGAGTTCTTACCAAGAATTTTTAGAATAACTAAAACCAACCTTCCTCAGACTATTCCAAGAAATTCAAGAGGAAGGCACTCTTCCAAGTTCTTTTAATGAACCCAGCATTACCCTAATCCAAAAACCAGATAAAGACACCACAAAAAAGAAAACCACAGACAGATATCCTTGACAAACATAGATGCTAAAATTCTCAACAGAATTCTAGCAAATCAGATTCAGCATTACATTGGGAAGATCATACATCATGACTAAGTGGAATTGATTCTGGGGATGCAAGGATGGTACAATATCTGCAAATCAATAAGTGTGATACACCACATAAACTGAGAGATAAAAATCATGTAATCATATCAATTGATGCAGAGAAAACATTTGACAAAATCCAACATCCTTTCTTGATAAAAATTGTCAGCAAAGTGGAAATAGAGGGATCATATCTCAAAATAATAAAAACCTTATATGACAAACATACTGCCAATATCATACTGAGCGTGCAAAAATTAAACTCTTTTGCCCTAAGAACAGGAACAAGACAGAGATGTCAACTTTCACCACTCCTGTTCCATATAGTTCTGGAAGTGCTAACCATAGTCATTAGACAAGAAGAAATAAAAGCATCCAAATTGGAAAAGGAGAAATAAAACTGTACTTATTCACAGATGACTTAATACTGTAGATAAAAATCCTAAAGACTACATCAAGAAACTATTAGACCAAATAAGTGAATTCAGCAATATAGCAGATTAAAAGTTAACACCCAGAAATCTATGATCTTTTTATACACAAATAATGAACTTTCAGAAAGAGAAATGAAAACAAATACCATTTACCATTGCACCAAAAAAATTAAGATACTTAGGAATAAGCTTTACTAAGGACATAAAATACTAGTACTCAAAAAACTACAGGACATTTCAAAAAGATATAGAGGAAGACATAAACAAATAGAAAAATATACCATGTTTATGCATTGGTAGCATCAACACCATTAAAATCTCCATACTACCCAAAACAATCTATAGATTCAATGAAATCCCATTAAAATACCAATGGCATATTTCAAAGATTTAGAACAAACTCTCCCAAAATTCATTTGGAATAAAAAAAGACAATGAATAACCATAGAAATCCTGAGAAAGAAGAACAAAGTTGGAGGGATCACAATACTAGATATCAAGCTATATTACAAAGCAACTCTTCTCAAAACTGCATGGTCCTGGCACAAGAACAGACATATAGATCAATGGAACAGAACAGAGAATCCAGAAATCAGCCAAGCCATTATGTTCAATTAATATTTGACAAAGGAGGCAAGAGCACACAATGGAGTCAAAACAGTCTCTTTAAAAAATAGTACTGGGAAAATTGGACAGATACATACAAAAAAAATGAAACTAGATCATCAACTTACACCATACACAAAAACAAACTCAAAATAGATAAAGGACTTGAACGTAAGATGGGGCACAATAAAAGTATTAGAGGAATCCACAGGCAGCTAAACCGTAGATATATGCTGAAGCAATATCTTCACTGATATAGCTCCTAAGGCAATATAAACTAAACAGAAAATAACCAAGTGGGACTACATCAAAATAAAAAGCTTCTGCACATCAAAAGAAACCATCAACAAAACAACAAGAAAGCCCAATGCATGGGAGAACATATTTGCCAATGATATCAACAATAAGGGTTTTATCTCCAAAATTTACAGAGAACTCATACAACTTAACAAAAGGAAGATAAACAATCCAATCAAAAGTTGGCAAAGGTTCTAGACACTTTTTGAAAGAGGACAAACAGAAGGCTGAGAAACATATGAAAACATGCTCAAAGTCACTAATCATCTAAGAGATGCACATCAAAACAACAATGAGGTACCACCTCACACCTGTCAGAATAGCTATCATTAACAAATTAACAAAGGACAAGTGCTGGAGAATGCAGAGAAAAAGAAACCCTTCTTCACTGTTGATAGGAATGCAGACTGGTGTAGCCATTGTGGAAAAGAGTAAAGAATTTCCTCAAAAATTTAAGAATGGAATTTCCATTTGATCAAGTAATACCACTTCTAAGAATATATCCTAAGAAAACAGAAACATGAATCAGAAAGAATATATTCACTCCTATGTTTGTAGCAGCACAATTTACAATTGGTAAGATTTGGAAAAATCATAAATGCCCATGAACAGATGAGTGGATTAGAAATTATGGTACATCTACACAATGGAATACTATGCTGCTATAAAAAAGACTGAGTTCTTACCATTTGCAGCAGTATGGATGGAACTGGAGAGTATCATGCTAAATGTAATAAGCCAGTTCGTGAAAGAAAAATACCACATGATCTCACTCATTTATGGATAATAAAGTACATTATAACCTGATGAACAAAAAGATAGATTCAGAGACAGAGAAGCATCCAACAGACTGTCAAATTACAGTGGGAAGGCTGGGGAGGGGTGGAAGGAGAGGTAAGAGATCAACCAAAGGATTTGTATGCAAGCATATATGCACAACAAATTGATGCAACACACTGAGGGGGAGGAGAGGGAGGGGGAGGGGTTGAGGGAGACTGGGGGAAAGTCAATGGGGGAATATGTATTACTATTCATATTATTTTAAACAATAACATTAAATTAAAAATTTAAGGAAACATGACCCATATATATGATGTCTACAAGAAACCTACCTCAGAATAAGGGACTCACACACTGAAACTGAAGGGATGGAAAAATACTTCCTAGGCAAATGCAAATGGGAATAAAAATAGCTGGGGTGGCAATACTTGCATCTGACAAAATAGACCTCAAAATGAAGGCCATATTATTGATAATAGATGAGGAAGATCACTTCATAATACTGAAGAGATCAATACAACTAGATTATATAAATCTGGTAAACATATATGCACCAAATGCAGGAGCATCCAAATACATAAAATGACTTCTGGATGATATCAAAGGAGAGATAAATAGTAATACAATCATAGAAGGGAACTTTAATACTCCATTGAAATAATTGGATAAATCCTCTACACAAAAGTTAGCAAAGAAACAGCAATCCTAAATGACTCTCTAGATCAGATAGGCTTAATCAGCATCTTTACAACATTTCACCCCAAAGCTACAGAATATACATTCTTCCCAAGTGTACATGCTACTTTTTCAAAGATGTACCACATATTGTAACACAGGCAAAGTCTCTGAAAATCAATGAACATGATATAACACATAAAAATGAGAGGCACAATCATATCAATTGATGCAGAAATAGCATTTGGCAAAATCCAACACCCTTCTTTGATAAAAAATTTCAGCAAACTGGAAATAGAGGAATTACATCTCTATATAATAATGACCTTACATGACAAACTAATAGCCAACATCATACTCAATGGGAAAAAACTAAAACCATTTCCCCTAAGAACAGGAACAAGACAGGAATTACCACTCTCACCACTCATGTTCGACATAGTACTGGAAGTGCTAGTCATAGCAATTAGGCAAGAAGAAGATATAAACGCATTCAAATTGGAAAATAAGAACTAAAACTGTAATTATTCACAGATGAGATAATATTGCACATAGAAAACCCTAAAGGCTCCATAAAAACAAACAAACAAACAAAAAAAAACAACAACAACTAGATTTAATAAATGAATTCAGCGATGTAGCAGGATATAAAATTAACACTCAGAAATCTATGGATTTTTTTATACAACAATAATGAACACACAGAAAGATAAACTAAAAATGCAATCCCATTTACCATTGTAACAAAAACATTAAGATATCTAGAAATAAACGTAACAAAGGAGATAAAAGACCTGTACTCAGAAAACTATAAGACATTGAAAAAAGAGATTGAGGAAGACATAAACAAAAGGAAGAATATACCGTGTCCATGGATTGGTAGAAATAACATCATGAAAATGTCCATACTACCCAAAGCAATATATAGATTTAATACAATTCCCATTAAAATACCAAGAACAAACTTTCCAAAAAATTCTTATGGATTACAAAAAATACACTAAGTAGCCAGAACAATCTTGAGAATGAAAAACAAAGTTATAGGGATCACAATACCACATATTAAGTGATATTGCAAAGCCACTTTTCTCCAAACTGCCTGGTACGGTCACAAGAACAGACATACAAACCAATGGAACAAAACATATATTCCAGAATTCGACTCAAACTTCTATGGTCAATTAATATTTGACAAAGGAGGCAAGAGCACACAATGGAGTCAAGACAGTCTCTTCAATAAATGGTGTTGGGAAAATTTATCAGATACATGAAAAAAAAATGAAACTAGACCACCAACTTATATGATATATAAAATACACACCAAAAAAGTGGATAAAGCACTAAAATGTAAGATGGGAAACCATAAAAATCTTAGAAGAATATATAAGCAGCAAGATATTACGTTTATGTAGTATCAATATCTTTACTGATACAGCTGCTAAGGCAATGGAAACTAAAGAGAAAATAAATTGGACTACATCAAAATAAAAGCTTCTGCCAGCAAAAGAAACCATCATCAAAACAACAAGAAAGCCAACTGCATGGGAAAACATATTTGCCAATGTTATCACTGATAAAGAATTAATCTCCAAAATTTATAGGGAACTCATACATCTTAAAAAAAAAAGAATGATAAACAACTCAATCTAAAAATGGGCAAAGGACTTAAATAGACACTTTTCAACGAGGACATAAAGAAGGACCTGAGACATGAAAACATGCTCAAAGTCACTAATCATCCGAGAGATGCAAATCAAAACAACAATGAGATGACATCTCACAACTGTCAGAATGGCTATCATCAACGAATTAACAGATGAAAAGTGCTGGTGAGGATGCTGAGAAAAAGGAACCCTCATGAACTGGTGGTGGGAATGCAGACTGGTGCAGCCATTGTGGAAAAGAGTATGGAGTTTCCTCAAAAAATTAAAAATGAAACTCCCATTTGACCCATAATCCAACTTCTAGGAATATACCCCAAGAAATCAGAAACACCAATAAGAAAGGACATGTGCACTCCTACGTTCATAACAGCGCAATTTACAATAGCTAAGATTTGGAAACAGCCTAAGTGTCCATCAGCAGATGAGTGGATTAAAAAATTGTGGTACAATGGATTACTACACTGCAGTAAAAAGGAAAGAACTCTTACCATTTGCAAAAGCATGGATCTACCTGGAGAGCTTTATGCTAAGCAAAATAAGCCAGTCAGAGAAAGATAAATTTCACATGATCTCACTAATTTGTGAAATATAATGAACAACACAAACTGATGAACAAAAATAGAACTAGAGACAGAGAAGCATATAACAGATGGCCCAACTTCAGAGGGAAGGCAGAGGAGGGTGATGGGGAGGCTATGAGATCAATTCAAGGACTTGTACGCATGCATATAAGCATAACCAATGGACACAGACTCTAGGGAGGTGAGGGCATGTGCAGGGGTCTGGGGGTGGCCAGGGAGTGGTCAATGGGAAAAAAGGAGACATATGTAATACTATATGTAATTCTTCACACAATAAATAATTTTTAATGCCAAAAATTTAAAGATAGAGACTTTTAAAAGCAGCTAGAGAAAAGCAGTTGGTTACTTACAAGGGAGCACCCATATGACTGTGGGGTGATTTCTCAACAGAAACTGCAGTCTAGAAGGAAATGGCAAGAAACATTCAAAATGAGAAATAGCAGGGACCTTCAACCAAGATTACTATACTCAGAAAAGCTATCATTTAGAATTGAAGGTCAGATAAATAGCTTCACAGACAAGAAAAATCTAAAGGAGTTCATCACCACCAAACCAGTATTACATGAAATGTTGAAGGACATTCTTTAAGAGGAGGAAGAAGAAAAAAAATAAAAGATATGAACAATAAAATGGCAACAAATACATATCTACCAACAATTGAATCTAAAAATCAAAATAAACAAAGAAATCTAATGAACAAAATAACCTGTTTAATAAAATAGAATCAAAGACATAAAAGAATGTGACAGACTGACAAATATCAGTGTGAGAGGGGGATAAGAAGAAATTAACTAAAGATCATGCCTATGGAAACAAGACCTGATGAAGGCCTGGGATTGGGCAAGTGGAGGGGGGCAATGTTGGGTAAAAAGGGGACACCCGTAATACTGTCAACAATAAAGAATTTTGAAAAACCTGAAAAACCCTGAATTATGTCAGGTGAAAAATAGACTATAAAGGCAACATCATATATGATTTTATTTATATGGCACTCTGAAAATGACTAAGATATTGAAATGGAAAACATCATTAGTTGCTAAAGATTTTGAAGTTGGAGTAGAAGTTAACTGACTATAATGGAGCAGCATTAAGAAATTTTGGGTGTGATTTGACTGTTTTATATGAAACTCATGGTGGAGGCATGATTCTATGCATTTGTGAAAACCCATAATATTGTACACAACACAGTGAAATTTACTGTATAATTAAAAATCACTAGAAAATGAATTAAAACTATTAGAAATAATACAAAGACATTACAACCTCATTGAGAGTTGTGTGGAATGGGAAAGAGTTGACCTAGGTAACTTTTTTATGTTCTTGTTTTTTGTTTGTTTGTTTGTTTTTGGACTGGATATTAACTAAGTCTATAGATCAAAGTAATTGTACACAAACATTGTACTATAGTTGATGAAATTATTTCTTATAAGGGTATGGGTTGGACATTTTAAAAACTAATTTATCTTAACACATGGGTTGAAAAAGTTTGCAAATATATTACAGACTAGAGGCCTGGTGCATGAAATTGGTTCATGGAGGCGGGGTGTCTTTCAGCCTCACCTGCATCTCTCCAATCTGGGATCCCTCTTACCATCCAGGACTGTTGGCTCCCAACTGCTCGCCTACCTGCCTTCCTAATTGCCCCTAACAACTTCTGCCTGCCAGTCTGTTCACACCCTAACCACTTCCCTGCCAGCCTGATTGATGCCTAACTGCTCCCCTGCCAGCCTGTTTGCCCCTAACTGCCCTCCCCTGAAGGCCTGGTCACCCATAACTGCCCTTCCCTGCAGGCCCAGTCACCCCCAACTTCCATCCTCTGCTGCCCTGGTCACCCCTAACGGCCCTCCACTGCAGGCTTGATCACCCCCAACTACCCTCCCTTGAAGGCCTGGTCCCTCCCAATTGCCCTCCCCTGCTGGCTATCTTGTGTCCACATGGGAACAGGATCTTTGACCACATGGGAGCATCCATTTTTTTGTATTGGAGTGATAATCAATCTGCATATTGCTATTTTATTAGTTAGGATAGAGACCTGGTGCATGGGTGGGGACCAGCTGGTTTTCCCTGAAGGGTGTCCCAGATCAGGGTGGGGGTTGCCTTGGGTGAGGGGCCTATGTTGGTTTGCATGCTGGCCACGTCCCCCAGCAACCCAAGCAGAGGCCCTTGTATCTGGGATTTATTTATCTTCTACAATTGAAACTTTGTGGCCTGGAGTAGGGCCAATCCTCCTGCTTGCTCCATGGCAGTAGCCATTTCTATTGGGATTTATGTATCTGCTATAAGTGAAACTTTGTAGCCTGGAGTGGAGGCCAAGGCAGGCTAGGGCTTCAGAAGCTTGGCTTCCTCCCTCACTGGAGGAAACCCTAGCCTCCTGCTCTCTGCAGCTCTGTGACTGCCGCCATTTTTGTTGGAATTTATTTAACTTCTATCATTGAAACTTTGTAGTCTTGAGTGGAGGCCTAGGCCAGCAAGGGCAGGTGGAAAGATGGCTTCCTCTATTGCCAGGGAAACCCAAGCCTCCCTCCTGCTCTCTGTGGCCACAGCCATCTTGGTTGGGTTTATTTTCATATTTGCTCCTGATTGGCTGGTGGGCATGGCTTGTGGTTGTAGCAGAGGTATGGTCAATTTGCATAATGCTCTTTTATTAGATAGGATAATGGCAGCTAAGTTTTCCTCTCAGTAAGATGGAAAACATGAAAATACAAATGAACATTGTGTTGCCTGATGTGAAGTTCAATCTATCAGTATTGAAATAAACATTTCACTGAGTAGATGACATATGCATAGTTAGTATACATGCATGTATTTTGGATCACTATTCACTGAAAGGGAATGGCATAAGTGGCATTCTAGTTTCAATGAAAATATCTAATGCTCAAATATAAATTCTAAATATCTATCATCTCCCAATAAAAGGAACCAGGACTCCAATGGGAGTTGATGATACCAGGGCTGGGACACTGGAAATTCAAGACAAGCCTGTAGTATTTTGTGTTGCTAGTAAGTAATGCCCTTTATTCCCCGCCTAAGTAAAAATAAAATAAGAATAGAGGCTTGTTAAAGGGCAAAAGAACAAACCTAAAGGAACTCCAAAGAGCCAAAATTAAAAGCATTTATCAATATACATATGATGTATTATAGAATTGTATACCTGAAATATATATAATTTTATTAACCAATGTCACCCCAATAAATTCAATAAAAATAACAAAATATGTTCAGCATCACAGGGTATTGTGTATACTTTTGCCAACAAAATTCCATTTTTTAAACATGATGTGATTTTTCTGGTCATTATTTCTTAATACTTCAATCCAAGTAAACTGCAAAATAAAAATACTTAATTTCAAATAAATTAATGTATACTATTGCTTTTCATAACCCAAAATAAATATCTATGAGTCCATACTGATATAAGTAAATAGATTGTTAAAAAATACATGAATGGAAAAGAATAGATAAATTTTCTTTACAGAAGAATTTGAATTTATAAATGTAGAAGAAATAAAGGAACTAGAAAATCATTAGTTTTGCATGTGAATGTCCAGTTTTCCTACACTATTTATTTAAGAGGCGCTTATATTTTCCCCATGGGTATTCCTGGCACCTTTGTAAAAGCCCAGCTAACCATATATAAGTGAGTTTATTTCTGGTCTCTCTACTATGTACCATTGATATATGTTGGTTTTTATGTGAATATTATACTATTTTGATTACTGTAGTTTTAAATCAGGAAAGGAGTTGCCCTCAGCTTTGAACTATCTCAAAATTCTCTTGGCTATTTGGAGTCTTTTGTGATTACATATAAATATTAGGGTGCTTTCTCTTTTGGAAAAAATGCCATTGGGATTTTAAAAGGGATTGCATTGAATTTGTAAATCACTTTGTGTAGTATGGACATTTTTTTAAATATTAACTCTTCAAATACATGAAAACAGAATATCTTTCAATTTAGGAGTTTTCTTCAATTTCTTTCATCAATGCTTTATAATTTTCATTTTACAAGTCTTTCACTTCCTTGGTTTACTTTATTTCTGAATATTTTATTCTTTTTGATGCTGTCATAAATGGGACTATTTTCTTAATTAATTTTCCAGATATTTTGTTGTTATTGTATAGCAATATAACTGATTACAGTATGTTGATTTTGTGTTGTCAAAATTACTGAATTTGTTTGTTAATTTTAACAGGTTTTTTGTGTGTGGAGTCTTTAAAGTTTTCTATACATAAGGTCATATAATCTGTAGAGAAAGTTTTCCTTCTACCTTCCAAATTATGTGTCTTACAGAGAGAAGAGATGGAAATAGATGAAAACATGTTCAGGGAAGAAACAGCTGCTGCCTGTGACCTCCATGTAGCCATCAGGAAGCTTGACATGAAACATTTCCTCCTAAGTGGCATATGAAAGCCCAGCCTTGAAGCTCTAAATGTGGCCACGTCCAATTGGTGTAACTAGTGCAAGGGAGCACCTTCTGGAAATAATGAATCCACCCAGATGAGACTAGGGCTCAACAATGTGGGACCTGCACCTGGTCTTGGGCAGGCCTCTACCTGGATGGTTTATCCTCCTGGGGCACAGCATTGTGACCAATTGGTCTCAAACATGTTCAAGCCAGCAGGAAGCCACTCATTTTTACTGTGTGCTGGCTTTATTCTTATTATTATATATATATTTTTTTTCAATTCATCTACTTGTTCGTTGTGTTGAAAAACCCAGACTTTGGGTGGTTTCAGTAGATTCCTGGGTAAGCTTTGGGATTGCCTGTCCAATGTAAGAGGCTTGTTTTCAGAACTGGAAAACCTAACAATTCTCTGCACATTGCATCCCCAAGGGCTTCTTCCTTCCCCTTTCTGCTTTATTCTTTTCTTTCTAAATTTTCTGTAGCCAACTGGCCACTCAGTGGCTTTCGTTGCTGCCAACATTGTTGTTACCATCATTTCAGTGCATGAGAGCTAGACAAGCCAGGATTGCATTTTGGACTTCGCTGCTTGTTTGTAAGTGACTTTACCTCTGGATTCTTCCTTGACTCATCTATAAAATGGAAAGACCAGTGTTGTACACCTCAGTGTTTTCTAATCAAAATAAACTGATGTTTATTCAGGCTTCATAAAAAATAACCCTCTACTGCCTTCCCTTCTTCCCTCAACTTGTCATGGAGAGTGGGGTAAACTGCAGGTGATGAGTTAATGTGTTCAATAGAAAAAATAATTAAAAAGACAATCTCCATGTATGATGCAATGTTTGAAGATAAGGAAGCATTTGCCTGGATCTTCATTATATCATAGAAGAGGTGTGAATACTACTTGGGGTGGGAGAAGGCATGACTTCGGAAGGCTGTATTGTTAGTGAGGGACAGATTGCAGAGAATGTCCTTGGAGCACAAGGCATGGTGAGTGAATAGTCCAAAACACTCATTTGCCCACCAACAGAGATACTTAGCCACACTGAGGTCTAGCTCCAGGCCTCAGGAAGGATTATAGGAGGGATTCCAATGGGCAGCCTTATCTCAGATAACTTAGGGGACCCATCTCATATCTGCCACTCCCAGTTGGGTGATCCTAGGGAGTCACCATGTTTCTCTGAGCCTATATCCTTATATGCATGTTGGAACAAAACATTGTATTTAGTTTTGTTTTCTCCCTCACATTCTTCTCATCGTATTTTCTAGAAAGCCGTGTTGATGTAAGGCACTGCAAGAACATGAATCAGACCTGGTACAGGTTGCAGCCATGGGACTAGCTTAATGAGCTTGGGCTGGTAACCTGCCTTTCTGGGCTTCAGTTTCCTCATCAGTAAAATGAAGAGTATTGGCTTCCTGGGATTACCATGGGGATTTTGTTCCATAATAGATGGAGGACCCAGCACACAGTCAGTGCTGGGAAGTGACAGCTGTGGTTATTCTTATCTTTGCTGGGTGTTTTTTCAGTGGGGCAAGAGGCTCATAAAGCTCTCCCCAGTGAATTTAACGAAGTTCTTTCTGTAATGACAATACATCTTGGAGCATCCAGCAACCTTTTTGAATGGGGCTTATTTTTAGGTCCTTTTTCTTCTTCACTTGCTCTCCACTCCTGACCTATTACCTTGCCTGATGAGTGCCTTTTGAATGCCCAACTTTTGCATACTGGAAGTGCAAGACCTTGCCTGCTTGCAACACCTCTCTCACCTCTCTTGAGGAGCACCTCTGATGTCACAGTTTCACTATGGCAACATCCAGGGATCCTCCCATCCCCAATGTGAGAGACTTCAGGGACCTTGTGATACCATGTTGCAAAACAATAAAATTTCACCCTTAATTACATAATACACAAAAATAAACTGAGAATGAATTAAGCACTTAAATGTAAGGATTCAAACTGTAAAATGCATAAAGAAAGCATAGGAGGAAACTTCATAACATTGCTCTTGACAGTAACTTCTATGACATAATGCTAAAAGCAGCAAATGAAAATAATAAAAATGCAACAAAAGGAAATATAGACAAGTGGAACTACCTCAAACTAAAAAAGCTTTTAAAAATCCAAGAAAAAAATCAGCAAAATAAAAAAAGCAATTTATGAAATGGGATAAAATATTTACAAACTATATATCTAATAATAGTAAATATAAAAATATATATGGAATGCCTACAACTCTATAACAAAATAACATACCCCAATGTAAAAAGGAGAAAAGGACATAAATAGATGTTTCTCCAAAGAAGGCATACAAAAGGCCAAAAGATCTAGTAATAAGCTATCAACACCATTAATCATAAGGAAAATGCTAATAAAAACTAATATATCACCTCACACCCATTATGATGGTTATTACAAAACAGTGATTGGTGAAAATGTGGGTCAAATGGAACTCTTCTACACTATTGATAAAAATGAAAAAAAATTGTACACACACTATGAAAAACAATATGATATTCCTCAAAATATTAAAAGTAGAACTACATATAATCCAACTATTCAACTTCTGGGTAAATATGCAAAACATTTTAGATGAAGATCTTAAAATAATTTTTACACTACCATGTTTATTGCAGCAGTATTCACAATAGCCAATATAGCTGAAACCGGTTTGGCTCAATGGATAGAGCGTCGGCTTGGGGACTGAAGGGCCCCGGGTTCGATTCTGGTCAAGGGCATGTACCTTGGTTGCGGGCACATCCCCAGTAGGGGGTGTGCAAGAGGCAGCTGATCGATGACTCTCTCTCATTGATGTTTCTAGCTCTCTATCTCTCACCCTTCCTCTCTGTACAAAATCAATAAAATATATTTAAAAACACAATAGCCAATATATGGAAGCAATCTAAACTTCCATCAACAGATGAATGAGTAAATAAAATTATATATATATATATATATATATATATATACATATATACATATATACATATATACATACACATATATATACATATATACATATACATATACATATACATATACATATACACACACACACACACACACACACACACACATATATATATATATATATATATAATGGAATGTTATTCAACTTTTCAAAAGAGGAAATTCTGCCACAATAAAAAACACAGATGAAACTTGTGGACATGATACTAAATGAAATAACCTACTTACAGAAGAACAAATATTCCATGATTTCATTCTTTGGATGTGGTACCATTCTTCCTCACCTTGAACACACAACTGACACCCTACCTCCCCACCTCCCGCCACACACACACACCTGTTGGATCATTTGGCCTTCCCTTTTACTTCCTTTGGTCTGACCCTACTGGGTTTTGTCTGCAGGGGAATTGGAGTGCCTCTCAGGCTGGGACTTTCATAGCATGTCTCCTAGGGAAACTTTTATCCAGGGGTCAGAAGGGCAGGTGCTGGGTTGTGTGGTTGCATTGAGAAGAAGCCATTCCAGTCTCCCCTGAGAGCTCGGGCCCACACTGTTCTTTCAGAAGGAGATTCATTTGGCCTGCCTTTCAGGCAACTGGGGCCCCACCCTGCTGACCTTGGTTGCACAGGGAAATGTGGGAGTTTTTTAAAGCTGGGACCTTCTGTTCATAACTCCCTTGGATGCTATAACCTAGGAAGGGGAGGAGGTGCCTGCCCTCCTCCTATAAGCTTATGGTCACTACTCCTAATTGGAGCTTGTTTGGATCTGCCCTCCCAAATCTTGGATGTCCCACCTCAGAGCTCAGCTTCATGGGGGTAAGGGAGTCCTGCTCAGAGCTCAGAGGCTACTGTCTGGGATCTAGACAAAGATGAAGTGCCTGGCACCTTTAAGGGCTCAACTGGTGCCACCCTCAACTGGAGAGTCTTTTCATCTGTCTTCTCAAACCGCAGTGGCTCCTCCCAGCTGAGCTTTCTGCTTCAGAGGGAATTGTTGGCTGCACCCAACCTGAACCCGCAACATGCTTCTCCTGGGGGTGTTAGAGTTGGGGACACTGGCAAAGAAGGGGTGGTATGACTCTGCAATAAGGGCTTTCTTTCCTTATTGAGTGCCTAACCAGGCATATCCCATGAAGGGGACCTACTAGCCCTGTCCTCTGGACCCTGGTTTCCCCACCCTATTGAGCATAGGCCTATAGGACTCAGCCAAATTGGGCCCACTCTATAGTCTTTCTTCAGAAGCCTCTGGAGGAAGATCAGGCAACCTCAGGGAGAGGCAGAATAGTTGAAAAGTAGAGGTAGACCTAAGGGAGCCTCAGATTTCTTACAGATCTGCCTCCAGCTCTAAACTGAAGGAAGCACACCCTTCTACCCATATTGGCCCCTCCCATGCACACCCAGCCCCAGTAGATGCAGCAACAAAGAATAAACAACATGGTAGGTCCAGAGAGGTAGCCCAACATGCAACATATGACATTGACCTATACCTGAACCAAACCTAAATGTAACTACAGCTAAGGTCAATGGTGGAATTCAGAGTATACCAGAGCTGGACACACCTAGCCACATAAGCAGCACATCCAATGGGGGATCCTGGCAGGCACCAGACACTACAACCAAGACTTCTTTATCTAGTAAGACTATCATTTAAAATCAAAGATGACATTTGATCAAATGATCCCACTTCTAGGAATCTAGAATAAAAAAAAGCATAATATGTAAATCGATCAAATGGCTGAACAGCAGAATGACCATCTGGATGACCTTCTGGATGACTTCCAGACAAAGCAAGGGCTGCAAGGGCCAAGGCAGCCAGGTTGTGAAGGCCTACTCTTGCACGGATCTCATGTATTGGGCCTCTAGTATATTCTAAGAAACCTGAAACACCAATCAGAAAGAATATATTCACTTCTATGTTCATAGAAGCTTAATTTACAATAACTAAGATCTGGAAATAGCCCAAATGTCCATCAGTAAATAAGTGTATAAAAAAGCTGTGGTACATTTACACCATGGACAACTATGCAGCAGTAAAATGAAGGATCTCTCACCAATTGAGCTAGTATAGAGGCACCTGGAGAGTATTATGCTAAGTGAAATAAACCAGTCAGAGAAAGACAAGTATCACATATCTCACTCTTATGTGGAATCTAATGAACAGAAGCATGGAATAGTCTGTGAAATCTCAGAGGGAAGGCAGAGTGGGTGGGTGGCAAGAGATCAACCAAAGAACTTGTATGCATACATTCATAATCCATGGACACAGATAACAGGGTGATGAAAGCTTGGTGTGGGTATCAGGGGTGGGCTAGAGGGGGTCAGTGGGGAAAAAAGGGGGACATATGTGATACTTTCAACAATAAAGACTTAACAAATAATTAAATATGAAATAAAGAGCATCTCAGACTACAAAATGGATGGGAGTTCATTACCATCAAAGTAGTATTGCAAGAAATGTTAAAGGGCCGGCCTTAAGAAGGGAATATATATATATATATATATATATATATATATATATATATATATATATATATATATATAATGTATATGCATAAAAATTAAAATTGCAATAAGTAAGTACTTATAAATAATAATCTTAAATGTAAATGGATTAAATACTCCAATCAAAAGACATAGGGTAGCTGAATGGACAAGAAAACATGACCCATATATATGTTATCTGTAGGAGACCCACCTCAGAACAAAAGATACTCTCAAGATGAAAGTGAAGGGATGGAAAAAATATTCTATGCAAATGGAAATTTAAAAAAGCTGGAAAAGCAGTACATGTATTATATAAAATAGACTTCAAAAGGCTGTATCAAGAGACAAACAAGGTCACTACATAATACTAACAGATGGGACAGTGTTAGCTAGGTTGGTGGAGAATAAGGTATGGGGCCTGCCTGAGCCTTTGAGAGAGGGTTTAGCAATAGAAAAATTGCCTCTGCTAACACTGTTTATGGAGAAACAGCCTCTCCAGCTTTCACTCAACCTGAAGCTATTCAATTCAGTTCTTCCCCTTATGACCCTGTTGCCTTTTGAGTTGCTACCCAGTGCTGGAATCATAGGGAGTGAGTCCGAGTAAGTCTGTACGTGGGCCCTTTATGAGGAAAGGTTGGGACCCCAACAGACTTCCATCTCCCTCAGCCACAATCCCCACTGGTTTTCACAGCCAGAAATTATTAGTTAACTTCTTAGCCCTGAAACCCTGACCTGAGGATACTGCTGTGAGGATGGGACCCCCTGAGTCCTGGTGGGGGGGTCATCTCTGCAGCTGAGCCTCCCCATTTTTTAACTGCCACACATGGGTATAGAATCAGCCCATTCTGAGTCTCAGTCCCTCCTACCAGTCTTAATGTGGCTACTTCTTTATATCTTTTGTTATAGAACTTCTGTTCAGAATGTTCTGAATAATGTTTGATCTGTAGTTTAGATGTAATTTTTAAAGTATATTTTTATTAATTTCAGAGAGGAAGGGAGAGATAGAAACAATCTATTTATATAATAAAAGGCTAATATGCAAATAGACCAAACAGTGGAACCACCAGTTGCTGTGGTGTGTCTGACCACCAGGGGGCAAATGCTCAATACAGGAGCTGCCCCTGGTGATCAGTGCACTGTCACAGGGGGAGCACCACTCAGCCAGAAGCCAGGCTCATGGTTGTTGAGCACAGAGGCAGTGGTAAGAGCTTCTCCTGCCTCTGAGGCAGCACTAAAGATGTCCGACTGAGGGCTCAGGCCTGCTCCCCTTGGGACATTCCCCAAGGGCTCTTGAGCCTTTGAGAGAGTCCCCCACCCAAGTGCACAATTTTTGTGCATCTGGTCTCTAATCAATTGTGAGAGAGAATCATTGATCATCTGCCTCTTGCATGCCCCCTACTAGGGATAGAGCCCACAACCTGAGCATGTGCCCAGACTAGAATCAAACCTGGATGCTCCAGTCCACAGGCTGATGCTCTATCCACTGAGCCAAACCAGCCAGGCTAGATGTAATATTAGTGTGAATGTGGGACCATAGTTTGGTAGCAACTGTGTTTCATTTGCTCACTGATATTTAATACGTAGTACAGTGCCTGATAGTGAGAATTTAATAAATATTTATTAAGAGAGTCAATTAAGTGATGAATAGATGTGTTTGGAGAAAATACTTTATGTCTTATTACTAGGGAGCCTGAGATCAAGGAAGAACTGATTATTTTGTAATAAAGCCCCCAAAATTTCTGACTAATTAATTTGGTTCTCGACCTTCCCACAGTTATAACAAACAAATCTAAAATAAAATTTTCATCTAATAAATTGAGAAGTGTGTGTATAAGAACTTTGGTTGTGATTGGGTGGATAGAGTTAGGAGATAGCTGGAGGGCATGTGGAATTGTTACATGGAATTTGGGGAGCAGACTTTCCCTGTGGGTTCTTGTCCTCCAAAGTTTGAAGAATAAAATTTATAAACTAAAATATTTTTAAGATTTCTACCATGTACAAATTTATTGTACGAATATACAAATTCCCCCTGGGAAGGGATCCTCAAATGGGAAAAACCTGCTCTCTCTCCCTAATGGGAAAAAAAAATCTAGTCTTCTGAGGCTCTTTGTCTACCAGTTTATATATGTTGGTAGCTTCCTTGTCTGAACATGATACTTTCTAATTGGACCCTTACTTAATTTATGTCCCCAGTGCTCTCCTAAATGGCAACTTTCCTGCAGGTTGTTAGTTTCAAAGTTCAAAGCTCCATTTTCTTCTTCTCCTTATCTTGTAACATTCCTCTGTCCTCTGTGAAAGTAAGATAAGCATTCTGGAGGCTCCAAGCCTTCTCTGCCCATTACATGATGCATTCCTCTCCCCCCCCCCCCACTCCCATTTTCCCTAACTGCCTGTCCTGTTTCTAAAAATCCTTTCAGAACTAAGAGAAATTTTGTTTTTACATAGTCAAGGTTTCTTGCCACTGAATCTCATGAGACTTCTTTAAACATTTCAGATATCCTTCCTTTACTAAAGTATGCTCTTATAGCTTTTTACCACATTCTCTGCATTTATGCATCTGTACAGAGTTTCTGCTATTGAAATTTTCTATATTAAATCAAAATTGATTTCTACCCTCATCATTCCATTGAAATTTCTGCTTCTGAGGTCACCAGTGTCTTTGTGTCATTTATCTTAATAGACATTTTTCAGTCTTCATCTTGCTTCACTTCTCAGCAGTATTGATTTGTCTGACCACACTTTACATTATAAAATATTCTGTTTCCTGCCAAAACCGGTTTGGCTCAATGGATAGAGCGTCGGCCTGTGGACTGAAAGGTCCTGGGTTCGATTCCGGTCAAGGGCATGTACCTTGATTGCTGGCACTTCCCCAGTGGGGGGTGTGTAGGAGGCAGCTGATCAATGTTTCTCTTTCATCGATGTTTCTAACTCTCTATCCCTCTCTCTTCCTCTCTGTGAAAAATCAATAAAATATATTTAAAAAAAATATTCTGTTTCCTTGGCTTTCTCACATAAAGCAAACACTCATGCAATTTATCTTTCGCCAAGATTTAGACATTTAATACCTTTCCAATCTGCAATACCTTGGAGGTTACTGGAAAAGTGATAGTGCTTTGCTTTGCTCAAGGACAGTTAGAAAGGGTATAAGTTTTGTACTGTGTGTTCCAGAAAACACGTGGTTCTCATTTTTTTGTGGTGCATGAAAAGCATAATTTCATAGGCATCATCTTTGATTAGACTTAAATAATCTTTTTCACTCAGAATTGAATCAGTATGGTTAACAGTGATTGTTTTCAATAGCTAAGAATAGTCCAAAAAACAAAAGCTCAAAATTTTAGAAGGGAGTCTATCCTTATTTTTTCTGGAACAAAGATGCCAATGTATATACAGGGGTCAAACCATCATCTCCTTGCTGACAATTAGAAACAATAGCTGAGTTCTGTGGACCTTCAGGGGCTGTATGTAGCAGCATTCCATTTTCAGCCTCTCCTAGTCAATTCCCCTTTACAATCCTGTCCCCTGCACCTTGCTGTAAGATAGGTTTTTGATGCTTGTAAGCTCCCTGTCTTCTTATTGCTGGCCCTCTCAGTAAATACTTTATATGATTCAACCCTGCCTTCATTATTGGACATTGTGATAGGCAAACAGAACCCAACCAGTGGTTTTCTGGTAACACTAGCAGGGCCTATTTTATCTGTCCTTTCTATTTTCCCTTTACTTGTCAAACATATTCTTGTCCTTCTCCATGTGAATTGCCTTCCTGCTCTTTGAATTCATAAACCCCAACTCACTTCTCCTTAACTCAAGTTGGTATATATGCCTCAACTTCCCTGTCAGTCCTCAGGTCTCATATTCCTATGGAAATCCCACAGGCACAGCTTCACTAATAAAAGAGAAACATGCAAATTGACTATACCTCCACTACGCCCACCAGCCACACCCACCAGCCAATCAGGAGTGTGTATTCAAATTAACCAAACCAAGATTGTTGTGGCCATGGAGTGAGCAGGAGGCTTGAGTTTCCCCAGCAATGGGGAAAGCCAAGCTTCCCACCTGCCCTGGCTGGCCCTGGGCTCCACTCAAGGCTACAGTTTCAATTATAGAAGATGAATAAATCCCAACTAAAATGGCTGCAGCCCTGGAGCTGGAGAGAGCAAGAGGATTGGGCTTCCCCCGGCAATGGAGGAAGGCAAAGTTTCCTGCCCACTCTGGCTGATCCTGGCCTCTGTTCAAGGCTACAAAGTTTCAATTGTAGAAGATAAATAAATCCCAGATACCAGGGACTCCACTTGGGTTGCCAGAGGGTGTGGCTGGCCTGCAAACCACCATAGACTCCTCACCCAGGGCACCCCATGTCCCAAGGGAACCCCCCACCCTGATCTGGGACACTCTTCAGGGCAAACCAGCTAGACCCCATCCATGCACCAGGTCTCTATCCCAGTGTTTCCCAACCTTCTCTCATGATGAGAATCACCTGGTGGAGTTGTTAAAACACAGATTCCTGAATCCCAACTAAGAAGTGCTAAACTAGAATTTTTGGGAACATATAGGTAAAATTGTATACTTAACTAGTGCTCTAAGACAGATTTTATATACAGAGCACTAAGTTAGGTATGCAATTTTACCTATATGTTCTCAAAAATTCTAGTTTAGCACTTCTTAGTTGGGATTCAGGAATCTGTGTTTTAACAACTCCACCAGGTGATTCTCATCATGAGAGAAGGTTGGGAAACACTGCTCTATCCTATCTAATAAAAGAGTAATATGCAAATTGACCACCATTCCAACACACAAGATGGCTGCCCCATGTGTTCACAGTTGGCTGCCCCATGTGGACACAAGATGGCCACCACACGATGGCAAGCAGGGGAGGGCAGCTGGGAGGGACCAGGATTGCAAGGGAGGGAAGTTGGGGGTGATCAAGCCTGCAGTAGAGGACACTTAGGGGTGACCAGGCCAGCAGAGGCTGGAAGTTGAGAGCAACCGGGCCTGCAGGGGAGAGCAGTTGTGGGGGACCAGGCTGCAGGGGAGGGCAGTTAGGGGTGACCAAGCCTGCAGGGGAGGGCAATTAGGGGCAAACAGGCTGGCAGGGGAGCAGTTAGGCATCAATCAGGCTGGCAGGGGAGTGGTTAAGGGTAATCAGGTTGGCAGGCAGAAGCAGTTAGGGGCAATCAGGAAGGCAGGCAGGTGAGCAATTGGGAGCCAGTAGTCTTGGATTGTGAAAGGGATGTCTGACTAGGATCAGGCCTAAATGGGCAGTCAGATATCCCTCGAGAGGTCCCAGAATGGAGAGGATGTAGGCTGGGCTGAAGGACACCCCCCCCCCCGCCCCCATGCATGAATTTAGTGTACCCGACTTCTAGTATATAATAAATTTGTTCATTTTCTCCTGTTAATCTGTCACATGTTAAATTGATTATTAGTCTAGTCAGAAGAATTTCGAAAGGTATAGGAAGATTTATTTTTCCTGACCCCACATAGACACAGGCTGTGGAAGAATACACTAAAGGATGAGGCAATACACAGAAAGAGCTTCTCTCGGAGAGCAGCATTGTTTGTTAATAAGAAACAGCTACCTGTGTTTCTTATTGCTATCTTTCCTATAGTGCTTAGGTCTCAGCTTTCCTCACACTGTTGAATTCAAGTTCATCTAGTTATACTCCATCCACCAAAATTCTGCCAACACTTCTAAAATGCTGTTGTTTCCCTTCTTATTTTTTGTCCTTATGAATAAAACTATTTTGTGCCTTAATTGTAGTGATTGATGCGGGCATGTTTGACTTGCCATACTGACAAAATATTTTCATACATTTTATGTCTTGAACAAATCAGAAAAAAAAACACAAAACAGTATTGAGCCGAAACCGGTTTGGCTCAGTGGTAGAGCGTCGGTCTGCGGACTGAAAGGCCCCAGGTTCGATTCCGGTCAAGGGCATGTACATTGCTTGTGGGCACATCCCCGGAAGGGGGTGTGCAAGAGACAGCTTGGTCGATGTTTCTCTCTCATTGACGTTTCTAGCTCTCTATCTCTCTCCCTTCCTCTCTGTAAAATATCAATAAAATATATTTTTTTTAAAAACAAACAGTATTGATAAGTGTGTTAACGTATGAAAACATTCAAACCTGTAAAGAACTTTTCTGAATTTATTTGAGCCAAACTGTCCACAATTGCAGGAAAGCAAAAAAAAAAAAAAAAAAAAAAGTATTGGGATAATGCTATGGAGAATGGTACTTTTCCACCTTGTTTTACACATTACAATCAAAGGAGGAAACATAAGTGGGTTACATGAAATCCATTGTTGATAGATTAGGGAGGTGGGAGAAAGCAAAGCTGGGAAACCTCTGGGATTGGATAAAAAGTAAAATGATAGACACATACTTTTTTTTTTTTTTTTTTTTTTACATAAATGGGTATAGGATAGTTGACAGTCAACAATTAACAAGATAAGAATAACAGTGAGGGAATTTGTGGTCTCTGCCCTGGCTCCGTGGCACATTGGGCATGCTCTGAGGGGTTCCAGAAAAGAGGAAGTTAAAAGTTATCCTGACATTCCACAGGTATACCATCTTAGATGCAAAGATAATATGTGCAGTAAAGATTAAAGGTGATCTTTATCAGGGAAGATATTGGCCTCAGACATGACTACAAACTATAAACTGCTTCTTTAAAAAATATATTTTATTGATTTTTGATATTTTACAGAGAGGAAGGGAGAGGGACAGAGAGTTAGAAACATAGATCGACTGTCTCCTGCATACCCCCTCCTGGGAATGTGCCAGAAACCAAGGTACATGCCCTTGACCAGAATTGAACCTGTGACCCTTGAGTTTGCAGGCCAACTCTCTAGCCACTAAGCCAAACCTGTTAGGGCTATAAACTCTTTTTAATGAAAGGTTTTAACTTCTGATCATTTTGTGGTTACTTTAGGTCTCTTGAGTTTGCAAGGCTGACACATAGGCTTCTCCTGAGTTAGATCAGTATGTGGTCCCTTTTTGGCCAAAAGTGTAATTTGAAAGAATAACTCCTTTTAAAATAATACACTTATCACTAGTTTCAGATTAACCAACAATTGGTGCATCCCTCTATCAAATACTATGAAACTGTTGAAAGGTACTCCTTAAAAAATTCATTTTACCTAATAATTGGTTTTTATATTTGGATGCATAATTGAACACATTTGCAACCTTTTGTAAATCAAACGCAAAGCTCCACTTAATTATTATGCCAAATTAATTAATATTTTAGCCATATAACGTATTTAAAGAACTTACAGAGAAATCTAACTGACAACCCAGAATGACTTCAAAAGATGTCTTAATTTGAGGGATATTTGGACTACATTTGGGTGTTATATTTTGAAAATATTTAATATATTAGAGTTGAAAGTGAGGTTCATATGACAAAGAAATTGTTAAGGATCTACCAATGCATTTTAAAAGACTGCATATTCTAAACATGTACGTTTTCACTGACAGGCCAGTCGATAAGCAATCACAGTTTATGAGGGTTTCTCCCATTTAAATTTCTGTGGTAAAACTGAATAGACATTTTTAATAAAGTCAAATTTTTATGGATCAATTTAGAATGAAGGACAGATTAGATAATACAAGTACGGGAAAAAATAATGATGTTGTTATATTTTCAAGGAGAAATTGAGAATAAATTTATGTAAAGCAGCCCGTTAGAAAAGTTTACAATATTAATTAAAACATTTAGTTACATGGGTTTGGCCTTTTAACCAAAAATATGTAAGAAATTTTAGGAAATTTGTTATTAGCTGCAACTTTGTATTATTACTCAGAACAAACAAGGATATAGCCCAGTTTTCTGATTTTTTCCCCCATAGGTTTACAAATATGTCCCACTGAAGCTCAGGAACAATTGGATCAATATTCTATTGATATATGAGCCCTACTTAATCTTAGCAAATAGGACTTGATCATCCAGGAGGAGGCTTGAAGCCTGAGGCTTCAAAACAAACAAACAAAAAAGATGAAAGAAAAAGAAACTTCATCCAATCTACCAACATGAATCAATACACTTTCAGGAACATACAATTTCCAAGATAGTTAATGATCCTCAAACAGATCATTATCCTCAATATCAGAATGAAGTTGAATAACTGAAAACAAGAAGGATAACAGAAGTGCTTCAAAGTGTGGGGAAACATATCCTTTCTGTGACCAATTAAGTTATAGGAGCAGCTCTTCTGAACAAACAATATTCAGCTCCCAGGGTAGTTGTGGTCATCCCGGATAATGATTTGAAACAAATTTAGAGTCTGAGAGATGGTGAGACTATCTACTTACAACCTTTTCTGATTTCAGTGGCTAACCTATTTGGATTTCTAAACATGGGCTGTTCCTAAATACCTTATCACTGTGTTCTGCCCATTTGTCAGGATAACAAAGTGCCCACTTTCATTGTCCTAATTTGTGGTTAAAGTAGGAAAAATGGACCCCAACACAAAGTTTAATACCTCCTTCAAAGGCTGGATGAGATTTATGCACATATTTTATGCATCTGATGAAAATCCAAATAATGAAAACATTATCGCAATTACTGTTGAGAAAGAAGTTTGTAAGTATATAATTTTATTAACCAATTTTACCACAATAATTAAGAGAGAGAGAGAGAGAGAGAGAGAGAGAGAGAGAGAGAGAGAGAGAGAGAGAGAGAGAGAAGTGAGATTGGGCCAAATACAGAAAGCATTACTTACACAAGGTAAATTTGACTAGTTTAGTTGTAATATAATTTATAATTAGTTGCATATGTATTTTCATTGCTTATTGAAATTAGGTTTCATAGCAGTTTTGTCTATTTGGGATTAGAAATATAGAATTTAATTTTTAATTGTAGCTGAAAAGATATTATAATACTATGCAGGACAAAGAAACAAAAGAACAAAGGTTGTTTTGTTAAATGGGAAATGGTGCCTATTAAACCCTTCTGTTAGGGATTTATAATATAGAATATTAGCATAACACACTGAGAAGTCCTGTAGCTAAAGAACAATTTAAACTGCTTCAAACTTAGGTGATTGTTGCGGAGGTGGCGGGCAGTGGATGGGGGTATAGTGGGGATATATGGTGATGGAAGCAGACTGACTTGGGGTAGAAACACATAATTCAGTGTACAGCTGATGTGTTGTGGAGTAGTGCACCTGAAACCTGTATAATTTTGTTAAACAATGTCACCCCAATAAACTCAATAAAAAGGAAAAAAGTCAGACAGGATAAAAAATAAAATAAACAAATTGCTTAAAACACCACATTTTACATCGTAGAGGTTATTTTTAATTAGAGTTGGAATGGTCTTGAATGAATAAAATATTTGTTATTCTATTCACTTATAATTAGTATTGCTGAAATAATATTAAATTATATATGACAAAAACATGTTATTTTAGACATATTTTAAAGAACATTCTGTGAAAATTATCTTCATAAATAACTTTGCTTGATGACATAATCCATAGTTTTAAAAGTATTAGCCAGTGACTATATTACTGTTGAAATGTTTCACTTTCAAGGATCTTAATATAAAGTTGAGAGATTCTACCCTTTAACTATTAAGTTTTATGCACTTAAGTTTTACCACAGACCCCAAAGTTAATTTTTGTGTAGGGCTATCACCTCTAATCTATCATCTCGTAATACTTATGGCTGACTCCATTTCCCATGTGACTACATTAACCTTGTGCTAAGGGAAGTTTGAGGTCCTTCTGTTTCCCATTATACCCACGTTTTCTGCATTGAACCTGTAATGCTCAACCATATACTAAGATATGACAATAGACAAGATAGAATATATAAAACACTTGTTAGCCTTAAAGTTAAGGTTATCAAACAGTTTATTTTCCAAAATTGGACACTTTTAAAAACAAAAGAGCTCTGAGTTTGCTCATACACACCTTCATGGTAATGATGACTTTCCACCAAAATTTTCTCTTTTAGGCTTGGAGTTCTCCATGGTCCAAATAAGGTCTATCTTTCCAGGCAGAGATTTAGAGCTCTTCCACCTAAGGGTCCACCTTTCCCCTTGGACATGTGTTCTGTACCACTGCCCAGGAACTGAGATTGACAGGAGTGACAGCCCTGCTGCACAAGTAGACATGAAGATGAGTGCCTACAGCCCCATCCTCTTCCCAGCTTGCCCCTTTTGGCATGTAATCTTTGTCCTATAGGTAATCTGAGCAGAGGCTTACAATGCCCTCGGCTTGCCATATCTACCTATTTGAAAAAGAATTTTTGCAATTTGAGGCTAGAGGATGGGAAATAAAAAGTGCTGACAGCTTGCTCCACCCAGAGCTAAACTGTAGCTCCAGACCGGGAGTACAAGGGACAGAGAGCCTGTCTTGATTGCACATGCCCAGAGTAGTGTCATAACTCAAATATGGATGTGGGGGTTGAGGAGTCAAGTTGCATGTCAAAATCTTATGTGTAATCTTTCAGACCCAACCATTTGAGATTACAAAGGCTTTGCCTGGAAAGCTTCATGGGATAAAACTACCCTCCCTACCACAGACTTGGTGCACAACCAGTTCATTAAAGACTTTGAAAAGAGTTATAATCAAGTGACCCCTGGACCAGCCATGATCTTGTATACACCACACTCCCAACTACCATGCCTCCATTCAGAGGCTCCTTTATCTGGGGTCCTCCTTTCCAGACACCTCTGCTCCGACCTCATTATAAGGAAGATTTCTCTCTTCTGACTCAGTATATTTGACATTTGACTCACCCCTAGCCTTTCCTCCCCCTCTTGAGACCTAGTTCTCAGAGACCATAAAATGGTAGGCACATTTTGTTCAGGGCTCCTTGGCAGTGAGATAATACCCCTACTTGCACTGCATTCCACCTGACTGATGCTCACCCTGTGCAGTTTCCTAGGAGATATGGAACATTAGGGAACCAGCATTTCTTCTTCTTTGCCTTTTGCCTGCACATAAGGGAATAAAGGTTTGATTGTGATTTTCAGTTTGACTCTCTGTCCTAATAAGTAACCTAAGAACCAGGCAGCTGGACATGGGGTGGTGAATAATGGAGCGGGTCATGGGTCAAATGTCACAGATTCATGTTTTTATTAAGGAGATTTATTAGATTTTCATGAATGAATGGATGTTTCTGCATTTGCTGTTTGCCCTTTGAACAGCTTCCAGAGTTTAAATGACTATTTTCTGTAAATTTTACCAGTTAGATTATAGTGTTACTGGGGACAGAGTCTACCTAGCTCCAAACCCTATCATTCCAGAAGATATATCTATATTTCTAAGTTATATTCTTGCCAAAATGGGTAATCGTGTTTTATCAGCACATTCAAATATTTCATTAGAAAACAAGGTTTGAAAATTCTCAAACAAAATAAAAATGATTTGATATCAAGAATAAAGCAAAAATGAGTCCTTTGAGCTTGTTAAAATTAAATACAAAGTGAAGAGCAGATTTGATAATTCTCTGAGCAGACAAAACCATTTAAGCCACGTGAGCAAAGGTAAATTTAACTTATTTTATGAATATAAGTGAAACAGGTTGTTGTAAATGCCTCTGATTATCAAAAGAGTAACTTAAGTCATCTTAAAAATATTATAAGATAATAAATTTAAAAATGTTTTTATTAAATTTACTGGGGTGATATTGGTTAATAAAATTATATAGGTTTCAAGTATAAAATTCTACGTGTGATACATCATCTATATATTGTATTGTAATCCCATCATTTGAAAATCCCCATTGTAAAAACCAATCATAATAAAAGTTAAACTCCTCATTTTCATTTTATAAACCATCCAGTAATGTTATGCTTCTCGGCTTCATTTCTGTTTTAAATTGGAAAGCTCCAAGTTTACTAACTATTCTTATATACACAATAAAGTTACAGAATATTATTAATTGATTTGGTGTTTTTAATTTGTCTATTTCTAGACCTTTACCAGGCTAGATACAATGAGGCAGTAACTAGGCAAAAGGAAAATGATGTATCATGAAATCATTGCTATATATTTGAGAAATACAATACCCAAAAGAAAGGCATCACTAGCATAAATGCAATCATTTATAATCAGTTCTCCTTACATAGGCCAAAAATATTTCCATAGCTTTGAGATTTATTCTCAGGATATGTTAGAAATTATTTGCCACTACAAAAAAGAGTAACACCCTTTCCAAACAAGGAATACATTAGATCCTATCCTAAGTCAACTAAGAATAAATATCATTTGCCAACTCACTGCATTGTGATGTCTCTGATGAAATATAGGGACTGTGCTTTATCAGCCTTTGTGTTCTCCTTAGGACCCTTACATTATCTTCTCTAGAAACCAAGAAATATGATAGTAGTTAAACTAAATTTAATTTTAGATTTTCCTAGCTAAAAAAAAATAAAAATCTAAGCTCAGGCATAATGACCTCCTACTCTTCCTTTTTAATAGTTATGATAATTAAATAAATATTTGATTTAATATTACATATCTAAGGGTTCATTGATAGGCATTTTATGTTCGGTTGCAGTATGATGAATGGCTTTATTTTATACACCTTGTAATCTCTTATTTGATAGTGAGCAAAGCATCTTAAAACACCATTCAGAGCTTTGTGTATACCCCCACTGAACGCTATAGTTAATCTTTAAAACAAATACTGCATTTTTGTGACATAGGTATTTTCTGTGGCACTAACTCATGATATGCTAATTTTTCTAAGCAAAATAATCCATTATTGAAATGAATGTTGCAGATTTAAGTGCCTACATGCAAAGCACCAATCTTATAGCTTCCACTCACCCACCTCATCAATCTACTAATCAGCTGATTAATAGGATTCACCCATATTCAGATATTTCTGAATTTTGATGATAGTTCATTGTGTTCTTTAGTTAAGACTTAAATTATATAAATATTTTGAGATGTAATATGATCAACTTGAAAACTACATTTATAGCAGTTGAATTAAGCATAAATCACAAATTGCAGATATATGGTATAGGAATTAATTCAGTTTTGACTGCTAATTGCTCCTCACTAAGCAGTCAGTACTTGTTATCACTCTGTAACCAGGGATAATGATATCATATTCTCAATTATTCTGCATCTTAATTTTCTCTGTTCCAAGTGTGTCTCATGGGGATTTATAGGCTGCCTACATAATTAACTCAAATTGTATTTATTTTACTATGAGGGAATTACTGCTTCTATGACAAGTATTTATAAATACACTTTCTCCAGAACCCTTGCATATTTCATGAAAGAAGCCCTCATTGAACCCTGAATCTACTCCACTTCACCCTGTAGCCTGTGTACTTTCTTGCAAACAATACTATGTGAGCACAAAGTATACTCTGAAGTGTTACTTTAACATCTGATACCTTCATGGGATTCTGAGTTTGAATATATATAATGATAGTCTATGCATTCATTGATACCATATATGCAAAATCACCCAAAGTCTATAGCTTACATGAAAGCTCACTGTTGGTGTTGTACATTCTATAGAGTTGGACAAATATATAATGACCATTGTAGTATCATACTGAATGGTTTTACATCCTTAAAAATCTGTTCTGCCTTCCCAGGGCTGACCAGCAGACCCTGAGAAACACATGAATGGATTACTCCAACACAACATTTGCTGTGAAAGAGAGGCTAAGGGACTGCCTGGCTAAAGGACCTGGGCAGTATCAATTGGCTCCTTCTTTAGGCTTTTATTGTAGCAGCAGTTTGAGATAAAGTTTGTCTGTTAGATACAATCAGCAGGGTAAGTTATCTTGGGAGGATACATGTGTTTGTAATGTCCTTTAATCAAGAAAACTGAACAGATTAATCATAAAGATTCCAGTAAACACTGCTAGTGCACACACTTGTTTGGAAAGGCCTTTGACACTCCCCTAAGTTGAAATTCTGATGACCAGGGCAGGTGTCCGTCCACTCACTTCCATTTTCTCAGAATGTCCTTCTTACAAACTTTCCAACCAATCTCTTGCTTCCCACACTGCCTTTGCATCCCCTTTTCCCACCAACATCAGGTACCAATGATCTTTTTGTTGTCTCCATAGTTTTTATCTTTTTACAATGTCATCTTGTTAAAAACATGAAGTATGTAACCTTTCAGAATGATTTCTTTCACTTAGTAATATGCATAAGGTTCCTCTCCATCTGTTCATGGCTTGATAGCTCATTATTTCTTAGTGTTAAATAATATTTGATTGGATCTACCACAGTTCATTCATGAATTTACTTACTCAAGAACATCTCATTTTTTCTAGGTTTTCGCAACTGCTAATAAAGCTGCTCTAAATATCGATGTGCATGTTTTTGTGTAGACATAAATTTATAACTAACATGGTAAATACCAAAGGTTGTGATTTGGTAAGTATGTTTAGTTTTCTAAGAAACTACCACACTGACTTTTAAAGTGTTAATACTATTTCTCACTCCCCCCCCCCACCTCCAGCAATGAATGAAAAGACCTGCTACTACTCATTCCAGCCAGCATTTAGTGTTTTCATTGTTCTGGATTTTGGCCATTCTAATGGGCATGTGGTGGTATCTCATTGTTGCTTTAATTTGCAATTCCCTAATGACATATGATGTAAGCATCTTTTCACATGCTTATTTGCCATCTATATAGCTTTTTTGGTCTTTTTAAAAACTTTTTCCCTCCAAACTTTATCATTTAGTTATCCTTTTCATTTAGTTTTACATGAAAAGAATCTCCAGATATTTCTGAATTTTGATGATGGTTTCTAACTTTTGACTCCTAATCATGAAAATAGGCCATTAGTTTTTGCAGAACTCATCCTGTAATTGGGAACAGTTGGCTTTCTGGAAATACTGCCCCTGTTCCACTAAAAAATTATTTCTATTTTTTTCACTTTAAAGATTTTTAAGTTTCAGAGAGCAGCATAGGTAGCTCATTGGTATTTTAATTATTAATTCTACTGAACACTATGTGTAAGATATGCAGGTCTTTAATTCTGCTTCTAAAGGTGATTACAAATCAAATATAAAGGTCACCAATTTAAGTTGATATTTTAATCCCCCAGCATAGTTGTTTTCTTCAACAACAGGCTTCTAAGCTTCTATCTGATTTAAATATTTTTATACATATGTAGTTACCTTCTGCATTTCTGAGCAGTCACATTTTTCTTGCAAAGAATAAATGGAGATGCCAGGATTATGGTACCAAGATAACTGTGAGCAATCATGAAAAGTGTTTCAGTAAATGTTTGACATAATTCTTTCCAGCTACGTATCTAGAAGAAAAAAAATGCAGTCACTAGCAAGTTTGAATGCTGAGTGAGAAATCACTACAAATGAGCTTTTTATATTTATCAGCAATTTTCAGGCAATTCCTGAAATAAACAGCACTAAAATAAGAATCCTGATATGAACCACTAATTTGACGTCTCTCTTGGTAGCTTTATATAATATTAGAGCACACTGTCTATTCACCATTTGGTTCTATATCCATTCTTTGATGGAAAAACATCTTCAAAAGTGTTGTGCTTTTTTTTGTTTTGTTTTGTTTTTGTTTTATACTTGGTTGACCAAAATCTCCAGTGAGAAATAACATAACAGACCCAGAGAAAGAGAAACAGCGATCAGACTATCAAACCTCAGAGGGAAAGTAAGGGTGGATGGGGGTAAGGAGAAGAGATCAACCAAAGGACTTGTGTGCATACATATGGGCCTAGCCAGTGGCCATGGACAACAGGGGTTGGGGGGGGGGCGGCATATCTAGGGAGGGGTTTGGGATGGGAATGGGAGAATAAGGACAATTACGTGAGACCATAATCAATAAAAAAAAGAAATGAATTTTACATTTCACACCATATATATATATATATATATATATATATATATATATATATGAAAAAAAAACACAAAAAAATTTTACCAGACAATACATTCACTTACTATGAACAATGCACTCTGATATTTTATATTCTACTCAATTTCACTTAAAGGTTATGATCACAACAAACATAATTGTTTTAACTACCCACCAATGGGTTGCCAAAAGCAACTTAGTAAGTATTTTTAAGGGTTCTTACGTATCTATATAGGGCAGAGTATCAACATAAATACTAATATTTTGAATTCTGCATGGCAAATTTGTCTTTTATTTTATCAATATAATTTTTTAAATTGGTCATTCTAATAAGTACATCTTAATATCTATTTGTGGGGTTTATTTCCCTAATGGTAATTATGTTTAACTTTTTTAATGTGCTTATTTGTCATCAGTATATTCACTTAGATTAAATGTCAGTTTTTAATTTTTTTATATTTTATTGATTTTTTTACAGAGAGGAAAGGAGAGGGAGAGCTAGAAACCTCAATGAGAGAGAAACATCGACCAGCTGCCTCCTGCACACCTCCCACCAGGCATGTGCCCGCAATCAATGTACATGCCCTTGACCAGAATCAAACCTGGGACCTTTCAGTCCGCAGGCCAAAGCTCTATTCACTGAACCAAACCGGTTTCGGCCAGTTTTTAATTTTGATGAGATATAGTTTATAAATATTCTTATGGATTGTGCTTTTGGTATTGAGTCTAAGAACACTTTGCTATTCTAGATTTTGAAGATTTTCTCATATTTTTCTAAAAGTTCTATAATTTTGTTTTTTATTTAAGTTCATGATCCACTTTTGAATTAATTTTGGGTAAGATATGAGTCTTAGGTTCAATGTTCATCTTTTTTTCCCTAGTAATGTCCAATTTCTCATGAAAAATTTGTTGAGAAGGCTATCTGTCTTCCCTGGGACTGCTCTTGTACAATTTTTTAAAAAGGGTTTAGGTTGGACATATTTGTATGAGTCTTCTTCTGGATATTCTGTTCTGTTCAATTAATCTATTCATCTATCCATTCATCATACCACAATGTCTTGATTATCATAGCCATATAATAGATCTTAATATCAAATGACTGTTTTGCACATTATTTTCTTTTTTTAAAATATATTTTATTAATTTTGTACAGAGAGAAAGGGAGAGAGATAGAGAGTTAGAAACATCAATGAGAGAGAGTCATCGATCAGCTGCCTCCTACACAGATCGATGATTGGGGATATGCCCGCAACCAATGTACATGCCCTTGACTGGAATCGAACCCGGGACCTTTCAGTCCCCAAGCCGACACTCTATCCATTGAGCCAAACCGGTTTCGGCTGTTTTGCACATTATTTTCCACTTTTTCAAGATAGTTTTAGCAGTTTTAGAGATTATGATCTTCCATATAAATTTTCTATATGAACATTCTGGGGTGTGACAGAAATTGCATAAATGTATCAATAAATATGAGGAAATTTGACATCTTTACAGTGTTGAGTCTTCCAACACATAAACATGGTATATCTCTCAATTTATTTAGGCTTTTTAAATTTATTTTCATCAGCATATATTATTTTTAGCATACAGTTCATATACATATTTTATTAATGGTATATCTAAGTATTTCATTGTTTTTGGAATGATTATAAAGGTTATATTATTAATTTGTAATTCTATATCCAGGTATATTTAATTATTTTACTAATTGGCCTATAGTTTTCTGTATTTATACTGTATATGTATGGTTTTGGAATCAAGGTAATTCTGGTCTTATAAATATTTGGGAAGTGTTTCCTTCTCTTCTATTTTCTGGAAGAGATTATGTATATAAGTGATTATTCTTTTTTAAATATTTGATAGAATTCTCCAATGAAATAATCTGGAGTTGGAGATTTCTTTATTCTTCTTATCTTTATTGTTAAAAATATTACAGATATCCCACTTCCGCCCTCCCATGGATTCCCTCCCCCACTGTTCCCGCCCCTTCCCCAGGCCTTCACCACACTACTGTGTCTATGGGTTGCATATAAATTCCAGGCTTAATCACTTTCCACCAACCCTCCGATTTTCCTCTGAAATTGTCAGTCTGTTTCATGCTTCCATGTCTCTGGATCTATTTTGTTCATTAGTTTATTTTGCTCACTAGATTCCACATATGAGTGATACTTATCTTTCTCTGACTGGCTTATTTCGCATAATACTCTCCAGATCCCTCCATGCTGTCTCAAAGGGTGAGAGATTCTTTTTTTACTGCTTCATAGTATTCTATGATGTAAATGTACTGCAGATTTTTTATGCACTCAGGCCTATATATTCCTTGTTTGAGAATTTTTAAATTACAATGTTAACTTTATTAATGCTTACAAGATTAACTAGGGTGTTTATTTTATCTGGGTGGAATTTCATAGTTTGTGGTTATCAAGTTCAAAGATGTCAAATTTTTTAAACTAATGTTTTCAGTATTGCCTTGTTATTTTTTTAAGGCTGCAGGATCTATAGTCAGACCCCTTTCTTCTCTCTTTATCTTTGCCATTGATTTTCTCTATTTTTTTTTCCAGTTCTCAATTTCAACTGTTTCTCCTTTTGTCTATATATTTTTTATTCATTCTGTTTCTTTTGGGTTTATTTCACTGCTTTTTTTTCTTGATTTTTAAGTTAAGAATTTAGACCATTGATTTAAGATCTTTCTTCTTTGGTAATGTATTACTCAACATCACTCTCAGCACTACTTTAGTAGCTTCTCACAGTTCTTCTATATTTTGTATTTTCATTCAATTCTATGTATTTTTCAAATTTCCTTTGAGACTTACACTTTCACCTATGTATTGTATAAGATTATATTGATTAATTTCCAAGTGTTTAGAAATTTTATTTTTGCCTTTCTGTTATTGACTTCTAGTTTGATTTAATTGTAGACATATAAATCATATACAATGTGAGTTCTGTTATTTTAGGGTAGACTATTCTATAAACATCAATTACATCATATTAATTTATGGGTTTCTGGCTCCTTTTATATTCTTGCTGATTTTCTCTCTAGCAATTCCATTAGAAGAGAATGGGGTGTCGAAGTCATCAACTATAATTGTGAATGTCTTTACTTGTTCTTTCAGTTCTATCACTTTTTGCTTCATCTATTATGAGGCTTCATGTTTACCGCATATATATTTCAGATTGTTTTATCTTCCTGGTAAACTGATTTTTAAAAATATATTTTATTGAGTTTTTACAGAGAGGAATAGAGAGGGATAGAGAGTTAGAAACATTGATGAGAGAGAAACATCGATTAGCTGCCTCCTGCACACCCCCCACTGGAGATGTGCCCTCAACCAAGGTACATGCCCTTGACCGGAATTGAACCTGACCTTTCAGTCTGCAGGCCTATGCTCTATCCACAGAGCCAAACCAGTTTTGGCTAAGCTGATTTTTTTATCATTATGTAATATCCTTCATTATAATAATTTTATTTGCTTTGATGTCCACTTTATCTGGTGTTAATATAGCCATTTATGCTTTATTTTGATTATTTTCATAGTATATCTTTTTCAATTCTTTCCTTTCAAGCTATGTCCATTATTTTGAAGTGTGTTTCTTATAGACAGCATTGTGCTTTTATTTACTCTACTCATCTCTGTCATTCAATTCATGTAAATAGAGTTTGCATATTAATTATTTTTGTTTTATGTGTGAAGGCTAGCTTTGCGTTAGTTATCTGTCTTCTTTGTTTCTATTTTCTTGCCTTCCACTTAGAAATTAGAACATGTTTTAGTAGGAGTTATTGATTTTTATAGGAATTATTGATTGATTTATAGTGTTTCTGAGTACACTGCTTGAATAATTTTACTGTTACTGTAGGTGTTACAATATACTACTTTGAGTGAAGGTGAGAAACCTTCCTCCCATTAAAGTCCTTTTACTATCCATACTTCTTAAATATTATTGTATTGAGTATTTTCCTTATGTGCATTGAGCGTTATAGCAGATGTTATAAATTTTAAGTACCAAATATGATTTTTAAAACTCATGAGAACATTATATTACATATTTTTATCTATCACAAAGTTCTTTCCCAAACCTTCTTTTGTTATCATTTTCCTTTCATTTAAGACAGCTTTCTTTAGCAGTTATTTTATTTATTTATATATTTATTTTTCAGAGGAAGAGGTTTGACAACAAACTAGTGTGTTTACATTTAGCTATTCTCCACTGTTTTAGTAAGTCTTTTAGCCCTACTGTGTGTGCCCAATGCTGCTTCTATTATTTAAGGTTAGGTTTGGTGTAAACAAATTGTCTTAGTTTTCCTTTGCCTGTTTGGCTTCCCTTCCATTCCTGAAGAATATATTCACTGGATATTGCATTTGAAATTTATGTTTGAACTGTACATATATTTAATATAATTAGTTATATATTGTAGATTAAATCTGTCTTTTATTTTTCTCATTTGTCTGCCTGCTTTTAATTCATTTTTTATTTCCTGCTTTCTGTAGGTCATTTGAATATTTTTAAATACCTTTTGAATTATCTATAGTGTTTTATTTGTATCTCTTTTTATAATTTTCTTAGTTGTTACTATAAATATTACATGATACATACCAAACTTATCAATGTCTAGTCATGTCAAGTGAAGCATAGAAACCTCATGTTCTTTTATGTGTTGATCTTCCCACTTAAAATGTATTAACTATTTCACATCCACATTTAGAACTACATCAGTGATATATTTTTTGCTACAACCACCAAATATAATTGCAAAAGCTCAACAGGATAAGGAAAATATTTACCCATACTTTTGCTTATAGTGTTCTTTTTCTTCCTTTTGTTCCAAGGTTTCTTTTTGTATAATTTCCACCTGTTTAGAGAACTTCCTTTCACCATTTCTTTAGGGTAGGTCTGATTGGAACACCTTCTCTTAGTTTTTCTTCATCTAAGTATGATTTTAGGATTCTACTTGGATTGGTTGATTGATTTATAGTGTTTCTGAATATATCACTTACATAGTTTTTATTTCCCCTTAATTTCTACAGGATATTTTCACTGCATATATAATTCACATTTTGCAGATCTTTTCTTTCAGTAGTTGAAAAAATATTGTTTCACTTCCTTCAGGGTTCCATGGTTTCACTCCATTATTTCTGATGAAAAATCCTATGTCATTGGAATAGAATTTTTCTTATAAGTAATGATTATTTTTCTCTCTCTGGCTTTCTTCCAGGTTCAGTTTTGTTTTATCTTTCATTTTTAGAAGTTTATTTATGATGATATGTCTTGGCATGAATATATTCAGATTTTTCTTATTTTGGGTTTTCTCAGATTCTTGAATCTCCAGGATTATATCTTTTGCCAAAGTATGAAGATTTCCATAATTATTCCTTGAAACAGTGTCCTATACTCTATCCCCTTTCCTTCTGGGATTTTGTTTATGATGCAAGTTCATTTGAACCACACATCCTTGAGATGTTGTCCTTTTTTGTTCTTTCGTATATTTTCTCTCTCTTGTTAAGATTGTGTAAATTCTACTAATCAGCCTTAAATTCTATGATTCTATTCTCTGATCTCTACTCTGTTATTGAACCCATCCAGTAAGTTTTATATTTGCTGTTGTATTTGTAAGTTCTATAATTTCTGTTTTTTCCCCCTAACTTCTATTTATATTTTGAGAATGTCTATTGTTTTAAGAGAATTCATAATTGCTAGTTGAAGCATTTTATGGTGGCTGCTTTTAAATTCTTCTCAAATAATTCCAATATCTGACTCATCTTAGTGCATGCATCTGTTGATTATTTTTTGTCATTAATGTTGTAATTTCCTGATTCTTAGTTAAATGAATAATATTTTATTTAATCCTGGACATTTTGAATATTATGAGTCTCTGGATTTATTTATTTATTTATTTATTTATTTATTTATTTATTTATTAGCAGATAGCCATCCTGTTGAAGCTTGGTGTGAAAGCCAAGTAGTTGTGTATATTTATCCTTCTGCTGGGCCCACTGACACTACCTGGGCTAAAGTGGAACACTGAATCACACTGCTTCATTGCAGGCAAATGGGGAAAAGTTTAGCTACCCCTTTTTCCTACTTATCAATTCACTGCAAGGAAATCAAAACACACTTTATGGTGGGCAGGGGATGGAAAACCAACTGACAGCATGGGTGTGCTGATACTACTCAGAGGTAATCTAAACAGTGCTGCTTGCTTTCTTTGAGTTTAAGAGGAAGAGTGGAAAATTGTTCCTTATTCAACTCAGCTGAAATTGCAGAGGTAAAGAGTATAGTTTCTTCATTTGTTTTTGGCTGGATTTGGTTGGATGTTGCTAAAACAGTTTTTCTGTTGTGAGGCTACCCTTTTCCAGATCATTCATTAGGAGGAACTGGAGCTGTTTTTGTTTGTGACTTTGGCAGTTTGGGGTTAAATACATTGTACTTATCGAGTGTTTTTTCTTGGGAATATCAGAGGCAATAAGAAATGCAGGGAATTTATCACCACATTATTCCTTAAGGACAGAGGTCCCATGGAAAATCTTTTTTTTTTCCTTTTCATTTTTTAAAAATCTTCCTATGCTGATTTTCTATTCCATGCCCAGGTATATGTAGTTTAAAAAGGAAGATCTATAAAAATAAATAAGTAAATAAATACATCTATACTAATAAAAGGGTAATATGCTAATTAGACTGGATAGACCTGAGCAGCTGACAGGGCTGAGGGCTGGCAGTATGGAAGAGGAGACGGTGCAGGAGAGGTTGTGGCGCAGGTCAATCTAGTGCCACAACCCCTTCCTCAGAGGCAGCAGGGAAGGGGGCTGCGTGGCCTGGTCTCAGTCCTGCCTCTTTCACAGAGGCAGCCACAGAGGTAGTAGTGCAGGCCTGGTCCTGTCACCATGCCTTTATAGAGGCTGGAACTTGTGAGACCTGCTGTGCTTCAACCTTCCATAGTCCCTTCCACAGATGACCTGGCCCAGATTGCCCTCCACCCACCAGTGAGCTGAAAGCAGGGCCAGTACAAAGAAGCAAGGGCCCAGGGCTGGCAACTGAGCAGCTGCAGAAGGGTGATAGGGGTGGCGCCTTCCCCTGATCAGCCTGGTTGCCTCCCACAGAAAGAGGACAGACTGTGGCTTAGACCTGCTCACTGAGAGGGCCTAAGCCATCAGTAGACATCCCCTGAGGGGTCCCAGACTATGATAGGGGGCAGGATGGTCTGAGGAACCCCTCCCCCAGTGCATTTACTAGAGGCACTGGGCCTCTAGTAAATAAATAATTAAATAAAATAAAAAATAAAAAGAAAGATCTGTGAGGAATAAATTTATTCAATTTTGGTACCATTAAAAATTGCTTTTATGTATTTTAGTGCAGTGTTTTGTACAATTAATATATTTTTCAATTAATTTTTTAAAAAATAATAATTGCTCATTATAGATAATTTGAAAAATATAAAAAAGAGGTTAGGTTGTCTCATTTTGTTTTCTCCCAAACCAACTCCTCTAACAATTGTTGTGAATGATTGTCTTAGCAGGTGATCAGAGGAAGCACTATGAGGTGTGTAAGGTAGGAAAGAACACAAACTTAGTGTTAATGCATAAGTTTCAATTGCTGGCAATTGGGTTTCAAGTCTAATTGAGAACTCTAATAGATTGTGTGGAACATGTCTCAGAATTCCTCACTTGTCACTCATTGGGTATTACATCAAGAATCCAAACTCCCTGACATTTGTGGCCTGATTGCTTTCACAGCACAGTATATTCCCAAAGTCAGAGAATGTCCTCAAGCAGATAAATAAAGAGAGTCATCTATTGTCTTCAATCTCTGGGGTAGGAGGAATTTGAGGGGTAAGGACAGCATTTGCTACAGTCTTGTGCTTGCACTATCTTATGCCTCACCATTCTGTTCTATTACAGATCCTTTATGGTGGTGAGTACTTGCAGTCCCTTGAATTAAATAAAAAACCCACAGAGGTTTAATGAGACAAGCAATAGTACTTGATGTATTTTTTTCTTCTGATATTAATCTTTGGCTTTACCATGAATTTTAGACTTAATTTCCGGTACCTTCAGCATGCATTTCTACTGATTTGGGTTGTGTGACATGTTGAATGACTTAGACGTTCATCTCTGAAAAACTTAAGCCTCTGATACCTTGCCCTTGTCAGTCCATCATTGCTACAATTTCTATTTTACTATTAATATCTAGCATGGAAGCACAAAAAGGAATCTGAGTAAATATCCCCATTATAGCACATCAATCCTAGCTGTTTATGAAGTTACCTTTAATTACCACTGCTGGTATTAAACACTTTCCCTATGTTTTACTGGTTGAAAGAACACAAAGAGATCCATTACAGGCATACATATTAGATATCATGGTTCTATTCTTATTTATACTATAGAAGCTTCTTCTCGTGGAAAGAAGGCACCTTGGGACCTACAGCTGCTGGGGAAAAATCACAAAGTTCCCAAGTGGGTCACTGGGAGTAATGGGAGGTGTGCCATTTCTGCTTCTATCACTTTATTCCCAGACCCTTGTGTTTTATCTCTTGTGGAATATCACAGTGAAATTTGCATTTGCTTAAGGCCGTGGCCAGCAAACTGCGGCTCGCGAGCCACATGCGGCTCTTTGGCCCCTTGAGTGTGGCTCTTCCACAAAATACCACGGCCTGGGCGAGTATATTTTGAAGAAGTGGTGTTAGAAGAGGTTTAAGTTTACAAAATTTGGCTCTCAAAAGAAATTTCAACCGTACTGTTAATATTTGGCTCTGTTGACTAATGAATTTGCCAACCACTGGCTTAAGAGATATGTTACATCCTGAATAAAAACATTCTAGCTTCTGTGATTCTCAATTCTAAGCTAGAACCATAACTGCACCATAGAAATTGTTTTAATATTTGATCAGTCTGCAGCTTCTGACTGATATAATAGATAGTAAAAACAATGAATCCTGCAGTCATGTGATAATTGTGCTAATAGTTTAGGTTGCTAGAAAGTGGCTCCCTTTCTCCAAGGTGATATATGCCCAGTACCTGACACTCTGTGAGTCCCTGAGTAGTGGTGTTAGTAGAAACAGTGTGAACAGACAAGGCATACCTGCACCAAGAATTTATGTCATTTTTAGTAAAGACTAACCTCTCCTGTGTTAGGAGTCATATGTAATCAGCTTCCCATCAAATGCCTGGTTGGTTCCTTTGAGAGGTTGTACTATGTCAAGGGCCCAGTCTTAGCCTTTGCTGTTTACAAAGTAGATATTTAGTAGCAGAAGTACGTAGTTTGCCTTAGTGAGAGGCTATTCATACTATTGAACCTGTACATTATCGTCAATTTTGTTACCATGTGTAGTTGTTGCACCCCCCTCCCTCCAAAAAAAAAAGTTATATCGACATCAAATCCATGGAACCTATGAATGTTGCATTATTTGGAAAAAGGGTCTCTGCATATGTAATTAATTTAAGGGACTTGAGATGAGATCATTGTGAATTATCTGGGTAGGCCTTAAATTCAATGGCAAGTGATATTATAATAGACATACAGATGAGGTACATTCAGATAGAAGAGGAGGAGGCAATGTGAAGAAGGAGGTGATAACTTAAGTAATATAGCAATGAATCAAGAAAGGCAAAACATTGCCAAAAGCCACCAGAAGCCATGATAACGTTATAAAAGGAATTCTTCTGCAGAGCATTAGGAGAGAGCCTAGCCCAACTAACATCTTGATATTGGATTCTAGCCTCCTAAACTTCAAGACAACAAATTTCTATTACTTTAAGCAACCAAATTTGTATTGAAGTTTTCAAGGCAGGCCTAAGAAACTAATATGGTGTGATAGTTATATTCATGATATTATATAAGCAATGGGGTGGCAGAAAACTTAAACTAGAAGAAATCCACTAAGACTTTCACTCTATGCAGCTGATTTTTCTTTTCTTCTTTTTTAAATAAATCTTTATTGCTCAGATTATTACAATTGTTTCTCCTTTTTCCCCCCATAGCTCCCTTCCACCCGGTTCCCGCCCCACCCTCTGCCCTTACCTCACCCCTCTCCCGCCATTATCTTTATCCATAGTTGTATGATTTTAATCCAGTTTCTTCCTTCACCCTCCACACCCATTTCTCCCTGATATTATCAATCCACTTCCTTTCTTTGCCCCTGATTCTATTATATTCACCAGTTTATTCTGTTCCTCAGATTTTTAATTAACTTGATTTTTAGATTCCCTTGTTAATATATTGTATATGTATTTGTTGATCATAATTTTTATCTTTTTTCTTCTTCTTCCTCTTTTTAAAGAATACCTTTCAGCATTTCATATAATACTGGTTTGGTGGTGATGAACTCCTTTAGCTTTTTCTTATCTGTGAAGCTCTTTATCTGCCCTTCAATCCTGAAAGATAACTTTGCTGGATACAGTAATCTTGGTTGTAGGTTCTTGCTATTCATCACTTTGAATATTTCTTGCCACTCCCACCTGGCCTGCATAGTTTCTGTTGAGAAATCAGCTGATAGTCTTATGGGTGCTCCCTTATAGATAACCAACTGCTTTTCTCTTGCTGCTTGTAAGATTCTTTCTTTGTCTTTTGCCCTTGGCATTTTAATTATGATGTGTCTTGGTGTGGTCCCCTTTAATTCCTCTTGTTTGGGGTTCTGTGTGCTTCCTCTACTTGTAAGTCTATTTCTTTCACCAGTTGGGGGAAGTTTTCTAACATTATTTCTTCAAATAGGTTTTCAGTATCTTGCACTCTCTCTTCTTCTGGCACCCCCATAATTCTGTTGTTGGTACGCTTGAAATTGTCCCAGAGACTCCTTACACTATCTTCAACTTTCTGGATTCTATTTTCTTCTTGCTTCTCCAGAGGAGTGTCCTTTGGCTCTTTGTATTCCAAGTCTTTGACTTGATTCCTGTGTTCCTCCTGTCTGCTGTTGGATCTCTGTATAATATTTTATTATTTCAGTCAGTTTATGTGTAATTTCTATTTGGGTCTCATTAAATTAAATTTATTGGCCTTTTCTAGGAAATTCTTGAAAAACCTTATAACTGTGGTTTTGAACTCTATATCTAGTCTTTTGTTCTCCTCCATCTCTTTTGTTTGAGATCTATTTCCTTGTCTCGGCATTTTTGCTGTTTCTCAGAGTTGGTAGGATTGCTTTGTGTGTTTGGTGTCCTATATGGCCCAGTGGGTCAGCCTCCCCAGTTACCTGAGGTAGACACTCTTGGTGCTCCCCTTTGTGGACTGCGTGAATAGCCTTGTTGTAGTTAAGACTTGATTGTTATTAGTATCACTTGGAGGAATTGACCTCCAGGCCCATTGGATGTGAATATCAGCTGTGTCTACTCCGGGATACCTTCTGTATTGAAGACAGTCTTATAGGATTAGACTTGCAAAATTGCAAAAGCCTCTGTGCTCAGCTTGGATGGGACGCAGTCTCACTGCTTAGCTGACAGTCTTTGCTTCCCTTCAACCCTGCCCTTGTGTGCTAGCCTGACCTCTGCCTTCTGCAGCTCCCCTGAGTTTCTGCCTGACAGTCCAGATTCCCTGTGCCAGAGCGTGGGTACCCCAAGGGCTCGCCTGGAATTGGGTTGGGTCTCTGTAGTCTGGAGCTCCTGACTCCTGCTATGGAGAGGCTGCGGCAACCTCTGCGGTCAGACCTCTCTGCGTGCACTCACTGGCGTGCGACCATAGTCCCTGTCCGCTGCAGCTCCTGGCTCCCCCAGTCTCCCAGTCTCTGAGTCTCCATGTGCCTTTCCTTATAGTCCTGACTTCATCCGTATGAGCCTGGGTCCATAGGGTTTCGGCCGGGGTTGGGGTTCAGTACTGTCGGAAAGGGTTCAATGCATTCAGGGACTTCCTTTCCCCTCCTGCCAGCCAGGCATTCGGCTGCCCTTCCTCTCTGCACATGAGCGTTTCCCTATCTCAGCACTTTGCGGCTCCCAATTCAATCTGTGAGCCTCTCTCCTTCTTTCTAGTTGTAGATTTCCCACTCCGCTAGCTTTCCTGTGGTTTTGGATGAAGTCCGTTCTGTTTTTTAGTTGTTGTTTTGAAATTGTTGTGCGAGGCGGCAGCTTAGGTGCTCACCTAGGCTTCCATCTTAGTTTCTCTTATGCAGCTGGTGTTTCAATGACGCCTCAGTAGTGAGTGCTCTCAGTTGGGCACTGGCTTGAAAAATATACACATACTTGGTGCCTACTCTTATAGTCTCAGTCATGTTCATCTCCTTCAAACTTCATTTTCTTCTATCTTAAAATCTTGTTCATTCTACACATATGCTTATCAGTTTGATTATTCCTTCCTACTTTGGTGAAGAGTGTCATCTAGGGCCACCTGAGGAAGATATTCAGATAATGAGTTACATAGTTAACCCATTGTATTATGCTCATCTTTCTCAGCCTCCTAACTCCAGCTTCAATGCCCTGGCAAGATAGTTCAGATACCATCACCTCATTTACAATGAAGAATATTTTAGTTCTCCACATGAACCTCAATCTACATAATTTACCAGTCAGGTATAGCTGCCGTACCCTGAATGGCCCCCTTGACAAATAAAAAAATTAAAAATTGTTCTTAATCAGAGAAATACAGGAAGCCCTTAATGTGTTCAGGAATTGTTTTCAGGGCATTTGGACAAGGTATTGGCAGTATCTGGTATAAATGTCAAAGGCTAAATTCAAATACATTTTGATTAGAATATTGACTTTATTTGTTAACAAATATCAGATCTTGGGCAATCCCTTAATCTGTATGAGCTAGAATTTCCACATTGAAAATAAAATTAATATAACATAATTTGGTAGAAAATTGGGATAATAGATATGAATTGCTTGCACTAGCTAATGAATATTGGAGGTGAGACCAAAAACTCTAATTTATTTGACACAAAAGCCTGGGTTTTTGGCCATTATGCCATAGTAACTGCAAAGGAGAGCGTGAGTGGAAGTCAGTGATGCTACACAATGTCAGGCCTCAATATGCTCTCACTCCAGTAGAGGCTTTCAGGTTAAAGTCAGTTTAAATGTAACATTGAAACTTTGTAATAATTTCTGATGGCTAAATGCACAAATAGAATTCAAGTCCAGAAAAACTGTACACTCACAAGCCTTTATTCTCACTTGGAGATAGGATCTACTTAACTTTCTTCCTGGTTTACAAGAAAGACTTTGAATAAGGTATTCTATTAAAAATGTAATTTATTACACTTCGACATCATTTGTTTAACACCTAAAATTTGCACTTAAAATGCATATAAGGAAATGGCTACTTACAAATTCTTAATTCTATATTCTTAACTATCCTTATAATTAACTTAATTAACTTATGTCCTCCATTAGCTTAAATAGTCCAGAGGTCTTTTTATATTACAAGAGATTTATGTTGTGCTTATTTCTACTGTCACTTTAAGTTAGAGACCACTTAACAAATGATCTCTATTATGTTGTTTCCTTCCTCTTCCAGACAGTTCACATTAGAGTTCACTACTGGATTGCAGATGACTGTTGTCACCTTGAGAAACTATTAAACCAATCAATTTCCTCCCCAAGGTTGGCATTAACTACTGACATTTTAATTGCACAGTGATATTAACGATCCTTATAATGCTTAACTTTTTGGTCTAACACTGTTCATGACCTGCTTTGTGTGTTTAGAATGGGATTAGATGAAGTTTGTTCATCGGTGTGTTAATCTCTTCCAATATCTTGCTGATTCTGAGCACACTTTAATAAAATGCTGCTTCGTTTTATGTACCTTTTATGTCTTATGGAGAAACATATGAGTCAAAAGGGGAAAAATGAAAGAAAACACTCTGACTTTCTTTGTAGGGTTTTATCTTTTTAATTTATTTTTTTAATGAGGATTTTATTTTCAGCTAGAACTGGAAAGTGACTAAGTAATTTCTTATAATTAATTTGGGCTCATTTGGTCTTGCTTAGTTCTCTTGAATAATAAGAGTAGAACTTTTCAACCTAGTATATTCCATGACACATTTACAAGTTTGCTACAGGCAGCAAAATCAAGTTTCTGATAGATGAAAGTGGCAGATAAACTCAACCATGGATGGCAATGAGAAAATTTTCATCATGCAGACCTTTGCCTAAAACCTTCCCTTTACCACTAGAAAATTGAGAGTAGATTATATTCAATGGTGCATTAAACTTGTATTATTAGCCAAGCATGGAAACCATGCCTGAGGCACCTGACAGTCAAGGACAATTAAGGTACAGAGGCCTTGTTGTTAATAAACTGGACGTCCAAGGCCACTCTGTGCCTACGCTAAGATACCATACACAGCTGTAAGGCCACAAGGATCTCATGGTATGCAGTGCCTTTTTATAACGTAAACTAAAGGCCTGGTGCATGAAATTTGTGCACGGGGGTGGGGGTTGTCCTTCAGCTAAACCTGAACCCTCTCCAATCTGGCACATCCCTCTCACAATCGGGAACTTTTGGCTCCCAACCACTTGCCTGCCTGCCAGCCTGATCACCCCTTAACCACTCCCCTGCCAGTCTGATCAATGGTTAACTGCTCCCCTGCAGATCTGGTCACCCCTAAGTGCTCTTCCCTGCCAGCCTGATGGCCCCTAACAGCCTCTGCCTCGACCCCCACAACTGTGGCTTTGTCTGGAAGGATGTCTGGATGGATGTCCGAAAGATGTCTGGTCTAATTATCATATTACCCTTTTATTAGTATAGATAACATATATGCCCATAAAAAGTTATATTATTTTACATGCTTTAAATTATATAGTACATTCAACCTATTTTACCCTGTGCTTTTTTTTTCTTTTTATAAATATATTTTATTGATTATGTTAAAGAGAAGAAGGGAGAAGGAGAGCTAGAAACACCTATGAGAGAGAAAGATCAATCAGCTGCCTCCTGTACACACCCAACTGGGGATGTGCCCGCAACCAAGGTGCATGCCCTTGACCGGAATCTACAATAAGCTGGAGCCCTTCAGTCTGCAGGCCAATGCTCTATCCACTGAGCCAAACTGGTTAGGGCCCCCAACTTCTTCTTCTTTTTTTTCTTTTTCTTTTTAGATTATCCACATTTGTTGATATGGCATTAATTCATTTTTCTATTGATGTTTAGAGAGAGTGGAAGGGAGAGGGACAGAGAGAGAGAAACATCCATGTAAGAAACATCCCTTTAATTGCCTTCTTTAGGAGCCCTGACCAGGGATCCAACTTGAAACCCAGGTATGTGCCAGGTATGTTCCCTGACCTGGAATCGAACCTGCAACCTTTACATGCACAGGACCGAGTTCGCACTCAACCAACTTATCCATTTGACTTCAACCTGGCTGTTATTCAATTTCTGGAATTTTATTTCAATTAATTCTCACAAAGTCTGTGGTTTAGGGAATATTCACATTTTGCTGATGAGAAAACAAAAAACAAACAAAACAAACAAACGAACAAACAAAAACCTCTTTGTTTTGAGACATTATTCTTCCCTCATTGCTGCGTTTTCCTGCCAGCACTAAGAAGGCTCTTGACAGCAGTTTCACTGGGTATCCAGAGTCAGAACCATTCTCCTCACCATTATTCTCTCCAAAGCCTCCTCTGCATTGGTAATAAGGCTGCATTGGAGGGTGCAAAGGCTAGGTAATGAAGACAACGACAGGATTTGGAGCACTGGAGCCACCATATCTGCCTTGCCTCTCTATGCTAGAGAAGGCAATGCCAGCAACTTCCAGCAGCACTGAGCTTCCAGATAGGCCAAGGTTTGCAGGACTAGATCTTTGAACACAGTAAATGCTTCAGTCTATACCTCTCAAGAGCTGCTGTTGCCCCTGAGGTTAATAGGGATGCCCTGAAAGTCCTCTGCTAGCCTCTCGTATGTGGCAAACATGGCAGTGGACTCGGTGATGTAACTGCTATTTTTTAGGTACTTTAAAATACCCCAGAGCTGAGGTAAGACTTTGCTTCTTGATTCTGACTCTGCTTCTTGACTGTGGGACATGAACAGATATCCTTAGACATGTTTCGACTTTCCCTCCTGCTGGTGCCTTAAATTCTGCACTTACACACCCCTCCCCACAGTTGGATGTAGGCACCACGTCTGTGGGAGAGCATGGGTGGCCAGGACATTTCTCTGCCTTATCTTAGGCTCCTGTGTCTTTGGTTGACTTGGCTCTTCTGCTTGCTTTGCTCCCCTGCCCCTTTACCCCTGTCAACTTTGGGCCTTGAAAATATCTTGATTCTCAGGTTTAGCACAAGCACAGTTGGTGTTTGGGAGGGTCTCAGACTGCCTAGTGGTGTTTGGGAAGGTCTCAGACTGCCTGTGTTTGACAGCAGTTCAGGAGACTGAACAGGTCACGATGGCTTCCTGATTCCTAAATCCCTCCTCCCAGGTCCTTTTTTCTAATGGGAGTTAGGTTGCCCAGATGTGAAGCTCATGTGGTTTAGGATTTACCCATAAGGACATGACATATTTGCATGGAACAGGTTTTGCGTGGAGGATAGCCATGAGGAGGGGAATCAGCGGTGAAAGGAACCAATGGAAGATTTGGAACCCCTGGACAGGGAACCTCAATCACTTCCCACATGTCTTCCCACTGCACTCCCTGCATGTCTCCCTCAGTGACTGGCCTGGGTGTGCAGGAGGCTTGGTTTCCTTCCTCACCCTGCGACAAAGAAAGCCAAGCATTCAGAGACCTCTGCCTGGTCTTTAGCTCTGGACTACACTGCCATCTTTGTGGCTATGGGTGCTGTCATATTTGTGGCTATGGGCATGGCCATCTTTGTCATGGAGTGACGGTTAATTTGCATATTGCCCTTTTATTAGATAGGATGATTCATGTAACTATTGACATGAAGCCTTCTTTGTCTCTGGAATAATATGCAGGTTATGGATGAACTAGTGTAAGAAGAAGAGATGGCAGACACAGAAAATGTAGTTCCTATGTGTGCAGGAAAAGGCTACAGAGCTCATATGGAAGGCTAAGAGCTCACAGAGAGCTCAGATCTAGCTACCATGTTAACCATCCAGTGGGCTGGGAGAGAAGTTCGGAGGTAGTTACTATGAGGCTATAGAGACCAGCCAGAGTTCTGGTCAGGAGAGACAGGAGAAGCTGCTGAGACAGAAAGGCTAGAGAAACTGTTGAGCCAGAGAGCTTAGGTACCACTACTATGTGACACATTGAGTGTAGGGGGAGTGTGTGGCTGCTCACATAATAGCGGCAGTTACAGAGACTAATGCTGCAGTTGTGGTAAATGTATCTGTTCACCAGCCAGTGTATGGCTCCTTGTCTGTATGTGGGACTTTGCTGTGAAGGACTGTTCTATCTGATGGTTATATGGTCACTGGCTTTTGCAATTAAGACTCATTCTTATATATCCACAACTTCTCTTGGCTTCTCCATCTGCCCCTCCCCCCCGCTCTCCCCCCACCCCCCGGGAATTGACCTGTGTTTCTGACACCAAGTTTTTAAAAATATTTTATCTCCCTCCTTTCCAGTGACAACTTCATGTCTACCTCTATCTGCAATACCTGATCAAAATTTTCTTCTCCTAACATATTTTTCTTTATTGTTCTGTAAGGACACACAAAAAATTGGAATAGATACAATAATTTTAGTGAAGTAGATCTAGGCTTTTACATAATTCCACTACTGTGTTACCTGAGGCAAATTATCCAACTTCTCTGAGTTGCAGTTTCTTTTTTCTATGAAATAGAGACAACAATGCCTCTCTCAGAGAGTTTATGTGAGGTCTAAATTAGATAACATTTGTGAAAAAACAACAAATTTTGTACTTATAATAACAATAAAAGGGTGATTTAGGCTACAGAGTTACACGGGTTTGTCGACTTGGAATAGCATAAGATTTGATGCTGAAAGTCCATGTAGTCTGGCATCTGAAAGTAGCACATAAATTAATTTAATTTTGTTTTAATTTGTTTGTTTGGTTTTTTTTTGTTTGTTTGTTTGTTTGTTTTTTGCTTTAAGTCAAACATTTCAGTGTTTACTAATTCACTTTCTACTGGACAGTAAGAAGAATTGAAAACATGAGAGATCAAAATTGCCAGAGATTCAATTTGCTTATCTGAACATTTCCTTGACCTTTCTGCATGAGTACACCCATAGGATTCCTGACCTTATAAAGAAATAGAAATTACTAGTATAGCAAGATTGGCACAAACAATTTCCCTGTAAAGTCCAGAGACAGAATTTCCAATGCAGGAGCAGGCACCTAATTAATTAAATTTTGAAAATTATATTGGATCTAAATTACAAAATATAAAATATTATCTGTTTATGTATTACTTTCCTTGCCCACAACAGGGGCACGTGTCCTCACTTGGAATCAAACTGTGACCTCCTGGTTCATAGGTTGATGCTGAATCACTAAGCCACACTGACTAAGCTCTAAAAAATTCTAAGGTATTAAAGAGCATGAAGCCAAAAACCTGTACAATAATTTAAAATTTTTTTTTTATCTTTATTGTTGAAAGTATTACAGACCCGACCCCTCCCCCCCATTTTCCATCATTGACTCCTCAACTCCCTCCTCAGGCCTTCACCTCACTATTTTCTTTGTCCATGGGTTATAAGTTATTTGGTTAATATCTCAAAACCAACACAAATAATAATCAAGTATTTATTTTGCACTCTCTGTGTATTCAACGTTATCACAAAACCTTTGGGGTATTCAGGAGAAATATGCCATGATAGCTTCATACTTGTAAAGAGCTTGCAACTTAAATGTGAAAATCATACTAGCATACACAAAACATCAACAGATAAAACACAAACAAACTAGGTCATAATTATGTCCTAAATCATGTGCAGAGCAGATTATAAATGCATTTTTATATGCATAAAAGTTTTTTATTAATAAATACTGATTCATTTTCATCATTTTGTTGATGAAAACATAGTTATTCTTATTCTGTAATTTTCAGCACATATAAACAATATCTACATAGTTAAAATATTTTTGAACCCTACCAACCTAAATTTTGGATTCAGGCTCATGAAACTTTTACAAAAATCATGTATATTTTGAAGTAGGTATTTCTTCAACTTAAAATGAATTGTGTTCCTGAGAAAGGTGTTAAAATAAAAACCATGTGGGTCAGAGAAAATTGTTCCATTCAGAAGAAAAAATTTATAATGAAGGTTTGTATCCCTGTTCATGAACTTTCATTAATTAATTAATTAATTAATATATTTATTTATTTATTAAATTTGAATCTGTTTCTGTGTCAATCCTGTGCTAAGTGCTATATATACAAGGATTGATTCAGAAGACCTTGCTCCTGCCAACATAGGGGGAAGCAGGCACTAAACAAGCGAACAAATAAATGTAGACATATGAATTTCTATTTAATTAAAGAAGCTAAGAGAGAGACAATAATAATGGAGGGAAGCTTGATTGCCCCAGAGAAGGTGTCTGATGGGGGTGATTATTAAAAAAGGCCAGACTTTTGAAAATCCAGGAATGAACATTCCATCCAGAAGGGCTAGCAATGCATATATATGTTCAAAGAACAGAAACGTCACTGCAGCTCAGACATAAACATAAAATAAGAGGGTGGCATGAAGTAATGTTAGAAAGACAGCAGTGGTCAAATCTCATGGGCTCCTTTAGGTCACTGATATTTTGTTCTAAGTGCAATAAATTGCATTGTTGTGTTTGAAGAGGAAAAGTGACATAATCTGATTTACATATTCTAAAGATTACTTTTGTTTATTTGAAGAGAAAAATTAGAGGGGGCTAAGAAAGAAAATGCATAAATCCAGAGCATGTTTCATATTAAATAAACTAAAAATATATGCATTTATTTTACATGACATAAAGTTTTTAGAATTTTTTATGTGTATTAATTAATGTGGCAGAGAAGTGACCATCAGAATGTAAATTCTATGTAAGCAGAGATCTCATTTGTTTTATCTTATACAAGTAGAACTTAGCTTAGTACTATGTACCTAGTATTGGTCAAAATATTTGTTAAATTTTCTAATTAATTGATGAATGAATAAAATAACTTTGACTTAATATAAGTGAATTCTAAAAGATTGACTTTCACTTGGGAGAAAAACTGTATAGCAGTATTTTAATAAAATACTGTGCAAGAGCTGGGATACAAAAATAGCCAAGAGAAGGATGAAAGATTAACTCTTCTATAAAGGGAAGAAGACAGCATGTGGAAGCTTGATAAATATAATTTGTGTGATGCCTGCTATAAATACAATAAATAGTAAAATGTGTATAAGAGCTAAAGTGTTGTTAATGGCATGTCTTTATGAACTGGATTATTCTGAAATAAGAATTGCTTATAATAAAGTAAGCAGAAGATTGTAATGAAGAAAAATTTAAGAAGCAGAAATAGTTCCTTGGCAACATTTGTATTAAAAACATATATTAAATATGTTACAAATTTTTTAAAAAATGAAGAAAGAAATACAAAAAAGAACCACCACTATTCTTAGGAAAACTTCAGCATTAACTAGGTGACTTGTCAATCCTAACATTACCCAAGTAGTATTTATCAAGAAAAAGAACAGTGCTTTTCTACATGGACTTTTTTTATTTAAAATGCATGTTCAGTAATCTTTCCACATATATAGTGACTTTGAAATCAGAAAAAGGAAATAATTGACATTGTAAGTTTTGCAATATATATTTTAATTGACAAAGAAACAAGTGCAATAATTTAACTCACATATTTATCCAAGATACATTTGCTGACACAATGATAATTAACCAACTAAAGATAAATGTTAGTAGTGCAGGTTTGCATGTAACACCTATCACTTGATGATGCTCCCAAAAGCAATTCAGATATATTTGCAGCCAATAGAAAAGTATAACTCAAAGTATTCCAGCATCTCCAAACACATCAGCAACTAACATAACATAAGGAAGTATCTACCATCCTACCTAATAAAAGAGTAATATGCAAATTAACCATCACTGCGCTCCACAAGCCACATCCACCAGCCATGCCCATCAGCCAATCAGAGCGCATATAGAAAGTAACCCCAACCAAGATGGCTGCAGCCACAGAGGCTTGGGTTTCTCTGGCAACAGAAGAAGCCAAGCTTTCCGCTAGCGCTAGCAGGCCTAAGCCTCTGCTTCAGGCTACAAAGTTTCAATTGTAGAAAGTATAATAAATATATCCCACATACAAGGGCATCTGAGACCAGACTAGGTGGTGCTGAGGCCAGGATCCTAGTCTCAAACAGCTCTGTTTTTCAAGATTGCATGGTCTCTGTGCCCACGCTGACCACCCCCAGAGTGTCCGCTGTGGCAGCAGGGTTCTGCCATCTAAGATAGACTGGATTGGCAGCCCCTTAGAAGTCCTTCAATATCTATCTGTCCCTAGCTCATACACACACTCCTCTATCACTCCCTCACTCTCTCACACTGTCTCCCTCTCTATCCTCCTGCCAGTCTTCATCTTCAGAATATGGCCAGGAATATCTTTTTTATATATATTCTTAGAAGAGTAACATCTTCAGTCTTTTATGAGGTGTTTTTAATTTTCTCGATAGTTTTCTGAGATTATAATAAACTAATATGCACTCAGACCTTGCATCTACTCATAGATTAGTGTCCTCATTTATTTTCAATGAGTCTGATTCCCATATAGCTTTACCTTGAGCAACTTTTTCATACGAAGCATCAATAAGAGGTATTTGAAAAACCTCTCTTCAGAACTATGTTTACATATACCAAATTGACGTTTTGTCAGTCTTTTGCATTGAGGATCCTTTCACTTAACTTATTTCTGCAGAAAAAGTCAAAATAACTTTTGGGAATATCAATACAGAAATATGAAAAAAAGAAAGAAATATGTAGCTTCACTTTGAGTAATTTTCATCATGTAGACATGATTTATTTTGATATAATAGTTTATAAATAATTTGCTTCTGAAGGTTAAATAGCACAAAGGTCATGTAGGATGTTTGTTTACATTGTTGAAATGCCCCTAACTGCTCCCCCCTGCCAGACTGAAAGCTCCCTAACTGCTCCCCTCTGCTGGGCTGATTGCCCTCTAACTGCCTTCCCTTGTTGGCCTGATCACCCCCAACAGCCCTTCCCTACTGGCCTGATTGCCCCCAACTGTACTCTCCTGCTGGCCTTATCACCCCCAACTCCCTTCCCCTGCTTGCTCCCCTGCCAACCTGATCACCCCTAACCACCTCTACCTCGGCCCCCGCCACCATGGCTTTGTCCAGAAGGAAGTCAAACATCCAGTAGATGTCCAGTCGACCCAGTCTAATTAGCGTATTACCCTTTTTTAGTATAGATGTTTCTATCTCTCTCTATCTCTCCCTTCCTCTTTTAAATAAATTAATATATGTATATTTTAAGGTAATTGTATTTTTAGTGTTTTTGAGGATCCTTCACACCATTTCCATAGCGGCTGCACTGATCTGCATTTCCACCATCAGTGCATAAAAGTTCCCCTTTTTCCCACAGCTTCACCAACATTTGTTGTTTGTTGATTATTTATGACAGTCATTCGACAAGTGTGAGGTGATACCTCAGTATGATCTGATTTACAGCCAATAAACAAGATATCCAAATGTTAACTGAGAAGGAAATGAGTTAAAATTCACTAAAAAACTAGATTGGTGTTTAAAAGTTATATAAAATAAACAATGAGGTAGAAATAAAGATGCAAAAGAGCAATTATTTCTTGTGATTTTATTTATTTTTAATATTTTTTATTGATTTTTTATAGAGAGGAAGGGAGAGAAATAGAGAGTTAGAAACATCGATGAGAGAGAGTCATCAATCAGCTGCCTCTTGCACACCCCATACTGGGGATATGCCCGCAACCAAGGTACATGCCCTTGACCAGAATCGAACCCGGGTCCTTTCAGTTCCCAAGCCGACACTCTATCCATTGAGCCAAACCGGTTTCGGCTATTTCTTGTGATTTTAAACAGGCCAAAGAGCCTAACAGACAGCATTGCTTTTTAAAAGTTGAGAATAAAAGTAAGATTATTAATGCAAAATCTAGATATAGATGGAACAGCAAAATATCAAAGACCAAGACAATTAGGTAAATAAGTGGTCACATTACAAGGCAAGCAGTGTGAATGAAACATCCAAATATGGAAGTTGAATGCCTTACATAAAGACATGCAAGAGGAAACTCAATCAATATATTGGTTCAATTCAGTCTTAGGCATATGAAATCATGATGGATTTAAGGGCAAAATCAACTGGACTTGTACTTGACTTATAAGAGCAAGTTAATAAGGATAAGTTAAAAGGATACACAACAGAGCTACATGTAAATCCGAGAAATACTAAAGGAGAAGATTAAAAGTTAGTAGCATATATAAGGAAAAGTATAAATAAAATATTAAAATGGGCTCTATTCCTCTGCACAGACCAAAGATCAAAGTGAGCTACATAGAACAGTTAGAAAAGCACAAGTAATTTCTAAAGCCTTGCAATTGCTTTTGTAAAAATCCATCACACTCTTACTGGTAAAATATATTTTAACCTCTCCCTCCATATAGTTCAATGTTGCTCAAAGGATAGAATATAAAAAAAAACATGTAAAGTCTCTTGATTAAAAATTTCTTGGCACAGGTCTAAGAATCTTCATTTTGACAAATCTCTGATTGTAATACATACTAGAGTTTAAAGACCCACTACTTGCCGGGACCGGTTTGGCTCAGTGGATAGAGCATCGGCCTGCGGACTGAAAGGTCCCGGATTCGATTCCAGGCAAGGGCATGTACCTTGATTGTGGGCACATCCCAGGTAGGGGGTGTGCAGGAGGCAGCTGATCGATGATTTTCTCTCATCGATGTTTCTAGCTCTCTATCCCTCTCTCTTCCTCTCTGTAAAAAAATCAATAAAATATATATTTTTAAAAAAAGGCCCACTACTCTAAGTCTCCTTATTACTTCATATAGACTTCAGTAGATATGACCATGCATCAAAGAGGTCTAAACAGAAAATTGATATAATCAGACTTATGGCTCCCATGTTAAATATATTCCGTAGGGACAAGGAAACAAAAATACCAGTTTGGAAGCTACCATAGTAACCGAAGTGGGAAATGATGGTGGATTGGACAAAGGAGGTAGCAGCAGTGATGCTTTCATTCTTGGCTTAAAGATAAACTAAGTCATCCAATTCAATTTACCTGGAGAAACGTTCCCAAATGTACCAGTCAATGATCTTTTGGTTATATGCTACAAATTAGTATGAACTAGAAAAAAGTAACTTATTGCTTTATACAACTGATAAATCAATTTTTTCAGGAATTAAACTGTTGTCAAATTTGTCTCTAACATTTGATCATTCTATACCATCTATCTCATATTATTTTACATTTTATATCTTGTTCATTTCATATTTATTTCTATGTTATAGCTCTACTCTTCTATAATTCAATTTTGTTCATTTATTTATGTTTCTTTTTTTGTTGACCGACCTCTTTCATACTGAATAGAGGGTTTCTCAGTGTAGTAACTGGAGAAGAGAGATTATATATCAGTATGTAACTCCAGTATAACATATTTCTAGGCTGCAAACCAGAGAAAGGATGTTTTCTTTCCCTGTATTCATATGTAAAATTTGAGGAAATGATTTTATTGCCCTGGGTGCCTTTCTTCTTTGCAGGATTAGTGAAGCTAAGAAAATAGGTTATATAAATTGTCAGGACCATAATATTAGATTCTATCTTTATAACATCTTTAGAACCACAGCATGGATAAGGGAATGCCCCCCCCTCTCTTCCTGCCCCAAAATGTGATTGAGGTTGCCAGAAAAAGAGAAAATAATTCTGAACATATTAAAAACTGTAAGATGTTCACTATACCTTGCTTGAGATTATGGAATTATGCTTATATATTAGCAAAATTATCTTTCAGCATCCTTCATGGAAGCTATTTTGCACTTTAGAAAATTATCATTTCTTTAATAAAACCTTGATTGTTTTTAATGAAAAATAATTTACAATGACTGCAATACTATTAATATATCCAAAAACAGTATAGTTAATTAAGAGAATTATCAAAATTACTGAGGTCTGGAAAATGATAATAAAACAGCATTTAGGTGTTTAACATTTATATTATGTTAGTTTTATTTTACAATAAATAATCTATTCAAAATTCAATTGTCACAGATATAAAACTAATAACTTTAAATTTTTATACCAACAAAATAATAAAAATGCATTGTGATTATCATTGGAATTGCTTTTCCTTATAATAATGCAAATAATATGCCATTTAATTTTTCTTAAAAAGATAAAACACAAAATATGATTGTTAAAAATGAAAAACTGATAATTTGTTTAGAAATCCTACCTAATAAAAGAGTAATATGCAAATTTACCATCACCCACTAAACCCACATCCACCAACCAATCAGAGTGAATATGCAAATTAACCCCAACCAAGATAGCTGCAGCCACAGAGAACAGGTGAGAGGCTTGGGTTTCCCCAGCAATAGAGGAAGCCAAGCTTTCCACACACCCTGGCTAGCCTAGCCTCCAGTCAAGGATACAAAGTTTCAATTATAGAAGATAAATCCCAAGAAAAATGGTGGCAGCCACAGAGCTGGAGAGAACAGGCTGGGGTTGCCCCCGGCAATAGAGGAAGCCAAGCTTTCCACCTGCCCTGGCAGGCCTAGGCCTCCACTCAAGGATATAAAGTTTCAATTATAGAAAATACAGCCAAAACAAGTTTGGCTCAGCGGTAGAGCGTCGGTCTGCGGACTGAAAGGTCCCAGGTTCAATTCCGGTCAAGGGCATGTATGTTGGTTGCAGGCATATCCCCAGTAGGGGGTGTGCAAGAGGCAGCTGGTCGATGTTTCTCTCTCATCGACGTTTCTAGCTCTCTATCTCTCTCCCTTCCTCTCTGTAAAAAATCAATAAAATATATAAAAAAAGAAAAGAAAAAGAAAATACATAAACCCAAACAGAAATGGAGGCAGCCACAGCGAGCAGTGGGCTTGGCTCTGCTCCAGGCTACAAAATTTCAATTGTAGAAGGTAAATAAATTCCAGATACCAGGGCCTCCGCTTGCATTGCTGGGGGTGTGTAGCCAGCCTGCAAACCATCACAGGCCCCTCACTCAGGCCACCCCACGCCCCAAGAGAACCCCCACCCTGATCCGGGACACCCTTCAAGGCAAACCAGCTGGCCCCCACCCACGCACCAGGCCTCTATCCTATCTAATTAAAGAGTAATATGCAGATTGACCATCACTCCAACATACAAGATGGCTGCCACCATGTGTTCAAAGATCCTGCTTAATCTATGAAACATCTGGATATCATAATATATCAAGCCTGCAATTATTTTGTTATATAACACAGTTGAGTTTGAGATAAGGGGAATATCTTGGATTATTCATTCTGTCAGAAGAGGAGGTTAAAATGGCTCAAAGCATGAGAAAGACTTGATGTGCCATTGCTGTTTTGAAGATGAAGATGTTAGAAGGACTATGAACAGCCTCTTGTAGTAGAGAGCCAATTCTACCTGGCAGCCAGCAAAGAAACAATAACTTTAGTCCACATGCACAGGAAATTAATCTACCTTTGGAAGTTTTTATTTCTCCTGAAGCTTGAGGTGAGAGCCCAGACTTGCCCACATTGATTTTATTCTTGTTAAGACCTTAAACAGAGAATAAAATTGAACCTACCTGGACTTCTGACCAAGAGTAACTGTGATATAAATCATGGGTGCTATTTTAAGCTTGTAAATTTGTTATGGCTTCTGTAGAAAACCAATACAGCTGCCAGAGATGAGGTGAGTTCAGTTCTATGGATCTCCATTTCCACTTCTGCTAAGTGAAGCAGTTAGACTACATTAGTAGCTAATCTGTGGTTCCATAGAACACTATTTAGGAAAATATTAACAAGTCAGGCTTGAAAATATATGTTTTAAACCATCAAATAAATTTAACAAAAATTTTTTGGTAACAAAGATGCTGAGGAAGAAAAAGGGAGAGAGAGAAACATCCTATAAAATAAAAGCTTAATATGCTAAGTGTCTGGCCAACTGATTGGCCATTCAACCAATCAAAGCATAATATGCTAATGATATGCTAAGACCACTCAACTGCTCACTATGATGTGCATTGACCACCAGGGGGCAGATGCTCTGATGAGTAGGTTAGTTTGCTGCTGGAGTTCAGCTGATGAGGACTGAGCTAGAAGGGCCAGACATGCCCTGGAGCCCTTCTATGGTTCATGCGCAGCTGGCCAACCTCCCACCACTCTCCCTGACCCCAATTATGCACACTGGTGGGGTCCCTCAGCCTGGCCTGCACATTCTTGAAATCCGGGACCCCTCAGAGGAGGTCAGAGAGCTGGTTTTAGCTCGATCCCACAGGCCAGACCAAGGGAACCTATTGGTGCACAAATTCGTGCACCAGTCCTCTAGTCAATGATAAGAGAGAATCATTGATCAGTGCCTCCTTCCTAGGATATAAAGTTTCAATTATAGAAAATACAGCCAAAACCAGTTTGGCTCAGCGGTAGAGCGTCGGTCTGTGGACTGAAAGGTCCCAGGTTCAATTCCGGTCAAGGGCATGTATGTTGGTTGCAGGCATATCCCCAGTAGGGGGTGTGCAAGAGGCAGCTGGTCAATGATAAGAGGCCCCTTACAGGAGATTGAGCCCACAACCTAGGCGTGTGCCCTTGACCAGAATCAAACCCAGGACCCTTTATTCTGCAGACCAACTCTTTATTTACTGAGCCTAACCAGCTAGGGCCAGTCTTAAAAACCTGTTCATTTATCTCTTAGTATTTTAATATCTTTAGCATACATATAAACCAATATGGATTTAATATTCAGAAATTCACCTCAAAATAATTGTATTTCTTCTTTTTAAAATTATTTCCTATAGACCATTAATAAAATGGATAAGTACCCTATGGGAATATGTATAATAACATTTTTAAATGTTTTTTTTCTGATAATATTAAGTTCCATTTTCAAATACTGTCTTGTTTCCACTGAATGTAAATTCACATAAATTTTCAATTCAAAAGCCATGTTGACAACGATGACACTTTAGTATATTCAATTACTGGCTCATTCTAACATACTTGGATAAAAGGAATATTTGAAACCATAATAGACTGCTTTTATTTAGTTTTCATTTATCTGAAACACATTAACTTCAGAGTCCCAATAGTATATACTAGTGCTCTATCTTTGCTAATACTTTCTGATCTTTGCAAACTTGTATCCTTCTTGTCATTCAGATCTTAATCCAAACGCTGTACTTAAAAGCAACTTTTCTGACCACCCAAAGTAAAACACACACACTTTTTAGCAAAACCATCTTAATTCACTTATTACTATATAATATATTTTCATATGTTTACTTCTTGAAATTTTCTTTTATTATTTTATGAGAGCTTAGATCTTGTCTATTTTGGTAACTACTTCTGAGTGATAAGAGCATGTACTTTTGCAAGGTTGACATTAAATATATAACTTTTAAATGATTTACTAGGTAATAGCTATTCTTATTTAGAAACTACAAATGTCAAGATTTTTAAATATATATATATATTATTTTATTAATATATATAAATATATATTAAATTATATATATATTTAAATAGGAGGGCTAGGTGACGATAACTTGAATTTAAAGATGTAGATTCCTTTATAGGTTTTTCAGAAACTCAAGTTCTGTAGACTTTCTTCTGACAGTTGAATCAGAGAGCTGCTAGCACATACAGTTGTGAATACATGAGACACAGTTTATTCTTGTATTGGTATTTATTAATTATTATATTATTTTTCATACAAACAACTTTAAACTTACTTTTGCTAACCCTTGTATAATAAAACACTAGTAAAATATTTTTTTTTAAATTCTAACAAATTGCCATGACAAACTCCAGATAACTTTTTGGTACTGTCTCAGAATTTCTGTTTTCAGCTCCAGAGACATTAATGCATGGGTTAAATTCCATTTATGTGAGATAGTGTTATTTTTTTCTTTTAAAATTTGTCTTTAACATTCATTGTGAAATCTATTAAATTGTTTTACAACCAAATTTTCACTGCTCATGTAAAACAGAGTGGTGGGCAGCATCTCACTGGGAATATTAAATCAGGTTCTAATCCACTAACCCAGTAGTCTGCAAACCACAGCTTGCGAGCCACATGTGGCTCTTTGGCCCCTTGAATGCAGTGAACCACTTCTTCAAATTAGACTCGCCCAGGCTGAAAACGGACTTCTGCGCATAGGCCACAAAATTTCAATACCACTGTACATGTGCGCCTGCATGTGGTATTTTGTGGAAGAGCCACACTCAAGGGGCCAAAGGGCTGCATGTGGCTCGCGAGCTGTGGTTTGCTCACCACTGCACTAACCCATTCTGTGACCTTCACTAAATCAATTCACCTCTCACTCTTAGGTTCTCATGTAAGAATGCAGAGGTTGAGTAGATTACCTCCAATTTTCCTTCCATGTATAGTTTTCTGGAAATATGAACAATTTTTGCCTGAAATGACAACATGCTTGAATTTCTAAAATAGCAATATTTGTCTTTCTTGTCCAGCATTCCACAACTAAGATCTAGTTTTATTCCATATTTTTTCACCTATAGAAATATTTATGCATTATATTATTCCTTAAATAAGATAATATGTTTATAAAACATGCATAGCCACTGCATATGGGAAATAGTTTGCAAGATTGTTAACTGTGTTTCCAATTTGAAATATTCATTCCTAATTATTTTATTTAAGATATTTACTTTTTAGACATATTTTTGTTTATTTCAGAGAGTAAGGAAGACAGAGCAAGAGATAGAAACATCAGTAATCAGGGAGAATCATCAATTTGCTGCCTCCTGTACACCCCACACTGGGGATTGAGCCCACAACCTGGGCATGTGCCCTGACCAGGAATCAAACCATGACCTCCTGGTTCATAGGTTGATGTTAAACCACTGAAACATGAAATATAAAAATATATATATATTTATATTGCATATTACTGAGATTATATTAGCCACAGCTGATTTCTCAATCACAACAGATTTCTCCTTCTATTACATTCCCATGATGTTTTGTGCTTCTGTTATTGTATTCTTTTATAAATTGGATATATTTCTGTATATGTCTGACCCGCATACTAGTTAAAAGGCCTGGAGGATAGAATTATCTCATGTTCATCATTGGACCACTCAACTCTTGGAATACTCCATTATAAATAGTAAAGTATCAATAAATTTCTCAAATTGAATTGATTCAAACTGAATTGACTGAAGCCATATGTATTGTTATTATTTTAACTCACATGGGAGATTTTATTGATCAAACTATCATTAATGACAGGATTAAATAAAAGTGTTCCTACTTTGAATTATGTTCAAATGCAATTACATTCCTTCATATTTTATTTAACTCAATAGCTTGAAACTATGATTATGTTTAAAAATCAATAATTTTTGATAATTTAACTGCTATGATGTAGACACAAAATCTGCTTCTGCTTTCCTTAACATGTAAATTTTGAGATTAATAAAGTATCACAGTAAATAACCCTATCTTGTCACTTTTGAAAGATATATTTGATTTTTTTACATGTGAATCATTTTTCTAGACTCTGAGTATTTGTAGACTTCAAAATTATATTCATTCTATCAAATATTTAGGATCAAAATGAAATTATTAAAATGGGAAATTACCTTATAGATATTGTATTTTGAAAGTAGGAAAACATCAGGAGAACAGATCTCAAGTTCCCATTTTAGTTTGAGCTTATATTTTCATGAATGTTTATTATGTATGCCACAATCAATATGTAACATAGTTTGGTAAGACTTATAATTGTCATATTCTTCATTTTTGCTTCATCAAGCTCATCAATTATGCTCTATAAAGCAAGTTGTATACTTAATTACATATGTGCCTTATCATTTGAAAACACTTTGAATAATCTGTCACAGTGAGCATACTAAGGTATTGGCATCACTATGAAGCATGCAATTTAATTTTTAAGATTGCTATTTTAAGAGTGATATATAAATGTATTCATAAAAAAAACAAATAGAAATTCATGATATGTCACAAGTAAATTGGAAATCCAGAGACATACCCCAGAATGAAAGGATTGGTAAATAATAATAAACTCTCCAAGATATGCAGGGTAGGCCCTTGGTCAGCTCTATGATTTTATATACTTGAAGACAGTAATTGAGGTTTATTACCTTATGGAGTGTATGCAAATATAGAAGATTAGAATTTCTTATAAAATTCACACAGAATTATCAATAATTTCATATAAAAGTCAAGATAAAGCAAGGTGAAATTATTAGTTAAGTGAGAAAAAATGAAGACCATTGTGGAAAAATATAAATTAACCATAACTCATTCTTAAAATGTTGCCAAAAGCAAGTTAATACACAGAGCAAACACTGTTAAATAAGGTACCCAAGTTATGATAGAAAGGTGATATGTTTAGTAATATTAACATATTGTGTTACCATATACTTTATAGTTTAAAAAGCACATTCTCATATACTATCTCATTATCATTTGTTATTTACACTCTTCATGGATTGTCAGCTGGGATTAATATTTTCTGTTACACAGATTGAAAATAAAGCTCCCAGGGATTAAGTTTTTTAAAAAAAATAATAACTTAAAAATATATTTTATTGATTTTTACAGAGAGGAAAAGAGAAGAATAGAGATTTAGAAACACCAATGAGAGAGAAACATCTATCAGCTGCCTCCTGCACACCCCTTACTGGGGATGTGCCCACAACTAAGGTACATGCACTAAGGTACATGCTCTTGACCAGAATTGAACTCAGTACCCTTCAGTCCACAGGCTGATGCTAACTGATTAGGGCAGGGGTTAAGTTCTCTACTCAAGATCAAATAATGTGAGAAGTCTATGAAGCAATGCAAACATTTTAAAAATATATATAATCTTTACAACTATAATGTATAGGAATCAAATGAACTAACTGCCAGTAGTGATGATTATGTGGGAACTTGAAGAATCAGAGCCCTAAGTTTTGCACATGTATGATTTAAGAAGCCACCAACCCCAGTGGGCTGGTGTGGATCAGTTGGTTGAACATTATCCCAGGCACCGAGAGGTTGCTGGTTTGATTCCTGGTCAGTGTACATGTTGGAGTTGCAGACTTGATGTTTCTCTCATAGATGTTTCTCTTTCTCTCTTCCTCCCTTCCTTTCTTTCTAAAATAAATAAAAACACTTTTTAAGAAGAAGCACCACCAAATACACACATTTCTCTGAAAATAACTAAGTAAATTGGATGAAACACACTTAAAAAAAAAAAAGCAAAATTATTCCACAAGCTGGTAAGAAAGTGAGAATACACAAAATCTAAATAATAATAATAAAAATGATAATAATTAAGAACAGAAAATTAGAGAGATAAGCTGAGAACTGAAACTGATCTGCTCTTGGGATATTTAACATTCCAGATTAACTTGTGCTTCAGTTTTCACCAACTCACAGGGGGAAAGGTACAGAAAACAAGATATTGGAGTCTAATAGTATAATTCTTTCTGCTCCAAATAAAGCTGTTGTACCGAAATGCTCCACTCTTAGTATTAAGTGTGGACTTAAAATAAATATCTACCTCCTGGAAACTGCAAAGGAAACTTTCCCATCTTAAATAATTATGTTGATTGAAAGAAGAAAATTATATTTCCTCTGATAATTTACAACAAGCCTGCCCTCATATGGCATTAAAACCTCATATTTGCTCTACTTGGGTATTCTAAAAATTATCAAGTTTTAAATTTAATTAAAATTATCTATGATTGGTAATCCTCACTGGTGCTTGGTGTAATCAATTCTGAATCCTCTATGGAAGGATAAGAGAATAGAAGACATAGATATTCTTATAAACAGACCTAGAGACAGGGAAGCATAGATCAGACTGTCAAACCTCAGAGGGTAGGTAGGGGAGTATGGGAGAAAGGAGGAGAGCTCCACCAAAGGATTTGTATGTATGCATATAAGCCTAACCAGTGGTCACAGGTAACAAGGGGTGGGGTGGGGAGGAGGCATTAGTAGGGAGGGGTTTAGGATGGGAATGAGGGGATGAGGACAAATATGTGCTACCTTAATCAATAAAGAAAAATTTTAAAAAGAACACCAAGGGGCCAAAGAGCTGCTTGTGGCTCCCGAGCCGCGGTTTGCTGACAACTGCCCTAGGCCCTTCCTTGTTTCATTGACACCAGCTTTAATAAATGTCCTCGAAAATTCACATGGACAAAAAATGTCATTTTAGAAGGTGAGGAAAAATAGTATGTAGCAAAGGGAATATTTAAAGTGATAATGGTTGATATTTTCCAAAAAATGATAAGTGATATTTAGGTAGAATCCCAAAAATGGTAATCAAAGGAAATAGACAATGCAGACTATGAAAGACTCTGTGTACAAACAAACTGGTTTATTGAACAGGTAAATTGTAAGAAAGTTTTTTTTAAAATATATTTTATTGATTTTTGTACAGAGAGGAAGGAAGAGAGATAGTCAGAAACATCAATGAGAGAGAGTCATTGATCAGCTGCCTCTTGCACACCCCCTACTGGGGATATGCCCGCAACCAAGGTACATGCCCTTGACCGGAATCGAACCCGGGGCCCTTCAGTCCCCAAGCCGACGCTCTATCCACTGAGCCAAACCGGTCCCGGTTGTAAGAAAGTTTTTTAAAATATATAGCAGGAACCTACATATTTCAAGTGACTAAAAATACAACTTAAGAGAAAACAAATTTTAAAGAGTGAGGGAACTCTCATACTCATTGGATATTTGATCATACTGAGAAATTATTATATACACACAGATGAGAAGGCCTAAAAGCAACAAAAATGATAGCAATGAGCACACCTAGTGCCAGATCTTGGTGTAAAATGCAATTCTTCAAGAAAATCTATGTAAATACTTCATTTACACATTCCTTGTAGAATGTGCATTCTATGAAAACTGGAACTCTTTTCAACTTATCATTATATTCTTTGTGCCTAGTACAGTTACTGATCTCTAATGAATACTTGAAATATTTCTTGAACATATGAATAAATGAATGTTAATAGTAGTTTCAACTATTATAGAACATGGTCAAAGTACATGTTCCTTCAGATCAGATATGATATATTTAGAAGTATATACATGGTGGCTTGGGTTTTGCTTGGTATATATGACTACCTTAGAAATACTTGCTGTTTTCAGAAAAGTTGACCTATGTCCCATCTCACAAGAATTGTGAAATCTGATCAGACTTTAAGTAAACAATAATAATAAGAAGGGAAAAGAAGTAAGAGGCCATTAGCAATGTAGGAAGTAGCAGACAATTCTCAAAGCATACAAGAGTAGAAGATAGAAATAATTATTTAAAACCTCATATTTCTACAATAGACTGAGAATAGAATACGCCGAATAAATATGGTTACACTAATATTTTCACAAAATCTATTAAATATACCTTCATAAGTATCACAGAGTTTTCCTGAAATAGAATACTTCAAAGAAATAAATGGATGGTTATTTTTGTTCAAAGGAGCACCCCTAAAAACTTCTGTGCTGCACACACTGTCAATGCCCCCTTCTTAGCACATACTATTTCTGGACACACCTGCCAGCCTTATAACCATCAGGAACTGTAACCGTTTGCTGATTTCTTTCTCTGGCCTTTTCAGGTCACTGTGCCAACATGCAGAGCAAGCCATAAAATCTATAAAAATAACAGCCCCCTTAAGTAGCTTTCAAACAATAACTGATGGGCGTTTGTAAATAAGAACCTCACTTCTCTCTCTCTTTGGGTAGAATAAATCTAAAATTCTACACTGACTCTCAGAATTCCTCAGTGCTATTAAGCTCCAATTGCCATCTTATATAATAAAAGCCTAATATGCAAGTCGACTGAACAGCAGAACAGCTGGTGGAATGACCAGTTGCTACGATGTGAACTGACCACCAGGGGGAAGGCGCTCAATGCAGGAGCTGTCCCCATCCTGCAAGCCCCAGGCCAGCCAAGGCAGGTGCCAGTAAGGAACCCCTGATCACCCTGCCAGTCTCCCCATAAATCAGCCCTGATTGCTGGCCAGATCTAGGGACCCTACCCGTGCATAAATTTCATGCACTGGGCCTCTAGTCATTTATAACTTGCTTTAAATACATGTATAATGACTTCTTCCTCTTCCTTTGTTTTCCCTTCTCTGTCTTGTCTTTATTTCCTTACCAGAATTTCTGGTGATCACCACCAAAATACATGACTAGCATCCTTATCTCAGGATATTCTTTTAGAAGAACCCAAGCTAAGACATTCTACTTGAAGCTGTGATGCCAGTTATGTTTGAATAGGGTTTTGTGAACAAGGTGGGAATTTTACCAAGTGAACTAGATATAGCAAAGGTTCTCTGCAATGGGAACATAATAATTAAACGCAGACATAAAACAATGCATGTTTGATGAACAATATAAGGTTCAATATGGCATAAACATTTTAAAATAAATAAAGTTCTGTCAGATATTAGCAGGAATTAAATGGTGAAGTGTCCTGGTACCAAGCTAAGCTTTCAGCTTACAAGTAATGATAACACTTTCCTACTCATACAGGCACTGTCTACATGCTTCCTCACCTCATTGTGGAGATATAACACTCAGAACTATATATTTTATTTAAAAACATTTCTCAGTTTTATCATTGCAGTATGTAACTTTTTTTTAAATTCTACTGGTCATTTCTTTAAATTGTTATAGTATATTTGACCCAGAAATTGATGTAAAGCACATACAAAATCTGTTAAAATGGAATTCATTACTTTTAAATGACATAAATACAGTGTGAATGCCAAACAAAGCAAGTCTGTTTCATTGTGTGGAAAAGATAAGCTAATCTATGATAAAATAACAGATTACATTACACAGCGAAACCAATTACATTGCTGGTGACATATAGAGTTTTGAATGCATCAGACACCAGTGTTAGCAATATTTTAGTAAGTTTTTTTAATGACCTTGAAGGAGACTGACATCCGTGCTGTTTTATAACACAAATTAGCTTGTTTCAAGATAATTCCCCAGGAAATCTGTAGTTGCTAATATTCTAGTCTACCACAGAAACTGTTAATTCAGTGATGAGCTAGTTCCTTGTGCACATATTTTGAAATTATACCAGAGTCAGAAAGAAGGGGGAAACTAGTAACTGCATTTGCTGTCCAGTCTTCTTTGCAGGGAAGTCTGACAACAGCTATCTCAGGGGCAGCAGGGAGGCTATTACCTATCGGGCAGGTGGCAGTCTTTGTCTGGTTTACCTGGTGCAGGAGCATAGATAAGAAACCACATGCCTATAGCTTTCAGAATACAAGAACTGTCCATAGCAGAGCGAGGTATTTATAGGGGGCCTCAATGTTCAAATTAAAAACCAAAGAAACTATATGCTAGCAGTAAAGTTCAAGACTGGTTTGTTATTTTTTAAATTATCTCATGGAAATGACTGACTAGTTTTGTTTCCTCTAAAACCTAAAACAAAATCAAAATAGCAGATATAAAGCATATTAGTAAAAAAATAAGTTTCTAAATAGTGTTTTTTTCTTTATATAAAATTAGAGAATTCAGTTTCATTACTAAGCCAATAGAAATTCTTATGAGGAATGAAATTATTCAATAAGGTGACCATTATTGACAATGTAAAATAGCGATTTTTAAATCTTTTTAATAGCTTTAAAAACAATTATAATTGGAAAGCATTTGTTATTATTAACCTATAAACATATTTTTCTGTTTAATGGTACCCTCATTTTTACATTACTCTGCTCTGAGGCTGATGATAAATAAAAGTGTGTTTATGGCAGGTCACATGCAAAATGTGTGAAGTGATAATCTAAAATGAGCATTATATGCATCAGTTTTAAGGTATGAGTTCTGTAAATATACAATCACAGAGCCAAAACTAAAAGTTACCTCAAGTGAACGTAAGTCAATTCAACTAGAAATTAGAATTAAAATATTATAGCTATGTTGAAATGATGAATAAACTCTTCTTTAAAGCTAAATTCTCTATACAAACAACCTCTAAGATAAAATATTCAAATGCAGATAAAAGCAAAAAAGGAGACAGCAGAAGAGAGAGAGAGAGAGAGAGAGAGAGAGAGAGAGAGAGAGAGAGAGAGAGAGAGAGAGAGAGAGAACCTATGGAAGGAGAAACTGAAAACCCACCCACAAAAAAATTCTTTTTCTATAATTTTCTGTCATATCCTACTGTCCACTCAAGCAGCAAAAGCTGACCTGTTCTTCAATTTATTAATTTGCTTTATCATCCAATATTAACTTGCACTCTATGTAAACAGGCACGCGCACACTCGCGAACGCACACACACACACATACACCCAATATCTGAAATATGAGCATAGATTATAGATAGTAATTCAATAGTCAGGGCATGTGACTTTGGATCTCACACAGTGTATTTTTGGTTCCTGACTTTCTCTGAATTAAATTGTAGTAAAGTCAAGTCACAGATGATCAAACAATCAATTGACATTTCACTGAACAGGACTGTAGAGGATATGCCATAAATGTTTCCCAAATAATACTAGACATTAATTAAAATATGTTTCCTAAACTAATACATGGAAATATAATTTTATTTATTTTCCAGAGATGGCAAAATATTAGTTTGTTTCTCAAAATTGGGACATTTTCTTTTCTAACTCTTAGGTTTTTTAAATTAATGAAATAATCATAGTCTAAATAAACACTTGGAAAGGTAGATATTAGTGGCATATACTCAGAAAGAAAGCATTTAGATAAAAAATATTTTTGTGTCTCCAACAATACTCAAGTTTTCTAGTTGAAGTAAATAACATCTTTGAGAAATTATACTCATTTGATACTGCTTAATTCATGTTAGATTGCAAATAGTCTTCAAAAGAAAGACTATTCTAATCAATCTTCTTAAAATACTCAGGTCATGATTGAAATAAATGCAAGTACATAAACAAGCCAAATTAATCCATAATTATCAGTTAATAAGTGTTAATATTAATATATATAAATTTAACTATCAGATCAATCGACAAATGACTTCATAAAGTTATTTATCATCACTCAGCAATAGCTCACCTGATTCCTCATAATTGCTAAATAACAATAACATTTATATTAGCTAATGGTGAATATGCTGACATAAGACTTCAGTTAAAAAGCTTTCTAACAGAACATACTATGTTCACATTGTTGTTGTTTTTTTACTTTGTTCCTATATTTTATTACATTGACAATCTTTTATAATATGCCTCTTTGAAATACTGCTTATATGCCTATCTAGAAGGTAGGATTGTAGGATAGGGAGGACACAATAGCTGATAGTGATAGATGTGCTTTTTTCTATTTTAGAAAGCCTGTATTTGCTTCAATTTACAGAAAACCCAGAGGAAATAATCCCAGGTGTTTCAAAAACTATTAAACTATCTCCATAGTTAAAATATTGCTCCAATATGAGATTTTCAAAAATTATTCAAGTTTCACAAAGCACCAAGCACTGGGCTAAGAACTGGGAATGCAGCAGTGAGGGAGACAGGCATGATTACTGCTTTGGTGAAGGATTATATTTTTAATGTAAGAGATACTCAAGAAGTAATTATACCAATGACTATTGCTCTGGGTATTATGATATAAATGTGTAAATTGCTAACAAGGCATTGTGAGAGGTAAACTGACCTATTTAGGAAGGGGTGGTGGTCACCAAATATATTTTTGAAGAGGTGACATTTAAACTGGTATCTGAAAGATGAGTGGTAAGAAGAATTGGTTAAAGAATAGGGTGATGTATTCCAGAAAAAGGAGAATACATTAGAATGCACTGAGGTAAAATATAGCACAGTAGGACATCAAGAAGAATCCATGGCTTGAGTACAATCAACATGAGTGACAGCCTTTGATATACTGATAGGCAAATTTCAGAGGACAGCTCTCATGAATATATATATTGATGCCCCCAAAATTGTATATATATTTTAATAGCTCAATTTTGAAAAAGAAACATAGTTTAATAAACGTTGTCGTTATAATTATTCAAAGTGTATGTAAACATTTTTGGGATTATATATATATATATATATATATATATATATATATATATATATATGAAGATATTAAAGAGTTATACATTTTAAGAAGGAGAAGGAGGAGAAACCAAGATGGTGGCATAGGTAAACAATTATATTGCTGCCTCGCACAACAATTTCAAAACAGCAACTAAAAGACAGAGCGGACATCATCCAGAACCACCGGAAAGCTGGCTGAGTGAAAATTCTACAACTATAAGGAAAGGAAAAAGGACACAGACTCAGAGGAGCTGTGGAAGTGTGGAGACTCATACACTCCAAAAGGGCAGGCAGCTGAATTCACGGCTAGCTAACTCAGTATGCAGAGAAGGCGGGCAGCAAGCATGGGGCTAGCTTTCTCATTTGGAAGGGAAATAAAACCTACCAAATGCACTGAAATTCAGCTCTGGCACCCAAACTCATTCAGGGAGAAATTGCATTCTCTGGCAGTGGGTGAAACTCGAGAGCAGCCTTCCATCAGAGGTGTGTGCAGCCATTGCTGCTGGACACCTCTTGAGACACAGGGGCCTCTTAGGGCAGGGCTAACAGGAGATCAAGGCTATCTGCTCCACCCTGAGACTCCACCCCATGCAAGCTGAGCACAGAAGGTCTCCAAGCAGAGACATAGCTGATCTTCACAACCAATTGGCCTGGAGATCAACTCCCCCCAGTGATACCAACAACAATCAAGGCTTAACTACAATAAGACTCCACACACAGGCCACAAAGGGGTGCACCAAGAGTGTCCACCTCAGGTAACTGGGTAGGCTGAGCTACTGGGCCCTGCTAGGACACCTAGCACACAAAGCCACTTTATCAACTCAGGGAAGCAGCTGAAATGTGGAGACAAAGAGGCAGGCCACAAATGAAGGAAATAGAGGAAAGCAAAAGATTGGATATAGAGTTCAAAACCACGGTTTTAAGGTTTTTCTAGAATTTCCTAGAAAAGGCTGATAAATTTAATGAGACCCTCGAAGATATGAAAAAGAATAAACTAGAAATTAAGGATACACTGACTGAAATAATATATATCTATATATCTATATATCTATATATCTATATCTATATCTATATCTATATCTATATCTATATCTATATCTATATCTATATCTATATCTATCTGTATCTCTCTCTCTCTCTCTCTCTCTCTAGAGAAAAAAGAATCCAAAAAGTTGAAGATACTGCCAAAACCGGTTTGGCTTAGTGGATAGAGCATTGGCCTATGGACTGAAAGGTCCCAGGTTCGATTCCGGTCAAGGGCATGTACCTTGGTTGTGGGCACATCCCCAGGAGTGGGTGTGCAAGAGGCAGCTGATCGATGATTCTCTCTCATCAATGTTTCTAACTCTCTATCCCTCTCTCTTCCTCTCTGCAAAAAATCAATAAAATGTATTTTTAAAAAGTTGAAGATACTGTAAGAAGCCTTTGGAACAACTTCAAACGTACCAACATAAGAATTATGGGGGTGCCAGAAGAAGAGAAAGAGCAAGATACTGAAAACCTATTTGAAGAAATAATGACTGAAAACTTTCCCACCTGGTGAAATAAATAGACTCACAAGTCCAGGAAGTGCACAAAACCCCAAACAAAAGGAATCCAAAGAGGACCACACCAAGACACATCATAATTAAAATGCCAAGAGCAAAAGACAAAGGGAGAATATTAAAAGCAGCAAGAGAAAAACAGTTAGTTACCTACAACGGAGAAACCATATGATTGTTGGCTGATTTCCCGACAGAAACTATGCAGGCCAGATGGGAATGGCAAGAAATATTCAAAGTGATGAATAGCAAGAAACTAAAACCAAGATTACTTTACCCAGCAAAGCTATCATTCAGAATTGAAGATCAGATAAAGAGTTTCACAGATAAGAAAAAGCTAAAGGAGTTCATCACCACCAAACCAGAATTATATGAAATGCTAAAAGGTATTCTTTAAGAAGACGAAGAAGAAAAAAAGATAAAGATAAAAATTATGAACAACAAAAACATAACTATCAACAAGTGAATCTAAAAACCAAGGGAATAAAAATTCTGATGAAGAGTATTAACGTGAATATAATAGAATTAGGGTCATAGAAAGATATTGGACTGACAATTCTTGGGGGAAAAATTGTGTGAGGGTGCAGGAAGAGACTGAACAAAAAGCGTACACCTATGGATGAGGACGTGGGGCGGGTAAGGGCAGAGGGTGGGGTAGGAACCTGGTGGAGGGGAGCTATGGGGGAGAAGAGGAATAATTAATCTGAACAATACAGATTTATTAAAAAAAAAAAAAAGGAGAAGCATACAATCATATTTGTGTTTTAAAAGTTACTGTGGAGTTGGCACATCAAGAAGATAGTCAACTATTAGTTTCCAGGCCTTCATATCCACATGGAAACATTTTTTAAAAATAAGAGACTGGCTAAAAATAACTTTATAGGAGCTATGACAAACAGTGAAATGTCTAAACAAACAGTAAAAAAAAGACACATTGAAAATAGTAGGAGACATCATGGCATTTTTATTTACACTTGCCCCAGCATGGCATAATGTGGTCATGTTTCCAGTTCTCTCGAATGAATTAGAAAAAGCATAGTGGACTTTGTTTTATGACAGTCTTACTGGTATACATGTTTCTTGATGAATTTGGCTTAGTTTCACATAATTCAGATTTCAAAGAGGGAAAAGTACCATAGCTTGTATCTCATGCTAGGAGAAACCACAGAAAGAAGCAGCCATTGCTCATAAAAGCTCTGGGGAGGTGACAGACCTACAGATATTTGGAGCAGGAGAATATTGGTAGATGAAGAGAATAAAGCAACTCAGATCTTGACCCTGGCCCATGGCTCAGTTGGTTGGAGCATTGTCCCATACACCTAAAGGTTGCAAGTTCAATTCCCAGTCAGGTCACATACCTAGGTTTCAGCTTCAACAGCTGGCCAGGGCATCAGGAAGCAACTGATCCAACTGATGTATCTCTCTCTCTTTGCCTTCTTCTCTCTTTAAAATCAATAAAATATAGCCTGGTGAGAATTAAACAACCAAAAAAAAACAAACATTTAAGACCCCAAAAAGAAGCAGTGATGAGACTCATAAGGAAATTAAGATATTTTAGAATTGCCATATGTATACCACCCAGGAAATAAAAAATCATACTCACACAAGGCCATACAAAGTATATGCCAAGAAAAAGCTTGATAAAAACTTATACCATCATATTGGACTGATCATAAGTTTCAGAACACACCCTGATAGTTAGCAAATATCTTCATATACAGGGAACCAGTAATCAATTGCTGACCCAAATGGCTGTTTTTTTTAAAACAATTAATTTTCATAACAAACAACTACAATCACAATGCATAGAAAGAAACAATAAAACATAGATCATTAAAAGAAAAAAAATATGAAGTGGCAGAAACCACTAAAGAGCACAAGCACCACAGGGTGATATCCATGTCATCATAGAATGACATGTCGTTAGTCCCCTACCCTGTTATCAACAACAAAAGTTTGGCATCTATCCACAAACAAAAGTGCTTGTGTAAGAACTGTGGGATCCAGAAACATATACCAAGGAACACAGGAGGAATCTTGGCCACCTGAACCCCAGGTAATAAGCTGTCAGAACCTTGGTACCAGATGTGGTCCACACAATGGTCTGTGAACTGACTCCAACCTTTCTCAGCCACCAGTAGCAATTACAGAATATGGCTTGGAAAGACCTCCTGGACAAAAGAGCCTTTGTGAAAGTTCGACTTTTCAAAGAACAAATTTCAGAAATCCTTTAGATCAAAGAAATACAAGTTTGTATGTACTGCAGAGAGTAGAAAATGGAGAAGGTGTGCAAAAGCTTTTTAGTTTGATGTAGTCCCATTGTTTATTTTTTCTTTTGTTTCTCTAGCCTGAGGTAATATATCAGAAAAAAATATTAGGAGAAATGTTTGAGATTTTACTACCTATGAGATTTTTATGGTTTTGTGATTTACATTTAAATCTTTTTTTTTTTCTTTCCCATTTTGAGTTTATTCTTGTGTGTGGTATAAGTTGGTAGTCTAATTGCAGTTTTTTTTGCATGTATTTGCCCAATTTTTCCAACACCATTTATTGAATTGACTATCTTTACCCCATTATATGTTCTAGCCTCCTTTGTCAAATATTAATTGACCTTAAGTTGTGGTATTGTTTCTGGGCTCTCTATTGTGTTCCATTGATTTATATGCTTGTTTTTATGCGAGCACCATGCTGCTTTCATATCAGGTGGCATGATACATTCAACTTTGTTCATTCTCAAGATTGTTGTGTCTATTTGGGGTCTTTTGTCATTCCACATATATTTTAGGAATATTTGTTATAATTCTGTGAGGTATGCCATTGGTATTTCAATAGGAATTGAATTGACTCTATCGATTGTTTTGGGTAGTATGAACATTTTAATGATGTGACTTCTTCCAATCCATGAACATGATATATGCTACCACTTATTTATATCTTCCTCAATTTCATCCTCAAGTATCCTATACTTTTTTTAGTACAGATCTTTTAGTCGCTTCGTTAAATTTACTCCTAGGAACCTTACTTTTTGTTGCAATTGTAAATGGGATTGTTTTATTCTGATAATTTTGCTTTCTGATCATTATTGATGTATAAAAATGACAGCGATTTCTGGATATTAATTTTGCATCCTGCTGCTTTACAGAATTCATTTATCATTTCTAGCAGTTTTGTCATAGAGTCTTTAGGGTTTTCTACATATAGTATGTCATCTATAAATAATGACAGTTTTATTTCTTCCTTTCCAATTTGGATGCCTTTTATTTCTTCTTGTTGTCTGATTGTTGTGGGTAGGACTTCCAGTACTATATTGAATAAAAATGGTGAAATGGACAACCCTGTGGTTCCTGGTCTTAAGGGAAAAAAATTTATGTTTTTTTTTCTGTTGAGTATGATGTTGGCCATGAATTTTTCATATAAGGTTTTTATTATGTTGATATATGCTGCCTCTATTCCCACTTTGCTGAGAGTTTTTATCATAAATGTGTGCTGGATTTTATTAAATGCTTTTGCTGTTCCTATTAATATGATCATGTGATTTTTATCCTTTTTTTCTCATTAAACTTTGTTTTAATGGGCCTCAAAATTCTGTGACAGATTTTTGGTCAAGTTGTTTTCATTAAAAGTACTGATGTTAAAAACTAATAGTTTTAAAACTACCATGCACACACAGAAACAAATGGTTCACAAAACATTCTCCTTTCCTTCTGAAGGTTTTACAATGCATTGCGACAATTAGCCTATCCTTCATTTTGTTTATGTGTTGTATCATGTTTATTGATTTGTGGATATTACACCAACCTTTCATCCCTGGAATGAATCCCACTTGATCATTATGTGTGATCTTTTTAATGTTATGCTATATCTGGTTTGCCAATATTTTGTTGATATTAGCATCTATGTTCATCAGGGATATTGGCCTATAATTTTCTTCCTTTGTAGTGTCTTTATCTGGTTTTGAAATTAGGATAATGCTGGCCTTGACTTCACTAACCATCAGAGAAATGCACATTAAAACCACAATGAGCCGAAACCGGTTTGGCTCAATGGATAGAGCGTCGGCTTGGGGACTGAAGGGTCCCGGGTTCGATTCTGGTCAAGGGCATGTACCTTGGTTGCGGGCATATCCCCAGTAGGGGGTGTGCAGGAGGCAGCTGATCAATGACTCTCTCTCATTGATGTTTCTAGCTCTCTATCTCTCTCCCTTCCTCTCTGTACAAAATCAATAAAATATATTAAAAAAAAAAAAAACACAATGAGGTATCACCTCACACGTGTCAGAACAGGATGTGGAGAAAAGAGAACCCTCATGCACCATTGGTGGAAATGCAGGTTCATGCAGCCACTGTGGAAAACAGTATGGCATTGCCAGAGACAGCCCATGCAGTAGCTTACATGGCTCCAATTGTATATCTGCAGGTCTCGCTGGCTGAAATTAAATACCAATGGCTCTGCTTAGCTGTAATCATGGGAGCACCCTTGCTCCCATGGCTCTACTGGGCATTGGTCTAGTGGGAACTCTACAACAGCCTCATCTTCACTGAGGCCTTCTTTCTGAGTGATGTGCCAGAACTTCTGAGAGATTCCATTCTTTGATATCTAGGTGGAGGTAGTCGTAGTCCCAAGCTGCTGCTTGGCAGGGATCAAGCCTCCACAATTTTGGATAGCACTGACACTATGCTTTGGGTAACTTTTCCCCCATAACTTTGTGTGGGAGTTGTCTGGCCCACTGAAACTCTGGCAATGACTTTCCCTTTTAAGCCCTAGGGCACATCCCTGATGATCTCTGAATTGCCTTGAAAGAAGATCTACAACATTGTTTAGGTTGGAAGATACTCAAGTTATTAAGGGAGCACTTGCATTCAAATCCTTTATTGATGATGCTGACTTCTCTAAATACAATCTTTCCAACATGATTGCTATGGATGAAACTGCAGTGTTTATGGGCCAATCATCTCAAACAACAATTGAACAGCAGGGTGCCTCGTTAGTGTACATTCCCTCCACTGCTTACGAAAGTGCACGTGTTTCCTGTATATTGGCAATTCGTCTGGATGGCACTAAAATCCCACATTTAATCATTTCTAAGGGCAAGAAGGAAAAGATTGAACGTGCTTTGGGTGATTTTATTCTTGAAACTGAAAAAGCCTGGGCCACATAAGCAGTTATAAGGAAGTGGGTCAATTTAATGCTGCCGCTTGTTATGCGAGGGAGCCAAAGAGGTCTGCTAGTCTGGGATGCAGCCAGCACTCACCACGCTAAAGACATGAAGACATTTCTTCACGAAAGAAAAATAGATCAGATAATGATTCCCGCAGGAATGACGGTCTATCTCCAGACTCTTGATATTGCAATAAACAAGCCATTCAAAGACAATTTGAGCATGGAAATTAATGACTACATTGAAAATAGAATGGAAAGAAATCAGTGTGGAAACTTTGTGAAACCTAAACTGCAAAAAGTTGTGTCTTGGGTGAAGAATTCATGGGAGAAAATCACTGACAGTTGCATTGCAAATGCATTGCAAGCATGCTACCTTGACAAGAAGTATTCATTTAAAGACAGTGCTATTGTTCAACATGAGAGATTTGGTCCACTGATTCTTAAAGAAATGGATTCACAAGAAATTCACCAGGAAATTCAGGAACTGGATTGTTATGATGATGTTCCAGAAGATGATGACATGATTGTCATTGAATAAATGAGTAAATTCATGATACTGTAGGATTCACAGTTTGTCTGATTTGTGATGACAACTACCATACTACCGTAGCATATACAGGTAATAAATTTCCTTTATTTTCATTTAACAACAAATGTGTACCATATTCTTCTTCATGGAAAAATAAGACATCCCCTGAAAATAAGACCTAGCGCATCTTTGGGAGCAAAAATATAATACCCTATCCTATTTTGGGGGAAACAGGGTAGTATTTATATGGTTTCCCGTCTTCTGTTTAACTCCTGTATCCATTTTGAGTTTATTTTTGTGTATGGTGTAAGTTGGTGATCTACAATAGTTTCATTCTTTTGCATGTATCTGTCCAATTTTTCCAACACCATTTATTGAAGAGACTGTCTTGACTCCATTGTATATTCGTGCTTCCTTTGTCAAATATTAATTGAGCATAGGGATTTGGTTTGATTCTATTCCATTGATCTATATGTCAGTTCTTATTCCAGTACCAAGCTATTTTGAGAACAGTGGCTTTGTAATGCAGCTTGAAATCTAGTATTGAGATCCCTCCTACTTTACTCTTCTTTCTCAGGGTTGCTGTGGTTATTCGGGGTCTTTTATTATTCTAAATGAACTTTTGGAGAGTTCTTTCTAGGTCAGTGTATTCCGTTGGTATTTTAATGGGGAGTGCATTGATCCTATAGATTGCTTTGGGAAGTATGGACATTTTGATGATGTTGATTCTACCAATCCATGAACATGGTAAGTTCTTCCATCTGTTTACATCTTCCTCTATCTCTTTTTTCAGTGTTGTGTAGTTTTCCGCATATAGGTCCTTTACTTCCTTAGTTAAATTTATTCCTAGGTATCTTAATTTTTTTGGTGCGATGGTAAATGGAATTTCTTTTTTAGTCTCTGTTTCTATAATTTCACTGTTGGTGTATAGTAATGCAATAGATTTATTGGCATTAATTTTGTATCCTGCTATATTGCAAAATTCATTTATTAAGTCAATTAGTTTTTTAATGCAGTCTTTTGGTTTTTTTTTTATGTACAATATCATGTCATCTACAAATAAGGATAACTTTACTTCTTCTTTTCCAAATTGGATGCCTTTTATTCCCTCTTCTTGTCTAACTCAATGTCTACTACTTCCAGTACTATGTCAAACAGGAGTGGCGATAGTGGGCATCCCTGTCTTGTTCCTGTTTTTAGAGGGAATGGTTTTAGTTTTTGCCCATTGAGTATAATGTTGGCTGTGGGTTTATCATATATAGCTTTTATTATGTTGAGGTATGATCCTTGTACTCCCACCTTGTTGAGGAAAGGATGTTGGATTTTATCAAATGCTTTTTCTGCATCAATTGATATGACTATATGATTTTTATCTTTCAATTTGTTTATGTGATATATCACGGATATTGATTTGCAGATATTGTACCATCCTTGCATTCCCAGAATAAATCCTACTTGGTCATGGTGTATGATCTTTGTGATGTTCTGCTGGAGCCGATTTGCTAGAATTTTGTTGAGGATTTTGGCATCTATGTTCATGAGGGATATTGGCCTGTAATTCTCTGTCATTGAGTTGTCTTTATCTGGTTTTGGTATTAGGGTGATGCTGGCTTCATAGAAGGAGTTTGGAAGTGTTCCTTTCTCTTGCATTTTTTGGAATAGTCTGATGAGGATAGGCTTTAGTTCTTCCTTGAATGTTTGATAAAACTCTCCTGTGAAGCCATCTGGCCCTGGGCTATTGTTTGCTGGAAGCTTTTTGATGACTGTTTCAATTTCTTACCAAGTCACTGGTGTATTGAGATTTTTAGATTCTTCCTGGTTGAGTGTTGGAAAGTTGTATTTTTCTAGGAATATATCCATTTCCTTGAGGTTGTTCAGTTTGTTGGAATAGAGTTGTCTGTAGTATTTTGTAACAATCCTTTGTATTTCGGCGGGGTCTGTTGTTATTTCACCTCTTTCCTTTCTGATTTTGTTTATTTTAGTCCTCTCTCTTTGTTTCTTGGTTAGCCTGGCTAGAGGTTCATCTATCTTGTTTATCCTTTCAAAGAACTAGCTCTTGGTTTTGTTGATCTTATGTATTGTTTATTTGGTCTCTATGTCATTTATCTCCGCTCTGATTTTTATTATTTCCTTCTTTCTGCTTACAGTAGGCTTTTCTTGTTGCTCTTTTTCTAACTCTTTGAGTAGTAGAGTTAGATAATTTCTTACCATTTTTTCTTGTATTTTTGCAATAGGCTTGTAGGGATATGGCCTTCCCTCTCAAAACTGCTTTTGCTGTGTCCCATAGATTTTGGATTGTTGTGTTTTCATTGTCATTCATTGCCAGGATGTTTTTAATTTCTTCCTTGATTTATCTGGTAACCCAATCCTTGTTTAATAGCATGCTGTTTAGTCTCCATGTTTGATTTCTTTGGATTATTTTTATTGTACTTAATTTCCAGTTTTATCCCACTATGATCTGAGAGGATGCTTGATATGATTTCTATTTTCTTGAATTTGAAGAGACTTTGCCTATGTCCCAAAATGTGGTCTATCTTTGAGAATATCCCATGTGCACTTGAGAAGAATGTATATTCTGTGGCTTTGGGGTGGAATGTTCTTAAGATGTCGATTAATTCCATCTGATCTAGTGAGTAATTTAGGATTGATATTTCTTTGCTGATTTTTTTGTTTAGGTGATTTGTCCAAAGGTGGCAGTTATGTATTAAAATCTCATACTATGATTGTATTGCTATTAATCTCTCTCTTTATGTCCTCTAGCAGTTTTTTTTTTGTTTGTTTGTTTGTTTGTTTGTCTGTGTGTGTTTTTTTTTTAATGTATTTGGGTGCTCCCGTTTTGGGTGCATATATATATATTTCCAGGGTTATTTCTTCTTGTTGGATTGCTCCCTTTAGTATTATGAAGTGGCCTTCATTATCTCTTGTTATGTCCTTCACTTTGAGGTCTAATTTGTCAGATATAAGTATTGCTACCCCAGCTTTTTTTTCATTTCCATTCACCTGGAAAACTTTTTTCCATCCCTTCACCCTCAGTATGTGTGCATTTTTTTTCTGAAGTGGGTTTCTTGTAGACAACCGATATATGGGTCTTGTTTTCTTATCCAATCTGTTACCCTATGTCTTTTGATTGGAGCATTTAATCCATTTACATTTAAAGTTATTATTGATAGGTACTTATTTGATGCCATTTTTTTTCAATACCCATGTGTTCCTTCTTCAGTTTCTATTTCTTTATTTTTACAGTAGACCCTTTAGCATTTCTTGCATTGCTGGTTTGGTGGAGATAAATTCCCTTGGTCTGTTTTTGTTTGTGAAGCTCCTGATTTTGATTGATAGCCTTGCTGGGTACAATATTCTTCGATTCAGACCCTTCCTTTGCATGACTTTGTATATTTCATCCCATTCCCTTCTGGCCTGATGGCTTTCTGTGGAGAAATCAGTTGCTAGTCTGATGGGGGTTCCTTTATATGTAACTTTCTGCCTCTCTCTGGCTGCTTTTAAGATTCTTACTTCGTTGTTGGTGTTTGCCAATTTAATTATAATGTGCCTTGGGGTCGGTCTTCTGGGGTTAATTTTTCTTGGGACTCTGGGAGCATCTTGGATTTCTGTGGGTTTTTTCTTCTCAATCTCAGGAAAGTTTTCTGTCATTATTTCTTGAAATATGTTTTCCATGTCTTCCTCGTTTTCCTTTCCTTCTGGAACCCCTATTATTTTAATATTGTTTTGTTTTGTATTGTCCCAAAGTTCCCTTAGACTCTCCTATTGCTGTTTAATTTTTTTTCCCCCAGAAGCTGTTCTAATTGCTTTTTTTTTTCCATCTTGTCTTCTAGCTCACTGATGCGATCCTCTGCATCTTCTAGTCTACTCTTGATGCTTTCTATTGAGTTCTTTACAGTAGCAATGCCATTTTTCATTTCTTCTTGGTTCTTTTTCATTTCCTCTTGGTTCTTACTCATATTGTCAAATTTGTCTTCCATTTTTTTAGCCATCTTATGATCATTATTCTGTGTTCTTGCTCTGGTAGGTTGCTTGCCTCTAACTAGTTTACTTCCTTTTCTGGTGATGCCTGCTTTTTTTTTCATATGCGGGTTGTTTCTTTGTCTCCCCATGATCTCTCTTTTTAGGATATCTGGTTGTCTAGTTCTCTCTCTCCTGCTTTGATTTAAAGGCACAAAATACAACACAACCAAGTACAACACACAAGGCACTGAATAGAAATGTGTTTGCAATATTAATAACCTCCAATAAAGGTGACTAGAACCCAGCTAACAAAAACATACAATCAAACAAAAAGAATCGGCAAATCAATCTTACAAAACAAGCATAAAACTTCAACATAGTTAACATTCAACATACAACTACAAAGGGATAGAGAGAAAGACTGTTTTTTTTTTTTTTTTTTTGTGTGTGTGTGTGTTGTTGTTGTTTTTTTTAGGACAACAATGAGGGAGGTGTGAATGGGCTTGGAGCAGGGGATTGGAAATTAGATATACACAAGTAGGGTGAAATTTTAGGAGTGGCTAACCAGAAAGAATGGGGACAGAAAGGGTTAAGATAAACAGGGCACCCAAGGAAAAGTTTAGGAAGCGAGTGATGGCATATAGGTAGGGTTGAGATAGAATAAAGCGTTGGAGAAGGAAAGATAAATATAGACTGTAGAACAGCAATCCTGAAATAAATAATAATAATAATAATAATAATAATAATAAACAAAAGAAAATAAGATAAAAAGGTAAAATAGTAGTAGTAATAGTGTTGCTTATGTATACAATGTTTTAATTAAAAAGGTAAGATCAAGTGAGGAAAAAGAAAAAAATAGTTTCTTGAGTAAACATTGCAAATAATTTAAAAAAATAAAAAACAAATATTAAAAAATTTAAAAAATAATAAATTTTAAAAATTTAAATAAAATTTGCTTCCTCTATTGTTCTGTTTGGGAAGCCTGTTTTCCAGACCAGACAATATTGCAGTTCCCTGCATTTCACTGCTCCTCAGTGTTGTAATCCAGTCCTGATTTTTAAGCAGGTCTTGCTTTGATTTTATTATACTTGGGTCAATTTTTGATTTAGCCTCTGAGTGGCAGTGTTTCTAGGTTGACTTCCCAGGCTCTGAAGCCTCTCTAGCTTTTTTTCTCCCCCTCTCTGTGGCACTGATCTATGGAGGGGGGAGGGAACAAGTCTGAGCCAACTGTAATCTCCTGTAATTCTCTGATATCCTTCCGAGTCAGATCCAAATGTGTTGTTCTTTAAATATCTCCCCTATTAGGAGCCCTGTTCACTTTCACAGGTGATACCTGCCCAACAGCCAGGGGCTTCTACTTGTAAACACATCCCCTGTCCTTCAGTTTCTGCGTATCAGGAGCGTGCAGGCTTTTGTCTTCCCCACGAGCACTCACTCACCCTCTCCCTGCAAAGTCTGACCTTTTCGCCTTATGGTGGGGCACTCCTATGAGTCCAAGTGTTCGCGCTGCCTGGGATTAGCATTCTGGGAGTCACAGCTGCTTGGTGGTCGCTGCGGCTGTGGATATTAAGGCCTCTGACAGGATCCAATTTCCCTTCAAGATGGCAAGATTTCCCTGTCCAAGCCTGTAGGTAGCTCCAGGAAGGGACCTAGCCCCTCCCTGTCAGGGGCACCCTGGTCAGCGGCCCCCCAATTTCTTCTGGTGTTCGGCTATCTCTTAGCTTGCTAAGAAACACTCACAGCATGACCCTCAGCTGCTCTCTCTTTCTGCTTAGGGACAAGGCTCAGAATCCGCGTATCTATTCTTCTGCCATTTTGTCTCTCCTGCCCCCCCAAAATTTTTGTTAACACTTTAGAAACATCTTTTTTTTTATCATACTATCAATTTTTCTAGAATATTCGCTTATTTCAATTAGCCAATTTAAATTACTCTGAAAACTTGACTACTATTCTGTCAATGTCAATACTCTAACAACGATCTTATTTTACCCTGTGTATATTAATGGAAAGGATTATTTTCCTTCTTGAGTAGGCCCTGAGCTTTCCTGGTATTAGGCTGGATTTGGATATCAAAAACCCCAGTTCCTCACATCATGGGTACAAGACAACTCAAACAAGTCTTATTGCAGTGAGAGGGCAACTGCTGTCGGCCAAATCTCTGTCCTTTACCTGGGTCCCTATTTGAACTGCACATGGGGAGTGAAGCAGTCATGGGGGCAGGAGACCTTCCTCAGAAGGGATTAGGGTTCAGGCCCCTGAAAAGTTGGGGGGTAAGGGTCTGTGCCCAGCTCTGTTGACCCCCGAGTTCTCTCCTGATGGCCCCTCTGTGACTGTGCCTGTTTTAGGTTGTTCCTTCCCTGAGGAATCTTACCCATCTCTGGCTAACTAGCCATCCTCCAGGGCCAAGCAGAGTGATGTAAGGTTCAGTTCTGTCTTTTTGTTAGCCTTTGCCCCCGTGACCTCCAAGCCCAGCACCTGCCTTGGGATCCCCTTGACTGCTGGTGAGGCCCTGGCACTGATCTCATATCTTAGGGAACCCAGGTTTCTTCTCCAGGGAGGGCCAAGCTCACCCCACTGGGTGAGAGACAGATCTATAACCAGCCACCACGAGGCTTCAACCTTGGCATAAACTGAAAGCTCATGTAACTGCTGTAGGGAAATGGACCATGAGAAGCAGGTCCCTATTGGCCAAAAGGGCAAGAGGGGCCAATATAGAATACTCATGTGTCTTCCCAGGGGGCTCTCTACATAGTGGAAGGGATTAAATCCTTTCATGTTCTTTTTAAATTGCTGCCAGACATTTAAAAAATTGGTTTGTAAGTTTGTTTGGGATAATTGTACATTATGCTATTGTAATTCTAAAATATCAAGAGATGTGTTACCTTTGTCTCCAAGATCCAAAATGATTTTTTTTTATTATTGATTCCCAAGGGTGCAAGGTACTATTACAGGTAATGGGGGTAACACAAATCTGGGGAAAATTATAATGACATTGTAGAATGATGTAATGTAAGGATATTCTTTTATCTAGGCCATGGCAATTCCATTTCAAAATGGCTGTCGATTTCTTTTTGTATAGATAAGGTCTTAGTTACATTTTCTGCACCTCTCCAAGCAGCAAGTAGTGATAGGCCCTTCCTTTGGTGTCCACGCAAGCCAGAAACCTCTCTTTAATTTTACACACAGAGGAGCAGTGGTTTGACTTTGTGTCATTCAAAAGGGAAGCTGGGTGGTGACCCCTGTGTAATTATACTTCCTTGCCCTACCCATGGTCCTCCTGGATGACCAAGGTGTTTGGAATTGCGTAAGGATCAGCCCACATAATGTCTCCCACCCATGAGGGGTCAGGAACATGAGTCCAAAATATTTCCCCATTTGCCCCAGGTAATATTACCATTACAGCTGATGACTGCTAGCATGGCAGGAAAGACGTTCTCAGGCATTCTTGGGGTTTTAGTTACCTCACACTTTCTTTTTTTATTTTTATATTATCATTATTATTATTATTACACATATGAGTCCTTATCTTCCCATTACCTACTACCCCTCACTCATGCTCCCCCCCCTGTTGTCTGTGTCCATTGATTAGGCTCATATGCATGCAGACAAGTCCCTTGGTTGATCTCTCCCTCTTTCTCCCAGCGACCCCCTCCTTCCCTGAGGTTTGAGGTTCTGGTCGACATTACTCAGTCTCTGGATCTATTCTTGTTCATCAGTCTATGCTGTTCATTATATTCCACAAATGAATGAGATCATGTGATGTTTTTCTTTCTCTGCCTGGCTTATTTCCCTTAGCATAATGCTCTTCATCTCCATCCATGTTGTTGCAAATGGTAGGAACTCCTTTTTTTTACCACAGTGTAGTATTCCATTGTGTAGATGCACCACAGTTTTTTTAATCCACTCATCTGCTGATGGGCATTTAGGCTGTTTCCAAATCTTAGCTATGGTGAATTGTGCTGCAAATAATCATTTTGTTGAAGGGCTATTCATTCTTGAAGTACTAACATAATTGTTTTCCTCTTTAATTCTGGTGTTTTTCAGGTGCTCCTTCTACCTTCATTGCCACAGGGAAGGAAATTGCACAGCAGAAATAAAGGAAGAAAAAAAGAGGCAATACTTAAGTTTTTTTGTTTTCAAGTGATAGACTTTAATAGGACTCAAGTCACATAAGATTAAGATTGCCAATTCACTATCTTTTCTTTCCATATCATAAAATAAAGATTTATGAAAATAGGGGGATGTGGTTCAGGTCAGAGGGAAAGACACAAGGTGTTTCTTGGAATGTAAGCTTGTTCCCTGTTATTACCTTTGTTAATTGTGGCTCAGGATGGAGGGGAGGTAATCAAAACTCCACCTAGGTTAGAGAAATGCAAGAATAGAGGAAATATATATGCAATTATTCTCAGTTAAATTTTAAAAGGTAACAAGACACCAATTTTTTGTATGATTTACGTTGTATAAGAAGAGTAATGTACATTAGCACTGTGAATCTGGATCAGTGTTCACAAAATCAAACTCATACAGGACATGTTGGGTAATAAAAATGTGTGAGATAAGTTTTCCTAAGATACTAAAGTTTGGTGATACTAGGTTAAATTTAAAGTATATGCTCAATTTAAAGGTAACTACTCACCTTCAGTCAGTTTTTAATCAGACAAGTATATACACTATGTATTGCCTGCCCTTGCTATTTTGTAAAAGAAGCTGGAATCCAATTTCTTTCATTAAATTTCTCAATTTTTAAAACACAATGTAAGCCAAACAAATAGGTCCATGGATTAGATGTGACCTATGATTTATCAGTGAGTGACCTCTGTTTCAGGAACAATAGTCTAAGATAGTCTTAGAATATCTGCTGCTAAGATGTGACAAGAAACAAACCTGGAAACATGATTAGGCATGGTAGAGAGAGTTAACAAATCCGAACAAGTCTATGATAAAGAACTTCAGAGAAAACAGCTTGATCTATATGTTCTGATAGTGATATAAAAAGATGCCAACATGGATAGATAATATCAAAGACTTTCCCCTCTATATTTTGTGAAAACATGAACTCCATAGAAGTAATACAAAACTGAAAAAAGTGGAGAGAATTTTTAAAAATTGACTGAAATTACATTGTGAACATCTAGGAAACTGGATCATTAAAAATGATTATGTTCAATTGTAGAAAAATAATGTATGTGTCTTGCCTACCTGAGTTTGAAGATAGTGATTAACATTGTGTATAAAAACAAAAAAAAATATCTCACGTTGAGTATGAGATTCTATGAAGAAGTGAATGGAGACTTGGAGACATTCAATTTCAAGATGTTAGACTAGTAAATGATAAAATCTGTCATCCCTCACCCACATAAAAACCAAATAAATGATCTTATATAATTTACAAATCAATAAAAATATTTTCACATTTGAAAACTAAAAGTAAAATTTCTGTGGAACAGACACTGTGTGTCATTTCTAACAGAAGGAAGAATATAGGGTGTTATATAGGCATCATCATTACAAATATTATGAAAAACAAGCATAGCTACTAACACACCAACATAGCCTGGACCATATATAAAATAATTATGTGACAGAAAAGTGACCCAAATATAACAATCTAACAACAAACATCTAATGAAAATTAACTCTATGGAATAGTGTCACTAAATTCAACAAATGGCAAACTTCACCTTAAGGATAGATAGATGAAATAGATAGGTAGATAGATGATAGCTGCATACCAAAATGGATCTTAAAATTAGTGAAATTATGCCAATCAAAATGAAGGAGCAAGTGATTGAGACAAAAGCAAATGTTTATTAAAACAAACAAAAACAGTTACAGATCTTGAAAAACATTTGAACTAACAATACCAGGCAATAGGCTCAATAAGAGCCAAATATATATCTAAAGGGGAAAAGGTAAATTAATAAAATCAGCTGCATATCATACTGAGAAATTCTGTAATCGGGCAGAAATAATAGAAATATTAAAAATATATAATAAAAATTAAGAGGGGTCCCTGCCTATGTGGTGTAGAAGGTGGGTAGACAGGAAATGGCGGGTGGCTGAAGGATCTGGTTCTGTTGCTTCTACCAGCTGAGCAGGGAAGACATCACATGTTGGGCAGTTGGGACCATTGCTGGAGCCTGAAGACATTTCTCTGTCGTTACAGTTAGAACTCATTTAACATTTAAAAATATTGAGGGAGAGACAAAATGGCGGTGGAGCAGACAGACATGACTTGAGCCTTGTCCTAGAGCAGATAGAAAGAACAGATGAAATGAATAATATCCAATCTGAATTGGTGAAAGAGACTCAGCTGCCCAGGACATTGCAACCACACGAGCAACAGACACGTGAGCATCCCACTCCTGTCCAAAGAGCAGCAGCCCCACGAGCAGGCCGCCCCAGGCCTAAGAGCAGCAGCTTCACATTACCTGCCCGTCCAAGAAGCAGCAGCTGTGTGAGCAGACCGCCCCCCTGTCCGAGGAGCTGCAGCCCCACGAGCAGACCACCCCAGGCCTAAGAGCAGCAGCCAAAGAAGGCCTGCCCCTGTCCAAGGAGCAGCAGCTATTATATAAGAGGCCAACTCCCCCGTCTGAGGAGCAGCAATGATGCAAGCAGCCCGCCCCATCTGAGAAGCAGCAGCCACAAGAGCAGCCCACCCACATTTGAGGAGCAGCAGCCCCGCATAGTCTGCCCCCATCTGAGCAGAAGCAGCTGCGTGCAGCCTGCACCCTGCACCTGTCTGAAGAGCAGCAGCCTCATGAGTAACCTGCCCCTGTCTGAGGAGCAGCAGCCACATAAACAGCTCACTTGCGCCTGAGAAGAAGCAGCCAACCAAGCACTGCCCCAGACTGAGGAACAGCAGCCACACGAACAGACTGCCCACATCCGAGGAGCAGCAGCTGTACATGCAGCTCACTCCCACCTGAGGAGCAACATCCAAGCAAACAACCCGTCCCCACACTGAGGAGTAGCAGCTGCATAAAGAGCCTGCACCCATACGAAGAGCACCAGCCCAGCAAGCAGCCTGTCCTTGTCCAAGAAGCAGCAGCCTCAAGAGCATCCCGCCCAGTCTGAGGAACAACATCAGCATGCAGCCAGCCTCAATCCGTGGAGCAGTATCCATGGGAGCAGTCCACCCCTCATTTAAGGAACAGAAGCTGTGTGAGCAGCCTTCCCCACCAGCCAGAAGAAACACCACTGCTGCGAAGAGCACCCACCAGAAGAGCCACTGCAAACTGAGGAGCAGCCACTACCACCACCACCTGAGGAGCAACCACAGCCCGAGGTGCCACTGCCACCCAAGGAGCAGCCCCTGCATGACTCTATATCTAGATTAATCATTGAGACCCAAAATGAGTAGACAAATAAACCCCCAAAGGAAAGAAAAGGAGGAATCACTAGAAAAACAGCTATGCAAAACAGAGGGAAGCAATATGTCAGTAAAATAATTCAGAATAAGGGTCACATAGTTCATAAAAGGGATGGAGGAAAAAATCAACAACTTATGTAAGCATCAAAAGAAATAAAGAGTGATATAGCTGCAATAAAAAAAAAAAAACCATGGAAAGTTTCAAGAGTAGACTAGGAGAAGCAGAGGACTGAATTAGCAAATTAGAGGACGGAAGCAAAACAAACCCAAACTGAACTGGAATTGGAGAAACATTAAAAGAAAGGAGGAGAGCCTAAGGTAGTTATGGGACAACATGAAATGAAGCAACATATGAATAATAGGGGTGCTATAACAACAGGAAGAGGAACAAGGGTTAGAAAACCTATTTGAATAAATAATGTCAGAAAACTACCCTTATGTGGGGAAGGAAAAGCGTAACACAAGCTCACACAGTAACAAACAAGATGAACCTGGAAAAACCCACACCAAGACATATCATAGTTATGATGGCAAATCTTCAGGACAAAGAGAGAATCCTAAGGGCTACAAGAGAGAGACAGAAAGTTACATAAAAGTGAGCTCCCTTTAGATTATCAAATGATCTCTCAACAGAAACATACCAGGCCAGAAAAGAATGGAAGGAAATTTACAAAAAGATGCAAAGCAAGGGACTGAATCCAAGAATACTCTATCCAGCAAGGCTATCATTCAAAATTAAAGGGGAAATAAGGAGCTTCACAGAGGAAAAAAATACGCTGAGGGAGTTTGTCACTACCAAGCCAGTAATGCAAGAAATGTTAAAGGGACTGGTGTAAAAAGAAGAAATAAAAAAGAAAGAGCACAGGCAAAAAAATAAAAATGGCTACAATTACCTTTCGGTAATGACATTAAACATAAACGGACCATAAGCTCCAATCAAAAGGCATGGATTGAGTGACTGGATTAAAAAACATAACCCATGCATATACTATGTACAAGAGACCCACCTTAGAACAAAGGACTCACAAAGACTGAAAGTGAAGAGATAGAAAAATATCTTTCAGGCAAGTGGAAATGAAAAAAAAATAAAAATAAAATAAAGCTGGGTAGCAATACTTATATCTGACAAATTAGACCTCAAAGTGAAGGCCATAACAAGAGATATGGAAGGCCATTTCATAATACTAAAGGGATTGATACAACAAGATGATATAACCCTGATAAACATATATGAACCCAATGCAGGAGCACCTAAATGCATAAAAATCTCCTGGAAGATATCAAGAGGGAGATCAACAACAATACAATCATAGTAGGGGACTTCAATACCCCATTGACACCACTGGATAAATCCCCTAAACAAAAATTCAGCAAAGAAACAGAGATCCTAAATTACTCACTACACCAGATGGACTTAATCTACATCTTGAGAACATTTCACCTCAAAGCCACAGAATATATGTTCTTCTCAAGTGCACCTGGGACATTTTAAAAAATAGGCCACATATTGGATCACAAGCAAAGTCTCCACAAATTCAACAAGATTGAAATCATATCAAGAATTTTCTCAGCTCACAATGGTAAAACATTAGAAATAAATTACAATAAAAACAGCCCAAAAAAAGTCAAACATGTGGAAGCTGAATAACATACTATTAAACAGTGATTGGGTTACCAAAAAAATCAAACAAGAAATTAAATGCATCCTGGCAACTAATGACAAGAAAAACACAAAAATCCAAAATCTATGGGACACAATGAAAACAGTCCTGAGAAGGAAGATTATAGCGCTATAGGCCTACCTCAAAAAACAAGAAAAATATTAATAAACAATCTAATTCTACAACTCTAAGAATTAGAAAGAGAGCAACAAGAAAAGCCCAGAGTGAGTAGAAGAAAGGAGATAATAAAAATCAGAGAAAAAATAAATGACATAGAGACAAAAAAAAAAAATACAAAAGCTCAATGAAACCAAGAGCTGGTTCTTTGAAAGGATAAACAAGATTGATGAACCTCTAGCCAGGCTCACCAAGAAGCAAAGAGAGAGGACCCCCCCCCCCAAAAAAAAAATCAGAAATTAAAGAGGTGAAAAAACAACAGACCCCACAGAAATACAAAGGATGGTTAAAAAATAGTATGAATATCTCTATTCCAACAAACTGGACAACCTGGAGGAAATGGACATATTCCTAGAAAAATACAACCTTCCAAAACTTAATCAGGAAGATTTAAAAAATATTAATAGGCCAATAACTATGGAAGAAATTGAAGCAGTCATCAAAAACCTTAAGCAAACAAAAGCCCGGGGCCAGGTGGCTTTACAGAGGAGTTTTACCAAACATTCAAGGAAAAACTAAAACTTATCCTCCTAAGACTATTCCAAAAAAAAAATTAAAGAGGATAAAACACTTCCAAACTCATTCTATGAAGCTAGCATCACCCTAATACCAAAAACAGATAAAGCCAACACAATGAAAGAGAATTACAAGACAATATCTTTCATGAACATAGATGCCAAAATCCTCAACAAAATCTGTCAAATAGGATATCAGAAATATCATACACTAAGTAGTATTTATACTGGGGATGCAAGGATGGTACAATATCTGCAAATCAATAAAAGTGATACATCACAGAAATAAATTGAGAGATAAAAACCACATAGTCATATCTTTGTTGCAGAAAAAGCATTTTACAAAATCCAACATTCTTTCTTGATAAAAACTCTCAGTAAGTTGGGAATAGAAGGGTTATACCTCAACATAATACAAGCCATATATGACAAACCTACAGCCAACATCATACTTAATGGGCAAAAACTAAAATAATTTGCCCTTAGAACAGGAAAAAGATAGGGATGCCAACTCTCACCTCTCCTCTTGCCATAGTACTGGAAGTACTAGTTATTGTGGTCAAACAAGAAGAAGAAATAAAAGGCCTCCAAATTGGGGGGGGGGGGGCGGAAAGAAGTAAAACTGTCCTTATTAGCATATGACATGATACTGTACATAGAAAACCCTAAAGACTCCATCAAAAAATTATTAGACTTACTAAATGAATTCGGCAATGTAGCAGAATACAAAATTAACACCCAGAAATCTATGGCATTTCTATACACCAACAGTGAATTTTCAGAAACAGAGACTAAAAAAGCAATCCCATTTACCATCGCACCAAAGAAATTAAGATATCTAGGAATAAACTTAACTAAGGAGGTAAAAGACCTATAAGTGGAAAACTACACAACACTGAAAAAAGAGATAGAGGAAGATGTAAACAGATGGAAGAACATACCGTGTTTATTGATTGGTACAATCGACATAATGAAAATGTCCATACTACCCAAAGCAATCTATAGATTCAATGCAATACCCATTAAAACACAAACAGCATATTTCACAGACCCAGAAAGAATTCTTCAAAAATTCAATTGGAATAAAAAAAGACCCCAAATAACCACAGCAATCCTGAGAAGAAGAACAAAGTAGAAGAGAACTCAATACCAATTTTCAAGCTGAATTACAAGCCACTGTTCTCAAAACAGTCTGGTACTGGCAGAAGAACAGACATATAGATCAATGGAATAGAATAAAGAACCCAGAAATTGACCCAATCTACTATGCTCAATTAATATTTTTCAGAGGAGGCATGAACATACAATGGAGTCAAGATAGTCTATTCAATAAATGGCGTTGGGGAAATCGGACTGATGCATGCAACAAAATGAAACTAGACCACCAACATACAGCATATACAAAAATAAACTCAAAATGGATAAAGGACTTAAACGTAAGACAGGAAACCATAAAAATACCAGAGGAATCCATAGGCAGCAAAATCTCAGACTTATACTGAAGTAATTTCTTCACAGATACTGTTCCTAGGGCAATGGAAACTAAAGAGAAAATAAACAAATGGGAATGCATCAAAATAAAAAGCTTTTTCACAGCAAAGAAACCATCAACAAAACAACAAGAAATCCCACTGCCTGGGAGAACATATTTGCCAGTTTTATCACCAATAAGGGCTCAATCTCCAACATCTACAGGGAACTCATAAATTTAACAATAGGAAGATAAATAATCCAATTAAAAGATGGGCAAAGGTCCTAAAAAATACTTTTTGAAAGAAGACAGAAGGAAGGCCAAGAGGCATGTGAAAACATGCTCAAAGTCACTGATTATCTGAGAAATGCAAATCAAAATGACAATGAGGTACCATCTCTCACCTGTCAAAATGGCTATCATCAAATCAACAAACGACAAGTGCTGGTGAGGATGCAGAGAAAAAGGAACCTTGTGCACTGCTGGTCAGAATGCAGACTAGTGCAGACACTGTGGAGAACAGTATGGAGTTTCCACAAAAAAACTGAAAATGGAACTCCCATTTGACCCAGTGGTCCTAATTCTAGGAATATATCCCAAGAAACTAGAAAAACCAATTAGAAAGGACATATGCACTCCTATGTTCATAGCAGCACAATTCACAATAGCTAAGATTTGGAAGCATCTTAAGTGCCCATTAGCAGATGAGTGGATTAATAAACTGTGCTACATCTATAGAATACTATGCTGCTGTAAAAAAGAAGTAATTCTTACCCTTTGCAACAGCATGGATGGAACTAGAGAGCATTATGCTAAGTGAAATAAGCCAGGGAAAGAAAGATAAACATCACATGATCTCACTCATTTATGGAATATAATGAACAACATAAACTGATGAACAAAACTAGATCCAGATACAGCAAACATCAATCAGATCACTAAACCTCAGAGGGAAGGTATGGGTAGATGGGGATAATAGGTAGAGATCAACTTGTATGCATGCATATAAGCCTAACCAATGGAAACAGATAACAGGGTGGTGAGCGTATGGGGGGGGGTATAGGAGGGATATTGGGGAAATAAGGACACAAATGTAGCACTGTAATCAATAAAGAAATTAAAAACAAACATTTTAAAATAAAAAAATAAGAGACATGAAGACCAGTTTGCTAAGTTGTAGTATATATTTAAAAGGAAATATAGTAGAGTAAAAAATGGAAGTGGCACACCAATTTGAAGAAATAATGGCCAAGAATTTTCTAGAACTAAAGAAAGAAACTGAGCTCAAAACATAATAATATTTTAAAATTCCACACTTATAAACACTTTATAATTAAATATATTAAAACAATTATAGTACTATTCATAATAAAATAAATCTTGATATTACTAGCAAAGACGGTAAAAAATAAGCAATGCATCCTTAAACACACATACTGTATACACACAAATGCACATACATACACAAACACAAACACACACACATCTAAATCATTCCAGAATTAGAGAGTAAATCCTGATGTAACTATTTGAAAATAAATTTTAAAAATGTATTTAAAATTAAGGTTACAGTTTAAATTTTAGTTTCTTATGTGTTATTAAGAATTGCTTTTTAGCCTAAACCGGTTTGGGTCAGTGGATAGAGGGTTGGCCTGTGGACTGAAGGATCCCGGGTTTGATTCTGGTCAGGGGCACGTGCCTTGGGTGGGGGGAACATCCCCAGTAGGGGGTATGAAGGGGGCAGTGATCAATGTTTCTCTCTCATAGATGTTTATACTTCTCTATCCCTATCCCTTCCTCTCTCTAAAAAATAAATAAAATATATTTAAAGAAATAATTACTTTTTAATGTGTTTTTAGCATTTTTCTAATTTCTTGAGTGGAAATAGTCCATTTCCCTAATTTTCCTTTTTTTTTTTTCCTGTGAAATTGAAGGCTTTAGATTTAAAAATAAAGGCAGGTGTAAAAATAGAAAATAACTAAATTGTCACTATTTTTGGACAAAATGATCTTTTGCCTGTAATGTTTAAGAGAATTAAATAACATCTATTATAATTAAATAGAGGCCCATTGCAGGAAGATTCTTTCAAGAATAGGGCTTCCTGTGGGCTTCTCCACCACCCTACCTGCTTCCCTCCCTTCTCTGCTGCCCCACCTGCTTCCTACCCTTCTTCACCACTCCCCTACTTTCCTCCCTTCTCTGCCATCCTGCCTGCTTCCCTCCCTTCTCCACCATCCTCCTGCTTCCCTCCCTTCTCTGCTGCCCTGCTTGCTTCTCCACAGTTTCACTCCCTTCAGCAGCACTTGTCTTCCTTTTATGCTGTCTTCAGTCTTTGCTCTGCACCTGTATGTGCAAATTAACTGCCATTTTGGATGGGCTAATTTGCATACTCACTCCTGATTGGCTGGTAGGTGTGACTGGTGGGCATAGTGGAGGTGCGATCAATTTGCACATTTCTCTTTTATTAGATAGGATAAGAGAGCTAAACATTATGGCAAGATACAAGATCACTGCTCAAAAATCATTAACTTTCTATTTTCTTTCCAAAAGCAATTAAAGAAACATATGTATAACCCATAGACAGATAACAGTATGGGGAAGGTCACAGGGAAGGTGTGGCCAGAGCTTTATGAAGATGGGCAAAGGGCATTAAAATGGAGACATCTATAACAGTGTCAACAATAAAAATAAAAATAAATAAGTAAGAGGTCTTTTTCTATTTTATCGCATTCAGAAGGATATAACATTCATTTTTTCTACAATGTTTTTAAAGCCAAATAAAGCTATTAGTTCATATATAAATAAATTATGTTCAATTAACAAAAACAAGGTCATTTATATGCATTGTTTTTTTTCTTTTTTTATTGTTTTTTTTTACCCCCTATATAAACTTGAGAAAAGCTATTTTGTTATGATATCCTCTAAATTTATGTCAAAAGCCCCTATACTGGACTGAGGAAGAATCCAATTTTTTAAATAATGTAAATCCCTTTAGTGTTATTCTCCCCTAAACTGTAGAGTTAATAAATGACTCTATAGCTTGCATTGTTTTATTCCATATGACTTCTGTGCACATCAAGAGGACATTATATACTTTGAAATAACTTATATGAGCATTATACTATGATATCCTATGATGTACATCTGAATCCTAAAATGGTATTCTCTTCAGTTCACATCACAAGTTCCAGATGGCTTAAATTGATTCAATTTTACAAGTATCCTCTTAAGAGAGAATACTAAAGCAAAATAATACTTCAATAGAATCAAAAAACAATGAAGTTTACAAATAGAACCCACCACTTTAGTTGTCAATTATATTTCCTCATGAATGAGTTCTTTAGTTGAAGCCAAATTTAAAATTAAAAAGATCTTGGTCCACATGACCTTCATGAGAAGTCTAAGAGTTCCTAATTTCTTTAAGAAGTGACACAATATTGATTATATTTATGTACTAAATAAGGTCTTTAGCTAAGATCACAGCCTGAGACAAAAGAAGGAAGGAAGGAAGGAAGAAAGGAAGGAAGGAAGGAAGGGAGAGAGGGAGGGAGGGAGGGAGGGAGGGAGGGAGGGAGGGAGGGAGGGAGGGAGGGAGGGAGGAAAAGGTAGGAAAAGAAAGAAAGCTAGAGGGGAGGATTTGAGAAGGAATATTAAAGGAGTAATTTCAATAAATACTATATCGGCATATATACTGTAGAACTATAATATTAGAAAAACTATTTCAAACAACTAACCATCCCCAAGACAAGACACTTGGAACAAGGAATGGAACAAAAAGGGAAAAAGAAGAGGAAGAGGAAAAGAAGTTACAGTTAAATATTTCTGTGGTTGAATACTTTATTGAAAACTTGGCGTTTTTACTTATAATCTGGCAATGAAAATGCATTGGATTAGAGAGTGAAAGTTCTTAACTAAAGCTCAGTACTGACTTCCAGGAAATGCACTATATCCTTTGACAGAGCCAATTTTAATGGAATGCCTACATAGATTTATATTTTAACAGTATATAATGAAATTGCTTAAGCCTTAATTATCTGAATGGAACTGTAATTCATGTTGGTAACTCACTAAGAGTTAGAAGCCAGAGAAATAGCAACCAGGACAATGGCTAGTTAATGTTTCAGTTTATATATCCTCATACTGATAATAATAATAATGATATCTACTTTAATTAATTAATTAATTTATTTATTTATTTTTACTAGTCAGAGTGTTTTATTTAAAAAACAAAATAAAACAAAAAAAACTTAATCAGAAAGTCTGATTAAATTCAATACTAATTCAAGCTCTCAAAAACCTATCGGGGAAAGCCAATAGGTACATCAGAGAAAGCAGGCAGCAGGCTGGCAATTCTTTAGTGGAAAAGGCAATTGCATACTTATACAACCTCCCTCATGATGATCAAGCCAAGTTTTGTTTTTAAAAAATAGGTTTCAAGATCTACTAAAGAAACCATGCAGAACTCCTAAACAGTACAAAAAAAATAATTAAGGAAATAGGAAAAACCAAATATGACAATACACATGAATTACTTATAAAATAAGCCTTTGACCTTAGAAAACCAAAAGGGGACCTCATGAATGGGAACACGCATAAAATGAAGGCTAATAGCACACAGACATTTTCCTAAAGACTAACTAAGCTTTAAAGTGACAGGTCACTATTAACAGGTAGCTTTTCTTCTGGTTATCAGTCAATATAAAATTAGGGTACATTTTTTCTCCTCAAATTACTATCATTTCTTCTTTTGAACTGTTTCCCTAATTTTCTCTAGCAACATTTTTCCTTTGGTTTGACCAGTTGAGCTCAAAAGGTTTGGAACCTAAAGTGAGCATCAACTCTTATTGGAATAGCACTTGGGAAATGCAATCCTGGAGAAGGCAATTTGTAACTGAAGGTCTGACAAAGCAAAGTAGCCCTTCTCTACTGATGGCTACTTTTAAAGCCAAGTGGTTAATAGGACAGCCTCTGGTGTCATTTGTCTGAGTTTAAATGTCTATCTCTGTCCTTTATTATACATGACCTCAGGCAATTTTTAATTAACTTCCTTGAATCTCAGTTTCTTTACCTACACAATGAGAATAATAGGAATAAGTACGTCATACGGGGTACTGTTGCAATTAAATGAAACAATACATGTAAAGCAAGCATCAGTAATGCTCCAGAAACATTTGGATCCAGATGTGAATGTAGGTTTTAGTACTATGCATGTGTTTCTCTCTGTAGATATTATGACCTGAGAAAGAATGAATTAATTTCCTTCAAATCCATAGTATGCAGAAAAACCCAGTTGACATGGAGTTCATGTTACATTTCTTGTTGTAATCTAAGCTCTCACTTGGGTTGAAGTGGATCTTTGAAGTGGTACATAAATTTATACTAACCAGTAACATTTGTTGAACACTCACTGTATGCCATGAACTATTTTAAGAATTTTGCAATTTGGAGGACCAAGATGGTGGCATAAGAAAACAACAAAACTCTCTCCTTCCCACAACCACATCATAATTAAAACTAAAATACAAAACAACCTTCATTCAGAACTGCCTAAAATCTGGGTGAATGGAAGTTCTACAACTATAGAAACAAGATACACATTGAAACTGGTAGGAAGGGCAGAGTTGTGAAACAGGCTGGTCTGAGACACCATCATGTGGCTTTTTTTTAAAAAAATCAAGAGAGATAAATAGGCTGAGGAGTAAGGGGTTCCAGCTCCACACCAAACACCTCAGCACAAGGTTCCAATGCTCAGAAGCGAAGTTCCCATAACTTCAGACTGTAAAAACCAGTGAGGATTGTGGCTGAGTGACATGAAGGGTACTGAGATCCAGACAGTTCTTTTTAAAGTGCCCACATGCAGACTTACTCAGACTTGCTCACACTGAGCTCCAGTGCTGGGGCAGCAGCTTAGGGGACCCAGAGCATACAGGGAGTAGATGGATTGTCTGGCACTACGGGAAGAACTCCTGGGTGGCTTTCTCTCAAACAGGGGCACTTACAGGGGTCATTGTTCCTATGCTGAGACCTCCTCCATTGTAAAGATGACTGGCAAGTGCCAGATCTGAGTTTCCATCAGCCTGGCTCACACTATTTGCTCCTTCCCAATGATTCCCTGAGATCCTGCCCCACCCAAGCTGTTTGCAGAGACCTTTCCGTATGAATTACCTCTCCTGGCTCAGGATTTCCTTTCCGAAAATCTCTCAAACTAACAGCAGCTGGTGTCAGCATAGCCTATTCCTCTCAATAACAGGCCCCAGGCCTGGTATTGGTAGCAGCCTGCTTTGTTTCACAGCTTGGCCTCGCCTGGGCATTTCTAAACCCAACATAAGTTCCAGTAGCTCCTGAAAGGTGGCCTCAGGCAGGGCACAGGCGGCAGTGGCTGACTTTGCACTTCTGGGGGGGAGGCCCAGAGCCAGTGCACCTGGTAGACAGTTTCAGACCACCCTAGATTACAACTGTGTAATGAGAAATTGGTTGATAGTCACGTGGTCCTATGCACATCTATGCACAACCAAGAGTGACACACTCCAGGGGAAGACTCAGTGAACACCAAAGCCCCACTGAAGTAAGTTCTGCTCCATAGGGTTTCTCCTGCACAATAGCACAGTAGCTCTTCCATAGTTGTAGCTGGTCCTCACAGCCAATTGGCCTGGGATTTAATTCCTCCCAATGACAACTAAACACCACACATTGGTGTCAGACCAGCCCATTCCACCTCTTCACCCCTCTTACCAGTTTCAAGGTCCTATCTTCTGTATTTCTCTAGTCGTGGACTTCCATTCATCCAGATTTCAGCAATCAAGGCTTAACTACAACAAGACAGTGGACACAGCCCACACAGGAGCACACCTAGACTGCTCAGTTCAGATCACTGGGGAGGCTGAGCCATTGGGTCCTATGGGACATCTGTCACACAAGGCCACTGTACCAATAGCAGCTCTACTTAATACATAGAAAAATCACAGGGAAGCAGACAAATTGTGGAGACAAAGAAACATGTCAAAATGAAAGAACAGAAGAAATCTCCTGAAAAAGAACTAAATGAAATAGAAGCAAGCAAACTACTAGACACAGAGTTCAAAATAATGGTTATAAGGATGCTCAAGGATCTTAAAGAGAGCTTCAAGGGACTTAGTGAGAATTTTAAGGAAATAAGTATTTCAAGAAAATTAGTAGAACATCAAAGGCATGAAAAAGTATCAGTCATAAAAGAAGGTTATACTAACTATCCACTGAGCCAAACCGGTTTTGGTGGTTTATATCTTAAGTCTTATAATAACTTGCCTTTGAATTTATTTGTAACTGTGGAATTGTAATGAAACCTAATTTTCCCAAGTGTACCCAAGGATTAAAATGTAGGTTACATACACCACTATATTTGCATTGCCTTTTCCATTGTCTTCTTTTTAGCTCTGTTTGGCTTATAACATGTAGAGGCAAAATAGCACTATTACGGACTTGAAAACTGTACTTTAGACTTTGATTTATCTCATTGTCATAAATTCCATCTCCTAATAGAGAGGCAGGTTAACATACCTTGGTGTTAACTATGTTAAAAACAAAGTTCAGTGCGGTGGGCATTTTCTCTGTTTTCCCTGTTCCACACGGAAAACAACAGGTTCCTGAGTGGAGGAACTGGGGATTAAGAAATTAGAGAAAGAAAGAGACAAGAGGCAGAAATAGATTCATAAAGCTGGGTGCTAGGTGGGCGCCATTTCTCTGATGGAGAGACAGTCACACTCACCACAGACAACACAGCATATTTATTGGTTTCCAAAGGGGAGTTTAAGGTCAAAAGGAGTTTCGGGTGTGCCCAGATCCTATTCATCAAGATCTGGGTAAGCTCCTCATTTTTTGGTACAAGATTTAGCATATCAAGATCTGGGTGAGTTAAGGTCCTATTTGTTCCTCATTCCAAGCACTTGGATAAAGAAATCAATACTGATAACAGGATTCTGCCAGTGCCCTCAGGCTCAGCTGATAAGAATTAAAAGAATGTCCACGTGCCTTCTCAGGAGGCTCTCTACAGTTCAGTATTTGGAATCTGAAGCTGTTTGAATCAGGAAATGGTAGTTGCTATTAATCAAGTTGAACACTGGATGGCAGTCCTCACTAATGATATAAATAAAGGCTATTGATAGAATAGAAAGGACTGATTCAAAATAACATAAAAGGCAGCCTTAGTATTGCCAATTTTAACAGCTAAAAAGTCAGCAAAAAAGAACTTTGAACAAAAATGTGACAAAATCAAAATGTTAAAAATAGTGAGCTTGCTTGCTATTATCATGAATATGTGAAACTTATGATTCAGTTGATATGACAACATTTTGCACATCAGTTTCAGAAGTTTTATTCCAATTTCTAAATGCTCACCTGACCATAAATTAGTTTCATCTTCTTTATTGGTCATCTGAAAACCAGTCTTGGCAGAAGATATAGCTGGCATGATTATAGATTGAGATACATTTGCCTCAAGAAGAGATTTTAAATTTGTTTCATTTAATCCTTTATCTGGTGAACCTGGTGATTTATTAACCATCTCCCATCTTTATAACCAAAGTCTCTCAAGTGGAAAAAAACCACATTAATATATTTGATTTTTATGTATGGAAGGAATGCTTACATTTGATTATCTCATATATTTCTATGCTTGTTCATTTTATAGTGCTAGTGCATGGAATAAAATTGATCCCAATTTGAACTACTAATAAGCTGGGCATACATGGACAAATTACTTAATTTCTCTGGCCCTAAGTTTCCTAAATTATAAAGTGAATGAATCTATGAAATGATAGTCTTTCTAGATTTGATGTAAGTTTTAAATGAAATTATGCATGCATAATTATTTAGATGATATTGAACACATCATATGCACTCAATGTATTATTCCTGCTGTAATCAACCTGCTTTTTAATAAGAGGAAAGGCACAAAAGGAAAATAGATGCATGCCCAGTAAAGCTTGGGTGACATTAGGCACATACTTGTTGGTCAGTCACACCTGAGAACAGGTCATTGGCCAGAATGGGTGTAGCTATTACAAGAGCATGACATTTGGGATACTTAATTTCCCAAACAAAGGAACTCACCCTGTTTATCTCTCTTAGTGCCCTTCTGCTCTTCTGCTCTTGATTCTCTTGTGCTCTCTTGGTTGGCTCCTGGCTTGCAGAGCTCTCTCTCCTGATTCTTGGCATTTTCCTGTGTGGCTCATGCCTTGTCGACCCCACATGCAATGGACTAATAAACTGCAACTAGCCTGATGCTGAACTAGATCCAGCTGAAACATGAAATGGAAACTCTGGACACTGGCTTTGCTTTTAGTTCTACTGAAACCTCAGTCGTACTTCTAATGACTGGAACTAGATTTTAGAAAAACAGATGTAATTCCCTGCAAATGAAAATCACTTATCCTCCTGTGCAAGTCTCAGAAAATTCTTTTTCTCAAGATATCATAAGGTCTTCACCCCCAGCTCTCAGTGGGGAAGATGCTAACCCAATTTCATAGACAATAATGAATTGTCATTATTACCATTGTCAGTTTAACTAACATTATGATTTTCTCCTTCTGAAATATTTTGTTAAATGGTATTTCAAATAATTAGCTTACCAAAGGTACTTATTATTGGTATAAATTCATAATTAACCTATTTTAGAACAAGTGTCAGAATCTATAAAATTTAGAGGCAATAACTAGGAAAATAAAGCATAGATAATAAGGAAGAAATCATATATTTCTCTCTACCTTCATATATTGCTTACTGAACTCCCTGAGTTTGCCTATCTGTTGTGGAATGATCAAATACTGTCATATTTCTGAAGAGCACATTCTTTCCTTAAATGAGTTTGGTTTCATCTACTTTTGCTAAAATTCTTTGTTATTTGGGAAAGCAGTTGGTTGAAATGCATTTTCTGTATTGTTTACCATTGGGGCTTTCTGGCTTGCTGAAGAGAAGTATGGTAATTTCTCAGTTATGAATTCACTTAATATCTAATTCAAATTATATTATATAGAAGCAAAAAAAATGCTTTAATGTTTCTACTATGCATGCTTCACAAGGTTAGTAACAGGCTACAAAATATTTTTCTGCTTAGAGATAAAAATTAAGGCTACAAGGTTTATATAAGGCAGAAAAAAATACTCCTCCTTTCTGATTTAACATTATTATTGCCTCTCTAATGAAAGAAAATATGGCCCATCAATTCTGCTTCTGAGTATATACCCTAAATAATTATAAACAGGTATTCAAACAAATACCTATACCGAAATGTTTATAACAGCATTATTGATAGAAGTTAAAAGGTGAAAACAATCCAAATGTCCATCAACTGTTGAATGGACTATTATCTTATATAATAAAAGGCTAGTATGCAAATTGTTCCCTTGGGAGTTCAACAGGGAGACTGGGAGTTCGATTGCTAGCAATGCTGTGTGCTGACCAGCAGGAGGCAGCACAGAACATGGTTGGTGACCAGAGATACTGGCAGGGCATTGAGTGAGTAAGAGAAGGAGGAGGTGGGAAGGCTAGGAGGCGGGGATCCTGATCTGCACTTTTTGCCCATCAGGCCTAGGGACCCTACCCATGCAAGAATTTCATGCACCAGGCCTCTAGTCTGCTAATAAAAAAGAATAAAGTAATGACACTTGCTGCAACATGCATGAATCTTGAAACATTATGCAGAGTGAAAGAAGCTAGTCAGAAAAGACATGCATTGCCTTAATATAATTCTTATAAAGTATCTTTGAAAGGTACATTCATAGAGACGGAATGTAGATTACTAATTGCCAGGGATTGAGGGAAGGGGAGGGGAATTATTAACTAGTATTAATAGGTATGGTGTTTCTTTTTGAGGTGCTAAAATGTTTCAGAACCAGATAGTGGTGGTGTTTACCTAACTTTGTGAATGTACAAAACACCCTAAATTGTACATATTAGAATAATGAATTTTATGGCATATGAAGTATAGCTCAAAAACAAAAAATAAGACAGAAATAATAGAAGAAAATGAATTTTAAAACATTATCACTTTCATAAATTGATAATTTTTGTCATATTTTTAAAAATTTTCCTGATGATTAGTTGATTAGTAGTAAAATCTTCTCTCTCTCTCTCTCTCTCTCTCTCTCTCTCTCTCTCTCTCTCTCTCTCTCTCTCTCTCTCCCTCCTTCTCTTTCCCTCTCCCTCTCCCTCTCTCTCCCTTTCTTTCTCATCTCATCTGGGTGCTTGTCTTCTATTCAGGGTAGTTAGGAAAAATGTAGCTGAAGAGTTAGTATTCCTAATCAGTATCCAGACTTGGGCAGTAGGTACTTTTCAAGGATCAATAAACAGACTAGTTAGTATCTAGACAAAGCATAACATAGTATTAGAGAGAAGGTCTGAACCTCATCAGTCCTACCTAAGACTGAAATCCATGTAGAATTTACCAACCAGAGATATGTGCAATAGCTACAGGCTTATAAAAATAGTTAATGATCTCACTAAGAATTTTCTCTGGCACCTAATGACTGAGCCAAAGTTACAGAAAGTTGTAATGGCTGATATCTTTTACCATTTTGTTAAGTAACATTAGTATTTTTAATTTAACATATGCTGTGACCCTTTAATACAGTTCCTCATGTTGTGGTGACCCCCAACCATAAAATTATTTTCGTTGCTACTTTATAACTGTAATTTTACTACTTTTATGAATCATAAGGTAAATACCTGTGTTTTCTGATGGTCTTAGGCAACCCTGCTAGCAGTTCTCAACCTGTCACCCACAGGTGCTGTAGAGCCTAAGACCATCGGAAAACACAGATATTTAAATTACAATTCATTAACAGTAGCAAAATTAGTTATGAAGTAGCAAAAAAATAATTTTATGGCTGAGGGTCACCATAACATGAGGAACTGTATTAAAGGGTTGCGGCATTAGAAAGGTTGAGAACCACTGCTCTAGAAGAAGTCTGCTAGAAAAACAGAGTATTATGTAACTTAATGATGTAAATGACATGTCATCACTTCTGCCATATTCTAAAGGCTGTAATTGATTATGGACCGTGTCCACATTCATGGGGAGAGAATTACACGAAGGTGTAGACACCAAGATGCAGTAATCCTGAAGTTCATCTACAAATGGTGACTGCTCTTAAAGTAATTTTAGTGATTAGTTTTTGAAGCACTCAGACAAAATTTTTATATTCCTTTAAATAAATGAATATTATATATGCCTTTTATTCTATCTCCTTACCATTACCAAATAGTGAGAACCTTTGAAATGGTGGCAACATATTTCTCCTGTCATGAATCATAAATTAATCCTGACATTATCTTCACTTTGCTCAGACTTTATAGGAATGTGGAGTCTATCGCTTCTCGGCCTTTTGGCTAAGATCAAGTGTAGGAATGTGGAATCTATTTTGAGGTTGTGCAACTTCAGCAAGCTGTAGGAAATGTAGGAAGTTACCCCTCCCCCCAAAATGATTAAAGGGGCTGGAAATAATTCTGTAGGAAAAACAAAGAAGATTGCAAGTACTCCTTACAGGAAAGAGAATGCTAAAGCAATGGATGGCCTTATTAACAATATTCCCATATGTGTTGAGTGAATAATTTGCAATGGTAAAGTAATAAGTGGCTTTAAATTTCCTTTAATACAACAGTGTGTGTGTGTGTGTGTGTGTGTGTGTGTGTGTGTGTGTGTGTGTAGAGGAATAAACATGTACTATATTGAGGAAAACGTTTCATAGATGCTATGGGTGTTTTAATAACCCTTGGGTGTCTTTAGGTACAGTTCTTAAAAGCAAGGAAAAGAGTATCACTTTTTTTCTGAAGAATTACATGAAAAAACCATCCTAATGCAATTAATTTAAAGGCATATTGATCTCTACTAAACAATCAAGAAGATAGAGCAATGTATTGCAATGTTTGTTGATTCACTTCTCTGAGATTTTGGAGAATTCCGATAATATTTTAAGTTTTCAGGATTACCCAGTTTTTAACCTACATATAAGTAGAATTATAGTCAAATGTATTCTCCATAACAGGACACTTTTAAGAGTGAAAAGATATTTAATTAATCATAATGGTAAGATAACATGCAAAACCCAGAACTTCCCCAGGCAAACTGGAATACATGTTTATTTTAACTAAAATTATATCCCTTATCGGGGAAGGGTTAGGGTGTTTTTTGTTTGTTTGTTTGCTTTGTTTCATTTTCTGGTCTTGGGAAAGCTAAATCATAAGCTTCTTGTAGGTGGGGCTCAGAAAATGCTTTGTCTCATAGCATCTAAATGAGCACAGCAGGGGAAGAAATGAAAAATAGTAATAATGACAAGTACTTCCTGTAGGCCGGGCACTGTTCCAAATACTTTACATGCACTAAGGTATTTAAAATCATTCATAGTTTTGTGAGATACTAATATTACCATCTCTGTCTGAAAATAAGGAAACTGAAATAGAAATGTTTAGTAACTTCCATAGAGCTGGAGTCCAAACTCCCATCTTTTGCTTTTATTCTCATATCTCCATGCCACTTCTCTCTCTGTCTTTCCCTCTCTTTCTGTCCCACATTTCCTCTTTCCCTTCTTCCCTCTCTTTCTTGTATCTCTTCTGTATTTTATTTCTGTTTTCTTCTTTTATTTAATTTCTTATGTTTTACTTTCATGGAATATCCTATTTTTTAAAGAAGGTCCTACTACTTAAGAAAAATATATGTAAACAATTGAATTTAATGATCTCTAAGTTTTGTTCCCTAGTCCTTAAATAATTCAACAAACATTTTCTAGTGATTATATAAGAACCTATTCTAAAATGTATCACAATATAGAAAATTAGAATGAGTAGGAGAGTGCCTGAATATAAGAAGGGTATGGCTTAGTGAAAGAATAAAGTGACGTCTGAATCACCAGCAAGTAAAATAAGGTATGACTACGCTCTTATAGAGATTTTTTCATGCAATTAAACTATTGTCATATGCCCCAGTTAAAAGTGTGATGTACTCTATTTGTATTAGTGCCTAACAAACAAAATACTATCAAAGTTGTTCTTACTTCCTCTTCTCTTCACTGTTCTCACCCTTGGCAAATCTTTTCTTACTCACCAGTAAATATTTATTAGTGCTTATGTCAGACATAATGCTGGGATTATAACACTTATCAAACTATTTGAAGTTATGTGCTTGCTTGTCTTTCTCTCCACTAGACCTGTTTTACCCAGAGGTCAATGAATGGATAGGGCTATGTTTTGAAACAAACCTCCTGAGTCTGTATGCAACCTTTTATATATATGAACATATGTTCATTTTCTGGACAAGAGTTCAGTAGCTTTTATCAGACTTTCAAGAAGGGGCTATGTGCCAAAGAAAGTACTTTTGCCATACTTTGAATTTTGAACATCTCAGTGTTAAGATCACAAACTGTAGATTTAGCCAGACCATCTGTGAAATGTGTGATACATGGGAAATAATACAACTCTTCAACTTGGGCTACTTCCCTGATTTAACGTGAGGATTAAATGAACTGATCTTTGTAAAATACTTAGTATATTTCCATGTACTGGTTATGCTCAATAAATATTAAAGAACAATGCTGTGTTTTCACACAGTGGGCACCAAATCACATTAAACAGGTAATGTGAGCGTTTTTCTAAGACAGGGTTCTCAACCTTGGCAGTATTGATACTTTGGGAAAGATAATCCTTTGTTGTAAGAGGCTGTCTTATGCATCATAGGATGTTGAACAACATTCCTAGTCTACCCACTAGATGGCAATAGCACACTTCCCAATTGTGATAGCCACATATGTCTCCAAACATTACCAAATACTATCCTGGGGCAAAGTCACACTCCCATTGAAAGCAACTGATCTAAATGAATGAAATGGATCAGCTTATGAGATAATTATTTTTGTCAGCTTCATATTTGACAGTCATGGGCACCATATTTATCCCCTAGGAGACTGAACACTCTGTGAAGAGGACGAACTAGTGATTTCAGTTAGTGAGCATTCAACACCTTCAACTAGATACTAATCATCCTTCAGGGGTCCAGAGGCATGGTAAAGATGAGGAATTCTCCAATCTGCACACACCTCAAAATTGCTCTATTAGTTCAGAGCAGTTATAAATATTTGCTAGGCAAGAAAATGGCTTCCTCAGAATAAAAAAACAACCCAAACTTAGCAAATAGATATAAAAACAACAAAAATGTTCAGCAACAACAAATCTACTTTTATCCAGAAACATGATGTTTATATGGCCAAGTTAAAAGAACTTTCATACCTATGCCATTTATTTCAACATAAATGGTATGATCAAAATGTATTAATCTTTCACTTTATGAAAGAAACTGCCAGTGTGCTGAGATGGAAAAAATCCCTGGAATTCCATATCCTTAAAAGCTTATTCAAATGGCTACAAGTAAGGTAGTATATGGGTAGATGAATATATTATCCTAGGTACTGAATGTATTTTTATTAGGCCATAATTGAGAAAGTGTGATATCCAATGTTTGTCTTTAGCAAGCAGACAGCAAAACAGCTTATCTTCTTAACCCAGGCAGTGCACATTGCTAGCATGATACATGTTTTATTCTGAAATCTTATAAATGTGATGGAATTCTTCTAATTAATATGCTCATTTAAAAAATAATGGACACAGTTTTCATTTTCATAGGAGTTAAACCATCCTTTGATTTATATAATAAGTGCATTGATAAGATAGAAATGTTAAACCTACAGGTCAGATGTGTGTCTAAAATAATTAGTGCTTCCATGTGCAAGAGTTCTTAGTGATTAGAATTTCAAGGTCACATTGCAAAAGAGTAATATGGGGGAGAAAAGTATTCTAGTCTTCTTTAAAGCTTCACTTATTCACTACCATAAAATGTGTTTTCATAGTTTGTCATTAATATTTATTGGTTGCAGTGAACTGGCAAAAGATTCATTGTCATATGCTTTGCTCTGTATCTGATTTAGAAAATAGAATATGGAAAAATTGTTGCAATTGCCATGTATTATTATACTAAATCATGAACATAATGTATGCTGTTTTCATATATCTTTATCAAGAGGTCTCCAAAATTAAAAATTACTTTAAGTAAGCTTTATTGTGCTCCTAGTCCATATGATGTATATGAGCTTAAAACACCAAATCAGTCATGCATTTTTTAGTAATATATGTTTATCATGATGTACAAGTGTAGGTGAAATGCCTTTAGAAAATAACTGTGTTCTGAATGTAAAAATCATTGTGACTGTGGAAAACGCAAAATCAGCCTATATATTGTTATATTCTTATGACCTGTGGCATATTAGAATGAGAGTTGGCATTTCAGATTAGAAAATGTCCTCCTTAAAACACTATGGAGGAAAGCAGTTCATTTTTCTCCTGTGAAATAGGATAACTGTTCATATTTAATAGAGATTTCTCAAATTTGTCAACTCAGGAATGTGCATACAATTTTAAACTGAAAGCTAGCACATTTTATGTTACTATAATATTTTTCAGTTCTGCTCTCCCCTTTGTGGTGTTAATTTTCAATACACCTTCATGAAATTGGAATAAATAAAAATAATGATAATCATCTGAATAAATGTCTATGATATTTAATACAAAATGAATTTTGCATACTATTTACATAGTTGAATAATGAAAATCATGAAACTAAAGGATGTCAGACTTGAAAGGTAACTTAGAGGACATTTAGGCCAGCCCTTTTAGTTTACAGATAAACTGAGGTCCATAGAAAAGAAATAACTTTGCCAGTGTAAAAATGTAATTGAGTACCCTAATTTTCTACCTGATATCAGAAATGGAAAGTAAAAAGAAGTCTCATTTATAGCTGCTTAAAAAAAATACCTAGGAATAAATTTAACCAATGCTGTAAAAGACCTAAACTTGGAAAATTATGAGAGACTGAAGAAAAACCTGAAGGAGATATAAACAAGTGGAAGAATATAACATGTTTATGGATTGGAAATATTAATATTATTAAAATGTTCATAGTACCCAAAGCAATCTATAGATTCAACATAATTCTTAAGAGATACAAATGACATATTTTACAGACTAGAAAAAATATTCCAAAAATTTATATTGAACCAAAATGACCCTGAATAGCCATAGTATTCTTTTTTTTAAAATATATTTTATTGATTTTTTTACAGAGAGGAAGGGAGAGGAACAGAGAGTTAGAAACATGGATGAGAGAGAATCATCAATCAGCTGCCTCCCGCACACTCCCCACCAGGGATGTGCCCGCAACCAAGGCACAGGCCCCTGACTGGAATTGAACCTGGGACTCCCCAGTTCGCAAGCCGAAGTTCCATCCACTGAGCCAAACCGGTTTCGGCAGCCATAGTATTCTTGTGAAAAAATCACACTATCTGATATCAAACTAAACTACAAGGCCATAGTAATCAAAACAGCATGGACTCAGAGGGAAGGCAGGGGAGGGTGGGTAGGTGGGAGGTGATCAACTAAAGATCTTGTATGCATATATGCATAACTCATGGTCATAGACAATAGAGTGCTAAGGCCTGTGGTGGAGGTGTGGAGCAGGCAAGGAGCAGCTGGGGGTGGGGCAGGATGCTTGCATTGTTGACATGGCAATGATGCAGGGATTCTGTACAGACCCAGCTGCTCAGGGCCTCTGGGCCACTTGGGAAGGCAGGGCCTGAGCGGAAAGAGGTAGCTCTGGTGCTGCCAGGCAACCAGGGAAAGGAAGGCCCATTTTTGCACAAATCTTTGTGTATCGGGCTTCTAGTTTATTCTATAAATGTTAGTAGAAAAATGGAATAGGTAATGTGTAAACAAATGAAATTAAACTACTTTTTTACACCATACAGAAGAATAAACTCAAAACAAATTAAATACTTAAATGTTAGATTCAAAACCATCAAAATCCTAGAAGAAAGCATAGACAGTAAAATCTCAGACATTTCTTGTAGCAATATTTTTTTCTAATATAATGCCTCAGGCAGTGGAAACAAGGGAAAAATAAATAAATGTGGCTACATCAAACTAAAATGTTTTTATGCAGCAAAGGACACCATCAACAAAATAAAAAAAATAACTCACTGAATAGGAGAATATATTTGCCAATAATATATCTGATAAAGGGTTAATATCTAAAATTTATAGAGAACTTATAAAACTCAACACCAACAAAACAAATAATCCAGTTAAAAAAAATGGGCAAAAGACATGAATAGACTCTTCTCCATAGAGTTCATACAAATGGCCAATAGACATATGAAAGGATTCTCAATGTCACTAGTCATCAGATAAATGCAAGTTGAAACCACAATGAGATATCACCTCACACTTGTCACCTTACATTTGTTATCATCAACAAATCCACAAATGACAAGGGCTGGTGAGGATTCAGAGAAAAACGTACTCTTGTGCACTCCTGGTGGGGATGCAGATTGGGGGAGTCACTGTGGAAAGCAGAACGGAGTTTCCTCGAAGCATTAAAAATGGAACTGCCTTGTGACCCTGAAAATCCACTTCTGGTAATATATCCAAAGAAACGTGAAACACTAATTCAAAAGAACATAAGCACCCCTATTCTCATTGCAGAATTATTTATAACTAGTGGCCTGGTGCATGAAATTCATGCACTGGGGTGGGGGTGGGAGTTGTCTCTCAGCCTGGCCTGCATCCTCTCCAATCTGAGACCCCTGTGGGATTGGGCCTAAATTGGCAGTCAAACAACCCCCTCACAATCTGGGACTGCTGGCTCCTAACCAGTCACCTGCCTGTCTGCTTCATCACTCTGCCTGCTGGCCTGATTGCCCCCAACTGCATCCCCCACCGGCCTGCTCACCCCCAACTGGTCCCCTCTGTCGGCCTGCTCTTCCCCAACTGCCCCCCTGCCAGCCTGATCACCCCCAACTGCCCTCCCCTCCTGGCCTGATCATTCCCAACTAGCTTCCCCTCCTGGCCTGATCACCCTTAACTGCCTCTGCCTCTGCCCTGCCACCATGGCTTTGTCTGGAAGGACTTCTGGAAGGTCTCATGGTCTAATTAGCATATAATCATTTTATTAATATAGATAGGATATGACATACTGCCATAACTATAACATGTGTACCAGTATTATTCTATGAGAATACATACTTCATGCAATAGGAAGGCATCTAATACATTACATTGTATATGTTTAAGTAGTAGACAATACTGTATTCATAGTAATAATATACACCCTGTGACTTCCTTTCCTGATTTGGGAATGGTTTCCCAATTCTTTGAACATTTCCTGGCCCCTAATATGTGTGTGTGTGTGTGTGTGTGTGTGTGTGTGTGTGTTGTTTGTTTGTTTTGTCATTCAGAGTAACTTTATTTAATGTTTATTGCACATTATTTGAAGTCTTTAATTTCTAATCACCAAAGATTCAAAGGACTATTTTTTCCATGAAGTTTAACATCAACATCAGTGAATTCATGTATTTTTATTGTAAACATCTGAATTATTGACATTGTCATAGATCCTGAACTCATAAGCATGTACCATGCACAGGCAGGCAGCAAGCTAAGAAGCCACTCTGCAAGCAAACATATACTCTGCATAAGGAGAAAAGTCATAGCACAACATTTAATGTCCAACCTGAGTCACTTCAGAATATTATATATATTGAGTTCTTACTTAATATAGTATCAGGAACTCAACCACTTGTTTGGTGACAGGTTGACCTGGTTTCAGGAGTATTACTCCTGAAATAATTAAGAAAAGGGGGGCTCAATCTTTTCTTGGTTCTTGCTCCTCCCCAGCACCTTCATCTTTCTTCTCATCCTCAGCTTCTCAGGCATCTTCTCCTTCACCTTCACCTCCTTCGTCTTCCTCCTTTGTATCCTCAAATCCTTCCTTGCCACCTTCCTCTTCCTCTCCTTCCTCTTCATCAGCCACTTCTTTCCCCTCCTCTTCTTCAGCTTCTCCTTCAGAGGGGGGTTCATCCTTAGCTTCCTAAAGGTTTCCTCCACCTCGATGTTGCTGGTGCATTAAGAAGGGAAGGAGGGAGCGCACATCAAGTAGGAGCTATTCTGTAAACCACCATAGGTAGATCGACCAAAGATCTGGGAATTCTGAGTATATCCACTAGCTATGCTTCCCACGCTGGTGAAACTGAGCTGGGTCTCCTCACCTTCCAAGAATTTCCTGTAAGTTTCAATGTCCAAAGCCACACTGAGGAGGTCCTGGTATTTTTTTAAATATCATGCCATTTAACTCTAGGTAGTTCTCAACTCATTTTCTAATTTGTTGATTGTGTCCTGCACAGCACTAACATCCGAGTTCTTCTTATCCTCCAGCTCTTGCAGCTGCTTTCCCAGAGCATTGTTCATACCCCAGCAGGCTTTGATTTCCAGGGTCTTGGCCTTGAGCAGGTGGCGGCTTTCAGACACCTCGTCTTTGGGGACACACCCCATAGGTGTTTTTGGCAGTGCTCTTGCTCTTGGTCAGCATGGTGAGCAGCTGTTGTACCATTCTTCTGCATTCTGCATGTTCTTGGCAGCCAGCTTCTCCTACTGGGTGCGGATGTCCTTGAGTGCGGCAGAGAGGTCAGACTTGGAGAACATGTCCATCTCCACCAAGATCTGAGCATACTGGATCCGCACCTGCAGCTCAGAGATCTCCTCTTCATGCACCTTCTTCAGAAAGGCGATTTAATCCATCAGGCTGTTGGTGCACTTTTCAAGCTCAGCACCACCAAGAGCTGCCTTGTCTTCACCTTTGCGCTCCTCTATCAGACAGCCCTCTGCCTCACTATGGTTCAGCACCTCTTCCTGGTAGCATGCCTGAAGGTTGCTCCCAGTCCCTTCCAAGCCCTGGTGCCTGCTAATTGCCCACTGCCCTCTCCTCGCCAGTGACTGGGACACAGGCATCCATTTTCTTTTTCTTCTTTTTTTCTTTTTTTTAAAATCAATCTTTATTGTTCATATTATTACAAAGGTTCCTCATTTCTTCCCCCCTCCACCAGGTTCCCACCCCACCCTCTGCCCCCTCCCCACCCCCCATTGTCCTCATCCATAGGTGCACAGTTTACGTTCAGTCTCTTCCCCCCCCCCCCCCCCCCCCCCCCGCAGGAACAGTCAGTCCACTCCCCTCCCATATCACTGACTCTACTACAATGAACCGCTATTATTGTTCATCAGGTTTTTCAATCTCCTTTTTTTGTTGTTGTTGTTGTTTTGTTTTGTTTTAATTAATAAACTTTTACACTTCTAAAAATGAATTTTAAAATCTAAACCTTGTTTTTTTTTTCTGCCCTGGGAATTGAGAGCAAACTTGTTTACATGTAAACTTGCCCTTAGGCTATCAAAAGGTGTAGCCATTCAAGTGTAAATGGACACATTGTTTAAACATAGCTGCTGGTTGGAATTGGATTACCTGTTCTGGGTGGGAAGGGCTTGTCATTCCCTTTCTCCATTAAAATTAAGGTGTTAGTTTTAAAACCTCTTTTTGGCAAGAGACCTTAAACTTTCAGAACTTTAAATTTTTCAGATAGTAAATCAGTTACTTAGCATTTTCTCAAATCAATAATACCTCCACATGCCTAACGATACACTTCACACAAAAGACATTTCCAAATAGATCAACCAACCTCATCCAGGCCCCACACAAGGCACTCACAGATCAACACCCCAGCCCTATACTAACTCAACACATCCAGATCTAAGCCTTCCTCACTTGATTCAACAGACCCTCAAGTTCCCACAAAAGTTTCCAGCCATGTCTAAGAGGCAGCCTTGGGGCGGAGGCAGGTGAGGAGCAAGCTGTTCCGGGCCTGGCTGCTCCAGGCCTGGCCTCTGTTGCTCTGGTCCGTTCCACAACCAGCTGCTCCGGGTCTGGCCACTGCCGCTCCCGACCTGGCTACTCTGGACGTGGCTGCTGCTGTTTCGGGCCTGGCAGCACCCAACCCAGCTAGGCATCCCATTTTCATTAAAATGTTCAACCTGGGCCTGCTCCACCTGTGTCCACAGGCAGCCCAGGCAGACAGTGATCCGAGAGACCCTGCCCCCGCTGCCTACCTGGGTCCCTGATGGCAGCCTCAGCCCAGCGGGCAGCATTAGTCTCAGCCTGTCTGGCCTTCCCAGACCCAGATGGCTGCCAGATGACTGCATCAAGCTCTGCCCCCCAGGCCTGCTCCGTTACCAATGGCTGCCTGGACCCCGCTGTGACATCAGATGCAGCTCGCCATGCCTGCCTGGTCCCCGATGGCGACCTGGATCCTGCAGGTAGTGTTAGGCGCTGCCCACCAGGTCTGCCCTGTCCCCAATGGCTTCCTTGACCCCACAGGTGGCATCAGGTGCTACCTGCCATGCCTTCACAGTCACGATGGTAGCCTGGACCCCGCAGGTGGCGACAGGCACTGCTCTCCATGCCTGCCCAACCTCAATGGCTGCCTGGACCCCACAGGTGGCATCAGGCACTTTCCCCAACTCCCAACCCCACCTGCCCAGTTACTGATGGAGGCCTTGACCCAGCTGGTGGCGTCAGGCACTGCCCTTCTGGCCTGCCTAGTCCCCCATGGTGGACTGGACTCTGCAGCAGTATAAGACACAGCCCACCCTGGCTGAATATGCAAATTTACCCTCCATCTTTGTAGTCTTAATTTGCATATCACTCCTGATTGGCTGTGGGTGTAGTGGAGGTACAGTCATTTGGCATTTTTTTATATTATTAGTATAGACTAGAGGCCCAATGCATAAAATTCATGCAAGAGTAGGCCTTCCTTACCCCGGCTTCCCTCTGGCACCCAAGACCTGGGCTTCCCTCATAGCCCCAGCTTCATTTGGAAGGTTGTTCAGAAGGATGTACAGTCTAATTAGCACATTAGCTTTTATTATTATAGATAGCTAAGATTTAGAAGCAACCCAAGTACCCATCAGAAGATGAGTAGTTATACATTTGCACAGTGGAATAATAGGCAGCTATAAAAAGGGAGCTCATACCCTTTGCAACAACATGGATGTACATGGAGAGCATTATTCTAAGTGAAATAAGCTAAGTCAGAAAAAGACAAGTACCATATGATTTCATGTAGATGTGGAATCTGATAAACAAAATAAACAAACCTCATAGATACAGAGAAGCTCTCAGAGGGCAGGTGTGTTTGAGGGCTACATGAAAAAGCTGAAATTTTTAAGCAAGGAAGAAAAACTAACAAACACAACATTATAGTGATTACCCATAAGGGTGAGGGGGAGATAGAAGAGGGTAAAGAGGGGATAAATGGTGATGGAAGGGAACTTGACTTGGGGTGGTGAACACACAATGCAGTATACCGGTAACTATTTAAAATGGAATTGTCTCAAAAAAAAAGAATTGGCTCACACTGTTATGGAGGCCTTAAGTCCAGGATTTAAAGGGTAGGTCAACACGCTAGAGACCCAGTGAAGCCAAAGCTGCCATTCTGGTCTGAAAGCTGACAGACTTGAGACCTAGGGGATTCGATGTTCCAGTCCTGGTCTGAAACCCATCTGCTCTGGACCCAAAACAGCCGATGTTATAAATGAGGTCTGAAGGCAGCCTGCAGAACTGTCTTTCACACTGGGGAGGCCAATCTTTGGCTCTGTTTGGGCCCTCAACTAATTGGAGGCTCACTTACATTATGGAGGACAGTCTGCCTTACTCACATTTCTCTAGTACACATGTTAATGCCACCCTAAACACTCTCACAGAACCACCCAGAATAATATTTAAGTATCTGTGCACCCTGTGGCCCTACAAGGTTGACATATAAAATTAATCATCACAGTGGGGTTATATAGGATGAAAATGTTTCAAAATAATTGCCTGCACAGAGCTGTGACCTTAGATTTGTGATTAACCACTGTTTACTCCACTCTAAAACAGGATAATCATACTAAACTCTCCCTTAAAGTTCATATGAGTAATGGCCAGATTCATTCAATAGCTAAGAATAAAGCTAAAGGAAGGAGAGTGTTGTTGTTTTTTTAAACTTGAAAAATAACAATCAATCTTATTTATGGAAATTTCCAGGTGAAATAAGCCTGATGAGGCACAGACATTTTATGTAATAAATACAGAGCTCTAAATTTTGCTTCCTTAGCAGCTTTCCACGTTGAACAGTAATTGCTAATCTGGTTTTGCTAGTATTGCTATGATTTGTTGAGATGCTTGATTTAGTTGTAAAGCATTTGCCTTGTTCTCTGTTATACTTCCCCTGTGGCTGTCTGTGATTTTTCCTCAACTATGGGATTAAATCATTTGAGCTTGGCTTACACAAAATGTCATTTATTAATTAAGTCCTTTTTTTGTTGTTTCCATTCCTTCATTTGTATAATTGAGGTATTTGTGTGTATTCTCATAGGGCTGTTAGCCACTGATTGATTATATATATATATATATATATATATATATATATATATATATATATATATAATCTTCTAAGAACAAATTTGTGATATATTTTATTAAAATAGAGATGAACTGGAATGCAATTTTGTTCTTAGAAATAGAATTTTAACCATATGTTGAAAAACAAATTACTTTAATTTTTGTAAAAAATAAATACTAATATTATTTTTAAATTTTATTTTTCAATTACAGTTGACATTCAATGTTATTTTATACTAGAGGCCCAATGTACAAAATTTGTGCAAGAGTAGGCCTGCACAGCCCTGACTGCCTCGGCCCATACCAGCCTCTGTTTGTTCTGCTCTTCAGCTGTTCAGTTGATTTGTATATTATGCTTTTAATGCTTTTATTATTATAGACTAGTTTCAGCCATACAGCATTGTGTTTAGACAATTATTTAATTTATGAAGTGATCCCTTAAAGACAAGATAAATTATTATTTTTAAAAATATATTTTATTGATTTTTTTACAGAGAGGAAGAGAGAGGGATAGATAGTTAGAAACATCGATGAGAGAGAATCATCATCGATCAGCTGCCTCTTGCACACCCCCTACTGGGGATGTGCCCGCAACCAAGGTACATGCCCTTGACCGGAATCGAGGCCAGGACCTTTCAGTCTGCAGGCCAATGCTCTATCCATTGAGCCAAACCGGTTTTGGCAAGATAAATTATTTTTTGTTTCAACTTTTGATCTTCATTTTTCTCCTGCCTAAAAATAGTATTTTATACCCATAATTCTATTGTTTGTAAGTGTTGAATAAACTTCTGTCACAAATTAGGTAGTTGTCCCTGCTAAGTATAAGGCATTGAAAACATCTGATAATACAGCACAGATATAATGCAAATTGGCTGCACAGTAATATTGGAAACCTTGGGAAAGATCCAAAATTTCATGTAAGTAATTTTGGAGAGCCATGTGTATCTTATAATGACACCAGAGAACAAATGAGGATCTGGCTGAGTTAGAAGAGAAAATCTACAAAGATATGATACAATAGGTGCTACAAAAAAATTTTCAGCTGCAAAACATTAAGGGAGTTTCCTGGGGGAATATATGTATCATCAAATATTTTTTTAAGAATATGTTCTTCCCAATTATTTTTTTTTTGTCTGAAAGTGAAATGAAAATAAAAGGTGAGACATACTGGGTAATTAGACTATTTCCCAAAAATTATACTAATAATAGATAAAATAATAAACATAACTTACCCAAGGAAACATTAAGTAAATTTATTTGCACGACTGCATTTATATATTTTATTTTCATTTTAAACTCATTTAAAATACATTTTAGTTTCATTTCCTATTATTCTGACACATACCAGCTGTTTATCAACCCTGGATATAACGCATGCTAGAGAAAGGGTAAGCTTGACTTAATAATTCCACATTCCCTCAGAGGAGATCACCAATTACATTTTTTTGTGTGTGAAAAGGTTAATCAGATCTAACATTCTTCAGTTGGCATTGTCTTAAGAAAAATAGAAGGTATCACAACCTAGATATTGTTATTCTAAGAAAACATCCTAAACTTTAAGGAGTTTCTTGTGCTTTGCCAATTTTAGAACCAGACCTTGGATATAATTTCAACTGGTTTTCATCTGTATCACCCTCTAAAAATGTCTCTTAAAATGCTTACTGTGTATTGTTAAGTGACAACAAAAACTTACAAAATATAAAATGTCAATTGATCTTAATTTGTTGCTGATATTAAATGTTTATGTACACGATACATAAAAATCATGACTAGAGTAGAAATAATTATTTGTAAATATTTGTTAATTCCAGTAGAGCTATAAGTTTAATATGTTTATTGTGCTTCTCTATATTTTCATAATATTCTACAATGAGTTTGTATTATTTTAATAAGCAGAAATAAATATTTAATCACCTATTAGAAATATCTCATTGAAGTAAGTACATGAACAAATTAGTTTAAGTTTCCTTTATGTTTATTTCTATGTCATATATGAGTCTATCAAATATCCCTGTGTGTGTGTGTATGTGTGTTTGTGTGTGTGTGTGTCTGTAAATATTTCCCAAATCTATGATATTCTGTGTCTTCACAAGTGGAAGGGTGAAATGAAAGGCATTTCCTGAAATGCTCTGAATTTTCTTAGTACTAGAAAAATATTGATCCACTGAAAAAAAGTATTTCTCTACTTTTATTGTAATTAGAAGGAAGAAATGTCATTGTAAAATTGATTTATAGTAGGATTGCTGTTTTAAACAATATCTATTGAGTTGATGGTTGACAAGGAGATATGTCAAATATTTGCATGCAATAATATAAAGGATATTTTCTAATTGAACATATTGACATAAGGTATAAAAACACTTGATTTTAAAAAGCTCTTTTATAACAATCATGTTACATGATAGGCTTCTAGTTCTTCACACTTTAAAGATGGTTAGGGTATTCCTGTGTATCTCATGGTGACTAAGTTTAGCTCATGAAGCATGAAGGAATTATTTTCATATATGTTTTATTGTAAGACACCCCCAAGTAACTCTATAATTTGTATGTCAGAAAAGTAATCTGTGAACATTGCTGAGTACTCAGAAGCCATTCTTTACTCACAACTAGTTCAGTTTCCACTAAATTCTGTGTGGAATTGGACTTTTTTGTTGGATATAAAGACAGGTAGACAATTCTGGTGAATTAATATATAAAAGAAATAACCTAATATTCAGGACACTATTTCTGAAAGTTTCACTACATCAATCTGATTTAGTTTTGTTGATACACTTATTTTTCATTTCAACGTTAAGTAATTCATGTGTTGCCTTAATAGCAAAGTATTAAGTCAGAAGAAAAACACACTAATCTCTTACATTTTGGAACTCTTAACTTTCAAATATGATTTCCATGTGTATAAAAAATATTCTTTCACATGTTAAAAAGACATGTTTAAAAAGTGAAAGTAGGAATAGGGCAGATAGGAGTAGGAATGAACTATTTTGAGGAGCTGGTATTTGATAGATGAATGGGATTTAGATACGAGTAGGGGAAATAGTGAAAAGTCACGGATTCCACCAATTGCTTGTCAAATAAGCAATTGGTGAAACAGGAGATATTTGGCCTAGAGGAGAGACTACTTAGGAAGAGCATAATATTTGTCATAAAATATTTTGAGCTCAGTCATATACAAGGTGGAGTAGACTTGTTCTCCATGTCCCCTGTGAACCAAATTTAGAGAATGATGGACATTTCAGACAGAGAAATATTCTATTATGGGAAGACAGACAGAAAAAAGATAAAACATATTGCTATAAGTTTAAGTACCATAAAATTAAATAATTATTTTAATATGAGAAAAAATAAATAACAGAGACATTCCTATATTTTTAGCAATTAGGTAAATATCTCTGAAGAGAGCATTACAAAATAAGACATAAAAGATGAAGCTCTAGCAATGCATAAAGGTTTGCAGCGAGGAGGATAATGTTATAGCCAGAAGGAACAGTATCTGCAAAGGCCTAAGGAAGGAAGTTACTTAATGTGCTGCTGAAACTAGAAGGTCTGTGTGGTTAGAGTAGGAAGAACAAAGACTAGAGTGGTAAGAGATGATGTGGTACAAGTATGCAAATATCAGATCATGTAGTGCCTTGTAAGCCATGATACAGAGTTTGACATTTTTCTAGGTGTTATAGAAAGTCACTGAAGAATTTTGAGTAGCATGATCAGAATCAGAAAAGAATAGTGTCATAAAGCTGCATTAGAAACTTAAAAAAATCTAGGCATAAAGGGGAGAGGGCCTACAGTTAGAGAAATGTCAATGATTATAGCTACCACTTATGAACTTCACCTATATGCCAGCACACATACATGTGTGCATGTGTGTGTGTGCGTGTGTGCATGTGTGTGTGTGTGTGTGTTATAGTAGCCCTCTTAAGTAGTGTCATCATTTCCATTTTGCTGATGAAAAAAGAAACTTGTGATTATAGTAGCTAAAGTTCACAAATAGTAAATAGCACATCAACAATTCAGACTTTGATGTATTTGTCTCTAAAGTCAGCATATTTTCTGCTGCACTACAACTGTCTCCAAAGAAAGAAGAGAAAAAAGAAAGAGGAAAGTTGTTAATGCATTATGACTACTTTGAGTCAAAGTGTATTGAGAACACTAATAGTTATTGAGTCCCTGACAAGGCAAGTTACGCTGTTAAGCTTTAACTTTTAAACATTATTTTACTTAACCTTTACAACAAATATTTGATGTAGATATTATCACTGTTTTATAGATTGATAAAATAAGGCTCATAGATCTAATTAGTCACCACTTCACAAAGATAGTAAGAGGCAGAATCTGGTATTACAATCAAGAAATTATAAATATTTCCCTTAACATGCTACCACACATGTACTTATCGAATAGCCCTCTCTCTTGGTATTCTTACCCTGTCATAGGGAAAAGTAAGAAAATGCATGAATTGATAAGAAAACACATAAAACATCATCATTAACTGCAAAATATATAGAAGGCATTAAATTGTATGTGTGTCTGCTTTTTGGAATATTTGCAATTTAATTTATCATTACTCTCAAAATAAATACTTTGTTGTGTCCAAGTAGTAATGAAACTGCACATAAATACTTGGGTAGTAGTAAGAATAGGTTTTGTATGCATGTAGAGATCCCATGAACATTAATTCTCTAGCCATCTAAGGAAAGGGGAAGAAATTAATAAGAAAAGATGTACTTGCTTGAAGATTCCCTCCATTAATCCTGTTCAAAAATAACTCTCTTTTACATTCTACTAATTGCAGACTCATTTGGGTTAACAAGCTCCTTTTATAAAATGTTAATAAAAGGTTGTGCCTAATCAATTGTAACTGATGCTGAGGGTTTTGTACGTCTGAAAAAAGTGGATCTCTGACTGGGATACAAAAAAAAAATGTGGGTAAATTTTTTGTGTGGTGGGAGGTGGTATTCAGGGTAAGCCTGGAAATAGCTAGAAAGCAGCACGTAGGCACTGAAGTTTTAGGTGGAGGATAGCCACAAATAGGTAGGAGTGATAAAGACAAATTTTGTCTACTTTTCAGTGTTTACAATATATGTATCATTGAAACTCTGTTGTAGTGCAAGAAAACTGAATTGAGAATTTGAACAAATCCTCTTCAAGATTCATCTTTCTCCAGGTTGAAAAAAAATCACCCCTACCACCACCACAACCACCATCCTCTCCATTTTGGATTCATTTTTGGTCTATTACTACTAGTATAAACTAGCCCACAAGTGACAGTGGCACCTGTCTCTCTGTGCAAAAACCTACTTTAAGAAAAGGGCAAGAGAGAAAAAGAGATCAAAGAGGAAAAAAATGGCATGCATCCCTCATCTCTCCTCTCTCTAGTTTAGTCACTGTCTCATGACATAATTCAAAGATTTTCATCTTCCTGTGATTTGTAATATAATTCCTACAAGTATGAAAAATCAGCATGAGAACTGAATGTGTGAGTATTGAGGAATATGAAGAACAGGAATGTCTGGATTGTGTGGAGGTTGGTGAAAGTTTCTTTGAGAAAAGGGCCTTGTATAGTGCAGTTAAAGGTTTACAAATATGAGCTAGTTTAGTAAAGTGGACACAAATTAGCAGGCAAGATACTCTAAGCCAAGGAAACCATAAGAGCAAATGCAAATGTAAGCATTCTTATAAATCACCTGTGTAAGTGTCAAATAATTCACATAGTATTTAAATTTGAGGAATTATTTGAGTGGCAAATTTTAAATACAGTGGCGAGGTAAATGGAACAGGAATGGAAGACCTTGAATGTCATGTTTTGAAATTTCTATTTGATAGCATGGGCAAGAGGAAATAAGTATAAATTCTTAATTTGAGAATGAGGGAGCAATGAGATATTATCTGAGGAAGATAAAGGCTTGAGTTAATCCATCTATAAAAGATAGGATTAGCACAATAAATGTGAAAATGTGAAATATGGAATGAATTTAAGAGATATTGCAAAAAGAAAAACATTAATATGGAAAAATTGTTCTGTTGTGGGTTAGTAAGAAAAGTTTATAAAATAAATCTTTCCCCCCAAAAAATAAAATAACAAATAAATCTTCCCAGATTGTGAGCCTGGAAAAGAGGAGAGAATACAACACAAGTAAGTGGAATGAATAAAATGAGTAAGGTTATTTCCTGTTTAGGGCTGGACAGATGCATTGCTCTGATATCAAAGGAAAATAAAAGTAGTGAGATTATCTGAGCAGTAGGATATTAGGGAACAGAAAAGGGGTGGGCAGTCAGGAGGAGAAATGGAGATTTGGAGGTTGTACCAGAGAGAGGGCCACTGGGAAGATAAACATGATTATGCCCTTCCATTTCATTAATCTTTTTTCCCTTAGTACTAATATTAAGTTTGCAGTGGCTTTTTCACTCTTTTGGATATATTGTTTTCTCTGGTCTAATTTCATTATGTTTGCTTCAAAACTAGTCTGTAAACTATATAATCTTAGGGTATGCATTCTGTTTTGGATTTTCTTTTGGCAACAATAGTGATGATGTTGATAATGTATATAAATAACTTGGACAGTGATGTGCCCAATCAGGTGCTAAATTGAAGGTTTTGATTAAAAACTTATTACTGACTCTTAAAGATGAGAAATGCTTTGGTGTACGAATGTATTACTTTTTCACATTTATTCTCAAAATAATAAAACCTTTGACTATTTATTTTTTCTTTGACTATATATTTTTAATCATGTATAACTTCACTAACTCAAATGTTGCATAAACTCCAAAGTTTGAAGTTATTCACCATCACAAAATAAACTCTTCACTTGACCTGTAGAATTCACCCCTCTGTTGCCCAGCAGGGAATCCATATCGCAACCATATGGACCCTTTAATGACCATCTCCACCATTCTGGAATAGATTTTGTGGAAGAGATGTTGGTGTCCTGGGGTAATGCATGGTGAAACAATTACAGTGGGAGTTTTGTTTTATTTTGTGTTTTTGTTCACAGCATTGGTCTTATTCTTTTCATTAATTAGCAACATTTAACATTCTACAAACATCTGTGGCAACACTAGTTGATCTTAAAATCACTCTGACTATTTAAAACATGAGAACATCTCTTCTTAGAAATGGAGCACACTTTCTCTTTTAGGCGCAAAATAGAAAAAATAAAATATTATCTGTATATTTATAAACTTTAGAAGCATTTATGAAATATTTGTAATATTTCTAGCAAGGATTTGAATGGCAGATTTAAGCTGATTTCAAAATCTTAATCTGGCCCTAGTTGATTTGGCTCAGTGGATAGAGTATCGGATTATGGATTGATGGGTCCTAGGTTCCAGTCAAGGCCACATGCCTGGGTTTTGGGCTCCATCCCCAGTGTGGAGGATGCAGGAGGCGGCCAATCAATGAGTTTCTCACATCTTTGATGTTTACATCTCTCTCTCTCTCACTTCCTCTGAAATCAATAAAAAATATGTTAGAAAAACAAAAAAACCTTTATCTCAAAACAAATAAAGGTGTAAGTTTGTCATTAAATTTGTGATTTTTAGAACCACTTTCAGTACTAATTAGGGCCTTCTATTTTTCCTATCAATTACATAATTATAATTAGCAATGAAAAAACAGAATGATATTGTTCCTTTCTATTTCCACATAAGGATGATAGAATCTTCTTTTTCAAAATGTGGATTTATTGATTGAAATCATCACTCTTATTTGATAAGAGTTCTTAGTATATTTTTTCCCAAAAGTCATTATGTGATTTTGTGCAGAATGTAAAGAATTCTAGTAGTTACTAGAATGGAGTTCAACACCCATATCACATAGGGCTGGTTGGTTGGTTTGGTTTCAGAAACTATTATATTTAGAGGAGATAATTGACTTTTTGTTTATAAATTATTACATATAAAGTTATTTGATGCAAAAAAAATGTCATTAAATTTATTATTGAAGAGTTTGTCATTTTTATGTCTATTAACAAGTAGATTATATTTAACTAGAGGCCCGTGCACAAAATTCATGCATGAGGTGGGTGTTCCTCAGCCCAGCTTGCTCCCTCTCCAATATGGGACCCCGTAAGGGATGTCCAACTTCCTTTTTATGCCCAATCCCAGTAGGATACTAAACAGGCTGTCGGACATCCCTCTCACAATCCAGGACTGCTGGTTCCCAACTGCTCACCTGCCTGCCTTCCTGATTGCCCCTAATCACTTCTTCCTGCCATCTTGGTCACCCTCTAGCCACTCCCCTGCCAGCCTGATTGATGCCTAATTTCTCCCCTGCCAGCCTGTTTGCCCCTAACTGCCCATCCCTGCAGGCCTAGTGACCCCTAATTGCCCTACCCTGCAGGCCTCGTTCCCCCCAGCTCCTCTCCCCTGCAGGCCTAGGACTCTCCCAACTGACTTTCCCTGAAGGCCTGGTTGCCCCCAACTTTCCTCCTCTGTTGACCTGGTCACCCCAAACTGCCCTCCTCTGTAAACTTGATCACCCCCAACTGCCCTCCCTTGCAGGCCTGATCTCTCCCAAGTGCCCTCTCCTGCTGGTCATTTTGTGTCCACATAGAGGCAGCCAACTTTGACCACATGGGGGCAGACATTCTGTATGTTGAAGTTATGGTCAATTTGCATATTACTCTTTTATTAGATAGGATAGAGGCCTGGTGCATGGATGTGGGCCATCTGGTTTGCCCTGAAGGGTGTCCTGGATCAGGGTGGAGGTTTTCTTGAGGCATGGGGCAGCCTGGGCGAAGAGCCTGTGGTGGTTTGCAGGCCAGCCATGACCCCCAGTAACACAAGCAGAGGCCCTGATATCTGATGATTTATTTATCCCCTATAATTGAAACTTTGTAGCCTTGAGTGGAGGCCAGGACAGGCCAGGAACTTGGCTTCCTCCATTGCCAGGGAAACCCAAGCCTACTGCTCACTCTGTGTCTGCAGCCATTTTTGTTGGGATTTATTTATCTTATATAATTGAAACTTTGTAGCCTTGAGTGGAGGCCTGGGCCAGTGAGGGTTTGCAGTAAGCTTGGCTTCCTCCATTACTGAGAATTATCAAGCCTCCTGTTCGCTCTGTGGCCACAGCCATCTTGGTTGGGTTAATTTGTATACTTGCTCCTGATTGGCTGGTGGGCATGGCTTGTGGGGGTAGCAAGGTATGGTCAATTTGAATATTACACTTTTATTAGATAGGATAGTCTGTATAATCACCACAGTATTAAATATGACTAAATTATATTCTTTAAAAAAGCATTGATTCAATTGATTGAGGTGACATTTGTCAGCATGGACTTATAGCTTACAGCCATGGATTTCTATGTTACAAGATCTGTATATAGCGCACCATGTGCCCACCACCCAAAATCAAATATTCTCCTGTTACCTTTTATTAGGACCCCTTTTCCTTACTTTTTGGCAACCATCACACTGCTGTTTATGTTCACAAATTTCTGTTTTAAATCCCACATATGAGTGAAAACATAGTTTTTAGCTTTTTCTGACTGACTCATTACTCTTAGCATAATGTTCTCAAAGTCCATCCATGTTGTTGCAAATAGCTCCTTTTGTATGGCTGAGTAGTATTCCATAATGTATATGTACACCATCTTCTTTATCCAGTCCTCTATCACAGGACACTTTGATTGTTTCCATGGCTTGGACACCATGAATAATTCTGTAATAAACATAGAGATACACATATCATTGTAAATACATGATTTTGAGGGTTTTTTGTTTCTTTTTAAAATTTCTTTAATGATTAAGATAATATATATGGGTCCTCCTCCCCGCTTTACCCCCCAACACTACCATTCATGCCCTCACCCCTCTGTTGTCTATGTCAATTGGGTAGGCTTATATACATGCATACAAGTCCTTTGGTTGATCTCTCCTCCTTACCCCCACCCTCCCATAACTTCCCTCTGATGTTTGACAGTCTGAATAATGCTTCTCTGTCTCTGGATCTGTTTTTGTTCATCAGTTTATGTTGTTAAGTATATTGCATAAATGAGTGAGATCATGGGATATTTATCTTTCTCTGACTGGCATATTTCACTTAGCATAATTCTCTCCAGGTCCATCCATGCTATTGCAAATGGTAAGAATTACTTCTTCTTTACCACAGCATAATATTTAATTGTGTAGATGTACCACAATTTTTTTAATCCCCTCTTCTGCTGAGGGGCACCTAGCAAATCTTAGCTATGGTGACTTATGCTGCTATGAACATAGGGGTGCATATATCATTTATGATTGGTGTTTCTAGATTCTTGGGATATATTCCTAGATGTGGGATCACAGGGTCAAATGAGAGTTCCATTTTTAGTTTTTTGAGGAAACTCCATATTGTTCTCCACAGTGGCTGCACCAGTCTGCATTCCCAACAGCAGTGCATGAGGGTTCCTTTTTCTCCACATGCTTGCCAACACTTGTAATTTATTCATTTGTTAATAATAGTCATTCTCACAGGTGTAAGATAATACCACATTGTCATTTTGATTTGCATCTTTGGGATAATTAGTGACTTTGAACATGTTTTCATATGTCTCTTGGCCTTCCTTCTGTCTTCCTTCCAAAAGTATCTATTTAAGTCCATTTCCCACTTTTTGATTGGATTGTTTATCTTCCTTTTGTTAAGTTGTATGAGTTCTCCGTAAATGTTGGAGATTAATCCCTTATAGGTGATAACATTGGCAAATATGTTCTCCCAATCAGTGGGTTCTCTTGTTGTTTTGATGATGGTTTCCTTTGTTCTTCAAAAGCTTTTTATTTTGATTAGTCCCATTTGTTTATTTTCTCTTTAGTTTCCATTGCCTAGGAGCTATATCAGTGAAGATGTCTGAGATTTCATTGCCTATGTATTCCTCTATTATGTTTATGATTTCCCATCTTATATTTAAGTCCTTTATCCACTTTGAGTTTATTTTTGTATATGCTGTATGTTGATGGTCTAGTTTCATTTTTTTTTTTTTTGCATGTATATGTCCTATTTTCCCACCACCATTTGTTGAAGGGATTGTCTTGACTCCATTGTATGTTCATGCCTCCTTTGTCAAATATTAATTGGGCATAGTGGTTTGGGTCAATTTCTGGTTACTCTATTCTATTCCATTGATCTATATGTCTGTTCTTTTGCCAGTACCAGGCTCTTCTAAGAATAGTGTCTTTGTAATGCAGCTTGATATCTGACATTGTTATCTCACCTACTTTGTTCTTTTTTATCAGGATTGCTGCAGCTATTTGGGGTCTTTTTTTTTTTTAATCCAGATGAATTTTTGGAAAGTTTGTTCTACATATTTGAAATATGTCATTGGTATTTTAATGGGGATTGCGTTGAATGTATAGATTGCTTTGGGTAGTATGGACATTTTGATGATGTTGGTTCTACCAATTCATAAGTATGGAATGTTCTTCCATCTGTTTATGTCTTCCTCTATCTATTTTTTTCAGAGTCCTGTAATTTTTTGCAAATAGGTCTTTTACCTCCTTAGTTAAGTTTATTCCTAGGTATCTTAATGTTTTGTTTTGTTTTTTTACAATGGTAAATGGGATTGCTTTTTTAGTCTCTTTCTGTAAGTTCACTATTGGTGATTTTTAGTTTTTGGGATATATACCCAGGAGAGGAATTGCTGGGTCTTATGGTAGCTCTATTCTTAATCTTTTGAGGAATAGCCAGACTGATTTCCATAGTGGTTGTACCAGTACACATTCCCACCAGCAGTGAATGAGGGTTCCCATTTTTCCCACAACCACTCCAACACTTGTTGCTTGTCGTGTTGATAATAGCCACTCTAATAGGTGTAAGGTGGTATTGTAATTTTAATTTGCATTTCCCAAATTGTTAGTGAGGTTGAACATCTTTTATACATCTAATGACTGATCATATGTACATTTTGGAAGAGGTTGTATTTTTAGGTCCTCTACCCACTTTTTGATTGGGTTATTTGTTTGGTGTTGAGTTTTATGAGTTCTTTATGTAGTTTGGAAATTAAACCTTTGTCAAACTAGTATTTTCAAATATTATCTCCCATCTGACTGGCTGCCTGTTTGTTTTGCTGTTAGTTTCTTTTGCTGTGCAGAAGCTTTTTAGTTTGATATAGTCTCATTCATTTATTTTTCCTTTACTTCCCTTGCCTTGGGATCAAATTCATAAAATGTTCTCTATGACCATGGTTCATAAATTTGGTATCTATAATTTCTTTTCATGTAACTTATTGTTTTGGGTCTTATATTTAGGTCTTTGATCCATTTTGAATTAATTTTTATATATGGAGACACACTCTAATCCAATTTCATTCATTTGCATATGGCTTTCCAGTTTTCCAAGCACCATTTACTGAAGAGACTATCTTTACTTCATTGTGTGTTTCTGGCTCCTTTGTAAAAAAAAATTATCTGTCCAAATACATGTGGTTTTATAGCTAGGATCTCTATTCCGCTCCATTGATCAGTGTATCTGTTTCTCTGCCAATACCATGCTGTTTTAACTATCATAGCTCTGTAGTGTATTTGAAGTCAGGTAGTATACCTCCAGCTTCATTCTTTTTCTCAGGATTGCTTTGGCTATTTGGGGTCTTCTGTGGTTCCATATAATATGATAATTTTTCATTCTATTTCTATAAAAAAATAACATTAGGATTTTTATGTGGATTGCATTAAATCTGTATATTGCTTTGAATAATATAGCCATTTTTACTATGTTGATTCTTCCAATCCATATCTTTTTAAATTTTATTTTGTCTTTTTCAACCTCTTCTAATAATATTTTTGTAATTTTCTCAGTATATGGGTCTTTCATGTTCTTTGTTAAGTTTATTTCTAGTTGTTTTATTCTTTTGGTTACAATTGTAAAAGAAATTGCTTTTTTTCACTTTTTTTCTGAAGTTTTGTTGTTTGTATACAGGAAAGCAAATGAATTTTGCACATTGATTTTGTATTTTGCAACTTGACTGTATTTGTTCATTATTTCTAATACAAAAGTATTTTTAGGGTTAATTTTTACTAAGCACTACAAAAAGAAATGTCAGTGTCCATGTGTTTCCATTATTTTCCATGGCGCCACACATGGATGAATGAAATTAAGTGGGAACACCTTTTTTCACATTTTTGAATATGTGCGCGTGCGCGCACGCACACACACACACACACACACACACACACACACACACTAAGTTTCCAGATTATTATAATCTCTGAAAGAATAATAATCTGGCCACTCAGTATATATCCTATATAATGAAAGGCTAATATACAAATTGTCCCCTCAACAAGGAGTTCAACCAGTAGGCAGGTGGGCCAACTGCCCATGTCCCCTCCCCCTGGCCAGGCTGGCCAGATCCCACCCATGCACAAACTCATGCACCGGGCCTCATGAGCATAATTATCTGGCCATTCAGTGTATATATTATGATTTTTGGATTCACATGTCCCCTTGAAAGAAACAAATATAGCTTACCATAACTAAATAATTTTTCATTTGATGGAAAATGTTGTGTTTTGAGAGAACAAATTTCTTTTTGTTTTTGTTATTTTCTGAAGTCTGTGATAAATATAGCAAAAAGTCTTTGAATTTACTCAATAGTTCACAACTATTGTTTCTTCACCCACATGCATTTTCATAAGAAGCATTGTGTACATCAGTGTGACATTACAAAGTAATTTCACTGTATTAAATAATGAATTGCCCAATTCACTGCATAAATTAAAAGTTGGCATTCTATTTTATATGCTCACTGCTTGAACAAAAAAAAATTGCTGTAGAATAAAGAACATTTAAATGACATCAATGAATAGAATAGAATAGAATAGAATAGAATAGAATAGAATAGAATAGAATAGAATAGAAAGATATCCACTCTTTAAATAGCAGTTCATGTAAATGCTTCTTCCATTTGCTGTTCATTTCATCAAAATGACAAACTTCAACCACCAATTCTGAGAATTCAAATGAAAGCTAAGAAATAAGTATAATTTATGCCAAAACCGGCTTGGCTCAGTGGACAGAGTGTCTGCCTGTGGATTGGAAAGTCCCAGGTTTGATTCTGGTCAAGGGCATGTACATTGGTTGTGGATACATCCCTGGTAGGGGGTGTGCAAGAGACAGTTGGTTGATGTTTCTCTCTCATCGATGTTTCTAGCTCTCTATCCATATGCTTTCCTCTCTGTAAAAATCAATAAAATATATTAAGAAAAGAAGTATAAATTAACTGCATTTATTAAAATTTAAACTTCTTTATTATTAACTAAAGAAATATTAGATTCTATCTTTTCATATTATTACTTGAGGGTTTTTTTTCATAGTATAGTGATTTAAAAACAAACTTTTGTCAATCCAATAATTAAAGTATTATATTTATTCACAGTCTTTTCTGAATTATATATTATATATAATCTCAAAATAATAATTTCAAATTATTAAGGCAATAGTCATATGTTTCTTTGAGTTATGCAGAGTTCATGACATTGGGCCCAAACTGAAGAAACTATAATCCCACCACATTATTTGACTATTAAGTTAATAATAGTCATATAACTTGGATATCACAAAGGTTGTTTATTGGTTTACAGTTAAAACCCAGCTTCAGAGAGAGAATGAAATGTTTAATTATGACTACAGTATCAGATGTCAATGATATTAATATGAATATCAATATTGACCATGCAGAGTAAATTAGAGTTGACAAAAATATATGAGCTCCAAGGTTGGAAGATGTGATGGAGAGAAGATCAGATAGAGTTTTAATATCCTTTCCTACATTGTGGGGCATTAGGAAAACTGTCTAAAGTAAAAAATAATAAGAGGGAAATATTTATTAAGAATTAGAAAAGTAATTAATAGAAGAAATACAAATAATACAACTATCAAGAGATGAGGGTAGTGTTATTAATCTAAATTTCTATTTTTCACGGCATGCAGTCAACATAGTGTCAGAGAATAATTATGTGTACATAATACTTAGAATGTGGAGATAGCTACCAAAAGAAATAAAAACAGATTGGTTAAAAACAGTTTCCATTGGTGACTGAGAATGGAGATGTGAACTGATTTTCCATTACAACATATCTGTACTATATATAATTTTGCAGCATGCACTTACCACTTTTATGAAAATAGAAATAAAATATATTGAAAAATAAAATGGACATGATAATAATGGTAACTAGCATTTATTGGGCATTCACATAAGACAGACACTAAGATATATTTAATATTTAATTCTTTCAGTAATATTATGAGTTAGTTTCGATTATTATCTTTATTTATAGGTCATGAAAGTGAAGCTTAGAGAATATAGCTAAGAAGTGACATAGCCAGACTCAAGTCCGCAGAGCTTACGCTGTCAACAATTACATTATACTACTACCATGATATATATGCCAGTACCCATATTTATCCAGTGTGGTAGGTAGAAGTTTGGCCCCCTTTATATCTATCCCTTTGTATCACTCCCATAATCATGGTATATTTCATGCAAAAGAGATTTTGAAGATGTTATTCATATTACTAATAAGTTTATCTTAAAATTGGAAAATTATTTTGGATTACCCAGGTGAGCCCAATGCAATCACATAAGCCATTAAAAACAGAAGAGGGAAGTTAGATATATTTAAAGATTTAGAATGATTCAATGTTTCATTATTGAATTGAAGAGGATGATGCCATGTGGAAAAAGTGAAAAGAAAATTGTCAACAACCTATAAATTGGGAAGCTCTAGATGTGAACAGAAGCCCTGGGAAACATTTTGGTTTCAACTTTCTGAGTCCTGAGGAGAGAATCCAGCCATGCCTGCTCAGTAGTCTGATTTATAGAACAGATAGTTTAAATGAGAGTTGTTTTAAATTGCTAAATAGATGAATAATTTGTTATGGCACTGATAGAACACTATTTTAACTAGTTATCTTTATTATAGTTTGATAATTTGTTATGGCACTGATAGGACACTATTACAACTAGCTATCTTTCATTACAGTTTCAAAGTAAAACAATTATCTAATCCTATTTAATAAATCCTATTTTATAAAGAGGGAATATGCTAATTGACTGCCACACCCCTCAAGGATGGGGGCACCCACAGTCACAAGATGGCAGCACCCAATCCCCTCAGTCCCGCCACAGTAGCAGGCACACAACAAGAATCCATCAGTCCCTTCAGTCCCCAGCCACCCAGTGCCAGCTTGACGCACAGATAAGCCTTGGATGGCGGATACCCAGCTGATGCCAGAGGCACAGGCAAGCCTCATATGCCGGTTGCCTAGCCTCTCAGGGCCAGCAGAGGCTTATGCTTCTAGCAGTGGCTACAGCAGAGGTGTGATGGGGCCTTACCTTCTCCTGATCACTAGCTTGCCTCCCAACCCTGAGGACTCCCAGACTATGAGAGGGTGCAGGCTGGGCTGAGGGATGCCTCCCTCCAGTGCATGGATTTTCATGTACAGGGCCTCTAGTTAGATATAAACATTTATTTCAGTCCTTTCACTCTTCAACTCTTTACTTTTGTGTTCATAATCCTTTTAGACAGCAAGCCAAACTGTTATTAATTTACATAAATGTTTATTTTATATTGTCTAAATTTTTTGTCTACTGAGCCACACCAATTCTCAATCCCTTAAAAGTCATATGAAATAAAACGTTCCCAATACTTCAGTATTTATTTTATGCTTACTATTATATATTGGACATGTTTTTATTTGATGAAAGATTAATGGTTTTACCTGGGAAAACTACTTTTCCTGGATAGCAATAATATCTATCATCAAAGAGAACTAATAGAAAAGAATGGAAATTACTTGAACTGAGTTGTGAATTCAGTGTATATCAGCAGTTTTTCTCTACCAATCACTGAATAATGGAGAGTCCTTCAGGGAATTGCAGAAGAATTTTGATAATGGAACAAATAAAAACTTAAACCAGTAAAAGACTTTCTTCAGACTTGATGCCATAGTAGGTCTATAATGTATCAATGATTAAGATTGTTGTCATTAGAGAAATCAAGTTAGGAAGTACCATGAGATAGTTGTGATGCCAAAATTTCTGGCTTGGTCTGAGTTCGTTGTCTCACAAAATTGAAGAATGAGCTCATGGATAAAGACGGTTTGCAGAAGCAAAGTTTATTGAGAGATAGAAAAACTCCCCTTAACAGAAAAGGGACCCAAAGTGGGTTGCTAGTTAAGATTCTTTGTCTGAGGTAAATATATGTTTTGCTGACTTCTGATTAATTCTTCCAATGAATTCTGCCTTAGCAACATCCATACATTTTAAAACTCAAGTTCCTACTAGTGAGACAGAACTGATTAAGGACTGCCACTTCAGGTCCAAGGTTACAGCCCAGCTAGGTTCAGTTCTAGAATACTTTATTTTTCTCTGCGTTGTTTTGTTGTTGTTTCTTTCTCAGGACAGATCACAATAAGCAAGCTCCATTCTGCTTGTATCTGCAACGCTCCACTCAAACCCCGCTCCACCCATTGTCCCATCCCTTACTGCCTGGCTCTCTTCTATTTCCTCAGTAGAAATAAGAGAGTAGACTAATTCCATTCCAGAAGTTAGATTACCATGGTTTAATAACAGAACAAGGTTGGTAGAAACTTTCAGTCTAATCTGTAGTTATATTAAGTTTCAAATAGAAAATATTCTGTAAAATAAATCCATTTGTGTATGATATTCTGTAATTTATTTTTCTTTTGAAAAGATTCTATTGTCTTAAATGGCAGATTGAAATACTGATTTTTATTTTTAATGTTGTAAATTTTAGTTTTAAAAGTTACATAATGTTTGTCAGAGGCATCTAATCATTCCCTGATCCAAGGAGGCCCTCCAGTTTTCTCACATCCTTGGTGTCCCCAGTAGAAATGGGTATTATCCCACCTATGTCATTGTTATAGGTGATGCCTACTCTCATTGTCATTACTTACTGATGTTGGTCACTGAATAATCCACTATGAAAAGGCCAGCAAGTGCTGAAAGAACACTTCTAAAATAGAGAGAGACTCTAACACACATATCTCGGCTACTCCTTAATAATCCCAACATTTTTACGACATTGTGTGTAGACATATCATTTTTGCTTCTATTCCATCCTCCTACTTTCTGAGTAATCCAACATGATCTCTAGGGGGTAGGCCAGAGGAACAATACCTCATTATCTGTGCTGTCCTACAAATAACCCTCCTGCATCACAGTCAACATCTACCTGCCACTGTTGTTTATCATCTTCACTTCCTCCTAGACATGTGCAATGAGCCTGTTACATACAGGACATATATTTCACTTTGTAGCTTTTGCTACACATGCTGAAAATTATTAAAATTATTATTTTTTTATTTTATTTTTTTTACAGAGAGAGAGATAGAAAGTTAGAAACATCGATGAGCTGCCTCCTGCACCACCCCTACTGGGGATGTGCCCTCAACCAATGTACATGCCCTGGACCGGAATCGAACCCGGGACCTTTCAGTCTGCTGGCCGATGCTCTATCCACTGAGCCAAACTGATTTAGACTGAAAATTATTAAAATTATTGATAGCATCTATGACCTAAAATTATTTCAAATACTATGCTGCTTTTGTCTGAAATCAACATGGACAATATACATAGGGATGAGACCTCGATATCAATTTGTTATTTTTTAAACCAAAATGATTATTACCATATTCACAGTGAACTTCAAGAATCAAGCTGTAAGTAAGGCAGTCTTTTGTAAATTGAAGGGCTTCTTAAAATTCAAATCCCGATTCAGCAGGTCCTAGATGAGAACTGATATTCTGCATTTCTAACAATCTCCCTTATGATGTTAATGCTGCTGGTCTATTGACCACACTGTAAGTGGTAAAAGCCTGAAGCATTATGTCTTCCTTTCTAATTGGCAGAACCAGGATTTCTGCTGTCCTCCATCCCCGCTTTTTTAAAATATATTTTTATTGATTTCAGAGAGGAAAATAAGAGAGAGACAGACAAATCAATGATGAGAATCATTTGATCAGCTGTCTCCTGGATGCCCCCTGCTGGGGATCAAGCCCACAACCTGGGCATGTGCCCTTGACCGGAATGGAACCTAGGACCCTTCAATGACCAGGCCAATGTTCTATCCACTGAGCCAAACCAGCCAGGACCATCTCCCCTTCTTTATTTTCTTGTGGTTGTGTCCATTTCCAACAGAATTATAGTATTATCATCCTTCCTTTCAATCTGTTCATGTAGAGCATCCCAAGAATGAAAAGAGTAATTGATTTTATTGGTGAGATTGGAAATAGGATTCACACACACTTGCCAACATTAAGATCCATTTGTCTTTGTCATTTGGAGTAGTCTATCCTTGGGAACTGAGATTCTTATGCATGTGATAAGAAGCTTTGGTTTCTAGCAACAGTGAAGATACATTTAATTCTGGCAGGAAGCCTGATTCTGGCCTCAACTGCATTCTCACAAACTGTTTACCAGCATTTGTTTACTTAATAATTTGATGTTCCAACTAACCCTTATTTTTATATTTCTCAATTACGTGCCTGTTTTGAATATGTAAAACATACAAAAATCCAGTCACATTTTGTTTTGTATATGAACATGAAAAAAGAAAAATATAAATGAATAGCAAGGAATAACAAAGTGTGGTGAGTGTAGTACACTTATATGTGTGTACACATTTGTATTTTCCTAGTAATATATTAAAAGTTGAAGTAATTATCCAGCTCCATCTGTTTGATTTTTATTTATTTCCTTTTGTTAATGTTTTTTTTTCAAAAAAATTGATGCTCCCTTTTGTTTTCTTTTGTTTTGTTTTGTTTTTAGTTAGTATGTGCTTAGAATATAATAGTGTTTGTAGAGAAAAATTTATGTATTTGAGTACTACATAGTTCAGTTGCTTTTGTCAAGAAATTGCTTCACAACTTTTCTCCTGTCCTTGATTAAGTCACAAATAAGGGCCAGGAGTCAAAATCAAATCATGCTCACTGAATATTCTTCACCATTTTAGAAAAGCAAAACATGCAAGGCATAGTTTATGCCCTGGCGTCATTTTATTTTGTCCTATAAAACACAATATTTAGTTAAATTACCTATATTCTAAATTTTTCTCCTCCTACAGATAATTTCTGAGATCTATTAGGCCTTTATTGTATGTGTGCTTTAAAAATAAAACAAATACAAAAATATAAACTAGGAACAGTTACTTAAGTGAGACTTTTCTTCAGGAAAAATACTGTGATTGACTTTCATGAAGGGGGGATAGAATGGAATATATATATATATATATATATATATATATATATATATATATATATATATATATTCCATTCTTAATATAAAGGGTTACCACTTAAATGAACATCCTGAAATTCAGAAATCCATTAAAGTCATTTTCTGTCAACTAGACCAAGTTCCTCATGTGCTCCATAAATAGTTCTCTGAATGTTTGCATCGGATTCATGTCGAGAATCTTTATTCCTGACTTTATGGAAAAGGATTGCTTTACAGGATGATTCTTAAGGGCAAGGCCATTGCTGCAGAAGAAGGATTCTCCTGGGAAGCTCATTGAGGTGCTACCACTGCAGGAGTTGGACGGCATGGTAGATTGTGCATAAAACTAAAATACTATCAGGTGCTGAGTAAGAAATTGGTTAGAAAGTTCTCATCTCATTTAAGCCTGCAATGTATTTCACTGAATTAGAGCAAAATATGTCATTTTCTTCAACAACTCCATCCCCTAAATTCAAAGCATAGATATAAGCTTTGTTCTTACTCCTATAGTTTCCACACAGAAACTTGCTTTTTCTTGAAATGTAGCACACGCTTTGAATGCAACTGTATTTAAAACTTAGTGAATATTTTCTAGCCTATTTTTCTTAAAATTAACTCCCCCCCCCCCCCGGAATAATCACTAAAGGTGCTTTTGTAAAGGTGCATTAAGCCTCCCCCACCCCCACCCCGCCCTGCTAACCACTGCTAATTGCCTAACATCATAGTTATCGAAAAGTCTGCCTGTCACCGAAACCAGTTTGGCTCAGTGGATAGAGCGTCGGTTTGCGGACTGGGGGATCCCAGGTTCGATTCTGGTCAAGGGCATGTACCTTGGTTGCGGGCACATCCCCAGTGGGGGAGGGTGCTAGAGGTAGCTGATTGATGATTCTCTCTCATCGATGTTTCTAACTCTCTATCCCTCTCTCTCTTCCTCTCTGTAAAAAATCAATAAAATATACATTTAAAAAAAGAAAAGAAAAGTCTGTCTGTGCTTTTGTAAAAATATATATTTTATTGATTTTTTACAGAGAGGAAGGAGAGGGATAGAGAGTTTAGAAACATTGATTAGAGTCATCGATCAGCTGCCTATTGCACGCCCCCTACTGGGGGTGTGCCCGCAACCAAGGTACATACCCTTTACCGGAATCGAACCCAGGACCGGGACCCTTCAGTCCACAGGCTGACTCTCTATCCACTGAGCCAAACCGGTTTTGGTTGCCTGTGCTTTAAGGGGACTTATAATGAAAACATATTTTACAACTAGCTAAGAACTAAGAGTTTTATATACTTGCATTTACTGTACATGTTAGGATAAATAATATTTGTTTAAAATGTTGTTCTTTTTTTTCTTTATTGATTAAAGTATTATATATATGTCCTTGTCCCCCAATTGCCCCCCTTTTCCCCATTCATTCCCTCACCCTCCCCCCTGGTGTCTGTGTCTATTGGTTAGGATTACATGCATGCATACAAATCCTTTGGTTGATCTCTCATACTTACCCCCACCCTCCCCTACCTTCCCTCTGAGGTTTGAAGGTCTTATTGGTGCTTCTGTCTCTGGATATGTTTTTGTTCATCAGTTTATGTTGTTCATTATATTCCACAAATGAGTGAGATCATGTGATATTTATCTTTCTCTGACTGGCTTATTTCACTTAGCATAATGCTCTTTCTTATAGTACAAGAAAGAGTGGCTTGTGCAGTAAGGGATAATGAAGAAAATCTTTCTCCATGATACTGAGAAATGCTACTTAAGTTCCATAAGAGGAAACAATAAGAGTCCATCTTTCTTGTGTAATTTTTCTCATTTAGACTGACAGCTACTTTTAAAACAGGTAACCCTTCACTCTTTAATTTCATCTCTCATTTAGCCTTAGAATCAAATGAGACTGAAATAATTTCCCCATTAACCACTAAATATTCTGATGCTGTATGTTAAAAATCAACAATTCCTTTCTCTATTTTTTTAGATCAGAGATTTAACTCTTTCCCTTTAATAGACAAATAGAAAGAATACTATTCCTATTTGTCTATTAAAGGGATAGAGTTAATACACACACACACACACACACACACACACACACACACACACACACACACACTGAGTGGCCAGATTATTAAGATCTCTGAACGCATAATAATCTGGCCACTCAGTGTATATCCTATATAATAAAAGGCTAATGTGCAAATTGTCCCCTCAACCAAGAGTTTGACCAGCAGGAAGGCTGGCCAACAGCCCATATCCCCTCCCACTGGCCAGGCTGACCAGAACCCACCTATGCATGAATTCGTGCATCAGGTCTCAAAAAAAAGAAAAGAAAAAATAAGAGGAAAAATATATATATATATATACTAAAGGCCTGGTGCACGAAATTCATGCAAGGGGATGTGTTATTCCTCAGCCCAGCCTGCAACCTCTCCAATCCCAGTGAGGGATGTACAAATGATGGTGGACTTGGGCCTTAACGGGTAGTCGGACATCCTTCTCACAATCCAGGACTGCTGGCTCCCAACTGTTCGCGTGCATGCCTTACTGATTGCCCTTAACCACTTCTGCCTGCCAGCCTGATCACCCCCTAACCACTCCCCTGCCAGCCTGATTGATGCCTAACAGCTCTCCAGCTAGCCCAATTGCCCCTAACTGTCCTCCCCTGGCAATCTGGTCCCCCCTACTGCCCTCCTACGCAGTCCTGAGTTTCCCCCCATCTGTCCTCCCTTGAAGGCCTGAGCACCCCACAACTGCCCTGTTCTGCTGACCTGGTCATCTCAAATTTCCCTCCTCTGCAGGCCTGGTACCCCCCCAAGCTGCCGTCCCCTGCTGGCCCAGTCACCCCCAACTGCCTTTCCTTGCTGGCTTAGTCTCCCCTTACTGCTTACAACTCCCCTCCCCTGCCAGCTATCTTATGGAGGCCATTGTGTATCCACATGGGGTCATGCATTTTTGACCACATGGGGGTGGCCATTGTGTGTCTTAAAGTGATGGTCAGTTTGCATATTATGTATATCCTATCTAATTAAAGAGTAATATGCAAATTGACCATCACTCCACTATACCCACAAGCCATGTCCAACAGCCATGCCCACCAACCAATCAGAGCAAGTATACAAATTAATCCCAACCAAGATGGTTGAGGCCACAGAGAGTAGGAGGGAGGCTTGGATTTCCCTGGCAACGGAGGAAGCCAAGCTTTTCACATACCCTGGCAGGCCAAGGCCTCCACTCAAGGATAAAAAGTTTCAATTATGGAAGATAAATAAAATCCAACAGAAATGGCGGCAGCCACAGAGCAGGAAAAGCAGGAGGCTAGGGTTGCCCCAGGCAATGGGGGAAGAAGCCAAGCTTCTGTAGCCCTGGTTGGCTCAGGCCTTCACTCCAGGCTACAAAGTTTCAATTATAGAGGATACATAAATTCCAACAGAAATGGATGCTGCCATGGAGCAAGCAGGAGGCTTGGCTCAGCTCTAGGGTACACAGTTTCAATTGTAGAAGATAAATAAATTTCAGATACCAGGGCCTCTGCTTTGGTCACTGGGGCATGTGGCTATCCTGAAAACCATCAGAGACCTCTTGCCCAGGTCTCCCAGTGACCCAAGGGAACACCCTTCAGGGAAAATCAGCGGGCTCCCACCTGTGCACCAGGCTTCTATCCTATCTAAAAAAAAAAAAAAAAAAAAAAAAAAAAAAATGGAAATTAACTATCATTCCACTATACCCACATTCCATGCTCATCGGGCACACCCACCAGCCAATCAGGAGTTAATATGCAAATAAACCAAAGCAAGATGGCTAAGGCCATGGAGAGCAGGAGGGAAACTTGGGTTTCTTTGGCAATGGAGGAGGCCAAGTTTTCCACACACCCCGGAGGGCCTAAGCCTCTGCTTAAGGCCACAAAATTTCAATTATAGAAGTCCCAACAGAAATTAGAAGGCTAAGAAGTGTGCATTTTAATGAATAAATTCAGGCAATCTCCTACTCATTCATTTTGGGTGGCTCAGAGTGATTGTGGGCAGTCATTATCTCTGGTAATAGTCAAGACAGATTCTTCAATGTATGGTATTGGGAAAATTGGACAGATAGATGCAAAATGAAGGAGGGAGGAAGGAAGGAAGGAAGGAAGGAAGGAAGGAAGGAAGGAAGGAGGGAAGGAAGGGAGGAACAAGGGAGAAAGGAAGGGAGGAAGGAAGGAAAGGAGGGAGGAAAGGAGAGAGGGAGGGAGTGAGAGAGGGAGGGAGGAGACTACCAAGTTACACCATACATAAAAATAAACTCTAAGTGAAAGAAAGACTTAAATGTAAGTCATAAAACCATCAAAATCCTAGTAGAAACCATAGGCAGCAAAATTTCAGACATCTCTCACAGCAGTATATTAACTGATATATCTCCTAAGACCGTGGTCGGCAAAAAGCTGCTCACAAGCCACATGGGGTTCTTTGGCCCTTTGAATGTGGCTCTTCCACAAAATACCATGGCCTGGGTGAACCTATTTTGAAGAATTGGCATAAGAAGAAGTTTAAGTTTAAAAAATTTGGCTCTAAAAAGAAATTTAAATCGTTACACTGTTGATATTTGGCTCTGTTGACTAATAAGTTTGCTGACCACTGTCCTAGGGCAAAGGGAACTAAGGAAAAAATAAAAAAAAATGTGACTACATCAATATCAAAAGCTTCTTCAGAGCAAGAAACAAAATGAAAACGGAGCCCACTGTATTGGAGAATATATTTGGCAAAGATACATCAGATAAAGGGTTAATATAAAAAAATGTATAAGGAACTCATACAACTTAACAAAAAACAAACAATCCAATTTAAAAATGGGCAAAGTATATAAATAGACACTTCTCCAAAGTGGACATACAGATGGCAAGAGAAATTGCTCCAAGTCAGTAATCATCAGACAGATGTCAATTAAAGAACAATGAGCAATCACCTCACACCTGTCAGAATAGCTACCATCAATAAATCAACAAATGACATGTGCTTGCAAGGATATGGAGAAAGGGAACCCTAGTACACTGCTGATGGGAATGCAGACTGATGCAGCCACTATGGAAAACTATGGAATTTGCTCCAGAAACTAAAAATGGAACTCCCATTTGACCTACTAATCCCCACATTTAGGAATATGTCCCAAGAAATCAGAAACACCAATAAGAAAGGATATATGCACTCTTATGTTCATAGCAGCACAATTTACAATATCTAAGATCTATAAACAACCCAAATGTCCATCAGTAGATGATTGGATTATAAAAACTGTGGTACATTTATATCATGGAATACTATGAAGCAGTAAAAAAGAAGGATCTCTTACACTTTGAAGCAGCATGGAGGGACCTGGAGAGTATTATGCTGAATAAAATAAATCAGCCAGAGAAAAACAAGTATCATATGATGTCACCCAGATGTGGAACCTAATGAACAAAATAAATTGATGAACAAAATAGATGTGGAGACATAGAAGCATCTAGAACAGACTGAATAATCTCACAGGGAAGTGCCAGAAACCAATCACTGTTTCACTAATAGAGAGATGTGGACAGGAAGCCGGGAAGGCTGGAAAACAACCTTAATTGTTCTAACCACTTAATTGTAAATGTTTCACTGTTTCCCATAAACTCAATAAAAGGGATAGCAAGGCCAGAGCAGTGTGTAGTCCTCCCACTAGAAGTGGGCTCCCGCCTGGCCCCCAATATTGCCAAATTAATACTATTCTAGTCTTTTTTCATTTGTGTGGAGCCTTCTCCAGCATCAGAACCCTGAACCGGAACCCTGAACCAAGGGGGACGTGAAAGGTGGTGGGTGATAGTAGGCCATAGGGAAGAGATCAACAAAGGACCTTTAATGCATACTTTTATAAACCACGGACACAGAGAATAGGGTGGTAAAAGCCTAAAGTGGAGGGTGGAGTGGGCCTATGGGGGAGTGGTGAAGGAGACATATTTAATATTTTCAACAATAAAGATTTTTTTAAGTCCAAAAAATAAAAAAGAAGAGTTCCACTATAACTGGCATGGCTCAGTGGATAGAGCATCAGCCTGTGGACTGAAGAGTTCCAGCTTCAATTCTGGTTAAGGGCACATCCCCGGTTTCAGGCTTGATCTCAAGTAGTGGGTGAACAGGAGGCAGCCAATCGATAATTCTCATAATTGATGTTTCAATCTCTCTCTCCATCCCCCTTCCTCTCTTAAATCAATACAAATATTTTTTTTAAAGAGAAGAGTTCCAGACAGCTGTAAAACTTTCAGCCTGGAAATTGGTGTTACAAAATTGCCACATACTGAGAAGTGGACAAGAGTAAGATTGCCATTTTTGAGGAAATAACTCAAGAATGCATTTGAGATTGTGTCAATTTTAAGATGCATATTTTATATCTCAAGTGGAATTATTAAAACAAATAGTTAAATGTAAGTCTTTCAGAGGATATATAGGGCTAAAGATAAAAATGTATGTGTCATTACCATATAGATGGTATTTAAAGTCATATCTGGATAAAAAACATAAGAAGTGAACATAGACAAAGAAGAAAGATGGCCCAATGTCTCAACCCTAAAGCATTTCAATATTTATGGGTCAGAAATATGAGGAAGGATGACCATTCAGTGAGTCAGGAAGCTAAGTAAAATTGTTCATGAGACCAAAGGAGACAAGCATTTCAAGAAGAGAGGGCCCAACCTGGTTAAATGCTGCTGAAATCATGCATAAGATGAAGATTTAAAAAATGACTCTTGAAGGAGGCAACATAGAAGTCATTAATGACTGTGACATCAGTAGTTTCAGGACAAAGGTAAGCATAAAAATATTACTGTATTAGAATGAGGGCAAGTGAGACTATCCAAGAAAAATAAAGACATCACATTTTGATAATTCTTTCTAAGAGTTTTGCTGTGAGGGAAGCAGAAAGATGTGGTGGCTGCTGTCTAGAAGAAGAGATGAGGTCAAGGTAATATTTTTTAATAATAAAAGAAATTACATCTTTTTGCACATTGATGGAAATGATTTAATAGAGATAAAAATAAATGAATCTGCAGAAAGAAGAGACAAATGCAGGTGTCATGTTCTGTGTAAATAATGGGGTTGCAATCTAGAGAGTAAGAGTGGTAGTTGATGTAGGGAAGGAGCATCAAGGATTCATCTATACAACAGCAAAAAAAACCCAAACAAACAGTAGTATACAGAAATGTAGGAAGGATGGTGGAGGAATGTAAAATTATATTATTTTCTAGTTGCTTCAATTTTCCTAGAGAAATGGCAATATAGACCATCAGTGGACAATAAAAAAAAAGAAAGAAGAGATGGCCGAAACTGGTTTGGCTCAGTGGTAGAGCGTCGGTCTGTGGACTGAAAGGTCCAGGTTCGATTCCGGTCAGGGGCATGTACATTGATTGTGGGCACATACCGGTAGGGGGTGTGCAAGAGGCAGCTGGTTGATGTTTCTCTCTCATCGACATTTCTAGCTCTCTATCTCCCTTCCTCTCTGTAAAAAATCAATAAAATATATATTTTTTTAAAAAAGAAAGAAGAGATGTAAAATAGTCATCAGGTAAAAGAGCAGATTAACGGATTTAACTAGCAAAATAAAAATTACTGGGCATCTTTAATTTTCCACTTAGGGTGAATGGTTGCTAATATTAAAAAACAAGGCTAGACATCATAGTTGTGTATTTTTCTCCAAAAGATCTTGAGTGCTCTCTGGCAGGTTGGCATAGAGTTGGTGGATCTAAATTTATCCAGGGTTGAAGTTCTGACAGGTGAGCACAGTGAAAGATAAAGGGCATAGGTGTTTTCAAATAGGTGTGTGATACTGTGTGATACTGGGTGCTATAATAGGTAAGAACTGAAAAATCATTTGATTAATACCATAAAGTTTATTTTTTATTTATGCAATATTCACAGCTGGTTTCTTTAAATGGCTTAAACCATCTTCCATGAGATTTTAAGTTGATAAGATCAGAGACCTTTTCTGAATTAACACTGCTCTAATCCCAGATCCTCTAATAGTGCCTGGATATGGCAGGGTCTCAATAAACATATAAAACCCAAACTAACTAAAGATAGTCTTTATCTTAAGGAAACCGAAGAACAGTCTAAATTTACCAAAGAAAGTTAAATTACAGCATCAACTTTGAATTTACAACAGGATTTACCCACATTGATTTTTATCATGAACTTTTCATTGGGCACCTCAGAATTTAGATATGCAGTTTTTGTGTATGTGTTCCAAAAACATATTGAACTAGGTCATATATATTGGAAAACATTTCAAAACTGGTTCCTGTAGTTGAATCACAAGGTTCATTTTAAGAGTATTAAGGAGGAAGAGACAAGAATCAAAAATGGAAAATCAGAGTCTTATATATCTGGCACACAATGAAACATGAAAAAAAATAATTGTAATTTTAAGTTATCAAATATAACATTAGAAAAAATCATCTGTGTAAATAAGACATTTTCTTTGCTTTTAAATTAATGTAAAAAAATCTCTCTCTCTCTATCCTATCTAATAAAAGAGTAATATGCAAATTAACCACCACTCTGCTACACCCACACGGCATGTCCACAAGCCAATCAGGAGAAAATATGCAAATAAACCCAACCAAGATGGCTAAGGCCACAGAGAGCAGGAGAGAGGCTTGGGTTTCCCCAGCAATGGAGGAAGCCAAGCTTTCCACCTGCTCTTGCCACCCTAGGCCTCCACTCAAGGCTACAAAGTTTCAATGATAGAATATACATAAAACCAAACAGAAATGGCGGCAGCCACAGAGCTGGAAAGAGCAGGAGGCTAGGGTTGCCCCTGGCAATGGAGGAAGCCAAGCTTTCCACACACCCTGGAGGGCCCATGCATCCACTTAAGGCAACAAAGTTTCAATTATAGAAAATACCTAAGTCCCAACAGGAATGGCTGCTGCTACAGAATAAGCAGCATGTGTGGCTCCACTCCAGGCTACAAAGTTTCAATTGTAGAAAAGAAATAAACCCCAGATACCAGGGCCTCTGCTTGGATTGCCAGGGGATGTGGCCAGCCTGCAAACCACCACAGGCCCCTCGCCCAGGCCGCCCTGTGCCCCAAGGAATCACCACCCTGATCTGGGACACCCTTCAGGACAAACCAGCCGGCCCCCACCCATGCACCAGGCCTCTATCCTATCTAACAAAAGAGTTATATGCATATTGACTATCACTTCAACACACAAAATGACTGCCTGCATGTGGTCAAAGATTCTGTCCCCATCTGGACACAAGATGGCCAGCAGGGAAGGGACATTGAGAGGGACCAGGCCTGCAAGGGAGGGCAGTTGGGGGTGACCAAGCTGCCAGAGGAGGGAAGTTGGGGGCAACCAGGTCTGCAGGGGTAGGCAATTAAGGGCAAACAGGCTGACAGGGGAACAGTTAGACATCAATCAGACTTGCATGGGAGTGGTTAGGGGGTGATAAGGCTGGCAGACAGAAGCGGTTAGGGGCAATCAGGAATGTAGGCAGGTGAGCAGTTGGGAGCGAGCAGTCCTGTATTGAGAGAGGGATGCTCGAGTGCCCCTTTAGGCCCAATCCTACCGGAATCTGGCTGAAATGGGCAGTTGGACATCCCTTGAGGGATCCAATTGTAAAGGGTGCAGGCTGGGCTGAGAAAAACCCCCACTCATGCTCAAATTTCATGCATCAGGCCTGTAGTATATATATATAAAAGCCTAAGCAACCATTAGACAGTTCAACAAGTAGTTATGATGTGCACTGACCACCAGGGGACAGATGTTCCAACCAGTAGGTTATCTTGATGCTGGGGTCCTGCCAATTGTGACTGGACAAGAAGGGCAGGACACCCCTGGAATCATCCTGCAGTCCCTCCCTGGCCCTGATCATGCACTGATGTGGTCCTTCTGCCTGGCCTGCACCTCTCCCAATCTGGGACCCCTTGGGAGATGTTGGAGATCTGAAGGCCAGGCTGAGGCACAAATCCATGCACTAAACCTCTAGTTATACATAAAACCATTGTGAATTGTAGAGGGCCCCCTGGGAAGGCACATGGGTATTTCCTTAATTATTGTCAGCTGAACTCAGGGTGACAGACAGAGCCACACCCTGGGAACATGCTTCCCCCAAAAGGCTGGATGTGTTGTCAGTACTGACGTTTTACCTTTGCCTAGGTGTTGGGGAGCAAGCTTTAATATGTAAAATCCAGTCAAGCACCAAGACTGCTTGGGCCTACTCAAATAATCTCCTTTGATCCAAACTTTTGGTGAAACCTCCTGGTATTTGGAGGTATAAATAAACACACCGCGGTGGCTCTGGGTCCCTGTCCCTCCATCAGAGGAGGCAGCGTCTCACCTGGCTCCCAGCTTTATTTTTCTATTTCTGTATCTTGCTTGCTTGCTTTCTTTTATTTCTCAATTCCCAGCTTCTCTATTCAGAAACTGGACCCATTCCTTTTCTGTGCTGGACATGGAAAAGAGAGAAACACCCACAGTGAATTAAAGCCAGCAAAAGATGAGAGTGATTAGGGGAGAGTGAATATAGTGGTATTGGAAAGAAAATACACAGTTTTATTTTGCACTTGAACCAGTCTTTTATCTGCCTTTGGAAAAATTACATGACTAGAGTTATTTTTAATACAATTACTTATCATGTAGAATGACAAAGCTTTTTGTTCTCTTTTGTCAGGAGAATAGTGAAGATATTCAAAGGATCTAATTAAATCTACATTTCAGTTTCTAATATCTATATTATCTTACACAGATTAGTATTAGATTTATTTCACTAAAGTGCACATATAACATAGATTTCATTGATTGCAAGCAACAGCATCTGAAATATCAAAAGTAAAAAAAAGGGCTGTGTGTAAATATTTTATAGCATATAAAGATAGTTCAAAGCCTTTTCAAGAAAAATCAGGCTTTTAAAAGAACAAAAACCAGTACAGCTTTGAAGATATTTGTAGCAGTAACTTCTTTTTTCTTTTCCTTTTTATAAAATTGTATGAGTTTAAACTGTTAGGATACTTATATTTTACAGAGTAAATGCAGTCACATATAACTCTGCTTTAACAACTATCCTTAATTACTGAAACATTTGTTTACATAACTTTGACAAATTATGTACAGCTTATTGCTCACTTCATAAGCATCTTTATCACTTAATTATCATGTAAAGATATTTGATCTGCAGTATTCTTGCCATGAACACTAGCTAATGGGACTGAGTGACAGCTCAGAAAGGTACCAGTAAAAGACCTAAAACAGAATGCCATAGAATGATGCTAATTCAAGGCGATAAAACGAAACAGTGTTTGCAATGCCTTTCAGGGAATGTGTCAGGGATTTTAGCTGCTGGTTATTTGAATAATTTCAGAGTCTACATTGCTAAAAAGTGTATCTGTCTAAAATACGCATAACTAGTTGCTTTCCCATCTAATCACTCTAACAATTTTGAAATGGTACAAAAATCATTACCAGGGATACTTTTTCTCAGGCAGAAGAACAAGTAGCCACATTATACTGCATTCTGTTTTCATAATCAAGCAATTCTTTCTCCATGTTACCCAATGCAATCACAAACCTCATTGGCCTATACTCTGATTATAGTGTTCCACTGTCTCTCAGCACATACTCGAGGCTTTGGGCAAAAAGTTGCATGTTCTGTCACGGGGATGGTGTATTGAACTGAGTCATTAACTGTATTCTCAGTTACAGCATTCTCAACCTCAAATTTCTTCATTTAAATTGCAAATGTTTATATAAACTCCTATGTTGTTCTCTTTTCATGGTTGCTTTTAAAGAAAAGATTTATGTGGGTGGTTAATTTAATATTTTCCTTAAGGCATTCTGTTGATTTCTACTTAAAGGTAGAATTTGATTAATGTACACAGAATCCTACTTAAGAACAACAGCATTTTGGAAACCTTATCTGATAGCACTAACTCCTGAGCAACAGACACAAGAATCATTCACTGCCTATTCAGTGTACATCTGACAGATTTTATCTGCATGATCAATGTGTAATGAAGATTTGCTTTGAACCAATAAGTATCTAAAAAGATATCTCGATGATCCCTTGAATGGCTTTTGATTGGACAAGTTGAATATTAGAATCACCTAATTGCTGTTAAGAAGTGATTTCATTGCTCCAGAAGTTTCTTTTTTTAAATTATAACCAGATAATTTATTTAAGTTATGTGTTAAAACTTAGATATTTAAAGCAGTACATCAATATTGTGTGAAAACTAGATATTGATTTGAAAAGAGGGGAGTATAAGAGAATTTGAAAAGGGTTTTGTTTTGCCTACAAATGTATTCTGCTGTGGAACAATCCTGAAACAACTCCTAAAAATAAACCAGGATACTGTTCTCCTTCTCCATATCTAAACAATTCAGTTCCTAACCCTAGTGAGGTTGGCAAATTATAGACTCTTACTGCACTGCCTCTCAGTCTTAACCACAATATTAAATATATTAATAAACAACTTCTAGGAATAGAAACTGGAATAACAATATTTCCTGACGTTACCTGGCACATTTCAAAATATGTTCACCTCTCCAACTACATGAATTTCTCTTGGTAAACTGTAGAATGCCAACAAAGAAATTGATCTATGTGGACCTAAAGGACAGTGACATTGTCCTTTCCTTCAAGCTGGGTCTTTTAAAACATGGATAACAAAACTGATTTTCAATACAGCCTATCATGTAGTTTGTTACTTGTTCCTCTTAATCCCCTACTTTCTTAAAAAAGGATTTGTATTTCAAAAGTAATTTTCAATTGGCATAAGGGTGTAATTACTACCTTTGAACTGTTTTTATGGAAGCAAATACTAACTTTGAAATGGAATTTTATATAAAAATATCTTAATTAGTTCTTATCAATTTTGGTGGCTATCAAAACATTGTTACAAATAGGTGTATTATACATCTTCCAAATCTTTTCTGTTATAGTGCTTTTCAGTGTTCTATTTTTTTCCCTCCAAATCAATATGATAAAATATGTACTAATGATGTTTGGACTGTCAACATCAGCAGTTTGTTGATCACACAATAAATGTACTGTGGCTTTACTGACAAACTGATGCCATTTATTTTCATTCATTGCTTCATCTAACAACCTTGTGAGGAAAATTACATTGCTCATTACAGCACCATTACCACTGATTAGTGTTTCATGGTGAAAATGAGTGATGTCCTCAATATTATGCAATTTAATATTCTGAAGAAACTACTAGAAAACATTTTGAGAGAGACTTTGATATTTGTGAGTGTAGATTTCTAGAAATATCTAAAGTAATCAATTTAAAAAGGCTCTTTAAAGTTTTACATTTTAAAAATCTAAATTAAAAGTGTGTCTGAGATCTGAAAAAAAGGTTTTTGTAATCCCTGCCCTCTCTCTAAATCAGTGGTTCTCAATCTTCCTAATTCAACGACCCTTTAATACAGTTCCTCATGTTGTGGTGACCCCCAGCCATAAAATTATTTTCATTGTTACTTCATAACCATAATTTTGTTACTGTTAATGAATCATAATGTAAATATCTGTTGGATAAGAAATCCCTTCATCTGCTTCCACCACAGTGTCCATGGACTTGTATGTGACTGCCTCACTTTGAATGTTAGCTGAATTATATTAAGTTCGTAGACATCTTTGTTTTTGGCTGCAAGAATAGCTCTTCACTCAGCCAATAAAGATTCTTATAATTGGTTTGAATATTGGGAAATGCTTTTTCAATCAATTCTTTTGACGTCACTAAATTGCAGAAGTTATGAGGCAATGAAATTCGTCCTGAGGCCAGATCAACTGGCACCTTTCCTTTCCCAATTTCCAGCAATTAATGTGAGGATATCTCAGCTGATCGATCGTTTTGCAGCTGGACACACATAAATGTAGTTAATTTTAACGTCTTTATGTGTCGCCACAAAGAAGAGTATTTCAGGCAAGCATTTATTTCATCTGCTGGTGTCGATGGAGGAATTACAGGTAATGTGTGCCTGAAACCTCCTGCAAGCAATATTAATGTGTTCCCAAATAGTCTGATGTTTCCACGCAAATCTTGCAATGATCGATCAAGAGCCTAGAGCGATTTTTTGTGTGCCATTGTGCTCTAATCCCAAACAGTAAGTTTGCATTTCTACAATACTTTTGCCATGCCAGATGCTTTGGAAATGTTGCACGTGGGAGTGTCAATGAATTGCATGTTCAATGGCAATTTCAAAGCTGAATGACAGTTCTTCCATCTGGTAGCAATGTCGCAGCTATTCCAGATGATGCAAGAGCTAAGGCTATGTCATTGTGGGATGGAATTGCTGCCAGAGTCAATCTAATTAGGAACTTTTTACCAGTTCTTCCTGGGGCATCTAAGAAGAAGATTTCTCCAACCCCATTATTGACAGTTTGCATTATTTGATTGTAAATGCCTTTTTGCTCAAGTGTTAGTTTAGAAATATTTGATTGCACATATGACAAAAGATCAATTCTACATCAAATGAAGCAGCAGCAGATAAATTCAGTGATGGCATTCCCAATTGATTGAGAACTTTGTTCGCGATTTCTAAGCAGAAATCTTCAATCATTATCAACATTGAAATGGAATCGTACAATTGGAAATTTGGAAATCGGAAATCGGAAACATTGAAATGGAATCGTAAAATATTTACTATAGATTGTGTTGCTTTTATGTCCAACAGATGGCACTGTTTTTCAAAAACAACATTTTTTTACCCTTCACAGATGTGAAATGTAGATAATAGTAGAAATAAGGTATATAAAAACAAGCGAGTATTCGAATGCAATGTTGAGTCAAAATTTCAAAGCAATCTGTGAAAAACTTTCAGAGATTTAAGATTTTGAACAAACGGACATTTACATTTTTATTTATATAGATATTGAGTCGCCAGATTATTATGACCACCCCATCTGTACTTTTTGGGCCAACTTTTGCTTTCAATACTGCAGCAATTCTTCTTGACATTGACTCCATGAGATGTTGAAAGATGATGCGAGGAATCTGACACCATGCCTAATGAATAGCCCTGTCCAGTTCTGTGAGATTTAATGGTTGTGGAACCAGCTGCCTGATGGCAGTTTTAACTTAGTCCCACAAATGCTCAGTTGGATTGAGATCTGGTGGTTGTGGGGGCTACCTAAGCAAGGTAAAGTCTCCCTCATGTTCTTGAAACCACTCCTGCCAATACAAGCACCATGGAATGGCACATTTTCTTGTTGGAAAAAGCCATCTCCATTGGGATATGTCATCAACATGATAGGATGAACTTCAGCAATGATATTTAGGTATGTTGTGCTATTCAGATGTTGTTCCACATGAATTAAAGGGCTCAAATCATGTCAGGAAAACATGCCCCAAACCATAACACTGTCCCCACCAGCTTGAAGGGTTGTACTCATGCCTGTGGTGTGCATGCTTTCATACTGTTTCTGTGAAATTATCACTCTGCCATATGCATGATGCAACTGAAAACATAATTAATCAGATCACTTGACTTTTTTCCAATGTTCAACTGTCCAATCTTTGTGTTTCTGTGCAAATTGGAGACATTTTATCTTGGTAACTGCAGACAGCAAAGGTATTTGAACAGGCCTTTGTCTTCCATATCCCATATGATGCAGTGTACAAGTAATTTGCCTACAAATGTCAAGTGGTCATAATAATCTGGCCACTCAGTGTATATGAGAGAGAGAGATCCTAGTCTTACCTCTTACTAATGAATTCATATTTTTAAATATATATATTAAAGAGCCAGGGTGTAACAACTGATCATAACCAAAGACTGACCATCCAGAAGTCAGCACTGGGTTGCCATGGGGACTCAGTGTTGACTACTGTGGCTTCAGGCCCAGTACCCAGCAGTGACTGCTGAGAAGGATTTGAATCAGGCCTGGAAGGAGACCTGAAGAGAGAAGCAGGGGCTGATCTGTAGCATCTGAGGCAGCTTTTGAACAGCACTTGCCTCTCTTTCTCTCTCAGAGACTGGTCAGCAGCCCTGCCTCCATTTCTTTTTGACTCTCCACTGGAGATGTTGATCAGCCCTGCTTTTCTGATCAGGCCCTGTTGATAGGCCCAGAGATGCGGACTAGCATAGAAACTGACCAATCAGAACCATATCTGGGTCAACTGTGAGGTGCCAATGGCTACCTCCGAGGCAGAGCTTATGACACTGACTTTGGCTGGCATAGAAATTGACCAATTAGAACCAAATTGTCCAGCAGAGCAGGGCAGTTGGGGGTGAGATCAGGCCAGTAGGGGAGGGCAATTAGGCACAACCAGGCTGGCAAAGGGAGGGCAGTTATGGAAGGAATCAGGCCTACAGGGGAGGGCAGTTGAAAGCAAGATTAGGTCGGCAGTGGAGGGCCGTTGGAGGCGAAATGAAGATGGCAGGGGAGGGCCTTTGGGTGTGAGATCAGGTTGGCACATGAGGGCAGTTAAGGGCAACCAGGCTGGCAGGGGAGGGAAGTTGGGAATGATCTCAGGTCAGCAGAGAAGGGCAGTTGGGGGCAACCAGACTGGCAGGGAAGGGCAGCTGGGGGTGAGATCAGGCCGGTAGGAGAGGGCAGTCAGGGGTGATCAACCAGGCAGAGGTAGTTAGGGGCAATCTGGCAAACAGGCAGGTGAGTGGTTAGGAGCCAGTGGTCCCAGATTGCAAGAGGGATGTCTGACTGCCAATTTATGCCCAATCAGGATCGAGCTAAATTGGCAGTCAGACAACCCCCAAGGGGTCCTGGATTGGAGAGAGTGCAGGCTGGGCTGAGGGAACTGCCCATCCATGCAGGAATTTTATGCACCAGGCTACTAGTATATAATATATATAACATATATAATCATATAATCTCAGAGAGGAAGGGGAGAAGAGAGAGATAGAAACATCAATGATGAGAAAGAATCATTGATCGGCTGACTCCTGTATACTGTGTATTGGGGATCAAGCCCGCAACCCAAGCATGTAGCACGTGCCCTTGAATGAAATCAAACCTGGGACCCTTCAGTCTGCATGCCAGCACTCTATTCACTGAGCCAAACCAGCTAGGGCAGTCTATTAATCTTTTAACCTTATCTTTAGATAAATGGAAGTTTTTCATTTTAGTGAAATTTAACTTTTATTTTATTTCTTTTACAGTTGGTGTTTCTTGCTTCTTATTTTAGAAATTTTTGCTTACCCTCAAATTATGAAGTTATAATCATATGTTTTCATCAGAAAGTTTATTTTTCAATCATTCACATTTACATCTATAAACCATTTCAAATTAATTTTTGCCAATGCTGTGAGGGAAATTTAAGTTTGTGACATTTTTTAATGTGAATTATAGAATAAAGATTAGTTTGTTTTATTTTTTCCATTGCTTTAGGGTTAGATATGCAGCCATTTTATTTTCATAATAGTGGTGCTAACTGCTTTCAACCAAAAGCTAATGAATATTCTCTTATCTCTCCATGATCTAAATAGTTACATTCCTAGATAGGCACCCAAATTAATAAAAAGTGTGATTGCATATACCATATACTACCAATGAAATTTGAATTCTATATTCCTAAGATTTTACATTTTAAGAACTGATTTTCTTGAAAGATATTTTTAAGTAACAAATGGTTAAAGAACCCAGGATTCTCCCTATCCCTTTTTCCAGGTGACTCTCTTATAAGGAGAGAAAGGACAGTTGTCTCTACCACCTTTATTATGTGGGAAAAAGTAATATTTTTAGTCCATTGCCAACAGAGTATTGCCACCACCTGTACGGATTAAAGCTTCCTTGTTAGATATGTGCACTATTTAAATGGGTATACTTTGGACTAGCTTAAAGGCTTTGGGGTATAAAACACCAGGACCTCCACCTTATCAATTATGATGGGCTTGATTCTATATATCTTCATAAAATTTTACAGATGAGCCTGATTTGCCACCAGAATTAGAAACCACTAAAAATCATTGTGGAGGTATGTGAACCAGAGGAAATAGCTAGTATATTGTAACAAAATATGTTTCTTATTGGAAAACAAAATAAATCCTTAGAGAATATAAACTCTGATAATAACATAAATAGATTTGTAGATGTTGCCAGTTTTTTGCTCCTGAAGAAATGAAAAACTTGAACATTAATACCTGTTGACCTTGGAATGTAGTCTGAGAAAATGGCTCTTAAATCAAAATGGCTGGTTATATCCTAGCTCTGCCACTTATTATCTGTTAAAGCAATTTAAGAAAGTCTCTTAACCACTCTGGGTTTCATTTACTCATTTGTTATTCATTTGTAATATTAGAATATAGTATGAGATTGCTCTACGAATTAGTTAATACATGTAGATTATTGGTACAACATTTGATTCTTAAGTGTGTAATAACTTATCTTCCCTCTTAGAATAGCATATTTTATTAATTTCACATTGAATTATAGATACAGTTAAATATTTTTAGTGTAGAAAATATATATTCATTACAAATAATTTTTCAAAATTTCTAGGTACAGTTGAGTTATCTCTTTGATAATTGTAGACTGAATCCATATAATTTTTCATGTGTTGAGTGTATTGGCTTTTACTAAAGATGCTGAAGAAAAATCTATAATAACATAGAGCAAGGTCTACCTACCATTTTACTACTACCCACATATCTATATTATACCTGTGTTTGAACCTTAAGTAGTAAATGTCACTGAAATCAGTAGCAATATGGATGCTTCCAATGCAGCAAAACTTGGAAAATGTCAAGCTATCCTGCCCTCTAAACTTCTACCCCTGGACTCTTCCCCCGGATGTTATATACCTTTCAGGTTTCTACTCTTCCCCACCAGCTCCTCCTATTCCTCCTGTTCACCAACTTCTTTCTTCTCTACTTTTTTCTTCCTCCTTCTTCTTTTCTATATTCTCATTATCTGTCTGGAAGATGGAATGTTTACAACTAATGGCCCAGTGCATGAATCCGTGCACATTGAGAGGAAATTAGAAGAAATATTTTAATATCACTATTCGCTCTTTCTCTATAATAGAAGTGTCAACCAAATTCATGATCGACAATTACAGAACAAAACACATGTGTACAATTGGCACCAGAGAGAGCTTTATATGTGTTAGGAATGCGCGAGTCAACTTAGCCTTTTATAGATATAGAATAAACTTGCTTAATTAGACCTGTTTCCTGATTTAGCTAAATTTTTTTTAGCCCAGTGAAGCACCCCAACTTCTCTTTTAGGCAATTGTCAGAAAGACAGCAGTAAATATCAACATGAAGCAGGTTATTATTGTAGTTCATGCAGGGAGGACAAAGGGTTAAATTATTGAACTGCAGCAGTGTTTGACTATATTCTGTGCAGTGAGAAAACCTGAGGTCATTTTCAAGGTCCACCATTTCTTACTTCTTTTCAGTAGGGTTAAGTTTCTAAGCTTTCTAAATCTCTGTTTTCCAGCTAATGAAAAGAAAATAGGATTCCACCGAGTCTGCTATCTACCTACTCCAGGACTTCTGTGAGGATCAAATAAGAAGAGTTATGGGTTATGTTTCACAGACATTTTATTAAAGTGTAAAATGTTTGCACCTGGCTATAAAGCAAGTCATGTTCCCAGGCTAAAGAAACTGCAAGGAGGCTAGTCACTAGGAAGAGGGGGCCAAGCATTGCTATGTGACATCAATACTGGGACCAATACTTAGCATATTACTATATATATATATATATATATATATATTTGAGTTAATTCTGCCTTAAATTAGTATATTATTGCTTAAACAAGGAAACATAAATAACTCTAAGATCAATAACTTCACTACCTTCTGCAAAGTAATTTTATCAGTGCTTGAATTTTTTTTGTTTGTTTGAATAGATGGCCTTTACTATACAAATCCACAAATACACCTACATATGTGTCTTTTTTAATATATATTTTTAAATTATTATCTGTGTACAGATTTTAACATTGCCCCCCCTCCCATACATACCCTCCCTCCCCAGAAGAACTTCTTCACTGATACTGCCCCTAGGGCAATGGAAGCTAAAGAGAAAATAAACAAATGGGACTACATCAAAATAAAAAGCTTTTTTACAGCAAAAGAAACCATCAACAAAACAACAAGGAAGCCCACTGTGTGGGAGAACATATTTGCAAATGTTACCACTGATAAAGGTTTAATCTCCAACATCTACAGACAGCTTATACAACTAAATAAAAGGAAGATGAATGATCCAATTTAAAAATGGGCAATGGACGTAAATAGAATATTTTCAAAAGAAGACAGAAGGGAGGCCAAGAGGCACATGAAAACATGCTCAAAGTCACTAATTATCCGAGAGATGCAAATCAAAACAACAATGTGGTACCATCTCACACCTGTCAGAATGGCCAACATCAACAAATGAACAAAGGACAAGTGTTGGCGAGGTTCCGGAGATAAAGGAACCCTCGTGAACTGCTGGTGAAAATGCAGACTGGCACAACCACTGTGGAGAACAGTGTGGAGTTTCCTCAAAAAGCTTGAATTTTTTTTTTGAAAATTATATCCTAACAGAAATTCTGCGGCTCAAATGTCACTTTGCTACATTATAATTATGGCACAACATTTTAAATAGCTTTATTATATATAACTAAAATGCTTATCATTAAAAGAGCTTTTGTAGTATTATTTAGAATTTGATATTTTATATAGATAAAATATTTATGTGGCATGAAAGAATATTTCAAGAAGTATATATTTTATAATTGCCTTAGTATATGCAGCAATAATCAGGAAAGCACTTTATACTTCACTCTGCAATATACAGGAAAGCACTTTATACTTCCATCTTAGTGCTTTAAGAGATATTCTCTTGAGCTTTCAGAAAAAGGAATGTTATCACAGTAATTGGATTCTCTGTGACAACATGTTATAATTTCTTTATTAATTATGATTCTTAATGTAGATAAAATGAAATCTCAGTTTGTTTAATTAAGTTGCCCTGCCAAAGTTAATTGTTCCTCAAGAGATGCCAACCTTGGGATGTGCTTGAAGTGTTTAAAAGATCAACTGCTGACTTTAGTATCTTATTATCCAGCGAGTTAACATTTTTCATGTAATTAGCCCCAGTGTTCTTTTTAGATTAACAAATCAACTAATAATATGTTATGCTTTAAAAGAAGCAAACAGGACAGTGCACCATAACTGGAGGACTTTTAAAAGGCAGAGACTCATTACAATATACATATTTAAAAATAATGCCAGCTTAACCTTTATAAAACTACATTTTCATTTTTCTGTATAATTCAGAATAAGTGGGGCATCAAGCTCAATGTACAGAAGTTTATATTTATTTAAATAACTTGGGTGGCTTATTAATATGCAGGAATTTTATATTACTTTTCAGAATATATTTTATGTGCAATGTATTGTATCATAGTAAAAGTAATTTTAGTAAAAACAATTGCCAGCAATTGGTATCTAGCTTCGATAAAAGTGTGCTTGAGACAACTGATATTCTATGGTTCAAATATTTTCTTCACAGTCAATCCCAAGCCACAAGTATGACACTAGTCATTGAATAGATAATTGGAAAAAGATTATTGCAGTTGGCTCTAAGAGCCAGTATTCTGGCTAGAGCACACCACTAGATCAAAATGATCATTGTTTAATCTAGGTAGTCTTAGAAAGTGGCAGCCAGCAGATAGGAGTCACTTGGCAGCTTGTTAAACTGTTAATCATATTTGCAATTGTGTACTTTCAATCTGAGTTAATTTCATTTTATATTATTTGGAGATGGTCCCTAGTATCTTACCTAATAGATAAACATGTAAAATGACCATACCTCTGCAATGCCCACCAGCTAATAAGGGGTGATTATGCAAATTAACCTACTAAAGATGGTGGGTTAATTTGCATAAGCAGGAGCTGAGTAGCTGGTGGTGGGGCAGCCACTTGCATGAGTGCTGGCCACCAAGCAGCCAGTAGCAGGGCATGATTCTGAGCAGGTGCCCGTTCACTGGGGGTAGGGCGGGATGCCTGGCTTCCTGGCCAAGTGTCCTGGTTGCTCTGGCCCAGAGGGCTGGGCTTGAAGCATGCCCTGAGCCATGCTGTGGCTGCTGGGAGCATGTAGCCAGCCCAGCGGACACAATGTGGGGATGCTGGGAATGGCCCCCGTGGTGGCCATGCACCCTGATCCACCCCCTAGCCTGGCTGGACCTCCTGGATGATGAAGCTGACCCCATGCAGACACTACAGGGCAGAGCCCATAGGCACACAACCTGAACACCTTCCCCGTGGCCATGGCCGACCCCTCTCTCCTCCCACATCCCCAGTTCTAGGGCCAAGCTCCAACCCTGAATGGAACCTGCAGCCTCACCTCCCATTGTAACCTCACAGCATACCCTCCATGGGCCCGCCGGCCAGCCCACCCATTTCCAAGCTGCCTCACCCGCCCCTCTGAGTGCGCCAGGCCTCTGTCCTGCCAGGACATTGTTTTTCACCTCCAGTGCTCTGAGCATCAGAACTGTCCCTGGATTACCCCCTTCCCCCCTCCTCTGGCATCCCAGACTGAGGCCCCAGGAGTCTGAGCTGTGGGTTCCTGCCCTGCATCTTTGTGCAACCACTGTGAGGCCTCTAACTCTCCCCCTGGGGCGCCAGCTCTCAGGGTTCCTGCACGTCCCTAGTCAGGTCTGTGACCTAAAGGGACCCAGTGTGCAAAGCTGGGTTGTGTGTGGCCCCCACTGTGCAGGTCCTGGTGATTTGAAAAGTAGACCACAGGTGGTTCAGGAGCTTTGGAGTTCAAGTCTAGACCTGAGAGGATGCTTTCTCTACGTCCAGCATGCTGCCCTCCAAGGGCCACATGGCACTCTCTGGTGGCCTGAGGGCCTGGCGGGCGGGCAGGGGTGCTGCCTGAGGGCCCTGAGCAGCCATGGCACATTTTCTAGGAAAAGGAAAGCCCTCCACGTGCAAGCCTGTGTTCACCAAGGGAGCCATGAGCCTCTAAACATGACCACCTTATATTTGTAGACTTTGTGTGTAAACACACTAGCAAATCCAGCAGCCATCAGGGGCTGATTTTCACTTTAAAAACAGAGACACCATAATAAAAATCACTTCTAAAAACAGGCCTCTGTAGCACAGGTCCATGCCAGGCACATAGCTGATGCTGTTGGAGTGTATCTGTGTACATGTAACTCTCATACCACGTGCATTTGTAACCTTTGAGACTTATGAACTTTAGAAACTATGAAGATTCAAATACAAATTGGCCAGGGGTTCACTGGGTCCCGAGGACTAGAACACCTGAAGGCTGGCGGGGAGAGTGCTGAGCCCACGTCTCCCACCTGAGGCCAGAGGCCCGGACGCACTTGCAGGAAGCTGGCTGGGGCTGCGGTGGGGTGGTAGGCGGGCGGAGGTGGAGGCAGGCTGCTGCGGGGCATCTCCACTGGGAAGCAGGGCCTGGCTCTGTGGGAACGTGTGGGTGTTGTGCAGGAAGAAGAAAGGACCTTTTAGGAAGGTGTCGGTGTGACCTCACTTGGCACAGCCACAGTGGGGAGAGGACACACTGGGCTCATCAAAACAAAAGCCATCTGTGCATCAGAGGACACAGTGTGAAAATGCCTCGGAAGTGTCTGCAGGTCCCCCGTATGTGAAGGGACCCACACCTGGGGCCTGGGAGCCCTCCCCTCCCTCGACCCCAGCACCAACCTAACCGGAACGTGGGCAAGGGCCTCTGATGGACATTTCTCTAAAGAAAAGATGCAAATGTCCCATGAGCAGCTGAACAGACGCTCAACTCACTCGCAGGGAAACGCAATCAAAGAAAGATGTGATGCCACTCGCACCCACTCCCTGGCTGTGGTGAAGCCCCTCTCCTGAAACAGCAGTGCTGGTGGGATGCAGAGAAACCTGCGCTGCACCGCTGGTGGGAAATTAAAGTGGGGCAGCCACTGTGCAAACAGCCTGGTGATTCCTAAAAAGTGAAACATAGCCCAGCTGGTGTGCTCAGTAGTTATCATCCTGTGCACCCGGAGGTCACGGTTTGCTGCCCAGTCAGAGCAAATGCCTGTAGTGCAGGCTTGATCCCCAGTGGGGGGCGTGCAGGGGGCAGCTGATCAATTATGTTTCTATCTCTCACGATTGATGTTTCTATCTCTCACCCCCTCCCTCTCTGAAATCAAGAAAAAAAAATCCTACCTAATAAACCCTTCCCCTGGTCACCAGATCACCTTCCACCCCTGAGGGTTCCTGGACTCTGAGAAGGGGCAGGCCAGGCTGAGGGGAATTTTCATGCACTAGACCTCTAGTATTCTAATATTCCCAATTCCTGCTATTGAAGGTCATTAAATGATCTTTTAGTATTCCCTTTTAAAATATCCCAGCCCTAGATAGTTTGGCTTAGTGGAGAGAGTGCTAGCCTGAAGGGTCCCAGGTTCAATTCCAGCCAAGTGCACATGCTCTGGTTACAGGGTGAATCCTCCCCCTCTCCCCATAGTAGGGATCATACAGGAGGCAGCCAATCAATGATTCTCTCTCATCTTTGATGTTTCAATCTCTTTGCCTCTCTCCCTTCCTCTCTGAAATCAATGAAAAATATATATTTAATAAAGTACTCACCCAAACCTACTTTTGTTTTTCTTTAAAAGTCTGCATGGTATTTTCTATCTAACAACATAAATCGTATTGAACTACAAAGTTTGGATTGATTTCAGAAGTTTGTTTAAATGATGCTGTTTCTCACATCATTCACTAGCATGTGAATTTTATCAACAACATAAGCAGAAAACAAGTATTTTCAGTTTATTTAAATGTTCTTGTTAATACTTGGCCATATTTTGGTACATCCTATTAATTTGGTCATTATCTTTGGACTCTCCAGTTTTCTTCTTTTCATTTCTTTTTACCTTTCTTTCCTTTACATGTATATGTCTCTATCAGTGACTTTCTATTTCTCAAAACACTAATTACAATTTTTTTAGTAATAAATATCTCAATTTTACATACTAAGATTATACTACTGACCACTATAATAGCGGTGGTGAAGATGATAGAAATCAAGATAAGAGAAACCTACATTCAAATATCCCTGTAGCAGTAGGGCCTTGGGTAAGTTATTCAAACTTTTTGAGCCCCATTCCTCTTATCCATAAAATGCAAATAATATCTACTTTATGAGGTTGTTGTAAGAATGAAAGAGTACATGTATTGTTCCCAGCATATTATAATAGCGGAATAAATAATAACCAGTAGAAGCAGTGGGTAGTATTATAGTGAGGATCACAATTTATTAGATTTAAGTAATAGAAACAAATGTACATTACATTACCTTTCAAAATGTGTTACATTCCAATTTCTTAGTCACTTATATGAAGTTTAGAAACTTGTCCACTAGGATACCAACAAGATTTCAGGGTATATATTCTCTGTGACCCTATTATAAAAGATGCTGTAAATTAATAAATTTTTAAAGAACTTAACAGCTCTTGCCAGGCTGGGAGCGGCCAGGCCCGGAGCAGCCGGGTCTGGTGTGGCCAGGCCCGGAGCAGCAGCTGCCAGGCTGGGAGGGGCCAGGCCTGGAGCAGCGGCTGCCAGGCTGGGAGTGGCCAGGCCCGGAGCAGCCGGGTCAGGTGCGGCCAGGCCCGGAGCAGCAGCAGCCAAGTCCAGAGCAACTAGGTCGGGAGCGGCAGTGACCAGACCCGGAGCAGCTGGTTGTGGAATGAACCAGAGCAACAGAGGCCAGGCCCGAAGCAGCCAGGCCCGGAACAGCTCGCTCCTCGCCTGCCCCTGCCCCACGGCTGCCTCTCAGACATGGCTGGAAACTTTTGTGGGAATTTGAGGGTCTGCTGAATCAAGTGATGAAAGCTTAGATCTGGATGTGTTGAGTTAGTATAGGGCTGGGGTGTTGATCTGTGAGTGCCTTGGGTGGGGCCTGGATGAGGCTGGTTGACCTATTTGGAAATGTCGTTTGTGTGAAATGTATCATTGGGCATGTGGAGGTATTATTGATATGAGAAAATGCTAAGTAACTGATTTACTATCTGAAAAGGGATTTACTATCGGGGAAAGGGAGGGAGGAAGAGACTGAACATAAACTGCACCTATGGATGAGGACAATGGGGATGGGGAAGGGGCAGAGGGTGGGGTGGGAACCTAGTGGAGGGGGGAAGAAATGAGGAATCTTTGTAATAATACGAACAATAAAGATTGATTAAATAAATAAATAAAATAAAAAAATAAAGAACTTAACAGCTCTAGGGGAGGCAAAAAGAGCACTTCCAAATCCTTTAATGTGGTACATATTTTCCCCCAGCAAGTTGGAGTCTTTCAACGCACTAAACTATCCCTCCAGCTCTAATTACACCAAAACATCACTGACTATAGCACTGTGTACCCTTAAAGTAAGAAAATAGCTATCATCTACTGTGTGCAGAGTTGTAGTTTCTCCAATATATACTTCTGTAGTTTGACTTTAGTATGCATGTGTACCATTTTGCAGGTACCACAATGATGCTATACTAAAATTAAGCAGCAGTAACTTTATCACACTTAACACAATTCTTATTAGGTAATCAGCAAATGCAATATAATTTGTGACAGTGGACAGTGTAGTCACAGAATAGACACATTTATTCAAAAAGTATTTATCTTTGTTTTTTAAAAATATTTTCCCATTGAAATTTCAAGCCCAATCAATATTTGGTATATTAAGTTTGTCCACATTTTTATAAACTTCCCTGAAAGTCCTGATTAATAGATAAATTATCTTTATAAAACACAGCATTATTAGTATATGCTGATAAATTCCTCACTGATTTAGATTGCAGGGTGGACTTGGAAAAGTTCACAGAAAATGTGGAGAAATGAGCCATCCTTCAGGCTTAGATGGTTTACAAAGCAATCCAACTCTCTCATTTCTTTTCCTGTGATGAGATTTAATAACATTTACAGAAGTTTAGCTACTCAATTGTCCCTATAAGATTTGTCTCCAAATGTTATGCCAACATAGATGAGTTATTCATGTTACACAATTAAAGGATGGTCAGAAACAGCTGTAGTTTGGAACTGGTGGGAAGATTCAACAGGTTTTTATTTTCCAAGCACCAAGCATTATTATTGCCATTATTATGGTCTTACACATCTCTCTAGAAACCTAACTACATTATGATTGTTCTGGCACCCATAAGCACAATAATTTTCCTTTTTGCAAAATGGTTAGCTTAACTCGTTAGCATCTGATGTATCTGGTAAAACTTGACAAGTTCTTATATTAACCATATCCCATGTTGACTAATGACACAATATTTAAAACAATACATTTGTAAATTCTGATTATCTTTCAAAATGCTTTTATAATGACATCTGATTTCTTTCATTAGAACTTTGCAAATTTGACTGAATGGATTATATTATTACCATTTAATCATTGAAAGTGTTACAGAAAACTTAACAAATAAAATAGTGCCTGATTTTGAGAACTTTAAAACAAAATTGAGAGGGTAGAATAGAATTCTAAAGGATAGAATTTAAAAAATTAAGCCTGTTACAGGCAATTTACATTAACTCATAGGATCCAGTTCTCATACAGTTAATCTCAAGTGTACACAACAAGGAAGCAAACAAGGAACCAAATTTTTTACTTAAAAAACTGTAACTTTCCATGAGCATATAAGAAAACTAAATATTAATAACTAGATTGTTAAAGAAGATTGGTTGTGTACATGATGGTGGATCATTACAATGAACTCCTACACATTCATTAAAAATGTTTGAGAATACTTGATTTAAGTAAATGATAATGATAAGATGTTGAAAGATACAAGCATAATATGATCAGAATGTGCCAGAAGACATGACAAAGTAATTTTGCTTCATGATAATGTGCAATCACACACTTCAAAACCAGTTAAATACATATTCAAATATCGTGCCTGGGAAGTATTAATCCACCATGCCTTGCTCCTTCAGATTATCACTTGTTCTGATTGATGGCACACACACTTTCTAAGCAGCACTTCAAAACATATAAAGTAGTAGAAAATCGGGTCTCTGAATGCTTTGCCTCAAAACAAATTGGGACAATATCCACAAATTACCTAAAAGATGGGAGCAATATGTACCTAGCGATTGGACATTACTTTGAATAAAGCATCTTTGATGTTTTCTTGGATTACAAAATCCGCATTATTTTATTAACTGGTACACTGGTATATTCATGTATTCAGTGGCCAGATTATTATGATCTCTTAATGCATAATAATATGGCCAGTATATATTTGTGCATGGGTGGGGTCCGGCCAGCCTGGCCAGGGGGAGGGGACATGGGTGGTTGGTCAGCCTGCTTGCTGGTCGAACTCTTGGTTGAGGGGACAATTTGCACAGTGTATATCCAATATAATAAAAAGGTAATATCCAAATTGTCCCTTTGACCAGGAGTGTCAACCAGCTGGCAGGTCGGCCAACCGCCCATGTCCCCTCCCCTTGGCCAGGCTGGGTGGGCCCCACCCATGCACGAATTCATGCACCAGGCCTCTAACACACACACACACACACACACACACACACACACACACACACACACACACGCCCGCGCGCGAATACACTGAGTGGCCAGATTATTATGACCACCCCATCTGTACTTTCTTAGACCAACTTTTACCTTCAATACTGCAAAGATTCTATTTGGCATTAACTCTATGAAATGTTGAAAGGTGATGCGAGGAATCTGACACCATACCTGATGAATAGTACTTTCAAGTTCTGTGAGATTTGATGGTTGTGAAAAGTTGCCTGATGGCTCTTATAACTTCGTCACATAAATGCTCAATTGAATTGAGATCTGGTGAATGTGGGGGCCACCTAAGCAAGGTAAAGTTTCCCTCATGTTCTTGAAACCACTTCTGTAGAATACGAGCACCATGGCATAGCACATGGTCTTGTTGGAAGAAGCCATCTCCATTGGGATATGCCATCAACATGATAGGATGAACTTGATCAGCAAGGATACTTAGGTATGTTGTGCTATTCAGACGTTGTTCCACATGAATTAAAGGGCCCAAATCCATGCCAGGAAAACATGCCCCAAACCATAACACTGCCCCCACCAGCTTGAAGGTTTGTACTCATGCATGTGGGGTGCATTCTTTCATGCTGTTTCTGTGAAATTCTCACTCTGCCATCTGCATCATGCAACTGGAAACGCGATTCATCGGACCACATGACTTTTTTCCAGTGCTGGATTGTCCAATCCTTGTGTTCCTATGCAAATTTGAGACCTTTTATCTTGTTAACTGCAGATAGCAAAGGTGTTCCAACATGCCTTCGGCTTCCATATTTCCTTAAGATGCAGTGTATGGCTAATTTGCCTACAAATGTCAGGTGGTAATAATAATAATAATAATAATAATAATAATAATAATAATAATAATAAAATAATAATAATAATATATGTGTCGACAGGTGTCCTTTGATCTTCTAATGTTTCTCTATCACTTGTTCCACTCAGGCCTCTATTCACACTTTGCTCTTAGGGATGGCTTTACCATTATTCTATCAAATTCATCACTGCACCTCCTTCAACTTTTTCACATCATCCAATTTTACTATCTTCCTATCAATTATCACTCTAAATTATTGTATTCACCTATTTGTTTATTTACTTGTATACTTGATATCCCCTCTACTTAGATATAAGCTTTATGACAGGATGGACATTGTTTGTCTTGTCTACTAGTTTATTCCTAGCTTCTACTGCAGGACTTGGCTCTTAGTAGGCATTCAATAAATATTTGCAAACTAATAAATTAATAAAATATTGAAATGCTAAGTGGAGAGAGGCAAGGCTAATTAGTAAAGTTTCCAAAAACAGTGATATTAAACCCGGGTTTTATAAAATAATTAATTTAAGAAGAGAAGACTAGTTTGAGAAAGGGAAATACAATTTCAAGTAGAGAAAACAGATTGTTTAAAAGCATGAAGGCCTACAGTTTTAAAATGGTTCATGAAATAATAAAAATAAACTGCAGATAGAATTTTCTTTCTTTATTTTCTATTTCCAGATGCTAAAATATAATTTTTTATCATTTGTAGTTACATATTTTGTAATAATATGTGCAAATATAGGTCATAATGGTCAGTCTGCAAGCATTTAGTTAAATAGCATTACCTTTTTGTTTTAACCTTAGAAAATTTAATGCATTTTACTTTATTGAAAGTTTATCATTAATGTTTTAATTATACAATATGCCATTGTCTTCCTCTAAAAACTATTCTCATTTTTCAAAATTTACTCTGTGTGGTGTTGAATTTCTCATTCTTATTTAACTTATTTTTTGGGTATGTTTTTAGTTGAAACCAATCTTCTTTCATATGCATAACAAAAGATCTCTATGAGAATACAGTATCTGTAAATTATGAGTTCCAAGACATCCAGATGTATGGGTGAAACCACGTATATTACTAAATCCTACATGTACTAAATCTTCTTCATACATGCATAGCTATGATAAAATTTAATCTACAAATTAGACACAGTAATAAATTAACAATAACTAATAATAAAATAGAACAATTATAACAAGGCATGGTAATAAAAGTTATGTGAATATGATCTGTCTTCTCAAAACATCTTTTTAAAAATATTTTATTGTTTTTTTACAGAGAGGGAGGGGGAGAGAGAGAGAGAGAGAGAATTAGAAACATCGATGAGAAACATCGATCAGCTGCCTCCTTCACGCCCCCTACTGGGGATGTGCCCAAAACCAAGGTACGTGCCCTTGACCAGAATTGGACCTGGGACCTTTCTGTCTGCAGGCTGATGCTCTATCCACTGAACCAAACCAGTTTCGTCTCAAAACATCATATTGTACTGTATTAATACTTCTTCTTGTGATGATGTGTGATGATACAGTGCCCATGCGATGAGAAAAGGTGAGGTGAATGACCGATACATTGTGACATAGTGTTAGGCTACTATACATGTTACTTGAACAGAGCACTTCAATACCTGGGCAGGAGCTCTAACAATAGAGACAGCTACTAAATGACTAGCAGGAAGCATACTACTACATAGTGTGCACTTTAAGATTTATGTATGGTTTATTTCTGAAATTTTCTATTTAATATATTCTGGAAAGCAAAACAGGATAAAAAAGAAACTACTGTACTAAAGAGATACTTAAAATTTACACAATGTATTGTTTTAATTCAATATGTAGTTGGACATAATTCCATAATCTTAGAAAAATAATTTTCTCCCACTTTGTACTTTTAATAAGACTACCCACATAGTCTTAATGTAAGAATGTAATCACCAACTATTTGTAGACATCGATTTAAATGACAAAATCAAAGGAAATTGGATTAATAAAATAATGACAAATGCAATAGGAAAATGTAAAGCCAAAACATAGCTCTAATCTCAGTAAAGATAAATGCAAATGCTGATTGCTATGAAGTCGAAATTATAGCCTTGAGACATTACTAATGAATTTCAAACACCCAGAACTGTAAAGTAATAACTAGAATTTTTTTCATGACTTTTTAAAATAATATAAGTTATTATTAGTTTTCTAGGGAGTACTAATTCATTCATCCTAATTCAAAAATATTTATTGACCAAAAATAAAGTTTTCTGAGATAAAATAATTTCTATTGTGTCCTTTCTAATTAATCTAGTGGCCCAAGTGCATTAAATTCATGCATGGGGAGGGGTGTCTATCAGCCCAACCTGCACCCTTTCCTATCTGGGAGCCCTTGGGATCAGGCCTAAACTAGCAGTCAGACATCCATCTCTCTCACAATCCAGACTGCTGGCTCCTAACTGCTCACCTACCTACCTGCCTGATTGTCCCAAACCACTTCCGCCTGTCAGCCCAATCAACCCCAATTGTCCTCCCCTGCTGGCCTGATCATCCCAACTGTCCTCTCCTGCCAACCTGATCATCCACAACTACCCTCTTCTGCTGGCCTGATCACCTACAGCTGCCCTCCCCTGCCATGAACTGCCTCCTCCTTGTGTGGAGGAGACACAGGGACAGGCCTTCTTTGCGGTGCGTGGAGGCACAGAATCCCCAAGCCTCACCATGCGGAGCAGCCACTGAGCCCCAACTCAGCTGCACTTGCAGCCATCTTGTGGTGGCCATCTTGTGATGATGCCATGCACAAGGGCCACCTAGGATTTTATTAGTATAGATATTTATTTTCATCCATTTAAGATGGTTTCTGTGAACACTATGTTCCTTATTTAAATACTGAAATTATTACTTGGTATAAAGTATGATAGATAACCTGATTGAAAAAATAATAATACAAATTTCATATTAGTTATAGTCTGAGCAAACATTAAAAATATTTTGCTTGTTTTCTACTACCCTAATAATAAATATGGGTAAGTTCTCACTGGGCATTGATGAAATCACAGTGAAATTAACTTTTCTGTACAGTGTTTTATTCATATACTAGAGGCCCAGTGCATGAAATTCATGCACTTGGGAGGGGTCCTCAGGCCAGTCTTCCCCATTTCATAGTCGAGGAACCTTCAAGGAGCCCTGGGGAGTGGGCCTAAGCTGCAGTCTGGCCTCCTTCTGTTGGAGGTGACTGGGCTGATCAGGGGAAGGTGCTACCCCCATCACCCCACTGCACTGTTGCTGCTACTGCCAGCCACCACAGCCACCAAGGTGTTTTTATCAACACTGACTCTAGTCCCTTTACCACAAAATAATGACAACTTTCTTTAGGCATTTTCAAGATGTCTTTTTCATAGGATATAACATTCCTTTTTTTTTTTTTTATCCTCCCCTGAATATATTTTTCCATTGATTTTTAGAGCCTGTGGAAGAGAGAGGGAATGACAGAGAGAAACATCAATGTGAGAGGGACACTTCAATTGGTTGCCTCCTGCATGAGCCCTGACCTGGGCCCCAGCCAGGGAGGAGCCTGCAACCTAGGTACATGTGCTTGATCAGAATCAAATTTGGACCCTGCAGTCTGCAGACTGAGGCTCTATCCACTGATCAAAACTGGCTAGGGCAAGATATAACATTTCTTTGCTCCTCCAGCAGTGGTCATTTATTTTTACCTCCAGGAGTGGTGGAAAAACCCTTCATGGAGTCTTATTACCCAAGTTAACAAGAATACTGCAAGTGGCATACAAGGAGCTTAGCCAATGAGTTGTCAGAAAAGTTGTTTCCTCTGCAGATCACACACAGAGATCCCCCTGTGTGTGTCTGTTGGGGTGGGGTCATGCTCCAAGCCTCACTGGTTGTGACTGTTAAGGGGTTCCAGACAAATTTGCATATTACCACAATATATATATATATATATATATATATATATATATATATATATATATATATATAGAGAGAGAGAGAGAGAGAGAGAGAGACTGCTATTTTAAAAACTCATTTATTATATTCTATAGTTTTATGGAGGTAAACTATAATTTTTGATGTGCATACTATCTAATAAAGAGGGAATATGCTAACTGACCCTCACACCATAGCAAAGATGGTGGCACCCACAGCCAATAAGGAGGGAATATGATAATTGACTGCCCACGCTCAAAGATGGTGGTGCCCATAGCAAATAAGGAGGGATTATGCTAATTGACTGCCACACCTTCAATGATGGAGGCGCCCACAGCCACAAGATTGTGGAGCCCAGTCACTTTAGCCCCATCCCAAGGAAGGCCAGGCTGTTCTGAATGCTGGCCTCTAGAATCCCCCAGTTCTTTCTAGTTCTTTTGGTTGTAGGGTTAAATATTTTCTTGTTAAATTTTCTTTATTTTTGAGATAGGCCGGTAGTGCTATAAACTTCCCTCTCAGAAAGAAAGTTCAATAAAAAAGTTTAATCTATCTATATTTAAAGTTATTACTGCTGATTCCACGGCTCCCTAGTGCTGCTGGGTGTCTGGTTGAGAAGTTTAAGGTCAAGCGGAGCCTGAAGATGGCGACTGAACAGTCGGACTTGTTCTGACTCTGGTCCCAGAACAGATAAAAGTATTGTCTGAGTCGCTCAGGGAATGTTGATTGGCAGCTGAGGGGCAGCGGAGTTCTCAAGGAAGGTAGGGAGCGGTCCGCTGGACAGGATTTCCTGGCCGGGTGGCCAGCACTCCTGCGGCCGCCGCGGCAGCAGCAGCGGCGAGCTGCGGGCTGCGGCTCGGAGGGAAAGGAGTAGCGTCTCTGAGGCCTGGAAATCCCACACCGGAGAGGTCCATTGAGCAGCTGAGAAGCCCGAATCGGCGCAAACACGTGGATTCAAGGGAGGTCTTCGGTCACCCACGGAAAGGAGAAGGAACACCACATAACCAGACATCCTGAAAAGAGAAGCCATGGGGAGACAAAAACATAGTCCACACGTGAAAGAAAAGCAGGCATCACCAGAAAAGGAAGTAAATGAGTCAGAGGCAAGAAGCCTACCAGAGCAAGAATTCAGAGTAATGATCATAGGATGGATAAAAAGAATGGAAGAGAAATTTGACAATAGCCAAGAAGAAATGAGGAAGAACCATGAGGAACTGAAGAAGAGCCATGAGGAATTGAAGGAGAACCGAGAAGAAATGAAAAATGACATCGCTACCATGAAGAACTCAATAGAAAGCATCAAGAGTAGACTAGATGAAGCAGAGGACCACATCAGTGAGCTAGAACATAAGATGGAAAAAAATACCCAAGTAGAGCAACTTCTAGAAAAAAAGATTAAAAAGCAGGAGGAGAGCCTATGGGAGCTTTGGGAGAATACAAAACAAAATAATATTCGAATAATAGGGGTTCCAGAAAGAAAGGAAACTGAGGTAGACATGGAAAAAGTATTTCAAGAAATAATGACAGAAAACTTTCCTGAAATAGAGAAGAAAAAAAACACACAAATCCAAGATGCTCGCAGAGTCCCAAGCAAAATGAATCCCAGAAGACAGACTCCAAGGCACATTATAATTAAATTGGCAAACAACATCGACAAAGTAAGAATCTTAAAAGCAGCCAGAGAGAGACAGAAAGTTACATACAAAGGAACCCCCATCAGACTAGCAACTGATTTCTCAACAGAAACTTATCAGGCCAGAAGGGAATGGGATGAAATATACAAAGTCATGCAAAGGAAGGGTCTGAATCCAAGAATACTGTACCCAGCAAGGTTATCAATCAAAATAGAAGGGGAAATCAGGAGCTTCACAGACAAAAAAAGACTGAAGGAATTTATATCCACCAAACCAGCAATGCAAGAAATGCTAAAGGGTCTACTGTAAAAATAAAAGGATAGGAAGTGAAGAAGGAACACGGGTATAGAATAAAAATGGCATCAAATGAGTACCTATCAATAATAACCTTAAATGTAAATGGATTAAATGCTCCAATCAAAAGACATAGGGTAACAGATTGGATAAGAAAACAAGACCCATACATCTGTTGTCTACAAGAAACCCAGCTCAGTAAAAGAGATGCACACAGACTGAGGGTGAGGGCATGGAAAAAAGTTTTCCAGGCAAATGGAAATGAAAAAAAAGCTGGGGTAGCACTACTTATATCTGACAAATTAGATCTCAGAGTGAAGGACATAATAAGAGAAAATGAAGGCCACTTCATAATACTAAAGGGAACAATCCAACAAGAAGAAATAACCCTGGTAAATATATATGCACCAAATACAGGAGCAACAAAATACATTAAAAAACGGATGGAGGACATTAAGAGAGAGATTAATAGCAATACAATCATAGTAGGAGATTTTAATACCCCACTGTCACCCTTTGACAAATCATCTAAACAAAAAATCAGCAAAGAAATAGCAATCCTAAATGACTCACTAGACCAGATGGAATTAATTGACATCTTCAGAACACTGCACCCCAAAGCCACAGAATATACATTCTTCTCAAGTGCACATGGGACATTCTCAAAGATAGACCACATTTTGGGACATAGGCAAAGTCTCTTCAAATTCAAGAAGATAGAAATCATATCAAGTATCTTCTCAGACCATAATGGCATAAAACTGGAAATCAACTACAATAAAAATAATCCAAAGAAATCAAACACATGGAGACAAAACAGCATGCTATTAAACAAGGACTCGGTTACCAGAGAAATCAAGGAAGAAATTAAAAACATCCTGGAAACAAATTACAATGAAAACACAACAATCCAAAATCGATGGGACACAGCAAAAGCAGTTTTGAGAGGGAAGTTCATATCCTTACAAGCCTATTGCAAAAAACTAGAAAAAAGGGTAACAGATGATCTAACTCTACAACTCAAAGAGTTAGAAAAGGAGCAACAAGAAAAGCCCAGTGTAAGCAGAAGGAAGGAAATAACAAAAATCAGAGCACAGATAAATGACATAGAGACCAAAAAAAAAAAAAACAATACATAAGATCAACAAAACCAAGAGCTGGTTCTTTGAAAGAATAAACAAGATAGATGGACCTCTAGCCAGGCTAACCAAGAAACAAAGAGAGAGGACCCAAATAAACAAAATCAGAAATGAAAGAGGTGAAATAACAGGAGACCCCACCGAAATACAACAGATTATTACAAAATACTACGAACAACTCTGTTCCAACAAACTGAACAACCTGGAACAAATGGACATATTCCTAGAAAAATACAAACTTCCAAAACTCATTCAAGAAGAATCTAAAAATCTCAATAGACCAGTGTCTTGGGAAGAAATTAAAACAGTCATCAAAAAGCTTCCAGCAAACAAAAGCCCAGGGCCAGATGGCTTCACAGGAGAGTTTTACCAAACATTCAAGGAAGAACTAAAAACTATCCTCCTCAGACTATTCCAAAAAATCCAAGAGGAAGGAACACTTCCAAACTCCTTCTATGAAGCCAGCATCACCCTAATACCAAAACCAGATAAAGACAACTCAATGAAAGAGAATTACAGGCCAATATCCCTCATGAACATAGATGCCAAAGTCCTCAACAAAATTCTAGCAAATCGACTCCAGAAGAACATCACAAAGATCATACACCACGACCAAGTAGGATTTATTCCAGTAATGCAAGGATGGTACAATATCCGCAAATCAATAAATGTGATACGTCACATAAACAAATTGAAAGATAAAAATCATATAGTCATATCAATTGATGCAGAAAAAGCATTTGATAAAATCCAACACCCTTTCCTGATAAAAACTCTTAACAGGTGTGAGTATAAGGATCATACCTCAACATAATAAAAGCCATATATGATAAACCCACAGCCAACATTATACTCAATGGGCAGAAACTAAAATCATTCCCTCTAAGAACAGGAACAAGACAGTTGTTTGACATAGTACTGGAAGTACTAGCCATTGCAATTAGACAAGAGGAGGAAATAAAAGGCATCCAAATTGGAAAAGAAGTAAAGTTATCCTTATTTGCAGATGACATGAATATTGTACATAAAAAAACTAAAAGACTCCATTAAAAAACTAATTGACTTAATAAATGAATTTGGCAACGTAGCAGGATACAAAATTAATGCCAAGAAATCCATGGCATTTCTATACACCAACGGTGAAACTACAGAAACAGAGACTAAAAAAGCAATTCCATTTACCATCGCACCAAAAAAATTAAGATACCTAGGAATAAATTTAACTAAGGAAGTAAAGGACCTACATGCAGAAAACTACAAAACACTGAAAAAAGAGATAGAGGAAGATGTAAGGAGATGGAAGAACGTACCATGTTCATGGATTGGTAGAATCAACATCATCAAAATGTCCATACTTCCTAAAGCAATCTATACGTTCAATGCACTCCCCATTAAAATACCAACGGCATATTTCACTGACCTAGAACGAACTCTCCAAAAGTTCACTTGGAACAATAAAAACCCCGAATAGCCACAGCAATCCTGAGAAAGAAGGGTAAAGTAGGAGGGATCTCAATACCAGATTTCAAACTGTATTACAAAGCCACTGTTCTCAAAACAGCCTGGTACTGGCACAAGAACAGACATATAGATCAATGGAATAGAATTGAGAACTCAGATATCAACCCAAATCACTATGCTCAATTAATATTTGACAAAGGAGGCACGAATATACAATGGAGTCAAGACAGTTTCTTCAATAAATGGTGTTGGGAAAATTGGGCAGACACATGCAAAAGAATGAAACTAGATCACCAACTTATACCATACACAAAAATAAACTCAAAATGGATGCAGGACTTAAACATCAGAGGGGAAACCATAAAAATACTAGAAGCATCCACAGGCAGCAAAATCTCAGAAGTATGCCAAAAGAACTTCTTCACTGATACTGCCCCTAGGGCAATGGAAGCTAAAGAGAAAATAAACAAATGGGACTACATCAAAATAAAAAGCTTCTGCACAGCAAAAGAAACTATCAACAAAACAACAATAAAGCTCACCATATGGGAGAACATATTTGCAAATGTTACCACTGATAAAGGTTTAATCTTCAATATCTACAGACAGCTTATACAATTTAATAAAAGGAAGATAAATGATCCAATTAAAAAATGGGCAATGGACCTAAATAGAATCTTTTCAAAAGAAGACAGAAGGAAGGCTAAGAGGCACATGAAAACATGCTCAAAGTCACTAATTACTGGAGAGATGCAAATCAAAACAACAATGGGGTACCATCTCACACCTGTCAGAATGGCCAACATCAACAAATCAACAAACGACAAGTGTTGGCGAGGTTGCGAAGAAAAAGGAACCCTCGTGCATTGCTGGTGGGAATGCAGACTGGTGCAACCACTGTGGAGAACAGTGTGGAATTTCCTCAAAAAACTGAAAATGGAACTCCCATTTGATCCAGTAATCCCAGTCCTAGGAATATATCCCAAGAAACTAGAAACAGCAATCAGAAAGGATATATGCACCTCTATGTTCATAGCAGCACAATCTACAATAGCCAGAATTTGGAAACAGCCTAGATGCCCATCAGCAGATGATTGGATCCAAAAACTAAGGTACATCTACACAATGGAATACTATGCTGCCATAAAAAAGAAGGAATTCTCATCATTTGCAGCAACCTGGATGGAATTGGAGAACATCATGCTGAGTGAAATAAGCCAATCAATGAAAGAGAAACACCACATGACCTCACTCATTTGTGGATAATAAAGATCATTATAAACTGATGAACCAAAAGATAGATACAGAGACAGTAAACAACAAGCAGATTGTCAAATTTCAGCGGGGAGGGGAGGAGGATCTGGGGGAGATAATAGATCAACTGAAGGACTTGTATACATGCATATAAGTACAACCAATGGACATTGAACTCTGGGGAGGAGGGGATGTGCTGGAGGGAGGGAGGGGGGAAAAATCAATAAAATATGTAAAAAAATTAAAAATAAAAATAAAAAAAACTCGTTAGAAAAAAAATAAAAAAAATAATAAAGTTTAAGGTCAAACCTTAAAAAAAATAAATAAATAAATAAAGTTATTACTGCTAAGTACTTATTTTGATGTATCCCAGAGATTGGGGTTTTTGTGTATTCTTCTTCATTTGTTTCCAGGAAGTTGTTTATTTATTTCCTGACCTCATTGGTAACCCTTTCATCCTATACAGTAAAAGCATAATATGCAAATAAACCAAATTGCAGAACAGCGGAACGACCATTTAGATGACCATCTGAGACTATGTTATGACACCCACTGGCACCAGGCCAACCAAAGCTGTACAGTATGACTGGTAGGGGGCCCGGCCATCGCCCCATGATTTTCCCACAGAGTGAGGCCCAGGCCACCAACCAGCAGGCTGCAGCAGGTGTGTGGGACCTCCCTCTGAGATGGAAGCCCAGGTCCTGAGTGCCTGCCAGTGGCTGGAGGGAAGCCAGGTCCTAGTTGCTGGAGAGAAGCCAGTGCCAACAGCCAGTGGAAGGAAGGCCTACTCTTGCATGAATTTCATGCATCGGGCTTCTAGTTGTTCAATAACATGCTATTGAGCTCCCATGTGTTTGAATGTTTTGGGGTGTTTTTACTATAGGTGGTTTCTAATTGCATTCCCCTGTGTTTTGAAAAGATGCTTAATATGCTTTCAATCTTCTTGAACTTATAGGGACTTGTTCTCTGTCCTAACATGTGGTCTATCTTTGTGACTGACCCATGTGCATTTGAGAAGAATGTATATTCTGCAGCCTTGAAGTGAAATGTTCTATAAATGTCAATTAAATACATCTTATTCAGTGTGATCTTTAGGGTCACTGTTTCCTTGTTAAATTTTTGTCTGGATGACTTATCTAGTGAAGTCAGCCTGGTGTTAAAGTCCCCTATGATGACTGTAACTTTGTCAATCTCTCCCTTAAAGTCCTCTAGAAGATTTTTTTTTATATATTTAGGTGTTCATATATTGGGGGCATATATGTCTACCAGGGTTCAATCCTCTTGTTGTATTGATCCCTTTAGTATTACGTAGTGATCTTTGTTGTCTCTTGTGGCAGCCTTCATTTTGAAGTCTATTTTGTCAGATATTACCCCAGCTTTTTTTTCTTTTCCACTTGCATGGAAACTTCTTTTTTCTATCCCCTCATTCCAGCCCTGTGTGAGTAATTTGTTCTCCTGTGGGTCTTTTATAGACAGCATATAGTTGGTTCATGTTTTTTTTTTTTTTTTTAATCCATTAAGCTACCCTATGCCTTTTGATTAGAGCACTTAATCCATTTATATTTGGGGTTATTATTGATAGGTATTTATTTGTTGCCATTTTAATTCTGTATGCCTTGGTTTCTCTCTCTCTTTCTTCTCATTACAACAGTACTTTTAGCATTTTTTGTAACACTGGCTTGTTGGTAGGCCTTTAGCCTTTCCCCCACTCCCCCCGGGAAGCTCTTTATTTGCCTGTCTGTTTCGAATGATAGACTTGGTGGTTATAGTAATCTTGGTTTCAGATCCTTGCTTTCCATTACCTTGAGTACTTTATGGCTTTCCCTTCTGACTTGAAGGGTTTCTCATGAGAAATGAGATATCAAACTTATGGAAGCTCCTTTGTATGTAACAATTTGTTTTTCTCTTGCTGTCCTTAAGATTCTCTCTATTTAGTTAATTTTTGCATTTTAATGATGACATGTCTGGGCCTGGGCCTGTTTATGTTCTTTTTGCTTGGGACTCTCTGTACCTCCTGAACATGTGTGACTTTTTCCTGCACCAGGTTAGGGAAATTTTCTGCCATTATTTCTTCAAACACGTTCTCTATCCTTTTCTTTTTTTCTGCCTCTTCTGGTACACTTGCTATGCAAATATTATTATGTTTCACATTGTCCCACAGGTCCCTTGAGCTATCCTTCTGTCTATAAATTGTTTTTGATTGATTTTTTTTTCAATCCTATCTTCTAATTCACTGATCTGATCCTTAGTTTTCTCAAATCTGCTATGTATTCCTTCCAGAATGTTCTTTATTTGTGCTATATCATTATTTATTTCTGTTTTCATATCATAGTTACTACTTATTTTCTCATGTTATTGAGCATCTTTACCATCATTATTCTGAACTCTATATCAGATAAATTTCTTATCTCCATTTCATTTATCTCTTCTTTCATTTGGTGGTTGTTTCTTTGTCTCCTCATTTTGGGTGCCAGTCTCTATTCAGTCTCCACTTTCCATTTTGTTTATGAGGGTTCTCTCCAGTGAGTCCTCAGTTTCTTATTCAGGAAGATTTTCTGTATTTTAGTTACAAATGCAGTTTGGACCTGAGAGTGTGTCTGTGCAGCATCCACTTACTCTGGCGCCATTTTTAATTTTCTCATAATTGATGTTTTTCTTACTCCCTCTCTCGCCCTCTCACTTCCTCTCTTGATGCCATCTATGTGGATGAAAGTTTCAGTGACTCAAAAATGACTCCAAGAATCAGAGCCTTAATAATTATTTTAAAGAGGCTGCTTCTTAGAAATTTCATACTCTCTCAAAAGGAATTCAGATTAAATTACAATGTCTTCATTATTTAGCTTTAACACTAAAATTTATCTCCCTATTTCCTTGCAGAATTGTTTTCTTTTCTTTCTTTTTTTAAGTACAAGTAATAATCCCTCTAACTCTCTAATATTGGATGTCAATCAAAATTACTTTAAGTTCAAGTATCAGAAAATGCTATTTAAAATTGTTTAAACAATAAGTTACAGAAGACCTGTTAAATAAGTTTAAATAAGAAGATTTATTAGTTCACCTAATGAAAAATCTAAAAAGATGGTGGCTAAAAGGCTGTTTAATTCAGTGGTTCTACAATGTCAGCAAGAATACAATTCTTTATTTACTTTCTTTCCTTATACTAGTGAACTTTTACTTTAAAAAAAAAAATTATTGTTGAGATTATTACAGATGCCCAACTTTTTCTACCTATTGCTCCCCTGCCCCCCATTCTTACCCTGCCCCAGGCCTTCACCACCCTGTTTTCTCTTTCCATAGGTAATACATATAAGATCTTTAATTAATCGATTCCCGCTCCCCCCTCCCCACTTATCTCTGAGATTTGTCAGTCTGTTCCATGTTTCCATGCCTCAGGTTCGATTTTTTAATCAGTTTATTTTGTTCATTAGATTGCTACTTCACTTATTTTTATATTTAGACTCAAATGTTGATAGATGTAGTATTTACTGCCATTTTTTCATTTCTCCTCCTCCTCCTCCTCTTCCTCCTCTTCCTTCTCCTTCTTCTTCTTCTTCTTCTTCTTCTTCTTCTTCTTCTTCTTCTTCTTCTTCTTCTCCTCCTCCCCCTCCCCCTCCCCCTCCCACTCCCCCTCCTCCTCCTCCTCCCACTCCTCCTCCTCCTCCTCCTACTCCTCCTCCTCCTCCTCCTCCTCCTCCTCCTCCTCCTCCTCCTCCTCCTCCTCCTCCTCCTCCTCCTCCTCCTTCTTCTTCTTCTTCTTCTTCTTCTTCTTCTTCTTCTTCTTCTTCTTCTTCTTCTTCTTCAATAATATCCATTAACATTTCTTGTAATGCTGGTTGGGTGGTGATGAACTACATTAGCCTTTTCTTGTCTCTGAAGCTCTTTATATGACATTCAATTCTAAATGGTAACTTTCTTTTTTTAATATATTTTTATTAAGTTATTATTTTTGTACATATACCAATGCCCCTCCCTCCCGTACACACCCTCCCTCCCTAGAGTTTTGTGTTCATTGGTTGTACTTATATGCATGTATACAAGTCCTTCAGTTAATCTCTTATCTCCCCCAGATCTCCCCAGCCTCCCCGCTGTAATTTGACAGTCTACTTGTTGCTTTACTGTCTCTATATCTATCTTTTGGTTCTTAATGTTCCTTATCATCCATAAATAAGTGAGGTCATGTGGTGTCTCTCTTTCATTGACCGGCTTGTGTCAATAAGCATGATGTTCTCCAATTTCATCCAGGTTGCTGCAAACGATGAGAATTATTTTCTTTTTTATGGCTGCATAATATTCCATTGTGTAGATGTACCATATTTTTTGGATCCAATCATCTGCTGATGGGCACCTAGGCTGTTTCCAAATCCTAGTTATTGTAAATTGTGCTGCTATGAGCATAGGGGTGCATAAATTCTTTCTGGTTGATGTTTCTAGCTTCTTGGGATATATTCCTAGCAGTGGGATTACTGGGTCAAATGGGAGTTCGATTTTCAGTTTTTTGAGGAAGCTTCATACTGTTCTCCACAGTGGTTGCGCCAGTCTACATTCGCACCAGCAATGCATGAGGGTTCCTTTTTCTCCGCAACCTCGCCAACACTTGTCGATTGTTGATTTGCTGATGTTGGCCATTCTGACAGGTGTGAGATGGTACCGCATTGTTGTTTTGATTTGCATCTCTCGGATAATTAGTGACTGAGCATGTTTTCATGTGCCTCTTGGCCTTCCTTCTGTCTTCTTTTGAGAAGATTCTACTTAGATCCATTGCCCATTTTTTAATTGGGTCATTTCTCTTCCTTTTATAAAGTTGTGTAAGCTGTCTGTAGATGTTGTAGATTAAACCTTTATCAGTGATAACATTTGCAAATATGTTCTCCCATACAGAGGGCTTTCTTGTTGTTTTGTTGATGGTTTCCTTTGCTGTAAAAAAGCTTTTTATTTTGATGTAGTCCCATTTGTTTAATTTCTCTTTAGCTTCCATTGCCCTAGGGGAAGTATCATTGAAGAAGTTTTTTTGGCATATGTCTGAGATTTTGCTGCCTGTGGATGCCTCTAGTATTTTTATGGTTTTCTGTCTTATGTTTAAATCCTGTATCCATTTTGAGTTTATTTTTGTGTAAGGTGTAAGTTGGTGTTCCAGTTTCATTCTTTTGCATGTATCTGTCCAATTTTCCCAACACCATTTATTGAAGAGACTGTCCTGACTCCATTGTATGTTCATGCCTCCTTTGTCAAATATGAACTGAGCATAGTGATTTGGGTTGATATCTGGGTTCTCAATTCTATTCCATTGATCTATATATCTGTTCTTGTGCCAGTACCAGGCTGTTTTGAGAGCAGTGGCTTTGTAATACAGTTTGAAATCTGGTATTGAGATCCCTCCTACTTTACTCTTCTTTCTCAGGATTTCTTTGGCTATTCGGGGTCTTTTGTTGTTCCAAATGAACTTTTGAAGAGTTTTTTCTAGGTCAGTGAAATATGCCGTTGGTATTTTAATGGGAAGTGCCTTGAACCTAAAGATTGCTTTGGGAAGTATGGACATTTTGATGATGTTGATTCTACCAATCCATGAACATGGTATATTCTTCCATCTGTTTACATCTTCCTCTATCTCTTTTTTCAGTGTCATGTAGTTTTCCATGTATAGGTCTTTTACCTCCTCAGTTAAGTTTATTCCAAGGTATCTTAATTTTTTTCATGTGATGGTAAATGGGATTACCTTTTTGGTCTCTGTTTCTGCAAGTTCACTATTGGTGTATAGAAATGCCATAGATTTCTTGGCATTAATTTTGTAACCTGCTACATTGCCAAATTCCCTTATTAAGTCAATTAGTTTTTAATGGAGTCTTTTGGGTTTTTTATGTACAATATCATGTCATCTACAAATAAGGATAATTTGACTTCTTCTTTTCCAATTTGGATGCCATTTATATCCTCTTCTTGTCTAATTGCAATGGCTAGTACTTCTAGTACTATGTCAAACAGGAGTAGTGAGAGTGGGAAACCCTGTCTTGTTCCTGTTCTTAGAGGGAATGGTTTTAGTTTTTGCCCATTGAGTATGACGTTGGCTGTGGGTTTATCATATATAGCTTTTATTATGTTGAGGTATGAACCTTGTACTCCAACCTTGTTGAGGGTTTTTATCAGGAAAGGGTGTTGGATTTTATCAAATGCTTTTTCTGCATCAATTGATATGACTATATGATTTTTATCTTTCAATTTGTTTATGTGATGTATCACGTTTATCGATTTGCAGGTATTGTACCATCCTTGCATTCCTGTAATAAATCTTTCTTGGTCGTGGTGTATGATCTTTGTGATGCTCTGCTGGAGCCGATTTGCTAGAATTTTGTTGAGGATTTTGGCATCTATGTTCATAAGAGATATTGGCCTGTAATTCTCCTTCATTGAGTAGTCTTTATCTGGTTTTGGTATTAGGGTGATGCTGGCTTCATAGAAGGAGTTTGGAAGTGTTACTTCCTCTTGGATTTTTTGGAATAGTCTGAGGAGGATAAGTTTTAGTTCTTCCTTGAATGTTTGGTAAAACTCTCCTGTGAAGCCATCTGGCCCTGGGCTTTTGTTTGCTGGAAGCTTTTTGATGACTGTTTTAATTTCTTCCCAAGACACTGGTCTATTGAGATTTTTAGATTCTTCCTGATTGAGTTTTGGAAGTTTGTATTTTTCTAGGAATATGTCCAATTGTTCCAGGTTGTTCAGTTTGTAGGAATAGAGTTGTTCATAGTATTTTGTAACAATCCTTTGTATTTCGGCTGGGTATGTTGTTATTTCACCTCTTTCATTTCTGATTTTGTTTATTTGGGTCCTCTCTCTTTGTTTCTTGGTTTGCCTGGCTAGAGGTCCATCTATCTTGTTTATCCTTTCAAAGAACCAGCTCTTGGTTTTGTTGATCTTATGTATTGTTTCTTTGGTCTCTATGTCGTTTATCTGTGTTCTGATTTTTGTTATTTCCTTCCTTCTGCTTACACAGGACTTTTCTTGTTGCTCTTTTCTAACTCTTTGAGTTGTAGAGTTAGATCATTTGTTACCATTTTTTCTAGTTTTTTGCAATAGGCTTGTAAGGATATGAACTTCCCTCTCAAAACTGCTTTTGCTATGTCCCATTGATTTTGGATTGTTGTGTTTTCATTGTCATTTGTTTCCAGGATGTTTTTAATTTGTTCCTTGATTTCTCTGGTAACCCAGTCCTTGTTTAATAGCATGCTGTTTTGTCTCCATGTGTTTGATTTCTTTGGATTATTTTTATTGTAGTTGATTTCCAGTTTTATGCCATTATGATCTGATAAGATGCTTGATATGATTTCTATCTTCTTGAATTTGAAGAGCCTTTGCCTATGTCCCAAAATGTGGTCAATCTTTGAGAATGTGCACTTGAGAAGAATGTATATTCTGTGGCTTTGGTGTGGAATATTCTGAAGATGTCGATTAATTCCATCTGGTCTAGTGATATTTCTTTGCTGACTTTTTGTTTAGATGATTTGTCAAACGATGACAGTGGGGTATTAAAATCTCCTACTATGATTGTATTGCTATTAATCTCTCCCTTAATGTCCTTCAGCAGTTTTTTTTTTTATGTATTTGGGTGCTCCTGTATTGGGAGCATATATATTTACCAGGGTTATTTATTCTTGTTGGATTGCTCCCTTTAGTATTATGAAGTGGCCTTCATTACCTCTTGTTATGTCCTTCACTCTGAGATCTAATTTGTCAGATATAAGTATTGCTACCCCAGCTTTTTTTTCATTTCCATTTGCCTGGAAAACCTTTTTCCATCCCTTCACCCTCAGTCTGTGTGCATCTTTTTTTCTGAGGTGGGTTTCTTGTAGACAACAGATGTATGGGTCTTGTTTTCTTATCCAATCTGTTACCCTATGTCTTTTTATTGGAGCCTTTAAACCATTTAATGTTATTAATGATAAGTACTCATTTGACGCCATTTTTATTCTATACCCCTGTGTTCCTTCATCGCTTCCTATTTCTTTATTTTTACAGTAGACCCTTTAGCATTTCTTGCATTGCTGGTTTGGTGGAGATAAATTCCTTAAGTCTTTTTTTGTCTGTGAAGCTCCTGATTTCACCTGCAATTTTGATTGATAGCCTTGCTGGGTACAGTATTCTTGGATTCAGCCCCTTCCTTTGCATGACTTTGTATATTTCATCCCATTCCCTTCTGGCCTGATAAGTTTCTGTTGAGAAATCAGTTATTAGTCTGATGGGGGTTCCTTTATATGTAACTTTCTGTCTCTCTCTGGCTTCTTTTAATATTTTTACTTTGTCCTTGGTGTTTGGCAATTTAATTATAATATGTCTTGGTGTCGGTCTTCTGGGATCCATTTTGCTTGGGACTCTGCGAGCATCTTGGATTTGTGTGGGTTTTTTCTTCTCTATCTCGGGAAAGTTTTCTGTCATTATTTCTTGAAATACGTTTTCCATGTCTACCTCAGTTTTCTTTCCTTCCGGAACCCCTATTATTCTAATATTGTTTTGTTTTGCATTGTCCCAAAGGTCCCGTAGGCTCTCCTCCTGCTTTTTAATTTTTTTTTCTAGAAGCTGCTCTAATTGGGTATTTTTTTCCGTCTTGTCTTCTAGCTCACTGATGTGGTCCTCTGCTTCTTCTAGTCTGCTCTTGATGCTTTCTATTGAGTTCTTCATAGTAGCGATGTCATTTTTCATTTCTTCCTGAGACATCTTCATTTCCTCTTGGTTTTTCTTCATTTCCTCTTGGGTCTTACTCATATTGTCAAACTTGTCTTCCATTCTTTTTAGCCATCTTATGATCATTACTCTGAATTCTTGCTCTGATATGTTGCTTGCCTCTTACTCGTTTACTTCCTTTTCCGGTGATGCCTGCTTTTCTTTCATTTGTGGGCTGTTTCTTTCTCTCCCCATGGTCTCTCTTTACAAGATGTCTCTCTCCTGTGTTGATTTAAAGGCACAAAGTACAACTCAACCAGGTACAACACACAAGGCACTGAACAGAAATGTGTTTGCAATATTAATAACTTTCAATAAAGGTAACCACTAGGGAAAGGCAGATTAGGGAATAGGAGAGAAAGAGGAAGAGTAAAAAGAATAGAGGGGGGGAGCAAAAGAAAAAGATAGAAAAAAAAGAGTGTCAAAATGAATTTGGGAAATCGGGAAAAGAGAGAGAGAGAGAGAGAGAGAGAGAGAGAGAGAGAGAGAGAGAGAGAGAGAGAGAAAGAGAGAGAGAGAGAGAGAGAAAGAGAGAGAGAAAAGGGGAATAAACTATATGTATGGGGAGAGAATTTCAATTGAACAACCACTAACCCTACCAAATGCTGTCAGCAGTACCTGGAGAATAATACAATCTACAACATCCCCTAATTTCCAGCACCAGAAGGGAAAACAGAAGTAATAAAATAACAATGAACAAAAACTGATCAAATAAGAAAATACCAAGCAACAGCAAAAGAATAAGCAAAATACTCTCACTAAAAAGCATATAAATACAATATAATCATCATTCCCCCAAACAGCATCAAAAGAACCATGAGGAAACAATTTATTTATTTTATTTTTTTTTTGCTAGTTAATACAGCTCAGAGAGGGGTGTGTGTGCACTTCGCACAGGGGATTGGAAATTAGATATTTAAGTAGGGTAGAAATTTTAGCAGGGTGGATACAGAGAGAGTAAGTAAATCTGAAGTAGGAAAGGGTTAAGATACACAGGATAGCAAAAGGGGGGAGGGTAGAAAGAGAATGATGGTGTAAAGGTCGTGTTGAGCTAGGGTTAAACAATGTTAAAGGAGAAATGAAAATAAAATGAAGAACACTAATTCCAATGTAAAATAAAGAGAAAAAATTAAAATCGCAGTAGTAAAAATGCTTATGGAGCCTCAAAATGTAATAATTAAAAAGTTAAAATCTAGTGAGGAAAAAAGGGGAAAACTTGTTTCTTAAGTAAAAGATGCAAAAAATGAAAATTAAAAAAATAAAAAATAAATTTAGCAAAAAAAATGTGCAGTTGTGAAGGCCATTCACTTCTGTTATTCTATTTGACACCCATTTCTCAGTCCAGACCATATTGCAGTTCCCTGCGTTTTGCTGCACCTCAGTGGTGATTCCTTAGTTTCTTGGTTTTTGATCAAATAAAACTAATAATAAACACAGTCAGTTTGTACTCCAGACCTTAGGTGGGAGTGTATGTGGATTGATGTCCCCTCTTTTTGGCTGCTCTAGCCTTCTTTTTCTGTGGCACTCAATGCTAGGGGGTTTTGTTTGTTTGTTTGTTTGTTTATTTTTTTATTTTAATTTTATTTTAATTTTTATTTATTTATTTATTTGCCTTGGAGCTGAATCCTGGATGATTTCTCCCTGCTCTGCTTCTCAGTTTCCAGAAAAGCAGTTTCCCCTGCTGTCTCTTAGGGCCAGCCAATCTGGGTGATCTCTCCTTTGTAATCAGAAGCAAAGTGTTGCAGGGGAACCAACCTAGGTGCGCAATGGGAGAGTCTGCGCGCACTTACAAACAGACTGCTTTCCAACTCCTCTGTTCTCCCACCGTGGCGGATCAGAATGGGTTGCTCCGTAGAGAACCCCACTAGTAGCAACCTTGGGGACCCCCGCCCACTCTCTCGAATCATGCCAGACCCAACAGTGGGGGGCTTCTGTGGACGCAGATTTCCGGTATCCCAGTGGCCGCGTGGTCAGCGCAGCTGCTGCTTTCGCTGTTGGGACACACACCCTGCTTTATCCCCGGCAAAATCCAACCTTTCTGTGGAATGCGTGTGTCCACACCTGTCGGATAGCCCCGATTTTTAACAATCTGTTCCGTGTTCCTTGGCATTTTAAAAAGAGTCCCGCTACTGGGGAAGATTACGCCAGACCCGGCACTGGGTCTCCCCAGGCAGGATACTCGCTGCAGCGCAGCCTTCTTTCGGCACCGCTCGGCGCGGAGCGTGCAGTGGCTGCGGGCGCCACGGGGCCCCAGAACCCTCAAGCTATCCCCGCAAGCTCTGACCTTTCTGTGAGTGATTGAAGAACTCCCTTGAATCCATGTGTTTGCGCCGATTGGGGCGTCACAGCTGCTCGATGGTCTCCTCTGCTGTGGGTTTTCCAGGCCTCAGAGAAGATCCTCCTTTCCTGGTAAGATGGCGCAGCCTTCCCTCCGAGCCCGCAGCTCCGGGAGAGCTCATGGCCGCAGCTGCAGTGCTGGCCACTTGGTCAGGAAATCCTGTCCAGTGGACCCTTCCTTACCTTCCTTTACAGTCCCGCTGCCCCTTAGCTGCCAATCAGCATTCCCTGAGCGACTCAGATGCTGCTTCTATCTGTTCTGGGACCAGGGTCAGAACAAGTCCCTCTGTTCCGTCGCCATCCTGTCTCCCCGAGGGGCCTAAATGGTAACTTTCTGAGTATAGTAATCTTGGTTGTAGGTCATTGCTATTTGTCACTTGGAATATTTATTGCCACTACCTTATGGCCTGCAAAGTTTATGTTGATAAATCAGCTGACAGTCATATGGGTGCTTCCTTATATTTTACTAATTGCTATTTACTTACTGCCTTTAAGATCCTTTCTTTGTCTTTGACCACTGGCATTTAAAAAAAAATGATCTGAAATTATTTAGTATATTGCCTCTTGTCTTCTGGCCTGTTTCTTTAGAATTACAGGATGCTTCTGCAACTACAGATATTATCATATACTCACAATTTCATAGAAGCCTTTTTAAGAGTGAGAAAATATTTTCCAAAAGCTACTTGTGTAGAATTTTCCTTTGGCTCATTGGCCATGTCTTTGTCAGTGAATGTCTAAAGGGAATGGGATTACCAAGTTTGATTTACACTAATCAAGATTAATCTCCTAGGCTGAGAAAAGGGGGATATTTTTTCCTAATTCACATGACTTCACTGAACCTGACTCAAATTAGGGTGATGTTACTAAAGAATTTGCAGAATTATAAGAGTTATAAAATGACTATTGTGAGACCAAAATGCTGTGTTATGAAATTTCAATATGATATATTGAAAAAAGGGACTCAAAACATAACTTTTTAGCAAATATCAATTTTAGTAATTAATTTGATCTCAGTTTCTAGTTCACTAAATTATAGACATTGGACTAAATCAGTGATTCTTATGTTGAGACTGGCATTAACACCTCAGGAGCATCGATCAGAAGTGCCCTGGGGAGTCTCAAAATACAGACCCAATGGCACTTCCCCTCAGAATGATGAATACAAAACAGTATTGTTAGATATAGTCATTGGGATGTTTATTAACATCCCTAGAAGTTATTTTATAATGGAAGATTATACCTTTCAAAAACCTTGACCCAATTCCTCCACAACTTTATCCCCCACATCTGGCACCCATAAATCTGATCTCTGTTTGCTTAGATAATACATATAAGTGAAATTAGAAAATATTTGTCTCTCTGTAACTTATTTCAGTTAGCATAATTCCCCAAGGTTAATCCATATTCAACAAACGGCAGGATTTTCTTATGTTTATGGTTGAATAGCATATAATTATATCGATATATATATAAATTAATATATATGTCAAAGAACTCTTAGTTGTTTCCATGTCTTGAACATTGTATATAATGCTGCAATTAATATGTGTGTGCAGATATTCCTTTGGGATACTATTAATATTTTGTTTCAGTTTTATATATACCCAAGTGTAGAATTACTGAAATATATGATAGTTTTGTTTTTAATTTTTTGAAGAAACTTCATATTGCTGTTCATTGGCTACACCATTTTACATTCCCACCAACAGTATACAAGATACTCTTTAAGCCATATACTTACCAGAATTTAATTGTTGCTTATTTCTTCTGTAATACACATTCTAACAGGTATGAGGTGATATCTCATTGTGGTTTTGAATAACAATTCCCTAATGATTAATGATGCTGAGCATCAAAAAGTATTTTTGAGAACTACTAAGAAATATATTGAGACAAGAAAAATGTTTGAAAACTCTCAGAATAGATGATTTCTATGTCGTCTTTCAGTACTATTCTACTTGCATGTATATTCTGAAACATAATGTACCTTCTATAAAGGGTTTATATTTTGTGTCAGTTAACAAAATATGATTACATTACATTTAAGTCAGTAAAAACTGTTATAAAATTGGCATTGTGCAGTAATTCATTCCTTTACATTCACTATCCTGAAGTATTTCATATAGTTGAATACACTTTATTTTATAAAGTTCTATATTGTATTTTCTACAGATTCATACAGCTATTTTTGGTAAAGTAAAAAATTTCCAGAATTTTTTACAAAATGTCAATTTACTTAGATTAAAAATGTAAACTAAAATAAGAGTTACATACACAATATCTGATATGAGAAATAATATTTCAATATAAAATATTATGATACCTTTAAACTCTTGCCCAATTTTCAAGTTCTTTACATCTAGGTATCAACCAAAGAAAATGTCTTAAATGTCCAGTGTCATTTTTGACCACCAAATCAGAAGTAAATATTAAGTTATTATGATCTGTTGGTTTGAAAATGCTGTAGTAGAATCTCATGCCCAATGCAATATCGGTTCTTCAATATGTGGTCCTTAAGTTTATAAAAACTCTGTGAAATAAAGTTCCATGATGTATATTTCCATTTAATATTTAGGTACTAAAAAGAAATAGATAATCTTCAGAATCTGATTATGTGATAAAGATAAAAGATAAAGAAGGATTTGAATATATTTTAATGTTTGTGTTAATTGGGCACCTACTATGTATCAGTCATTAGACTAAACAGTTTACATGCATTATTTTATTTTCCTCACAATAAAATTTAACAGATGGAAAAAAAACAGATAGACAAGTAATAAGGAAATGTACAAGGAAATATATTGCTTTCAAGTAAAAACATGCTAAAAAAAAAAACAAAAAACAAACAAACAAACAAAAACTTCTCCCTTGATTAATATTGGCTGCTCTCTACATTTCCAATTGAACCCCATATTGAGATTGGCTGCTATCTACATTTCCAATGTGAACCCATAAAGAGGATCACAGTATATCCTCAAGTAAAATTCTCATAATTTACTGTGTCACTATGTCTGAGACCATCTGAAGGTTATTTAGTGTTTGAATTTCAGCTGACTGATTCATCAATTAGCTCCTTTGATTTGCATTTGCTCATTTCATTGCTTGTTAGCCTCCTTCAAATGTTGAGGAAGTATTTATTGAGGGAAGATCTTGGTCTTTGAAATATTAGGTTTAAATCTTGGTTCTGTAATTTCTCTTGCTGAATCATTTAAAGAATGTCTTATTATCTCTATGGCGATTATGATAATAACTATAATAGACCTACCTCATGGTGCTATTATGGAGAATAATGAAACAATGTGTAAAAAAAAGCATTACAGATATGCTGGTTATTACAATCATCAATTTAATACCAGAAAACTAGGATCTAGTAACAATATGAGTACAACAATGTTTGAGATTGGATAGGATTTAAAATTAAAATTAATGGTTGAAAAAATATATATAGTCATGTGTGGTAATATTAATGAGACTGCTTCCTCAAGTCCTATTATAATTATACTCAAAGAGTTGTCTATATAGTGATAGTAATTGGTACAATTTAGAATTAACAAATGGTATAAATAACTTGCATAGGATAGAATTAGAGTCTTAAAATTGGAGAGATATAAAAATTATATAGTAGAACTGAAGATTAATTTATTTGTTATGAAATGGTATGTAGCCTGAACATTTTTAAAGGTGTATTAGTTATAGTAAGCATCAAATGTTAAGCAAATATAATTTGTATAATAGACTCAAGACTTTGAAATAATAATAATCCTATCTACTAAAAGAGTAATATGCAAGCTAATCATCACTCTGCTACACCCACCAGCCACGCCCACCATCCAATCAGGAGTGGGTATGCAAATTAACCCAACCAAGATGGCTGCAGCCACAGAGAGCAGGGAAGGGGGGGTAACTTGTGTTTCCCCAGGGATGGAGGAAGCCAAGCTTTCTGCACATCCTGGCCAGCCCAAGCCTCCACTCAATGCTACAAAGTTTTAATTATAGAAAGTAATAAATTCCAACATTATTTATTATGGAGTTGGAAGAGCAGGAGGCTAGGGTTGCCCTGGACGATGGAGGAAGCCAAGCTTCTGCAGCCCTGGATGGCCTAGGCCTCCACTATAGGCTACAAAGTTTCAATTATAGAAGAGAAGTAAATTCCAACAGAAATGGCTGAGGCCAGCCAAGGAGCCAGCAGAAGGCTTGGCTTCGCTCCAGGTTACAAAGTTTCAATTGTAGAAGATAAATAAATACCAGATACCAGGGCCTCCGCTTGCATTGCCGGGGGGCGTGGCTTGCCTGCAAACCAGCACAGGCCCTTCACTCAGGACACCCCACACCCCAAGGGAACCCCCACCTTGATCCAAGACACCCTTCAGGGCAAACCAGATGGCCCCCACCCATGCACCAGGCCTCTATTCTATCTAATAAAAGAGCAATATGTAGATTGGCCATCACTCCAACACACAAGATGGCTGCCCCAGTGTGGACACAAGATGGCCACCACAAGGTGGCCAGCAGGGGAGGGCAGTTGGGAGGAATCAGGCCTGCAAGGGAGGTTGATCAAGCCTGCAGGGATTGCAGTAAGGGGTGACCAGGCCGGCAGAGGAGGGAAGTTGGAGGCAAACAGGCCATCAGGAGAGCAGTTAGACATCAATCAGGCTGGCATGGGAGTGGTTGGGGGTGATTAGGCTGGCAGGCAGAGCGGTTAGGGCAATCAAGAAGGTAGGCAGTCAAGCAGTTGTGAGCCAGCAGTCCTGGATTATGAGAGGGGTGTCCGACTGCCACTTTTGGCCTGATCCCAGTGGAATCGGATCTAAAAGAGCAGTCAGACATCCCTAGAGGGGTCCCAGAAAGGAGATGGTGCAGGCTGGGCTGTGGTACACACACCCCTGTGCACAAATTTTGTGCACCAGACCTCTAGTCTCTCTCTCTCTCTCTCTCTCTCTCTCTCTCTCTCTCTCTCTCTCTCTCTCTCTAATATGCAAATTCTCCCCTCAGGAATTTGACCAGGAGACTGGGATTTTGATCACTCACCATGACATGTGCTGACCACCAGAGGGAGTCACAGAACGAAGGAAGGTCCTGGCTACAGCTGGGGAAGGGAGGCCCCAGATGGCAGCTGGAAGGAAGGCCCTGGCTAGCATCCAGAAGGCCCTGATTGGCCCTGATCACTGGCCAGGCCTAGGGACACTACCCATGCACAAATTTTGTGCACTGGGCCTCTAGTAATAGAATATTTTAATATAGATGAAGTTGTCAATTGAGCCAAAAATTATACTTGTGATAATTCAAAGGAATAACCTGGTAGTAGTATAGCATAGTGCTTTATAGCACAGAATTTTGAGCATGATTACTTAGGTTGATATCTTTGTTTTGCCAGTTCTTATGAGATTGTGGATAAATAACTTAATCTGTCTTCCCGGACTCTTTTTGAGAATTAAAAAAAAACAAAAACAAAAAAAACCTTAATATTTATAAATTACCTCAGATCAGTACATGGTATACTGTAAGCATTTGAAAAATGATAGTGTTTCATTTGTCTATTCCTTTACATAAATATGACTTTAATAATAGAACTAAACAAAAAATACAAACAATATATTTTAGAATAACAGGAGATAAAAGGGTAGAGTCAGTGTAGCCATAGCTATGTGCAAAAGGCAAGCATTTCTTTTTACTCAATTGCTCAACTAAAGTGTCGTAAATCAAATGGATACTACCATACACTACTGGTGAGGGTATAAGTTGCAACCATTTTGGATAGAAATTAGTAACATAACAAAAGCCTTGTAAATGCATATACCGTTGAATCACAAATTCCAATATAGGCAGTTATTGTAAGGAAATTATTTCTCCTAATCAGTGTCACAGGTTTTCACCATTATGCTCCCCCCTATCCCTGTGGACTATGTCATGCTCCTCTATCACTCTCGAACTTGTATTCCATTACCTGCTGAGACATAGCCTCCCAAATTCCTACGGATTAAAGTTTCAATAGCTTAACTCTATTATCTCTATTGCTTTTCTCCCTAAAAGATTTCCAAGACAAGATAGTGGAGGTTTGACAGAGTGATACTTTGAGGTCCTTACCCTCAATGCAGAGCTGCACAAACATACTGCTTGACTTCCCCTGCCGGGTGACTTAGTGCTCTTGTGTCTTCTTTATTGCCTCACATCTTCATTTTTTAATGAAGACAAAGATTAGGCAAGACGTTTAATTGGTGCAAGTGTCTAGTCTAATGCCACCATTTTTACTCATCTTTATGTAGGAGACATGAAGACATCTGTGATCTTATGAACTTTAACATATTTCACTTTAAAGACATATGTGACATACGCAATACCAAAAAAGCATATGGACATAGGAATACTAATTCAGGTCTGTTGCAGAAGATGAGGAATGATAGTGGCTTAGATTAGACTGTTGTAGATTAAGATAAATGGAAAATGTTAAAAATTATTTTGAAATAGGATCTACAGCACTTGGTGGACTAATTTGCTATAAGGGGTATGACAATAGAAGATGATATCAATAATGCTTTTTAAGAGCCTGGGAAAAGGCGAGCAATCAATATATGTTGGACAATATTAGTTTTTAATCTTTATTGAACTTAATTCCTTTTGCTCTTAATACTACTCATATACTGTTATTCTTTGCATTTGCCTGATATATATTTGCCTGTGTGTTTGATTTTGATTTTTGGTAATATTTTGTATTTTTCCCCAAAAGAGTATTTTTATTTTTTTTGCAAAAACAACAACAATGACTTTTAGATTTCTGGTTTAAGCAAACTAGATGAACAATGGTGTCATTTCCAAAGTTGGGCAATATTTGGGGGGGGGGGGAGATAAGATAAGGACGAGAACAGTTAAATTTTGTTGATGTCTATTTGAGATACACATTAATTATCCAAGCAAGAATGTTAAGTAGTTACCTGTATTAATCACGGAAGATTTATAAGTTTGTGGCATATAATTGAGATACATCAAAATATAAATGGCATGTAAAGCCATGAGAGTATATAAGCTAGCCAAGGAATAATAGGGACCCTAGAAGAAAACAGGCCTTAACATACTAGCAAAGAGTCTTTTTATAAAATATATTTTCATTGATTTTAGAGAAAGAGAGGAAAAGAGAGAGAAAGAGAGATAAATATTGATGTGAGAAAGAAACACTGGTGGCTTCCTCTTGCATGTCGCTTCCTGTGGATCTAGATTGCAATCCCAGGCATGTGCCTTGACCTCGAATCAAACTGGTGCCTTGACCTCAAATCAAACTTTTGGTGCATGGGATGGTGCGAAACCAACTGAGACACACTGGCCAGGGCTTAACATAGAGTCTTGAGCAAATTTACCAATTAAGAGCTCAGTCTAATAGAAGAGGGTAAACTTTCAAAGGGCAGTAAGATGTAAAGATAAAGAGGTAAAAGGAAATTAGGCAATAGCAGCCAAAAGAAAATAATTCTTTCAGAAGTACAGTGTTTTCAATACCATCAAATGTTTAGAAGCCAAGACTTGAACAACTAGCCTGTATATAGTGATATGTATATCATTAGTGAACTTAGAATGAGTAATTTTGGAGAAATGTTGGGGATAAAAGTCAAATAAACGGATTAAATAATGTGAAGAAATGACAATAAAGAGCACAAACAACTCATTCTATAAGTTTGGCTATGGAAGTCAGGATATAGAGAAGTAGCTAGAAGAGGATATTGAGACAAAGGAGTTGCTATTATTTGTATTATTCATTAAAGAAGAAAGAGTAAGCATTAAAAGTTGATGGGGAGTAGAAAAAAAGAAGTGCAAAATAGGAGATGGGTTGGTAACCGATAGGGTCTCTCGGTCTCTGATAAAGTTAGGAGGGTAGAAAGATATAGCATAGGAAAAAAAATGTTGGAATCATTGGTTTACATTCTTTCCATGAGCCTTACAACAATATTTTCACCATTTATCTTCCTTTCAGCCATCTCAGGATACCATTAGCCTGGTCTGTAAATTGTGTATATATTATAACCCTGGGGTTCCTAAAAAGTTTGTATGGTAGAATCATTATGAGATAAGCTTTGGAATCAGTCAGATCCAATTTGAATCCTTTTCTGGTACTTATTAATGTTTAAAATTGGATAATAATAACTAACAGTAAGACAGAAACAGGAAAATACTGTATGATATCACTTACATGTGGACTCTAAAAAAGCCTAATTCTGAGAAACAGAGTAGAGTGATAGATACCAAGGGATATGGAGCTAGGGGAAATGGGAAGATATTGGTCCAAGGGTACAAATTTCTAGTTATAAGAGTAAGAAGTTCTGGGGACTTTATGTATGGCATGGTGATTATAGCAAATAATAATACTGTATTACATACTTAAGAGATGCTAAGAGAGGAGATCTTAAATGTTCTCACGACAAAAACAAATGGTAACAATGTGACTTGATGGAGCTGTTACCTAATGCTGTGGTGGCAATCATTTCTGTAATATAGAAATGTATCAAATTAACACATTGTACACCTTAAACGTCCACAATGTTATCAATTAGTTCCCAATAAAGCTTAAAAATAAATAAAACTTTGAAAATTAACTAACTAGTAAGAATCATGTTTTAAACAAGGTAATGCATGTGAAACAGCATAATATCTGATATACTGTATAGTGAGTGTTTATTTAATGCAATACAAGAGGCTGTTGTCAGCTCAAAACAATGGTTCTTGAGCAAGGTCAGTTGGATACATGAGCCATCAGTTTATACCCTGCATCCTATTCCATCTACATTACCAACAATTTGCAAGTCGGGTCCTTTGGGCCAAATCCAAACCACCCAATATATTTTGCTTATTCCATTGTAATTTTAAAAATACTTTAAACTTTTTGTCAACATTTAAAAGTCATGAGATTTTACATATACATTTGGGTTTCTTTAATTATTTATAGATCTGCACATATATATGAAAATACAAGACTGTGCCAAAAGCTTCATTTATTCTATTTACCTGTTTTACTCATTTAGGCATTTGAGTTTACAATCCCTGTGATAAGGCATAGCTGAACCTTGAAGTTGCTATGCAACAAGTGATCCAATTTATGCCTTTAACAAAACTTGCATCAACATTTATTCAGCTATCAATAAACAACTTAACACAAAACTCCAAATCTTTTAGACTTATTTTGGTCTAATGTACAGTCATTTATAAATGAATAAGGGATCTCAGAAACCAAATTGTATCCTCAGACACTTTGTAATTTTGTTCAGGATATTTACAAGTAGGAGGATTGATGAGGCAGAAATAACTATAGACATAAGGGGGAAATCTTTCCATCTAGCTATATGTCACCATTTATAATAACTTTTATAGGGTCACCCAGTTAAGCATTTAGCCAAAATTAAACCTCAAAGCTATCATACCAGAATTTTCAAGCCTATTGCTCAGCTACTGAGCCTTGCTATCCATTAAAAAATGACCAATTTCCAATGAGCGACCTTAATGAAATGAAGGAATGGAGAATAAAGATTATGCAAGTTTTTTTTCTTTTATTTGATAAAGCATCCTTATACTAACTAATATTATATGACGAAACCTTTATCTCTCAATTTAGCTGCTAAACAATGCCCAGGGCCTTTGTAAATCAATGCTATTGTTCAAATTGATTTTAACTGAAGATGTTTCATTTTATCCCTTAATAGATGGCAGTCGTATTTTTTAAAAAAGTAGTTTATTAGCTGGGTATATATACCAAAATAAAAATTAGCAGAGCTTTTCAACTATAAAAACATAACCTCCCATCCCACTCTAAAATTCCTAGTCCTGTGCTCACTTCAGCAGCATATATACTGAGTGGCCAGATTATTATGCGTTCAGAGATCATAATAATCTGGCCACTCAGTGCATACTAAAATTGGGATGATACAGAGAAAATTAGCATGGCCCCTGCACAGGGATGACCTACAAATTCATGAAGCATTCCATATTTGGAAAATATAAAATAAAATAAAATAAAATAAAATAAAATAAAATAAAATAAAATAAAATAAAATAAAATTCCTAGGATAGAAGAGACAATCATATCCGAGGCTAGAGAAGCAAAAGGAAAAATGGTGTTACCTAGAGCCCTTGGTGGTTTTTAGCTCTTCCAATACACATTACCAAGTCTCTGAATTAAATTACCATTGCTTGAAATACCTATGGTGATTTCTATTTTCCTGACCAGATAATAACTGATGATGCTGATGACAACAGGAGAGAGATATAGCAGTAATGTAGCATTAGTTATGAGATGCCTCCTACTCCTTTTAAGTTCTGACCTCCAAATCTGAGATCAGCACATATCTGTAAGAGCAGACATAGGCAAATTTATTTATTTATTATCTTTTAAATATTTTTATTGATTTTTTTACAGAGAAGAAGGGAAAGGGATAGAGAGTTAGAAACATGGATGAGAGAGAATCATCGATCAGCTGCCTCTTGCACACCCCCTACTGGGGATGTGCCCGCAACCAAGATATATGCCCTTGACCCGAATCGAACTCAGGACCTTTCAGTCCGCAGACCAATGCTCTATCCATTGAGCCAAACCGGTTTCAGCTGACAGGCAAATTTAAACTATACAAAATGGTGAGCCACAGAGGCCAACAGTGACCCAATATGTTGAAAAATGTATAAAAAATAGAGAATCTTAACCATCACAGTTTGAGCATTTCCAGTTACACTTGCAAGGGTGTATCAACTACCTTGAACTGATAGCACTTAATATTTTGATCATCTAACTCCCTTTGTTTGATTCAAAGCTCAGAAGGCAACCTTTCATGATTTATTACATAATTTATCTTCCAATGTTTGGCTACCAACTGGAGAGACAAGGTGCTGAATATAGGGACTCTTAATAACAGACTCTTTTGTAGAGGGTGAATAAAATAGTATTTGCTGATGTAGATTTGTTTCCTGTGTGACTTCATTGCAAGGAGAGAATGTATTGAACAGGACAACATGAGTAATTCACGTTGACAATTCTAATCTTGTATGACAAATATAATGTATGACCTGCATGACAATTATAATCCTCGTTGTAAATTAATAATTAGGGATTTTGTTGTTTACAAGGTCTTGTATGCATATGAATAGTTGAATCATGTATTCAGGTCCTGATTAGATCTGGGCACTGACAAGAGTGAGAAAAGCAACCTAAGTGACTTTGGATGGATGACTGGACAAAGAAGCTGTGGTGTATACACTGAGTGGCCAGATTATTTATTTATTATTATCTCTAAATGCATAATAATCTGGCATATATATATATATATATATATATATATATATATATATATATGAATGATTTGAAAGACTGCCTGAATTTCCAAAGTAAAGAAATTTAGAGCAACATTTTCTCTTATTATCATTGCAAACTCAAATTTTATAGACTTAATTAAGCAGAGACTATTTGATAATCATAGGCTGGTACAGTTAAAGGTTTTTTATTGAAAGGGTTATAACAATGCTACCATTGGTCACAAGGTGAAGCAGAAAAGTGCTATTTAAATAAATATTTGGCTAATAATTCCTTCCAATTTTTCTTGATAGGTTAAATTCTATCTGCTATATTCATGATGGGCAGTAATAGAGATTAATAGTTTATTATTAGAAGTATTTTCAGGGGATTGGGTGCAATTTGTGGGGCACTGAAGGCATTTCTTAGGCATTATAAATTATAAGGTAGTTTGAAAAGGCATTTATAAAAATACTCACTTTTCCACTAAAGCAAAAATAAGTAATAAATTCACAGACTGGATTAGTAACTGGTGTTCTGTTTTAACATTGACATTTAAAGCAATTCTGATTTGTTGGTAATTTGTTATACACTGTTGATCCAGTGAAATGTTAAGTTCAGGATTGGAGCAATTGTTTTGCTCAGAGTTTTTATAGTCAGCCCATTGAAAGACCTTGTCTTCTTTTTTTAAAAAATATATTTTATTGATTTTGTACAGAGAGGAAGGGAGAGAGATAGAGAGTTAGAAACATCGATGAGAGAGAGTCATCGATCAGCTGCCTCTTGCACACTCCCTACTGGGGATGTGCCCGCAACCAAGGTACATGCCCTTGACTGGAATCGAACCCGGGACCCTTCAGTCCCCAAGCCGACGCTCTATCCATTGAGCCAAACCGGTCTTGGCGACCTTGTCTTCTTTATTGCAACTACTCCTAACCATTATCACAGGAATATTGTTACACTTAGTAAATATAAATAGATAACTAACGAACTTAAATAAGAAAGAGCAGGATCTGAAGGCTTCTGGTCCAAGATGACAGCTTAGGAAAACCCTGAACTCACTTCTTCCAATGAAAACCTCAAATCTATACCTACACGGAGAGAAATTCCCCTGGAAAAAAAAATGAGGAGAGACTGAGCAGCTTCTGCACAACAAATAAGAGAAACAGGGAGGGAGGAGAGAGATGGAGTCATGGCAACATGGGAACCTCACCTTCAATGCATCAAGCTGTAGTAGGGAGAGATCACTTGAAGGGCCTGCACACAGACTCACCTGCCCTGGGGCACAGTAAACAACACACAGTGGGTTACAGGGCACCTACACAGAAAGGAAACATTTACGAACACTAGAAGCATCTACCAGATAGGATGGAAATTGTGGGAAATCTCTTCATGGTTGGAGACACTGGATAGTACCATTTGCGGCCCTCTCCCTTCCTGTTGATCACATGGGCAGGAGAATGAGACAGGCACTCTAACCATGAGCCAAGGCTGTCAGAGTGTGCCCCAAGCCCCAGACCTACACTAGCTCTGTAACTTGTCCCTGAAAACCTGCACAGCCCATCACCACTACAGCTCCAGCTCCATGCTCCTACCTGGTTTACCCCAGGATATCCCTGCAGCCTGCTCCAGCTACAGTTTCTAGGCAGCCTGCCATGGTGGTCCCAGTGTAGCTTGTTCCAGGATACCCTATGGCTCACACCCACTCCAGCTTCAACTCCAGGCCCCAGCACAGCTTGCAGCAGGTGCTACCCTTGGCCTGAATCCAATTCAACTCCAACTTCAACAGGCCGGCTAAGATGTTCAGGCATATATTTTCTCCTGTACCTCCAACAGACCCCTTCTGTTTCATCTACAGTGCCAACTGGCCTTCCAAAGCCATCCCAGGAGAGCTTGAATGTGGCTCAGTTATGCCACAGGTACAGTGCTCAGACCAAGTGCAGCTTGCCCCAGGAATACCTGAGGCCTGAGGTAGCTCCTACTACATTCAACCAGTCTGCAAAGATAGTCCCTGAGTGGCTAGTTCCTGCAGCCTGTGCCCACTCCAGTCACAGCTTCAGCCAGTCTGTAAAGGCAGCCCAGGTCCAGCCTATCCCCAGGAATTCCTGCAGCCCACATTCACTTGGGTTACAGTGCTAGGCCTCAGCACATCTTGGCCCAGGAAATCCCAGTGGCTAGAGCCTACTTCAACTACAACCTCAAGCACACTGCCAAAGAAGCCCCAGAGAGGCTTGTCGCCAGGATTCCACATGCTCTGGATGACTTTAGCTCCAGCTCCAGTAGGCCTGACGAAGAAACCCAGCACACACAACTTACAAAGGAGAATCTTCTGCACATGGCCACTCCAAGACACAGAGAGATTGTTGTTTTGCCTAATTAATGGAAGCAAATATAGAGAGAGCCAAAATGAGGAGGCAAAAATATGTCTCAAATGAAAAACAAGAACAAAACCTCCCCAATAGAACTAAATGAAACAAGACAAGCAATCTCCCAAATAAAGAGTTCAAACACTGGTAGTCAATGAACTCGGTAGAAGAGTAGACTAACTCAGTGAGGACTTCAACAAAGACATAAAAAATATATAAAACAGAACTACTTAGAACTGTAAAATACAATAACTAAAATGAAAAAAAAAAACAGTACAAGGAATTAATAACACATTAGTTGATACAGAAGAATGAGTCAGTGAGCTGAAGACAAGGTAGCTTCTGCACAACAAATAAGAGAAACAGGGAGGAGAGGTGGAGACATGGCAACATGGCAACCTCACCTTCAATGCATTAAGCTGTAGTAGGGAGAGATCCATTCATAACAGAAAAAAAAAAACACTTTTTAAATGAGGATAGTTTATGTGACATCTGGGACAACATTAAACATAACAACATTCAAGTCACAGGTGTGCCAGAAGGAGAAGAGTGAGAGAAAGTGGACAGAAAACCTGTTTAAAGAATTAATGGCAAAGGAAAAGGAAACCTTGTGCACTGTTGATGGGATTGTAAATTAGTGTAGCCATCATGGAAAACAGTGGAGTTCCACAAAATTTAGAAATGGAATAATATGCACAACCCAGCAATTCCACTTCTGGGTACTTACCTAAAGAATATGAAAACAATAATTCCAAAAGATATACTAGTATGCATTCCTATGTGAATTCAGCATTGTTTACAACAGCCAAGATTTGGAAGCACACTAGATGTCTATTGATAGATTAATGGACAAAGAAGTGGTGCATATACACAATGGAATATTGCTCAGCCATAAAGAAGAGTGAAATCTTGCTATTTTCAACAACATGGATGGACTCAGAGTACTGTGTTAAGTGAAAATATTGGACAGAGAGAGACAGACATCATATGATTTCACTTATATGTGGAATCTAAAAAACAAAACAAATTAATAAATGAAATGAGAGACAAAGAGATGCACAGATAAGAGAGAACAAGCTGATGTCGAGAGAAACCAAGATGGCGGTATAGGTAACCACCTAACTGCAGCCTCACACAACAATTTTTAAAAATATAACTAAAATATAAAGTAGACATTAACCAGAACTACAGGAAAGTTGACTGGAAATTCTACAATGAGAAGGAAATAGAAAACCAGAAGGAAAATCAGTGGAGCTGTAAAAGCCTAAGGTACAGAGACACGCTGTGTGCGCAGAGAGGACAGAGCCAGAGAGGAGGGGCGGCTGAGTGCCTGGCTGGCGTTCCCTAGCAGAAGGAGATAAAAGCTCCTGACTGTGCTGAACCCCAGTTCCGACAGCACTGAACCTCAGTTCTGAGCGAGACCCTGGGGACCCAGACACATACAGAGGGAATCTGGGCTGTAAGGTGGAAGCTCAGGGGAGCAGCGAAAGGCAGAGCCCCGGAGTCGCACAAATTTCACACAGAGGACAGACTGTTGACTATGCCACTGGATTGCCCTAGCGGGAAGAAGACATAAGCTCCGGACTGCTCTTAACCCCACTTCAAACTGCACTGAACCCCAGTTGCAGGCTCACTGGGGGAGAGACTAGACTGCCTGGTAGCAGGAGAAATTCTAGGGCACCTTTCTCTCAGAGGTGCTTGCAGCGAGTACCAAAGGACACTGAGGAACACTGAGACTTAGGAACCTCCTAGGGCGGGTCTAACCAGAAGCCAAGGCTGTAGGCTCCACCCTGAAACTCTGCCCCATCCATGCTGAGCAAAGAGGCTCTTGCAGTTTTCCAAGTCTAGTCGAATAAGGCTGTCTCCTGCCATAGATACAGCTGATCCTCCCACCCTACCAACTCAGGGAAGCAGTGAAAATGCCGAGACAAGGAAACAGATCACAAACGAAAGAAATGGAGGACAAAAAGCAACTGGATATAGAGTTCAAAACCACTCTTATAAGGTTTTTCAAGAATCTCCTAGAAAAGGCTGATAAAATAAACAAGACCTATGAGAATATAAAGAGAAATCAACTAGAAATAATAAGGGAACAACAAGAAATAAAAAATACATTCTCTGAAATAAAAGATATTATACAGAATCCTAAAAACAGAATGGAAGATCACAAGAATCAAGTCAAAGATTTGGAACACAAAGAGCCAGAGGACACTCCTCCACAGAAGCAAGAAGACGAGAATCCAGAAAGTTGAAGATAGTGTAAGAAACCTCTGGGACAACTTCAAGCGAACCAACATCAGAATTATGGGCGTCCCAGAAGATGACAGAGAGCAAGATACTGAAAACATAATGAAAGAATAGTGACAGAAAACTTCCCCCACCTGGTGAAAGAATTAGACTTACAAGTCCAGGAAGCACACAGAACCCCAAACAAAAGGAATCCAAAGAGGACCACACCAAATCACATCATAATTAAAATTCCAAGAGCAAAAGACAAAGAGAGAATATTAAAAGCAGCAAGAGAAAAGCAGGTAGTTACCTATAAAGGAGTACCCATACAAATGTCAGCTGATTTCTCAACAGAAACCATGCAGGCCAGATGGGAATGACAAGAAATATTCAAGGCGATGAATAGCAAGAACCTACAGCCAAAAATACTCTACCCAGCAAAGCTATCACTCAGAATCGAAGCTCAGATAAAGAGCTTCACTAATAAAAAATAAAAATAAAAAAAAAGCTAAAGGAGTTCATCACCTCCAAACCAGAATTATATGAATTACAGAAGGGGATCCTTTAGGAAGAGGAAGAAAATAAAGATAAAAATTATGAACAACAAATATGTAGCTATCAACAAGTGAATCTAAAAACCAAGGGAATTAAAAAAACTGATGAACAATATTAACTGGCGAATATAATAGAATCAGAGGTACAGAAGGGAGTGGACTGACAATTCTCGGGGAAAAGAGGAGTGGGGGGTGTGGGAAGAGAATGAACATAAACTGTGCACCTATGGATGAGGACAGTGGGGGGTGGGGAAAGGGCAGAGGGTGGGGTGGGAACCTGGTGGAAGGGGAAAAAATGAGGAACTTTTGTAATAATATGAACAATAAAGATTTATTAAAAAAATAATAAATAAATAAATAAATAAATAAATAAAGACATATTAAAGATCTTGACTGGGAAGTATTAACCTGCCCACCATATTTAACAGACCTTGTTCCTTCAGATTACCACTTGTTTGATCGATGGCACACGTACTTTCTGATGAGCACTTTAAAACATAAAAAGAAGTGGAAAATTGGGTCTCTGAATGGTTTTCCTTAAAACAAGAAAAGTTCTATTGCGACGGTATCCACAAATTACCTGGAAGATGGGGAAAATCTGTAGCCAGTGATGGACATTACTTTGAATAAAGAGCTTTAGATATTTCTCTTGGGAAAAAAAAAAAAGAAGAAGAAGAAAACTTGAGTATGTCATAATAACTTGAAGTTCTTTTAGTTTGCTGATCTTATCTTGGAGATGGGAAGAAGATGGATCCCATATGGCCTTTGACAACTGAAAGTAGCAAACTGGGAAAACAAGTGAATTTGCTTGGTATTTGGTTTTCTTAACAAGCAAATTGTTTTATCATGTTAAAATATTTTAATTTTTTTTTAAAATGGACAAAGAACCTGAGTAGACACTTCTCCAAAGACAACATACAGATGGCCAATAAACATATAATTACTTATTTTCTTATTTATACTTACATCTATTTGTGAAATTCAAAAATAATTAGTGGACAATTATAACCAGAAAAATAAACCTTATTTTGAAAATAAAAAAAGAGAGAGAGAGAGAGAGAACAAGCTGATAGTTTCAAAAGTGGGGGTCGGGTGGAAATAGGACATGGATTAAAATGTACAAACTTCTGTTTGTAAAATAAGATATGGTGAGCTATAATTTATAGCTTGGAGAATGGGGTCAATAATATAATCACGTACAGTGACAGATGGTTACTAGACTCACTGTAGTGATTACTTTTTAAGGCTTATAAATGTTGAAACACTGTTATACACCTGAGTCTAACAGAATATTGTAAGCCAACTATTGATATAATTAAAATAAATTTTGAAAGAGAATTTAAAAGTTACCTCTAAAAATTAAAATGCACTTAACAGAATGCCTCTTTGCTGTGATGCTGTTATTTTTATATATATGTTTTTAATGATTTCAGAGAGGAAGAGAGAGAGAGAGAGAGAGAGAGAGAGAGAGAGAGAGAGAGAGAGAGAGAGAAACATCAATGGTGAGAGAGAATCATTAATAGACTGCCTTCTTGCATGCTCCCTACAGGGGATGGAACCCAGAACCCAGGCATATGCCCTTGACCAGAATCAAACCCGCCACCCTTCAGTCCGCAGGCCAATGCTCTATTCACTGAGTCAAGCTGGCTAGAGCTGTGATGCTATTATTATTGGCAGAGGGGGTGGGGAGGAAGTTAGGCAGCAAGTATTCTGAGGACTTTCTCCCTCTTTTACCACTAAATAGTTACCTTCTTTCTTCACAATTCTCTCAAGCACCACACACACACACACACACACACACACACAGATGTACACATAACGTGCATACTCACATTTTATTTCATACTCCCATTCTTATAAGGAATATAGTATTAGAGTACACAGGGATGGTAAGGACAATTTTGAAGTTAGCTAACTTAAAAAACAAGTCCTGTAGTCTAGTAAGGGCAGTGAGGGCATATGAAAAATCAAATTGCTCTTCTCACTAACCTTCTGTCCTGGTAAAGGACCTCATGTGCTCTAGGGAGGATGTGGCTTTTAAATCTATTTCTGCACGGAAGCCCCAAATGGGCTAGCAGCTTCCCTGATGGACATAAAATAGCTAGACAGGAGAAACTGACCTCGGTGATGAGCTTTACCCTTCGAAAATCTGCAAACCAAAGTTAATGGAGATTTATTGATAGGCATATACAGAAGAGTAGGTCATCATTAACACAGTCACAATAGCACAGTTCAGGGAGATTTGGAGTTAAAATTTACAAAGAATTCTCCACAGAGTTATATTGTAATTCATTCCTCCAAATTAAAACAAACAAACAAACAAAAACCCACCAAAAAACCAAACAAACAAAAAAACACACAAAGGTGTCGCAGTTTTGGATATTGATGCTGTTTAGGGTTTTACTGAGCTTCGTGGGCATATGAGTTGTTCATTTTTGGAAAAATTTTAACCAATATTTCTGAAATATTTCTGGTCCCATTTTATCTCTCCTCTCCTTTTGGGATTTCAATTACATACGTTAGGCTGCTTGATACTATGTGTAATCAAAGCTCTGTTAATATTTCAGTATTTTTTTCTCCCTTGTGTCAGTGTGAATAATTACAGTTGTCCTGTCTTTTTAATTTCTGCTTTCCCCCAACTATTCTAGGGCTCAGTCTCAGCCACCCACTCACCAGGAACCACCCTGAGAGCATTGCCTTCTCATACCTCACCCGCTACCCCAAAGGCCATATAATCATGTTCTGATCAAAAGTGAAAAAACAAAACAAAACAAAACAAAACAAAAAAACTGGATAAGCCTAATGCAGCTGGATCAACACTAACATACTTAAAAAGACCACGAGAACCTAGAGTAAGGGGTGTATCCCAGGCATCCAAGGGATGGAAGTTGGCTGGATTTGGGTCCGGGGTGTTTGGATCCCTAGCAGAGCTTTTGGGTGGAGCCGGAGAGCTCACCAATCTGGAACAGCACAACACTGTCAGCCCACTGTGCCACTAACCAGCTGAGTGGCCTGTGGCAGTTAGCTAACCCCTGAGCCTCAGTGTCAGGAAACGCCTTTACTCTCTAGGCAAACCCAGTTCGGGTCCCAGGCGGACCCATAGAGAGACAGGACGGGCAACAGCCAGGGTCCCTAAGGCGCTGGCCGGAGCCCCGCTGGGCAGCTGGTGTTGAGGCCAGCCCAGCACCGCCTGCGATTTGCATACCCATGGTGCACCGTGAAATCAGAAATCAGTTCCCACGCAGGAATCCAAGCCCCACGGGAATATGCCCACTGCCGCTGGGCACAGCGCCCGGGAGGAAGGCAGGGTTTCTACTGGTGCCAGGACGGAGTGCTGACTGCGCGGGCACTCAGCAACCATCACTGCACTGAGGGTCCCTTGCTCCTTTAGAGACCTGGGCGGCCTTCCCAGGACATGCTCTGTGTCTGCCCAGGACAAGCTAGGAATTCTTATCCAATTTTTGGAAGCCTCATCTTCATGAGGCTGCTTTGCAGTTCAAAGACAGAAAGTGGCCTTGGGAGTGGCCTTCAGCTGCTCCTCCAGACCCACTGGTCCCTCCTCACACTCTGCACTTCTGGCCGCCATTGGTCCCTCCCCATGCTCTGCACTACTGGCCGCCATTGGTCTCTCCTGACGCTCTGATTGGTTGTCATTGGTCCCTCCCCACGCTCTGCACTACTGGCAGCCATTGGTCTCTCCTGACGCTCTGACTGGTCACCATTGGTCCCTCCATCTATCGCTCCATTGGTCCCTCCATTGACTCTCTGATTCCGCCATTAGTCCCTCCCCTCGCTGTGCACTGCTGGCCGCCATTGGTCCCTCCCTACACTCTGCACTGCTGGCCGCCATTGGCCCCTCCATTGGTCCCGCCTCACGCTCCTCACTGCTGGCCGGTCACCCACAGCTGTCCTGCACTGACCACCCCTCCACCGCCACCTTTCCGCAGGACCCAGGACAGCTCCTTCCTCCCGCAACTCTCATACACACTTATGGAGACCTACACTTTCCATCCTGGATAAAACAGTCCCACTCCCACCACATTGAAACGGATTTTTAGGGGGGAGGAGGCAGGTTTAGGGAATGTTTTAAATTAAGGGGGTCCATGGGAAAAGCACAAGCTTCAAAGCTGCAAAAGGTTGCATTTCCATAAGACAGGGAAGTTGGCAGAGGCAGCATTTGCATTTCCACAAGACAAGAGAAATGGGGGTAGCCAAAGGTCTACAAAATAAAGAAGGAGGGTCTCACACAAGGCCCATTTGAGTTTGACCTTTGAGCTCAGGCGTTGCTCTAGTGACCAATCAAAGGTGAATAGTGGCCAATCAGAGGGGATATTGAGGCACAAAACTGCAGCCTTTATAAACCAGGAGAAAGGAACTCAGTGGGGGACTCTTTTTCATTCCCCATGTGGGAGTCTGTTCTTTTTCTTCTTCAATAAATTTCCACCTTCACTCCTAGGAATATATCCCAAGAAACTAGAAACAACCAATCAGAAAGGTTATATGCACCCCTATGTTCATAGCAGCAAAATCTACAATAGCCAGAATTTGGAAACAGCCTAGGTGCCCATAGGCAGATGATTGGATCAAAAAACAATGGTACATCTACACAATGGAATACTATGTTGCCATAAAAAAGAAGGAATTCTCATCATTTGCAGCAACCTGGATGGAATTGGAGAGCATCAAGCTGAGTGAAATAAGCCAATCAATGAAAGAGGAACACCACATGACCTCACTCATTTATGGATAATAAAGAACATTATAAACTGATGAACCAAAAGATAGATATAGCGGCAGTAAAGCAACAAGCAGACTGTCAATTTACAGTGGGGAGGGGAGCGAGATCTGGGGGAGATAATAGATCAACCGAAGGACTTGTATAAATGCATATAAGTACAACCAATGGACATAAAACTGTGGAGAGGGAGGGTATGTATGGGAGGGAGGGAGGGGGGCAAAAAAAAATCAATAAAATATACTAAAATAAATGAATAAATAAATAAATTTCCACCCTTGCTACATCACCTCTCGTCCGTAGTTTCATTCTTTGACTCCACCAGACAAGAGCCCAGAGAACCAACCTGCCCAGGGGAACGCTGCACATTTCCAGTTCAAAAATCCAGTATCATCATCACCTTTTTAACAGCTTCCTTTATTTTATTTTATTTTATTTTATTTTATTTTATTTTATTTTATTTTATTTTATTTGTTAATCTTCACCAATTTTTCCACTGATTTTTAGAGAGAGTGAAAGGGAAGGGGAGAGACAGAGAGAAACATGGGTGAGTCTGAAGGTGAAAAAAAGGCCACATGGTAATCTGACTAGCTCAGGGAAGGCCCTATGGTGGCTTTGCATTGCAAACTCAAAGACCTAAAGTAACCACAAAGGTTGTTCTGAAATGAAAAATTTAACTAAAAGGAGTTTATAGTGGGTAGTCATGTCCCAGACCAGTATTTTCCCCAACAAAGACCAACTTCAATATTTAATGAGCCTAATGTCTTTTTGCACCTAAGATAACTTACCTGTAGAATGTCAGAGAAACTTGTAACTTCCTTTTTTCCCAGACCCCTCAAGGCACAACAAACTGCACCAGGGCAGAGACCTCAAGTCCTCTCATTGTTATCGAGTTAACTGTTGACTGTTAACTATCCTGTATCCACTTCAGTAAAAGAAGTGCCTGTCTCTCATTTTACTTTTTACCCTATCCCAGAGGCTTCCCTGATTTGCTTTCTCCACCTCCCTAATCTATCACCAATGGATTTCATGTAACCCACTTAGGTCTCCTCTTTTGATTGTGATCTATAAAACAAGGTAGAGAGCCACCATTCTCTGGAGCATTATCCCAATCCCCTGAGATTCTGCTTTCCTGCAATTGTCCACAGTTTGGCTCAAATAAACTCACAACAATTCTTTACAGGTTTAAATGCTTTTACATTAACAATGAAAAGGGAAATATGGGGGGTGGGGGCTTGCTACCTAGTTCAGTATCTGGTTAAGACTGTAGTCTTACTTCCCCACTCTGACTGACTTGGGCAGAGCTGCAGGGACCCTCAGGGGCCGCCACAGGGTGAGATATCGAGGCCAGAGCCTCCCCACAAGTTCAGCTCAGACTTTGGGTCCGGAAATCCCCTGGATTAGCAGACCTATGAAATCAGGTTAAACTTTCCTCCCTCAGAGTGCTGGCCGATCTTTCTCCCTTGCCTGCTCCACAATATTATGTCACTTGGTTGCCTCCCTATTTGCGACCAGGGCTTGGGCCCTTGACCAAAATCAAATCCAGGACCCTTGAGTCTGCTGGGTGAGGCTCTATCCACTGAACAAACTGCTAGGGCTTAACACACTTTATTTTTCCTCAGAACACAAACTATTCCCTGATTACAGCATACATTGATTTGTCTGTTGTATGTTTCTTCTCCTAGAATGGGAGTCCCATGACTCGTTCTCTGATGGATTCCATGACCCAAAATAAATGTCTGGCACATCAACACTCAATGTATATTTGTGCAACAAAAGAGTGAATATATTTATTTTCTAAACCACATATACACTGAGTGGCCAGATCATTATGATCTCTGAATGCATAATAATCTGGCCACTCGGGATATTGTTAATGTAAAAGCATTCAAACCTGTATATTAGGGAGACCTGGTGCATGAATTCGTGCATAGGTGGGGTCTGGCCAGCCTGGCCAGGGGGAGGGGACATGAGTGGTTGGCCTGCATGCCTGCTGGTCGAACTCCTGGTGGAGGGGACAATTTTCATATTGGGCTATACTCTGAGTGGCCTTATGATTATATATTCAGAGATCATAATAATCTGGCCACTCAGTGCAGATCATTTACAGTGTATATCATTTACTAGGTGCACCGGTTAATAATGCAGATTTTGTAATAAAAAAAACACAAAAATTCCAAGAGAAACATGAAAAGTGCCATATTCAAAGTAATGTCTATCACTAGCTACACATTTCCCCATCCTTCAGGTAATCTGTGGACAGTGTCCCATTAGAATTTTTCTTGTTTTGAGGCAAACCATTCAGAGACCCAATTTTCCACTTCTTTGTATGTTTTGAAGTGCTTCTCAGAAAGTGCATCTGTAGGAGTAAGGTCTGGTGAATATGGCGGGTGGGTTAATACTTCCCAGGCAAGATCGTTTAATGTGTCCTTAACTGGTTTTGAAGTGAGTGATGGTACATTATCCTGAAGCAAAATTACTTTGCCGTGTCTTCTGGCACATTCTGGTCGTTTCATGATCAAAGCTTTGAGAAGGCTAAAGAGGGCTAATTCCAATGTAACCCTGATATTTGGGAGATAGCAATTGGAATCCATGCCAGTAAGCTCAGTGTATATTCTTGATAACCTATAATTAAGTTACTACCTCCTTCCCAGAAACTGGACTTGCAGAACCTGTTGCAGAGGCAATAAAACTGGGAACAGTGCACTGCGCCAGAGGGAGGGTTATTAATGCTGGCGCCAGGACAGACCATCAGATATGGCCTGGAGACCCCCAACACGTGAGGGCCTTCTTGTGAAGCCTGAGAAAAGCACTGGAAGCATAATCCATATTTACAGGACAAAGACCACAGGGAGATAGGAAAAGAAGCCCTTTGGTCTTCTGCAACAGCGTGGTTCAAATTGATTATTTGTTGTCAGTAGTCATCAGTATTAATGGTTTCACCTGGTTTTAGAAGCGCCATAATACACCACACCTTCCTGATTCCACCAAACGCAGAGCATTGTCTTCTTTCTGAAGCGATTTGACCTTGCAATCAATGTTGATGGTTGACCTGGATCAACCCATGATTTTGTGCCTTTGGGATTCTCAAAGTAAATCCACTTTTCATCGGTAGTCACAATTCGATGCAAAAAGAACTTTCTTTCGTGCTGTTGAAGCAACATTTTACTGATGCCCTTTCGGTTTTCCATTTATCTTTCCTTCAGTTGATGTGGCACCCATCTTCCTTCCTTTAAAATCTTTCCCACTGCTTGTAAACGACCAGAAATTGTTTGCTGAGCAGCGTTTAATCTTTCTGCAAGTTGTTTTTGAGTTTGACATGCATCTTCATTCAATAATGCTTGTAATTGTTGGTCTTCAAACTTTTTCGGTTGACCTGGACCATCTTTGACTCTCACATCAAAATCTTCACTTTTAAAGCATTTAAACAAGTGTTCACAAGTATCTTGAGATGGGGCATGTTCACCATAAGCTTCCCAAAGTATACGATAACTCCCCCCCCCCAATTAAATGATGAATTAAAACTTCCTGCAAATGCACTTTTTTTTGGCTTGAAGTTCAACATTTTTAAGCGTAAAAATATCTATGATGTTAACACCTTCAGCAAATTTGACATGTGAAGTTCTGAAGCTTGCTGTCAATACAACAAAATAGCGTACATATCAAATCACATATATATCAACATATGTGTAACTCCACCTATTGAAAAAAATCTGCATCATTAACCACTACACCTAGTACTCTGTTCCACTACAGTTCTATGCACTTTTAGAATTAATCTTCCTAAGAACCCTATTGAATAGGCTCTATTATTATCTCTATTTCATTAAATAAGTGAGGCATAGATAGGTTAAAGAGCCTCACTCAAGTCGCAAAGTCAGAAAGTGTTGGAGCTGGAATTCAAACATGGTGAGCCTGGCTCCAGAGGCTAATAACCATCCTAATGATGGGGTTCAGGACATGCTACCCCCAAATATGGCACCTTGGCACATTGAGTATTTTAAACTGAAGGAATTTGAGAAAGCAGGAAAGTCACTTTGATCTTCCCTACCCGCACCCTGTGGTAGGCAGTTGACAGACATGAGCAGAGCAAGGACGATAGGGCATGTACAGAGGTCACCAGGGTGGAAAGCCCCAGGTGCCCAGCAAAGGACAATTGTAGGGTGGGATGCTCGCACCTAGGATGACCTTAGCATATCGTGGTCATGCAGTTTGGACCCCCTGACCTTTCCTCCCTAGAGATAACATGTGGCCCTCAGTTGTATTTCAGCTCCAGTCCCAGAAAAGCAACCAAAACAGCCATGCTGACCTCAGGACCAGCAACATTGGATAATGACCCTCTGCCCCCTTCCCACCAATCAAGGACACACCTGGAAAACTGCTGAATATTCCATTGAGATCCTCCTCGGAACTGCCCCTAAAATCTCCACCCTTAAAACCCATAGAACTGAGAACCTAGTGTGCTTCCCTCCCCCAGCCCCACCCCGCTCCGAGGAGCATACAGGTGCCTGAGCCTTTCTCTTCTACCTCCCTATGCTCACAGGCTCCATACCATTACCTTCCAAGCTCCAGGGCCCTTCCTGTCCTTTTATAATGTGTTTCCTAAGCCCTTTCCCCCACCCCCTATGAATTACTTCTTCCACCTCTGTGGTTTTATACATAAATGTTCTCTTATAGTTTGAGTCTTGGCCTGAATTCTCTCCTAGCCAGAACCCAAGTACCCAGGTCCGCTCTAACCCCACTGGTCTAACACTGGTGTCATTCCTCTATTGTCCTGTCTTTAAATTTGCCATGCTTTCTTTTCTTTTGTTATTGTTGACAATATTACAGAAATATTCCCCATTTCCCCCACACCAGGTCTTCACCACATTATTGTCTGTGTCCCTGGGCTATGCGTGTACACATATATGTTGTTTGGTTAATCTTTTCCAGCCCCGTCTGAGATCTGTCAGTCTTCTTTTGAGAATATCTTCTCGTTATTTCCATCCATAACTCTGTTCTCTCATTCTTTCTGAAGTCCGCACTCCAGATGGGTGTGAATTGGGGAGTCTTCCAAAGGAAGAGCGAAATAAGTGTGGATCTTACCCAATCTGGTCTCCTTTCTTCAAGGGTTAAATCGACTCTAATTTCCATTTGCTTTGGGTTTTATTCAGTGCTTTCAAACTACTGTTTTTATTGTTGCTTTATGTTTGTCCAAAGTTTATTGTCATTATTTTTAGAAAGTAAAAGCTACTAGAAGTTGGGAGACTCTAATTTTTTTATGTTGAATCAAAGTTAAAAACAAAGTCATTACCTTGGGATTCAAAAACCTCTTATGAATTAGAATGTTGTTTGATCTGACATCACCTTCTCCTACTCTTTATTGTATTTATTAAGGTCCAGAAAGAGTGTTTTCTGCCTGTTCCTTGAATGCACTGTGTAAATCTTGCCTGGAAACCCTAGATAAATGTCTATCTCACATGTAATTTTATCTTTTGCCCCAGCCCGCAGGTAAGTCAACGTGGACCCTAGAGGGGGAGTGAGAATGAGGGGACAAGAGACACAAGAGATGGAGACAAGACAGGCTTTCTGATCAAGTCTCGTTTATTGCAGGGTAAAAGAGGGCAGATATAGTCAGGGAGAATGAGGAAGTTCCTCCAAGGACATCAGCGGGTAGCTAAGCAACTAAACCGCAGGTGTCAGGAATAGGTTATCTCAACAGAGAACATCCTGTTGTGCAGCTGTGTCCCAACCGCAGGATGTTCGATAAGCAGAGCTTGAGCAATAACTGTCATGAGTTGTAGAAACAATGTATCTTAGGCCATCCAGGTGCATATCTGGGAGTACAGTTTCCCACAGGTCCCCCTTTTTTATTTTATATTGGCCAGGGAACGCTCCTTGAGGGGACTGTGCCTGTCTTAGGTCGGGAGATCGCATATACCCGGCCTCTATGCATCTTACCAGTCATGGGCTAACTGGGCAGCTTTTGGCCCAGCGCCTGTCTTAGGTTGTACGGAGGTCTTATTGTGTTTTTCGGGTATAGTCTCCAGTTGGCCGTCATTGGCTAACCAGCCCAGCTCACCAAGGATACGGGAGAAGAGTTTTACTTTCAGACAGCATCTGAGTAAGTCTCCATGTATATGTCCCTGTCGGCCATTTCAAGTTTGTGGTAATGGACCTGTATGGGTTTCATTTTGATGGCTTCTTTTTGCTGATTAAGAAATGCCATGAGTTTGTTGAATAAAAGGGGGCCTAGTGATAGTAGGATAAGTAAACCAAGCAGGGGTCCTAACAAGGGAAGGAGGTAGGGGAGGAATCCATTCCGCCCACTCCAAAGGGGGTTCTCGAACAGCTCCCTTCGCCTCTTTATTAGGTCTTCCTGTAATTTCTTGATCTTGTCTCAGACGATTCCAGATTTGTTGGCGTAGAAGCAGCAGCGTTCCTTCTCTGCAGTCGCAAGGGTTCCCAAGAAGCTTCAAGGGTAGCTCTTGCTTGCTTATCGGGGGTTCCAGTCCACCATAGGTATCAGGATGGACAGTATTCCTTGTATTAGGATCTGGGTAGTTATTCCCATGACCTGTGGATAAAGAGAAACTCATCTCAGGGAGAGTCTTCTTCCCTGGAGTCTGTTAAGTTGTCATCATTCTCAATGTTCTTATCTACTTGTTTTACTAAGCGTTCAGGGAGCCATCTGGCCGATTTCATTTCTTTGGAGTAGATGCATACGGATCCTCGGCCCCAGATAAGCACTGGGTCTGGCCTGTGCCATGAGTTGTTCAGGGGATCCTTCCACATTACGGAAGCGAATTGTGTCTTAGTTTCTGTCTTCCAAAATCGGGTAGCTGCCGATGACCCATTAGCATCCAAGTTTAAAAAAAATTAAGAATAAAAAGTGCATGTGAGATTAGATTTCTGGGGGACCCCTTGATGGGGTACCATTCCCTCTTTTTTATTTTATCTATAGTAATTTTGAGGGTGAGGTTAGCTCTCTCTACAGTACCTTGACCTTGAGGGTTATATGAGATGCCTGTTATGTGGGTAATGTTCATTTGTTTGCAGAATTTTCAGAAACCGGAGCTAGTGTAACCAGGACCATTATCAGTTTGATTTGTTGGGGGCAGCCGAGAACTGAGAAGGCAGTCAAGAGGTGAGCTATTATATGTTTTGTAGCCTCTCCGGTTTGTAGAGTTGAGAATATAAACCCACTATAAGTGTCAATGCTGACATGTATATATTTGAGATTTCTAAATTCAGGGAAGTGTGTGACATCCATTTGCCACAATGTATTAGGAATTAAGCCGCGTGGGTTTACCCCCAGGTGAGGGGTAGGTAGACGTAGAGCACAAATAGGGCAGGTTTTAACAATTTGTCTAGCTTGTTCTCTGGTAATATTAAACATAAGCCGAAGAGTGCGGGCGTTAAGATGATGTAATTGATGGGCTTATTTGGGAGGGGCTATCCATAGTTAGTGAGTAGGCTGATGTGGAGGGATGGGTGGCCAGGTCTGCTAACTGATTACCTGCTGTCAGCGGCCCAGGCAGGTTAGAATGGGCACGAAGGTGTCCGATAAAAAAGGACTCAGACCTTTTTTTTTTTTTTTTTTTTTTTTTTTTTTTTTTTTTTTATCAAATCTTGTAATTGGCTAAATAGTTTACCAGCCTTAGAGCTATGTTTTATTTGTCCCCACGTTTCTAATTGGGGTACGGCCTGGGCGATATAAGTGCTATCTGTGTATAGATTAAAGGCCTGCGTGGGGAAGGCTGAAAAAACTGCTATGACAGCGTGCAGCTCGGTTATTTGGGCAGAAGAGCTACTGGTCTGAAATTGGATAGTGTTAGAGTCCCAAACATAGGCAGCTATGCCTCTAGAGTAGGGGTGTCGAACTCAATCAGAGAAGGGGCCAAAATCTAAAATCCAGCCTAAATCGCGGGCCGAATGGTTTACTGAACAGTCATAAACTGACAATGTCATAAACTGACAGCGGAGTGCAGTGATGACAGCGCGGTGCGGGCCACATTGCAAGGCCTGGCGGGCTGGATTTGGCCCGCGGGCCGTGTGTTTGACACATGTGCTCTAGAGGAACCATCTGTGAAAATGGACAAGGCCTCGGGTAGAGGTTTTGTGGAAGTGATTTTTGGAAAGATAAAATCATGTCTATTGGCAAAATCAATGAGCTTGTCTGGAGGATACTGATTATCTAGGGAGCCCGTGTAGGAGGCAAGAGCGATTGGCCAGAACTTGGTAGCTTGTATTAGCCAGTCTATTTGTTCTTTGGAATAAGGTTGAATGATAATGTTAGGTTCCTTTCCAAAGTAACGCTTGCCATGATCTCTACCCATCATGATCAGGTCGGCTCTATAGTAACGGTTTAAGACCCGTTTAGGGGATGCTGGGAGATGAACCCACATAAGAGGCGCTGTCTGCCAGAAAACTGCAGTGGGGGAGAGGGTGGTCCTGCATATGATGTATTGTAGTGGAGAATCATAGTCCATAAAGGTGATGGTCTGATTTTGGATAGCCTGTTGCACTGTGGCAATGGCTTTACGCCCTTCATCAGTAAGTTCCCTCGGTGAGGTGGGACGGCTGTCTCCTTGGAGGATATCATATAAAGGCTTAAGTTCATGTTTAGAAAGCTTTAAATAAGGCATAAGCCAATTGATATCTCCTAATAGTTTTTGGAAATCATTTAAAGTTTTTAAACCGTCTAGTCTAAGGGTTAGTTTCTGAGAGGAAATAGTGGACCCTCTCATTTGGAAGCCAAGGAAAGTATAAGGGTCTTCTAGTTGGACTTTATCAGGAGCAATTTGTAAGCCATGAGATTTTAGTGCCTGCTGGAGATCAGCATAGCAACTTAGAACTTCTCCAATTTTCCCCTTATATAATGAGTTATATATAATATATATAACTTATATAATGAATGATATATGTTAGGCCAATGGTCTCGAATAGATTGAATGGCCGAGGCTACAAAAGACTGGCATAGCGTAGGGCTATTTGCCATGCCCTGAGGGAGGACTTGCCACTGGAACCTCTGTATTGGGGCATAAAAATTAATGGAGGGGAGACTAAATGCGAAGCGTTTTTGGTCATCAGGGTGTAAGGGGATGGTGAAAAAACAATCTTTTAAGTATATTATAATTTTGTAGTACCCAAGGGGTATAGCTACGAGGGAGGGAAGGCCTGGTTGTAAGGCTCCCATTAAGACCATGGTTTTATTAACTGCTCTAAGATCCTGGAGAAGTCTCCACTTTCCTGACTTCTTTTTAATGACAAAAATGGGAGTATTCCAAGGGGAATTGCTGGGGATAATGTGACCAGCTTGAAGCTGTTCCTGCACCAGCTGCTGGGCTTCGAACAATTTTTCATGGGACAGGGGCCATTGATCGACCCATACTGGATCATCTGAAAGCCAGGTAATCTTGTCAGCATGGCCTGCAGGAGTGTCAATGACCCCTATGGAAAATGGCCGAGTCCTGCCCGAGGGGGTCGCGGAACTGGCTCAATGGGGTGAGTAATACCTGTGGAATTTCTTCCTAATCCCTTCCCCCGTACATATCCTTGTTTAAACATTTGAAAAGTGACAATTTCATTAGGGCTACAAATGATCATCCCTAGCTGAGCTAGTAAATCTCTTCTCCACAAATTGATGGGGAGCCCAGTGATAATATAGGGCTGGATAGTACCTTGGTTACCTTCCTGGTCCTTCCAAGTCAGAACTTTGGAGCTTCTCTTGGGGTTTCTACTTTGTCCTATACCTTTGAGGTGAGTAAGAGTGTCTTCTTCTGGCCATGCTTGGTGCCAATCTTCCCCTTTTATGATAGTTACATCAGCACCCGGGTCAACTATGCCAGAAAACTCTTTCCCATCTAACCATAAAGTCATTAGGGGCTTTTGGGTGGAAAGTACTTCAGACCAATAGACATCAGAGGAACCAAATCCCTGAGTGCCCCGGGCGTCAGTGTGCGCTTTGTTAGCAGTAGAGACGAGAGGAATGAGTAATAGCTGAGCAAATCTCTGACCTGAGGGTATAGTATTAATATTTTTAGGGGAGGAGACCATTACTTTGATTTCTCCAGTATAGTAATTATCAATTACTCTGGGGGATACTAGAAGTCCGCTCATAGTGCTACTACTTCTACCAACTATGAGTCCAAAGGTTTCTTTAGGTAAGGACCCAAATACCCCCGTCGGAAGCGCCTGTACCCCCATCTCTGGAGGTAAGACTGTATGGGTGGTGGAACTGAGGTCCAATCCGGCACTTCCTGCTGTTGCCCGGAGGAGGCCTGAAAGGGATTGTTGGTCGCCTGAACGAAGCTGACTGCCCCATAAATTTGTTTGTGTTTGGGGACCTGGGGCTGGGCCCCATTCCCGTTTCCCTGGTTCTGACTTTGTGGCATAGGGAGGGGTTGGCCCTGGGCATCCTTTTTTTGATCTACATTCCTTAGCCCAATGTTTTCCCCTCTTACATCTAGGGCAGATGACTTAGAGGTTGCTGTTTTACCTGCTTTGCAATCCTTTGCAAAATGACCAGTTTCCCCACAGCTGAAACACTTATTTCTGTTCTGGTGAGATAAGATCTGTCTGACTGTGTAACCTTGCATGGCAGCAGCCATAGCAAGACCCTGCTGATAGGCGGCTCCTATATCTGAGCAAAGGCGGATGTAGCCAGATAAATCAGTTTTCTTTTTATAAGGGCGAATGGCTGCTTGACATGCCGCGTTAGCGTTCTCAAAAGCAAGTTGTTTAATGAAATCAGTCCCCGCCTCAGCACTACCGAAAATTCTACCTGCAGCTGTAATGAGGCGGTGGACAAAGTCAGCAAACGGCTCGTCGGGCCCTTGCTTGATACCAGTGAGTGAGGCGCTCACGTCCCCTTTAGAGGGTATTTTTCTCCAAGCCTCAGTAGCTGCCGCCTGGATTTGAGCAAAGAGGCCTGCATCAAACTGCATTTGTTGGTCATGGTAGTATAATCCCCCTCTCCAAGTAACATATAATATCTCCAGTTATTTCCAGCCTGCGCATTGCGTCTAGCAGTGTCGTGGTAATTTTCTACATACTCTGATTTCCATAATAAGTAGTCGCTGCCCGATAGGGTGGCGCGGGCCAAGGACCACCAAGCTCCAGGGGTGAGCCAATTTTCTGCTACTGATTCCACAATAGCCATGGTATAGGGTGCAGTAGCACCATACTGGGCTACAGCTGTCTTGATTTCTTTTTTAACTTTAAAGTCAAAACCATTATGGTGTCTCCAGACCTGCCCTTGAGCATCAGTGGTCTCTGTAACGGGGAAAGCCTATAGATCCTCATGCTCCATAGAAACCTCAGGTTTAGGTTGAATCTTAGGCTTGGGCTCCATATTGTTATTTTCCTCTGCTTTGCCTGTCTTTAATTCTTCGAGTTGCTGGATTAGTTCTTGATGTTCTTTTCCTAATTTTATCAGAGGAACCTTTTAAGAATTGAATTTTGTTCCAGAGTTATTTTTGAGGGTCTATGGCAGGACATGCCAAGGCAGGCGCACTAGGTGCAGGGGTATAGGGAGGAGGACCCTGGGCTAGGGGTGGCCAGACAGGATTATGGTATTTGGCTACCTCCTCCTCAAGATCAGCCCAGTCATTGTCTCCTAAGTCATCGGAGACCGGGAGGACTTGTTTAAGGAGGGGGATAAAGTTTCCTTTCCTTAGGTCGAGCCCCCAGAGATCACTTATCACTGGAGGGAGACGGGGGCCTGAGGGTATGACTAGGGGTTTTTGCTGGCCTCTCCGTGATGGAGGCGCCCTGTTCTTGAGGTTTTACTTGTGAGTCTTTTTCCTTTTTGGGGTGAGGACTGTCGTCCTCACTATCAAATGACATTAAATCCTCCTCCTCCTTGGGTTTAGAATTTTTAAATTTGGGGAAAGCTTTACCCTTTCTCCCCTCCTGTCTCAGTACTTCTTCCCCTGCCTCAATCGCCCCTGCTACAAATGGGTCTTTTTGTTTTTGAGATAAAATTTCATCTATGAGATTCCAGTAAGAGAAAGCAGTGATTGGGACCTTCTCCGGACCAAAAGTCTGATAATAGTCTTTAAGGGCGTCCCCTACACATTTCCATCTTTTGTCATCAATAGTACCTTCTTGCGGAAACCATGGACAAACATCCTTAATATAATCAAAATATCTTAATAATTGTTTTACAGAAACCTTTACCCCTCGTGCCTTTAAAGCCTTTTTGAGTCCTTCATGCTGACTTATTTCTTGTCCCATAAACGCTGTTCAACTTACCGAGGTTCAGAAGAAACGGCAGGTTCCCGTTTAATCTCGTCCTCCTATTAGTTCCTCTTTTGCCCGCTTCTCTGAACAGCATTCTTCACGGAATCCCCCATGCTCTGGCCCATGTTGGGCGCCACTTGCCCCGGCCCGTGGGTAAGTCAACGTGGACCCTGGACGGGGAGTGAGAATGAGGGGACAAGAGACACAAGAGATGGAGACAAGACAGGCTTTCTGATCAAGTCTTGTTTATTGCAGGGTAAAAGAGGGCAGATATAGTCAGGGAGAATGAGGAAGTTCCTCCAAGGACATCAGCGGGTAGCTAAGCAACTAAACCGCAGGTGTCAGGAATAGGTTATCTCAACAGAGAGCATCCTGTGGTGCAGCTGTGTCCCAACCGCAGGATGTTCGATAAGCAGAGCTTGAGCAATAACTGTCATGAGTTGTAGAAACAATGTATCTTAGGCCATCCAGGTGCATATCTGGGAGTACAGTTTCCCACAATCTTCTTTCTCTGCTTCTTTTTCTCCAAAGAGAGAGAGAAGGGACTGATTTGAGAACTGTTAATCAAATATAAAAGCTTACTTTCACATCGCATTACTATAAGCAGAGTGCTAGAAGAATTAATGAGTAATTTTATTTAATACTAAGTAAATCCCTATGAGGTAGGTGCTAGTGTTATTTCCATCTCAAAGAGAAAACTATAGCTTAGAGGGGTTAGCTATCTTATCCAAGCCATCCAGATACCAAGCAAAACATCTGGAACTCTGGGCTGCCTTTCTATTCTTTATGTAGTGGAAATGTGTATGCGCACATGCGTGTGTGTCCACTTGGTAGCAAGCAATTGCGTCTTCTTTGTAGAATATTGCATACAGATGTTATCTGTCATTCGAGGCTGTCCATCATTTGAACACCATCTTCATGTTTTGATGGTGTCTCGCATATTGATGACCACTTTCCCAATGTAGAATCCAGAAAACTTCATTTTCCTAGTCTACCTTTAAGCGAGGCTGTACTTAATATGATTTTGCAGCTCCATCAACTTGTGACTTCAGAATTAAGTAGTGAGAGGAAATTGGCTCTGAGGGGGCCATGCATTGTTCTGGCCTCAGTAGTGGGAAATTGTGGGCGCCCTGACCAGAGTACACAGATGTTAAAAACCCATTTGCCATAAGCTTGTGCAAAGGCAATGACACAGCAGTATCATCAGTATACACACTGCGAAGGCGCACTCTTAATATAACCCACCTGTTTTAACGCTGATGTCACCAATTGGCAAGAAGCCTCCTTTGAGCTAGTATAAAACGAGCTCCTGAACACCCGATGGCTGGCTGCTTTGTTTGCAATAAAGCATGTCCCACCTACCTGCGGCTGCTTGTGTCTTCTTCCAGTCCCTGGCTTCCAATGAAGTCCTGTCCCTATCAGAGGGGCTGACTCAACAGTTTTGTCAGTGAGTTATACCAGTCGCAATAAATCTGAGTTCCTAGAAACTTGTGTGTGGGCAGAACAGTTGTGGCAGCAGCAGCAGTTTCCTCATATGTCCAGTCCTACAGTGTGGTTCTCCTATTGTTATTGGAAGCTTTTCTTCAAGTCCACATATCTGGCACTTCTAACAATTCTATTAACTGCTAAATTTTCTTTAATAAATTTGTTTCCTGTTTCAAAAAGCCAGAATGGAACCGTTTGCTTTCTTGAGAGCTCTGATATAACCATATTTTATGGTAAATGAATATTTTTTAAAACCATTTCATCTAAACAATTTGAATCCAGGAGTAACGCATTATAAAAAACATATTATGGTTAAGGGAGGTCTCTTCTAAACTTTAATGAACTAGAACAGGCACTGATTTTTTAACAAGTTATTACTTCTAAATAAATAAATTGTCATTATTAGTTAATTTTAGAACTGAATCATCGCCAGTAAAATTGTTGAAAAACTACATTCTAATGTCATAGAAATATTGTGTCGTTCAGTAATAAGCATAACAAAGAAGTCTATGTGCATTTTGAAATAGCAAACATTGAAAAAATGAGTCTCTAAATGTATAAGGGAATAAATTATTATATTCCTTAAGAATATAATTACTCTAAAACTAAGAAGCTATATTCTTTGTTCTTCCTCCCACAAATATCCAGATGATAGCTATTCTCCATTTATTTATAAAAATCATGTAAAATCGGTTTATTTCTAATTAGTCATTGGTTAATCATCACAATGGAATCCTTACTGACCCTAACTGGGACATTAGGTAAAAAAACAACAACAAAATCAACAACAACAACAACAAAACTTTAGTTCAAGTAGTCAAATTACTTCACAAATAGCCTCCTATGGTTGGCAAAAGAAAGGGAGTAATCATGATAATGATAATAGGTTTTCCTGCAAAATATTATAGAAAAGAAACCCCCACACAAAATGAGTTGGAATTCCAAGCTTCATAATTATAATTAATGTACTAGATAACTTTTACTCTGGCTTATGTTGATTAATCACTTTCTCCCCAATCAAATCAAAATAATTAATCAGTTGACTAATCCACAGCAATCCAGTTATGATGTGACATTTTAAAATAAAAATATAGAAACAAAAATTAAAAAAAATAGAACCTGAATATTGCTTATAAGTAAGTTTTGATGTGTGGTTGACTTCACAGAAATGAAACCCATTACAATTTCTTTCTCACCAATGGCAATATGACTTACTAAAAATAAAACGAATAAAATCCCACCTTAGAAATAGAGGATTATAGAAATCATGATTTATATAGCTATCATATTAATAACTGATTCAGAAAAACAATACATTCTACAGGTAATTGTATAGGTTTTTTGTGTGTTTTTTTTAAGTGTGCTAGGGAGAAGGATACACAGTCTCAAACTAGCTACCTATAAATTACTAGTTATTTAATTGCAAAGGTGAAAACATTGCCTTTATAATAAAGAAAACTGGCAGACATCACTGTATCTGTGGTAAAGAAGTACTCTTAAGCCATAGCTAATTTGGCTCAGTGGATAGAGTATCGACCTGCAAACTGAAGGTTCCCAGGTTTGATTCTGGTCAAGTGCACATGCAGAAGGCAGCCAATTAATAATTCTCTCATCAATGATGTTTCTAGCTCTCTCTCTCTCTTTTTCTCTCTCTCTTTTTCTCTCTCTCTCACTTCCTCTCTGAAATAAATAAAAAAATAAAAAAGAGTGTTTTTAAGACCATAGGAAGAATATTTTGCTATTCATGGAAATAAATAAATGCCAGTGTCTACTCAACTGAGCCTAAAGACTATACCCAACAATAGGCTGTAGGGTAACTGAAATGGATGGAACAGCTACGGTATGTTCCAGAGTATAAGACGACCCCCTGATTTTACAATTAAAACATATTTTTAGGCCTATATTCGCTGTATAAGACTACCCACCACTTTCGAGGCAACACCAGTTCTTTTTTTAATAGACCGCCTCTCTGACTCTGGCCAATCTGAGCAGGCTGTTTACTAGAGCACAGTGTCGCCTTATATGCCGGAAAATACGGTAGTTGTCAACACAAATCCGAAAATCTGAGAATCCTACAGTATCAAGAACTTACTCATTTATTCAATGACAATCATGTCAACATCTTTTGAACATGAACATAACAATCCAATTCCTGAATTTCCTGGAGAATTTCTTGTGACTCCATTTCTTTCAGAATCAGTAGTAGAAAGTAGACCAAAACTCTCATGTTTGGCCTAGGGGGAAGGGAGTGGGGGCTTATTTTCAGGGGACGCCTCATATTTCACTCAGAAGGAAACCTGCAAGTAGTTCTTATTTTCGGAGGATGTCTTATTTTCAGGGAAACGCAATACTTACTGGTCGCTGGGCCCTGAGGGCAAGCTTTCTGCAGCATTCTCGAGGAAAGCCCTTCCTTGAGGACAAGGGACCTTCTTGCTGGCATCCAGTTTGGACCAGGGGAAGATGGGGCCTTTGGGGCCACTGGGGACCCCATCCTCATTCACAGGGCCCCATGGCCTTATCCACTGGACCACTTCTGGGTGTTGCCAATGGCCCCAATCCATTTTTGGCTTGGCTGCTTCTGGCTGATCATTGAGCCAGCCCCCCCAAACCCCAGCCTCCTTGTTTAGGTGGCTGCTGCCTGGCAGCAGGCCTCACTGCCAGCAGGCCTTGCCCCTACCTCTGCCCCCCTCCGCACCTCTCTGTATCCCGGTGGACCAGCATATCTCCTGTTTAGGTCACAATTGCCTGCCCTTCACCTGGACCCGCCCCCTCATTGACATGAAGGCCTTCAGCACTAGGCCTGGCCCTGCTCCCTTGTTCCAGAAACCCCACCTCCTCATTCATTTGACGAATGAGCGAGCAGCACTGGCCAGGCTGCCCTGCTCCTGACACTGCAGGGTGTGTGTGTTTGTGTGTGTGTGTGTGTGTGTGTGTGTGTGTGTATTTGTGTGAGGGGAGGGCTACAGCTCCACCTCTGGAATTGTTGTTCGGTGCCTAAAAGCCCCAAGGGCAGATAGCCTTCTGCTCACAGGTTGCCTGCCACCCAGGGCTCAGGTCCACAAGCATGCGGAGGCCAGCCCCACCTTTCGGACACCCATTGGCCTCCGTGAGCCTCGGAGGCCCCCACCGCCCACACCACGGGGCATCTCACAACACAGTGTCCTGTGAACCCCACGGCCCTGTCTATGGGCTTTGACATCAGGGAGAGAGCTGTGTCAAGTCCCCCCAAATCACTTTCCACTCGGGGAGCACTGACCCGCCCCTACTGAGGTACCCTGTTTCCCGGAAAATAAGATATTGTCTGATATTAATTTTTGCTCCAAAAGGTGCGCTAGGTCTTATTTTCAGGGGTTGACTTATTTTTCCATGAAGAAGAATACGGTACACATTTGTTGTTAAATAAAAATTAAGGAAATTTATTACATGTGTAGGGTAAGGTGGTATGGTACCGTATTTTCCGGCGTATTAGATAACCCCCTAATTTTACAGTTAAAACATAGGTTTAGGCCTATATTCGCTGTATAAGACTACCCCCCACTTCATAGGCAGCACCAGTTCCTTTTTTAATAGACCGTCTCTCTGACTCTGGACAATCTGAGCAGGCTTTTTATTAGAGCACAGTGTTGTCTTATATGCCGGAAAATACGGTAGTTGTCAACACAAATCCGAAAATCTGAGAATCCTACAGTATCAAGAATTTACTCATTTATTCATTGACAATCATGTGAACATCTTTTGAACATGATCATAACAATCCAATTCCTGAATTTCCTGAATTTATTGTGACTCCATTTCTTTCAGAACCAGTGGTCCAAAACTCTCATATTTGGCCTAGGGGGAAGGGGGGGGGCTTATTTTCAGGGGACGCCTCACATTTCACTCAGAAGGAAACCTGCAAGTAGTTCTTATTTTCGGAGGATGTCTTATTTTCAGGGAAACGCAATACTTACTGGTCGCTGGGCCCTGAGGACGAGCTTTCTGCCGCATTCTCGGGGAAAGCCCTTCCTTGAGGACTGGGGATCTTCTTGCTGGCATCCAGTCTGGACCAGGGGAAGATGGGGCTTTTAAGGCCACTGGGGACCCCCATCCGCATTCACTGACCCCATGGCCTTATCTACTGGACCACTTCCGGGTGTTGCCTCTGGCGCCAATCCATTCTTGGCTTCGCCGCTTCTTGCTGATCATTGAACCAGCCCCCCAAAACCCCAGCCTCCTAGTTTAGGTCCCTGCTGCCTGGCAACAGGCCTCACTGCCAGCAGGCCTTCCCTCCACCCCATCCCCCCTCCCCACCTCAGGGTATCCCTGGTGACCAGGCTTTCTCCTGCTTAGGTCACAAGTGCCTGCTCTTCACCAGGCCCCGCCCCCTCGTTCCAGAAACCCCGCCCCCTCATTCATTGGACCAATGAGTGAGCAGCACTGGCCAAGCTGCCCTGCTCCTCAATCCTAGGAGGGGGGAGGGGGGAGTGGAGGGATGCAGCCCAAACTCTGGAAGTGTTGTTAAGTGCCTAAAAGCCCCAAGGGTAGACAGCCTTCTGCTCACAGGTTGCCTGCCACCCAGGGCCCAGGTCCATAAGCATGGAGAGGCCAGCCCCCCCTTTAGGACAGCCATGGGCCTCCGTGACACTCTGAGGCCCCCACTGCCCCACCACGGGGCATCTCACAAAGGAATGTCCTGCATCCCCCAATGCCCTGTCTATGGGCTTTGACATAGGGAAGAGAGCTGTGTCAAGTCCCCAAAATCACTTTCTACTCTGCGGGCACTAGACCGCCCTTACTGAGGTACCCTGTTTCCCGGAAAATAAGATAGTGTCTTATATTGATTTTTGCTCCAAAAGGTGCGCTAGGTCTTATTGTCAGGGGTTGACTTATTTTTCCATGAAGAAGAATACGGTACACATTTATTGTTAAATGAAAATTAAGGAAATTTATTACATGTGTAGGGTAGGGTGGTACAGTATGGTATTTTCTGGCGTATAAGACGACCCCCTAATTTTACAGTTAAAACATAGGTTTAGGCCTATATTCGCTGTATAAGACTACCCCCCACTTCCAAGGCAACACCAGTGCTTTTCTTAATAGACCGGCTCTCAGACTCTGGTCAATGTGAGCAGGCTTTTTACTAGAACACAGTGTCATCTTATAAGCCGGAAAATATGGTAGTTATTCTTCTGTGACCCTTTTATTTTTCAAACTACTTTTTCAATTTTTAGTTGCTTTATTATATTTCATTGAGAACACCACAGGAAGCTTCATTGGACATTCATTAGCCATAGAGTATGTAGTGTCCAAAAGCTCTTAGTTATTACATGTCTAAAAGCCTTAATTCTCCTTTTATAATTATTCTGACATTCCAGGAAACCAACAAAAAATAAAGAACCCTATTGCGATTAAAAAAAATAATAATAATAATAAAAATGCTGTCCTTTTGAGTGTTAAGCCATTAACAAGGATAACTTCAACTAAATCACCAAAGCAGTTGGGCCCAATTTCAAGCATACGTGCATTGCCACTTTTATATACCCTACACTGATGATTCTTTTTTTTTTTTAAATTTTTTAATTTTTAAAAAACATATTTTACTGATTTTTTCAGAAAGTAAGAGAGAGAGAGAGGAAGTTAGAAACGTCGATGAGAGAGAATCATCGATCAGCTGCCTCTTGCACACCCCCTACTGGGGATGTGCCAGCAACCAAGGTACATGCCCTCGACCAGAATCAAACCCAGGACCTTTCAGTCCTCAGGCTGACACTCTATCCACTGAGCCAAACCGGTTTCGGCAATGATGATTTTTTTTTAAAATTTCTTTATTGATTAAGGTACCGGTATCACATATTTGTCCTCATCCCCCCATTCCCATCCCAAACCCCTCCCCACGCATGCCCCCAACGCCCAGTTGTCCATGACCACTGCTTAGGCTTACATGCATGCACACAAGTCCTTTGGTTGATCTCTCCCCCTTACCCCTACCTTCCCCTACCTTCCCTCTGAGGTCCGACAGTCTGATTGATGCTTCCCTGACTGCGGGTCTGTTCTTGTTCATCAGTCTATGTTGTTCATCATTTCCCCTAGATGAGTGAGATCATGTGCTATTAGAAATACACTTATAAGAACCAAAATTGAGACAAGCAATAATGGTTATGCTGAGAGGCAAATGAATCAGTCTGTAGTGACTTTCATTCTGGGCCAACAGTTCTTTTCAGTTCCAATTTCTATGTCAAACAGTTCCTTATGTGTACATGTCAGCAATGATATTTCAGTTCTGCATGGTGGGCAAATGGTGGTAATGCAGGTGATGATGATTATTCAATTATTATTCTAATTCTTTTTTTCTTTATGGTAAAACTTAGGGGCAAGTTTATAGAAACATAGAAATATTGATACTAAAAAGTTATTTCAGATTTTGCTTCTTTGTTGTAATCATTATTCTTCAGTGTGTTGCAGATCAGAGTTTCTCCTTATGAAAGTGACCCTGAAAGCTACTGTAAGCTTTTTGCTATGTAAAAAGATTGAATGATTGTTGCCAGATAGGAAGGAAGTTCAGAAGAATAGGTGCAAAAGGGAAAGGGATTAAAATATGCAAACTGCCGAGAACGCTTTGGCTCAATGGATAGAGCGTTGGCTTGGGGACTGAAGGGTCCCGGGTTCGATTCCGGTCAAGGGCACGTACCTTGGTTTCGGGCATATCCCCAGTAGGGTGTATGCAAGAGGCAGTTGACCGATGCCTCTCTCTCATCGATGTTTCTAACTCTCTATCTCTCTCCCTTCCTCTCTGTACAAAATCAATAAAATATATTTTTTTAGAAAAAGATATGCAAACTTCCAGTTATTAAAATTGTCACAGGGATGTAAGATATAGCATGGAAAATACAGCCCATAATATTGTAATAACTACCGTGTTTCCCTGAAAATAAAACATCCTCTGAAAATAAGACCTACTTACATGTTTCCTTCTGAGTGAAATATAAGGCATGCCCCCGAAAATTAGGCCCCCTAGGCTCTATCTCAGAATGAAAATTAATTTATTGTATTCTAACATGGCCCCCCCTCCCATACATACTCTCCCTCCCCAGAGTTTTGTGTCCATTGGTTGTACTTATATGCATGTATACAAGTCCTTCGGTCTATCTATTATTTCCCCCAGATCTCCATACCCTACCTGCTGTAATTTGACAGTCGGGGGGGGGGGGGGCAATGTTAAAATATGTACACAGATAATAATTTAATAGAAAAAATAGAAAATTAATTTACTGTAAACTGGTCACTAGGGCCGCCCTGACTGGTGTCTAGCAACCAGTGATGTTAAGTGGAGTCCTGATGTCACTGCTGTGTAGAGGCAGAGTGGAGGTCGGAGTGAGTGGTGAACAAGGGGCTGGAGAGAGGAGGAGACTTTCGAAGACGCGTGAAGAACAAGAGGATTAGAGCAGACTGCACAGGGCGAGGGTGGTGAGTGCTGGTCTGTCTCTGGTGACACTACCTAATGCTTGCAGCAGCCCTCATGATGACTCAAGGTTCTCAGTCAGTGGCAGACCTTGCTCCAGACCAGATCCAGGCCCCAGCAAGCCCAGTGACAGTCCCCAGGTAGGCCCCAGAGGGTAAATGTCTGATAAAGGGGTAGGGAAGATGTCTAGTGAAGGTGTTCAGTGGCATAGGAGTGGGGGGAGGGGGATCACTTAAAATGACACAGGAGGATCAGAGGGGGCAATCAAAATGACACAGGAGGATCAAATGGGATTCCTAAAATGGTAATCCCCCCTCTGATTCTCCTGTGCCATTTTGATTCCCCCCTCTGATCCCCTCTGTATCATTTTAAGTGATCCCTCTCCCCCCCACCTTGATACCCCAATTCCTTTTTTTTTTTTTTTTTTTTTTTTTTTTTTACCCCTAGAAATTAGTGCAAAAGAAAAGGTACTCCGTGGAGTACAAGATAGGAATCATGGAAGACTCTTGGGGCCAAAATCTTACTGCTTTTTGCAAAGAGAAGATGTTGAGTATCCGATTGGTCCAAAAATGGCTAGCTGAGTATGGTAACCTCATTGAACAAGTGGACAAGGGAAATGCTAAAAAGCGCAAGTGTGGATCAGGTCAGCAATCATTATTTTCTGAGCTGGAAGACCTGATCTGTGAATGGGTTGCTGACAGGAGAGCAAAGGCTTTGGTTGTGTGCCGGAAACCAAACATTGTCTCACTAATAGAAAGAGGCTGGTCAACCCTGAAGCTCTGAAAGGTCAGAGCCAACCACACCCTATCTAATTGAGACAATAGTAACTGAGGCAACTTCCCCATCTTGTAATCATGTAAATCCTTACTGATATGATAATCCGCTTATTACCTGCCTAAGGGCTATGGGTGTTTCCCAAAGCTGCTTAAGGATAATGGGTGTATCCCATAGCAGCCTCAATAAAAGAGATAGCAAGACCAGAGCCTAGTGGAGTCTCCCCACTAGAGGTTGACTCCCACCTGGCCCCCCATTTGTCCCAAATTAACTCTTTTCTAGTCTTTCTCTTCATTTTAGTGTGTGGCCTCCTTCAGAAACCGGACCCTGAGTAGGCCCTAATCACGCGGGTCGAGTTAAGCGTTCCCACAGTTGTGAATAGGGATCAGATTCAAGAATTTGCCCTTGCAATGGCACCACAGTTTGACATAGCCCCTGAAGACTTCAAAGCATCACAACACTGGCTGGATAATTTCCTTCAGCGAAGTGAACTGTCTTTAAGAAGATCTACAACATTGTTTAGGTTGGAAGATACTCAAGTTATTAAGCGAGCACTTGCATTCAAGTCCTTTATTGATGATGCTGACTTCTCTAAATACAATCTTTCCAACATGATTGCTATGGATGAAACTGCAGTGTTTATGGGCCAATCATCTCAAACAACAATTGAACAGCGGGGTGCCTCCTTAGTGTACATTCCCTCCACTGCTTACGAAAGTGCACGTGTTTCCTGTATTTTGGCAATTCGTCTGGATGGCACTAAAGTCTCACCTTTATTCATTTCTAAGGGTAAGAAGGAAAAGATTGAACGTGTTTTGGGCGTTTTTATTGTTGAAACTGAAAAAGCCTGGGCCACATAAGCAGTTATAAGGAAGTGGGTCGATTTAATGCTGCCTCTTTTTATGGGAGGGAGCCAAAGAGGTCTGCTAGTCTGGGATGCAGTCAGCACTCACCATGCTAAAGACATGAAGACATTTTTTTCACGAAAGAAAAATAGATCAGATAATGATTCCCGCAGGAAAGACGGCCTATCTCCAGACTCTTGATATTGGAATAAGCAAGCCATTCAAAGACAATTTGCACATGGAAATTAATGACTACATTGAAATAGAATGGAAAGAAATCAGTGTGGAAACTTTGTGAAACCTAAACTGCAAGAAGTTGTGACTTGAGTGAAGAATTCATGGGAGAAAATCACTGACAGTTGCATTGCAAATGTACTGCAAGCAGGCTACCTTGACAAGAAGTACTCATTTAAAGACAGTGCTATTGCTAAACATGAGAGATTTGGTCCACTGATTCTGAAAGAAATGGAGTCACCAGGAAATTCAGGAATTGGACTGTTATAATGATGTTCCAGAAGATGATGACATGATTGTCATTGAATAAATGAGTAAATTCTTGATACTGTAGGATTCACAGTTTGTCTGGTTTGTGTTGACAACTAACATACTACCATACCATATACAGGTAATCAATTTCCTTTATTTTCATTTAACAATAAATGTGTACCGTATTCTTTTCATGGAAAAATAAGACATAGCCTGAAAATAAGACCTAGTGCATCTTTGGGAGCAAAAATTAATATCAGACACTGTCTTATTTTCGGGGAAACAGGGTATGTACGGTGTCTGATGGGTAGTGCTCTTATCAAGCTGACCACTCTTTAAGTCAGGGGTCTTCAAACTACGGCCCGCCGGCCACATGGGGCCCGCAGAGGAGTCTGATCCTGCCCGCCAGGTTTTTTGGGCAGTGAGCGCAGCCGAGGTGTTACAGTAGGAATTAGTAGTTCATATAGTCCGGCCCTCCAGCTCTCTGAGGGACCATGATCTGGCCCCCACTTTAAAAAGTTTGAGGACCCCTGCTTTAAGTTATATAATTGCCTAATCACATGCATACAAGTCTTTTGGTTGATCTCTCCCCCTACCCTACCTTCCTTCTGAGGCTTGGAAGTCTGATCTATGCTTCTCTGTCTCTGGATCCAGTTTTGTTCATCAGTTAATGTGGTTCATTATATTCCACAAATAAGTGAGATCATGTAATATTTATCTTTCTTTAACTGGCTTATTTCACTTAGCATAATACTCTCCAGTTCCATCCATGCTGTTGCAAATGGTAAGAATTCTTTATTTATTTATTTATTTTACCACAGTGTAGTATGCCATTGTGCAGATGTACCATGGTGTTTTTTTGTTTGTTTGTTTTGTTTTGTTTTGTTTTTGTTTTAAGTATTTTATTGATTTTGTACAGAGAGGAAGGGAGAGAGATAGAGAGTTAGAAACATCGATGAGAGAGAGTCATCCATCAGCTGCCTCTTGCACACCCCCTACTGGGGATATGTCCGCAACCAAGGTACATGCCCTTGACTGGAATCAAACCCGGGACCCTTCAGTCCCCAAGCCGATGCTCTATCCATTGAGCCAAACCAGTCCCGGCGTACCATGGTTTTTTAAACCACTTATCTGCTGATGGGCACTTAGGCTGTTTCTAAATCCTAACTATGTTAAATTGTGGTGCTATGAACATAGGAGGGGAATATATATTTTTTGACTGGTGTTTCTAGTTTTTTGGGATATATTTCTAGAAGTGGGATAACTGGGTCAAATGGGAGTTCCATTTTTAGTTTTTTGAGAAAACTCATACTGTCCTCCACAGTGGCTGCACCAGTCTGCATTCCAACCAGCAGTGAAGAAGGGTTCCTTTTTTTCCACATCCTCCCCAGAAATTGTCATTTTTTGATTTATTGATGATACCCATTCTGACTGGTGTGAGATGATACCACATTGTCGTTTAGATTTTCATCTCTAGGATGATTAGTGACTTTGAGCATGTTTTCATATTTCCCAATTTTTTAAAAAAAATATATTTTTATTGATTTTTCTTACAGAGAGGAAGGGAGAGAGATAGAGAGCTAGAAACGTCGATGAGAGAGAAACATGGACCACCTGCCTCTTGCACACCCCCTACAGGGGATGTGCCCGCAACCAATGTACATGCCCTTGACCGAAATCGAACCTGGGACCTTTCAGTTCGCAGACCGACGCTCTACCGCTGAGCCAAACCGGTTTTGGCATATATATTTCCCAATTTTTGATTGGGTTGTTTATCTTCATTTTGTTAAGTGTGTGAGTTCCCTGTAAGTATCAGAGATTATAAACCCTTATCGGTGTTAACATTGGCAAATATGTTATCCCATGCAGTTAGCTTTTTTTTTTTTTAATGTTTTGTTTTGCTGTGCATAACCTTTTTATTTTGATGTAGTCCCCTTTGTTTATTTTCTCTTTATTTTCCATTGTCCTAGGAACAGTGTCAGTGAAGATATTGCTTCAGCATATGTCTGAGATTTTGCTGCCTGTGGATTTCTCTAGTATTTTTATGGTTTCTTGTCTTAGGTCCTTTATCCAAGTGGGATAACTGGGAACTTTCAGTTTGCAGGCCAATGCTATATCAACTGAGCCAAACCAGTTAGGACTGTAATGCTTTTTATTTATATATTCCATCATGTATAAAATAAACAACAGATATAAGTGAAATGTCTCTTCTTATAGTTAATTTACAAAACAATTAAATGAGCCTTATTTTTTATTTGGTATTGTTTTAAATGTTAAACCTATGTTCTTTATTGTGGACATAAAATTTTAAGTTTTTTTGAGAAAATGTTCCCAGCTCCAAATTTTTGTTCATGCTAAGAAAATATTTAAAAAGCGCATTTCCACTTAGAGGCTGTATTTTAGGAGTCAGAATGAGTTGCAATTCCAGGTACTTAATTCTTCTAGGTTTCCAAAACAATATAACAACATGCGTATATGCATACAGACACTATGTCACATGCAAACATACACATCCCATGCACATGACACATAGTCAAACTATGCTGGGAAAGGCTAACTGCACTACGTTCATACCTCCACAGTGGTGCTGCTTAAGCCTACTGCAGGGGCCAGTCTGAGTCTCCTGGGAACAATTAGAGTAGGAAACTGCCTATCAGATTTACCTTGGCTTTTTCTATTTTTTAAATCTTTTTTGGTGAATTTGAAAGATTATTTTCAGATGGAAAGAAATAAAATTTCAAAGTTACTTTCAATCATTGGCTTAAAAATATGATTGATCTAACTGTACTAATTCGAGGTAGCATCAAATAAGCAGGGATTAGTAGGAAGCCTGGCACTTCTTGCAGAGTTTGGCAATATCTTTTCCCCAAAGATCACTTTTTAAAGTTTTCAGCTCTTTGCCACTTATTTCCTCTCTAAATTATACCATATGCTATATACTGAGGAAGACATCTATTCTCATAAAGTATTTTTCTTCACAAATGTTTTAATATCAGCTTAAACTTGATAAGTAGATATCCAAGTGAATCATTGCCACTAACATCCCCAATCTGCCATGGAGAAGAGCTTTCCTCGTTTCGCTGTAAACTAGACCATCATTCACTCACTTATTCAGATTGAAAACCTTGACATCTTTCTTTCAACTAATATTTATTGAGCACTTACTGGTAAAGAATTTACTAGGCGACCGGAAAATACACACAGGAATACTCGGAGATTTAGTGAAAACCCATTTGTTTTCAGATGTACTAGTAGAGTGACTCTGGGGAGCCTGTTTCTGGATCCTGAGTGAGTGAATATGAAGGAAGGTTTCCCTTTATACCCTTTGGTTTCTTTGCCCCCCAAATAGGAATCAGGTTTCCAGACCCTTTGTGGGCTTTTGAAAAGCCATTTGTGTTGGAATGGGGAATGTGAGACCACACCCAAAGGCTGGCCTGGCAGGAGCATTGATAACCCCTTTGGGTTTTGTGTATGGCTTCTGTAAAATGGGAGTATTGTGGAAAACAGGTTCTCAAGACAGGACAGGCATCATTGGAGTTAATTATCAGCTAGCAAGAGTATGCGTTAGAAAGCAGGTTACTGGCACAGATTCAGATTGCTAGCCACCCCCCCCCCCAAAAAAAAAAAAAGTCTTATATTTCGCATCATTACTATATGCAAGGCATTGTGTCAAGCCTTTGGATGGCTTGTTTTCCTTCCCCTATCCTTCTTTTTAAATGTCCTCTATGCTTGTATATCATCTCTGCTACAATCCTGGTGTGTCTTTGTTAGCCCTTCATGACTGGATTGATGTCTTAATTTCTAATATAATATTTCACAATTATTGAAATCTATCTTGATACAATATTTAAATCATGACTAAAACTCTCAATTCCCCTTTGCTGGCAGGTTACTAAGTTCCCACCCAAACTGTTTCCTTATCAGGCTCTCACTCTTGGGCCAGGTACTACACAACTGGAAACAGCCTCCTACAATGGAGCTGGAAATTTATTCAAGTTAGTGAATGCCCAGGATGCCAGTGAAACCTAGCTAGTCTTCCCCCCTCCAACCCTCTTCCCCAATTCCTCATACATAAGCCAGGAAGCTCCTACATCTCCAGTGTGCCCTCACCCTGTCCCCTGCGTATAACCCACTAAGCAACCCTTCATGCAACTTTCCTCCCTTTGAAGGTGTAGACAACAGAGTTCTGCATATCATGTCTGTGTTGTGTCCTTCCATTAAAAGAATCTTTAAATTTTATAAATCAATCTCTGAACTGTTTTCCCACTTCTCTTTTCCCACACTGATTTGCAGACTTCTGTTAAATAATTATTTCTCACTAGTTTGCTCACTGCATTCCTTTACCCTGACCTTTAGTTTGTTGTTACATCAAGTCTTTACATTGTCTAGTTTCCAAAGCCATAGGTAAATTGGCCTGCTTTGCTCATGCAAATTTATGCAATGCTCCTTTCCTTATTTTCCTATGTTTGATACCTATCATTTACTGGATTTGAATAGATACTGCTTACTCACATCTCCTCTGTACTTTTATTAATTTTGTTTTCTTTGATTGGAATATCTTGTCCTTTTTTTAAAAAATATATTTTATTGATTTTATACAGAGAGGAAGGGAGAGAGATAGAGAGTTAGAAACATCGATGAGAGAGAGTCATCGATCAGCTGCCTCTTGCACACCCCCTACCGGGGATTTGCCCGCAACCAAGGCACATGCCCTTGACCGGAATCGAACCCGGGACCCTTCAGTCCCCAAGCCGACGCTCTATCCATTGAGCCAATCCGGTCCCGGTGAAATATCTTGTCCTTTTTGAACTGTCCAAATTTTATCCATCTTGGTGGCCAGAAAGAATAGTTACGAAGAGTATGAGCTCTGGATTTAGATTGTCTAGATTAACCTCAGTTCCACCACTTACTCTGATATTTTTAAAAAAATGTTTTTATTGATTTCAGAGAGAGAAAGGGAGAAGGAGAGAAATAGAAACATCAATAATGAGAATCATTGACTAGCTGCCTCCTGCACACCACCTAGTGGGGGTCAAGCCCACAAACCTGGGCATGAGCTCTGACCAGTAATCAACTGTGACCTGGCTCATGGGTCAATGCTCAACCACTGAGCAACACTGGCCCAGCACACAGTCTTATACAAGTTCCTTTGCCTCTCTCTGCTGAGGTTCCTCATCACTAAAGTAGAGATGCATGTAGTGACCCCATACATATAACGCACATAGCAACTACTCATTTAAATGGACTTTAATTTTGTTCTTTAAGGCACTTAAAATTTTTCCTTGATTATTGCAGACTCCCTCACTTTCCCTCTCTTATCAATTTCTATAACATCTATGATCTGAATGATCATTTAGCAGTTAATTTTGCAGTTTGTTTTGTAATATTTACCTATTGTTGCTTGTGTGTCATTCTTGTTTCTTCAACTAAGGTATGACTTCATAGAAGAATTTTGTGCTTCTCTAATCACCATGATAAAAATAGCAAAAATATGTAGCTCTTTTTATGGTCCAGGCACTGTTCTAAATGTTTTACAGATATTAATTACTTAATTTTCTCAATAATCCTAAAAGTAGGTAATATTATTAGCTCTTATTTACAAATTAAGTAAGGCATAGAGAGGTTACAATTTGAGGTCAACTACTTGGGAAATGACAGAACCAGTAGTTAAAGCTGGCTGTTTTGGCTGCAGAATCAATGTTTTGTAACTATGACTACAACTGCCCTTATAAGACCTAGTGAAGTGTATACTGATAATAGGTGCTCAAGATATATGTTTTTGCTGTTCTTCTTAACTATATACCAATTTCAAAATGGCAGTAATAACAACAAATAAAAAGTCACTAGTAATTTATTTTTAAAGTATTATGAAAGAAGGTGAAAACCCACATTGGAGAAATGTATAGTATAAATTATGTTTGAAGACTAATACCACTGAAGAATTTTTAGTGCCTGTTTATGCATTTTTATCAATCTCTGTTTTTTTTCTTATATATTTTTGCATAACCCCTATCTTTTTATAGTCTTATGCTCTTCCTCTTTTTTACTTCTCTTTGCTTATATCAGCAAATAAGCATCGATCATATATCCTACTGGTAGCCATATAGCAGAGATAATAATTTTGTTAGCTTCTAGTCTAAGGATTAAATTTGAGTACAGAAGCTTTTGCATCTTTTTTGTCATTCTAGTTCCTTTCACATAAACTTGCACAAAACATATTCTTTTTAAAGTTAATTTCTACACTCCTTTTAATATAGTAATTAAATATATAACCCATAGTATTATTTTTTGCTTTAACTAATTTTAATAAATAGTTGTAACTCTTCAATTAAAAGTCAACACACTGTCAATTTCCTTAAACTATCAGACTATTTAATTAGAAAACATCAAACAGATAATCCTATCACAGAATTAATTTCTTAGTTTCATTATCATTCATTTGAGAATTAAAACTGTTGCCAAAACTGGTTTAGCTCAATGGATAGAGAGTCGGCTTGGGGACTGAAGGGACCCGGGTTCGATTCCTGTCAAGGGCATGTACCTTGGTTGCGAGCATATCCCCAGTAGGGGGTGTGTAAGAGGCAACTGATCGATGACTCTCTCTCATCGATGTTTCTAACTCTCTATCTCTCTCCCTTCCTCTCTGTACAAAATCAATAAAATATATTAAAAAAACAAAACTGTTAACAGGCATATTACTATGATCCGTCTCTATTGTAATAAATCCAAGCTTTCGCCTTTCAATATTGAAAGGTCAATCAGATATATTTTATATATAGATTGAAAATATGTTTCTGAACAAAATATCTTAGCTTAATCATAACTAGGTAGATAAAAGACAAGTGATTGGGAGAGAGCAAAGACACTATTGAAGCGACATACTTGCAAGTGTCTAATAGTCACTCCTCTAAATCTCATAAATAGAAGTCTAGAATAGTCAACTTTATCAGTCAGGTCAGTCTTTGCAGTGTGCTGCAGGGTGTGGGGGTGTGGGAAATTCTCAAGGACATTAATGGTGCCATTAGGTGTTGCAGCTGACAATACCTAGGCAGAAAGATCAATCTGGTGTCTTCACAATGAAAACTTAAAGTAATACAAGCTGAATCCTCATTCTATCACCTTATTAATCACTGTCATATAAAACACACCTGGTTAATCACAAGAAATTCAACCAGACATTCTTCACCACCACCCCAAACCCTGCCTCTTCCCCAAACTGCAGGCTGTATTAAAAAGATGGAAAAAAAACACACAACAACTATACTTGTCAGAACCAGTTTTCTCCCTGTAAAAATATATGAAGCACTTTTAAAATGTTCTCATTAAAAATATAGATATTTCAGAGAGGAAGAAAGGGAGATGAGGGAGAGAGAGGGGAGAAAGGCAAATAGATGGGCTGTCTCCCTCATGTGCTGGGCGGGACTGGGGATTGAACCTGAAACCTAGGCATGTGCCCTGACCAAAAATCGAACCCGAGACCTTCCCATTCATGGACAACACTCTAGCCAACTGAGCCACACCAGCCAGGGCTGAATGAATTTTTTAAATGGACAAATTATACAATGAATTTTTAGTAACTCATTAATCAAAAAAAGTAAGTAAAAATAATTATTCCTGGTCAAAATTACATAGGTGACGGCATTAAAATTATTTCTTTAAATGAAAGTACCAGTTTTTCTTCCGTTATAATGATTTTTAGAGACAAAGAGGAAGACTGTATATGTAATTAGCCATTGTGAAAAAGAAAATGGTAACTATCAATAATAATGAAAGATGAATGTGAAGTAGCCATTGTACCTTTATTGTACTCAGATGGCAGGAATATATTGCTTTTTATCAGGTGCATATATTTTTTAAAATATTACCTGAAAAATATACAATTGCATGTTTCATTAATATGGTACCCTTTAGCAAATTGTAATTAGTAAAAGTAAAGAATATAAAAACAGAATATTTAAACTAAATTATGTAAGTTATTAAAAATGGATCAATCAAATTTACTTTTTCTTGTTTGCATCATGTACTTGCCCTAATAATATTTCAAGTAATCATTTATACTTAATGGAAAGCAATTATATCAGAGTACTATTGATTTTGTGCTTGAAAGTTTGGCCTGGGTGTAATTTTTATGCATCACAGTTTTAGAGAAAACCGTTCAAATTCTATTTCATTATATTCTGCTAGAAAAATCAATGCCTTACACATGTTGCGAAATAACTCTTAATAGCTCAACTAGTTTGTGAAAATGTCCCTGACTCATGAAAGTAAAGTATTCTTGGTCACCAATGAAAAATGCACATTGTCATTTGCTTTCATAACTAATATTTCTTAAATTTCTGAAACATCTATTAATATTTAAAGAAAGTTTTCAGCCACTGTTCTTACATATTGCAGTCAGGGTTTTAAGAAATTATGACTTGTGTGTTTTTTTTAATTGAACCACCAAATTTATTATGATTTTAGTGTATTTACTAAATTATTCAAAGAGTTAATTGTAGAAAGTTATTAATCTATGGTAGTACATCAAAACAAGATACTGTTTTACATGGCCCTACCTAGATGAAGCTTTGGTCACAGGGCTGTCTTTTTGGGTGTACATCCTGAGTACAGAGAGGTAGTTGCTAACACATGAAATGATTTTTTTCCTGCCTCTAAGTACAAATGGTTTCTTTTTCTCCCTGATAAATTTGAGGTTTATTCCTTTGAGCAAAACATTTATTTCCAATTCTTAACGTTAAAAATAGAAATATTTAAATGGGTCTTAGTATGGAAACTACCAATCACTTACAACTTGAGTGTTTTTTATTAGTTTACATAATAAATTTATATAATTTTAGTTCTATACGCTTGACTTTGTAATGTAATAAGATCAGAACTCTGCAGAAATAAGCCCCTTGATTGTAACTAGAACAGTTCAGATTTCTCATCTAATCCTTGATGACAAAAGACTAGATCATATTCCCTTTATATCTTTGAAGTAGCATTCAGTACTGATGGCAATTTCCTGTGTCTATTTACTTTGTAATCATTAATATTCTGTCAGAGATAAGTTTTTCATATAATTGAAATTAAAATCCATGCTACAATTTTACTTACTGTTCTAATTGGCTCCAGCAGAGCATCACAAAGATCATACACCATGACCAAATAGGATTTATTCCAGGAATGCAAGGATGATACAATATCCGCAAATCAATAAATGTGATGGAAATCTTTATTGAGTGAATGGTAGAACTTTCTGTCTCCTTTTAAACACAACATAGTAAAACTAATTTCAGTCACCTACTACCTATTCATTTCCATAGTCAATATTTTAAAATAATCAAATTAATTGCCTCATCCTACCTTATAAAAGAGTAATATGCAAATTAACCAATACTCTGCTAAAGCCACGCCCACCAGCCATTCCCACCAGCTAATCAGAGTGAGTATGTAAATTAACCCCAGCCAAGATGGATGCAGCCACAGAGAGCAGTTGAGAGGCTTGGGTTTCCCCACCAATGGAAGCCAAGCTTTCCACACACCCTGGCTGGCTTAGGCCTCTGCTGGGCTATACAAAGTTTCAATTATAGAGGATAAATCCCAAGAAAAATGGTGGCAGCCATGGAACTGGAGAGAACAGGCTAGGGTTGCCCACAGCAACCGAGGAAGTCAAGCTTTCCACATACCATGGCCAGCTTAGGCCTCCACTTAAGGCTACAAAGTTTCAATTATAGTAGGTAAACAAATCTAAACAGAAATGGCTACAACCGGAGTGAGCAGGGGGATTAGCTCCACTCCAGGCTACAAAGTTTCAATTGTAGAAGGTAAGTAAATTCCAGATACCAGAGCCTCGCCTTGGGTCGCTGGGGGGAGTAGCTGGCCTGCAAACTACCACAGGCCCCTCACCCATACTGTCCCACACCCCAAGGGAACCCCCACCCTGATCTGGGACACCTTTCAGGGCAAACCAGATGGCCCCCGCCTGTGCACCAGGCCTCTATCCTATCTAATAAAAGAGTAATATGCAGATAGACCATCACTCCAACACACAAGATGGCTGCACCCATGTGATTAAAGATCCTGCTCCCATGTGGACACAAGATGGCCACCACAAGATGACCAGCAGGAGAGGGAAGTTGGGAGGCACCAGGCCTAGAAGGGAGGGCAGTTGAGAGGGATCAGGCAAGCAGGGGAGGGCAGTTGGAGGTGATCAACCCTGTAGAGGAGGGTAGTTAGGGGTGCCCAGGCCAGCAGAGGAGGGAAGTTGGGGGCAAACAGGCTGGCAGAGGAGCAGTTAGACATCAATCAGGCTGGCATGGGAATGGTTAGGGGGTGATCAGGCTGGCAGGCAGAAGTGGTTAGGGGCAATCAGGAAGGCAGGCAGGTGAGCAGTTGGGAACCAGCAGTCCTGGATTGTGAGAGGGATGTCCGACTGCCCATTTAGACCCAATCCCAATGGGATTGGGTCTAAACAGGCAGTTTAACATTCCTTAAGGGGTCCCAGATTGGAGAAGGTGCAGACTGGGCTGAGGGACACCCCCCCACCCCATGCATGGATTTCATCCACTGGGCCTCTAGTATTTTAATAAAATTGGTCAAAGTTAAAAAAAAAAAAAAATAGTGCCTTGGTTGGGTGGCTCAGTTGATTGGAACCAAAGATTGTGAGTTCAATCCCCAATTGGAGATGAATGGGAGGCAATCAATCAATGTTTCTCTCTTACATAAATATTTCATGTTTCTCTCTTTCTCCCTCTCCATTCTTTTCTCTAAAATCAATAAAAAGATACCCTTATGTGAAGATTAATACTTAATAAAAATAAAATAAAAAGTTAATTACCTACAATTCTTAAAACAAAAAACAAAAAACAACAACAACAACAACAAAAAAAAACACACATATTCCTTACCCAGGAACCCAGATCTGAACTCACATTGGCTGAAAACTTTGAATATTAGAGACCTAGCACACAAAATTCTTACATGGGTAGGGTCCCTAAGCTTGGCCTGCAATCAGGGCTGATCTTCCCTAGCTGCTGCAGCTGGCCCTGCCTCCCACTGCTGCTGGTCACCCTCTATGTGTGGGGAATCCAGTGGGGCAATTGGGGCCTGATGCTGTCTGAGTCCACTGCCACCCAACCCTGGTTCCCCATTCCCTATAGGGTGATCAGAGCCTGCCGGCTGAGGGAAGGGACTGAGAGGTTGGCTTACAGGCCCCAATTGGGTGATCGGGGCCTGCAGGCTAGGGGCAGCTCTTGTGTTGAGAGTCTGTCCCCTAGTGATCAGTGTGGGTCATAGCCAACAGGTTGTTCTGCCATCAGTCGATTTGCATATTACCCATATATAGTAGGTCCTCAGGTTACTTCAGAAACCCTACAGTGCGACGTAATGCAATTTTCACCATAAGTCAGAACCCACCTACATAAGCACCTACATCACTCATATGGAGCACATACACACCAGTAATGAAGTGAAACAGTAAAAAAATAAAAAGAAAGATAACAATTCCTGACCTTCACTTGTGGTAAATAAATAGCAAAAAGCATAAAGCACATATGTACATATGTCAAAATGATGAAATTTTTTATTTATAAATAAATGAGTGATGGCAACGTAACTACAAAATGAAGTAAGTCAAGTTGGACATAACCCAAGAACTTCCTGTAGATAATTAATTGTTGCTAATGATGTAAAATTAACATTACCAAGATCATTTATTTTATTGCAAATATCTTCATGATAAATTAAAATACATTGCAACCTATGTATACTATTTAATGCCCCAGCTAATTTTGCTAACCTTTGCTCTTTGATTGCTTAGCACATGTTTATAAAGAATCAGTTATAAAGTAAGTAAGTCATGGTGATGTAATGTACAGAATGGGGAAAATAGTCAATACTTTGTAGGTAGATTTATGGTGATGACATCACTTCATAATGTATATAGACATGTAATTACTACGTTGTAAACCTGAAGCTAATATAATATTGTTTTTCAATTATACTTCAATTAAAAAATCTGAAAATTAGGATTTCATCATTTTCTTTTTCTTTCTACCATTCTTCCTTATTATCCTGTAATCATAGATACTAAAAAATGAGCACAAACATAAGTTCCTAGTTGAATTTTGAATTACATAGGACAGTAAGGGAGGAGAAGCTAGTGTCAAAAATTCATAAAACAAAATGTTCTGTGGTTCATATATTTTTACTGTTTCCTTCTTATTTTCAACTATTATATTTTACTATTGTCATAGCTGCCTTTAGCATTTTCTCCCTTCCTCCCACCCAATCCCAATTTTACAAAACATTGCTGTGAAGTTAGATATTTAGGGTTGTTGTTATTCTATAAAATAAACTGGAAGTAAGCACCAAAATGATCTCTTACCTGATATTTTACATTAGCTTTATGACAGAAAATTTCTGCTTCTTTTTAATCTCTTTTTGTGATCAGGTTTTAGCTTTATGTCAGAAAACATGGAATCTAGAAATTTGACTTATTTTTAAGTGAGGTATTAGTCTTCATCAGTTCATGGGGGATAAGGTTTCATTCAAGACATGTTTGGAACACCCACTACATGATAGACATTATGTTAGTACTTTGGTGTCCAGTGGGTCCTGTTCTCAGTAGTTTATATTAATACAGCATGGCACTTTGAGTTCACTTGGAAACAGGTTTGCCTCTAATACTCAACTAATTAAATATATTCACAATAGATATGATCAACCATAATAGGCAAATCCCAAGAAATTGCAAATATGTGATGAAATACCAAGAAAAAAACAAAACACTCCAATCAAGGAAAATTAAGAGTAATCTTATGGAGAAAAAACTAAATCATTACTGTATTTTGGGAAGTAAAATCTTAATAATTGATGTCATACAAATTTGGGGGGAAAATCTGAAATAGAAAGAGTTGAGTGAGCAAAAGAATATGTTGTATTCACAGATGCAAAAGTGTTTGGTAGAACCTTCTACCCACTATCCAAAAAGAGAGATTCTTGGCTAAGAGGACAGAAGCATTCATCTTCCTTTGGCAATGCATTCCTACACTAGGTGAGAGTACATCAAGTCAAATTATATGGTACTTCTGAGGATTTATAAATTCTCATTGCTATGATTTTGTACTCATTAAGCAAACTTATGATAATTTGGCATCCTCTGAAACTTTCTGGCAGGTACAGAATGCTCTAGTCAGTAAATATGAACATTAACTTTATCTGACAGTTCATTTCTCATTGTAAATTAATAAATTGAAATTCTGGTATGTGTGTGAACTTGACCAATACAGGTATTCTTCTGAGAGTTGGGTCTCCCTCTCAATGTTACTACCAAATAATTTTTCTAAGTCTGTAAGAATGACAGCAGCTGGCCCTCCCCCAGAAGTTACCCTTTCCATTTAATTGTAAGCCTCCTTTGAATTGAAACATTACCATATCACCCAAAAGGTATCGTATCTAATAAAGAGGAAATATGCCAATTGACCCTCACACCATTGCAAAATGGTGTGAGGGTCACATCCAATAAGGAGGGAATATGCTGATTGACAGCCCCTATCTCAAAGATGGTGACATCCACAGACACAAGATATCAGTGCCCAGTCCCTTCAGCCCCACTGGGGAGGCAGGCATGCGGCAAGGCTGGACCTGCCTCCAGGTGGGCCCAGCTGCTCTGTGCAGCTGCCTCCAGAGTCCCTCAGTCCTCTTAGTCCCCAGGTTCCCAGGGCCAGCCTGAGGGGCAGGAAAGCCTTGGATGGTGGCTTCCCAGCCAACCAGGTCCACCTGAGGCTCAGGTAACCAGGGCTGGCTGAGGCTAGCGTTGCTGACAGTGGCATCAGCAGAGGTGTAATGGGGTGTTGCCTTCTCCTGATTGCCAGGTTGCCTCCTGCCCCCAAGGGCTCCTAGACTGTGAGAGGGGGTAGGCCGGACTGAGGGACACCCCCATCAGTGCATGAATTTTTATGCACAGGCCTCTATATCTATATCTATATCTATATCTATATCTATATCTATATCTATATCTGTCTATATATCTATATCTGTATCTATATCTGTATCTGTATCTATATAGTAAATTAATAGAAATGTCTTTTTAATAATATCTATTTTTCTCAAATTAGTTCTCCAAGTTACACTGGCAAAGAAAAAAGAAAATATAACTGCAAAAGCTCACATATAACTGAGAAAACTCACTGAGACTGCATTCTGCAACCTTTAACATAGGAATCTGAACTCAGGTGCCCATATTGAATCCCTTCTGTCTGTCTTCTATGTAAAGAGATAGTGAAGACAGATTAGATAGTATATTCTGTATATTTTATCTTCTTACTAGTGACCTGGTACACCGATTCATGCACATTTAAAAGTAAATTAATTAGAATGTGGCCAGTGGGGTGGACAAGACTAGGTGGACATGCCCTGGAGCTAACCTCCCATGGCCTCTCCCCAGCTGGCTGCACCTGGGATGGCACCATAGCTTAAAGGGTACTTGTGGGGTCCCTTTGGCAAGTGGGGTCCCTTGGCCTGGCCTGTGGGGATCAGGCCGAAACTGGCTTTCTGACATCCCCCAAGGGGTCTTGGGGTGCTAGAGGGGACTCTTTGAAGTTGCTGTCATACAGGGTGTGGAATGCAAACGCAAGTGTCCAGTAACCCAGATTCACAGTTAACAGTGTCCCTGCAACAACAACCCATAGCCAAAGGTGGAATCATGGTCCCGGGAGGAATTGGGTTACCTCCTCTCTGGTTTCAGAGTGCATTACCCAATAACCGCCGCTATCAAGTCACTGAAGCTTGACAGCTCCTGTGTTGAGCATTTGCCTCCTGGAGGTCAGTGCACATCATAGTGACAGTGGAACAGTAGGAGGAACTCTTAGTATATTAGCCTTTTATATACACTGAGTGGCCAAATTATTATGATGGCTGAATGCATAATAATTTGGCCACTCTGTGTGTGTGTGTGTGTGTGTGTGTATAATATATTTAATAAAAGAGTAATATGCAAATTGACCATCACTCCAACACACAAGATGGCTGCCCCTATGTGGTCAAAGATGGCTGCCCCCATGTGGACGTAAGATGACCACCACAAAATGGCCAGCAGGGGAGGGAAGTTGGGAGGAACCAGGCCTGGAAGGGAAGGCAGTTGGGGGCAATCAAGTCTCCAGGGGAAGACAGTAGGGGTGACCAGGCCAGTAGAGGAGGGAAGTTGGGGGCTACTAGGCCTGCAGGGAAGGGCAGTTAGGGGCAAACAGGCTGGCAGGGGAGCAGTTAGGCATCAATCAGGCTGGCAGGGTAATGGTTAGGGGGTGATCAGGCTGGCAGGCAGAAACAGTTAGGAACAATCAGGAAGGCAGGCAGGCAAGCAGTTGGGAGCCAGCAGTCCTGGATTGTGAGAGGGATCCCAGATTGGAGAGGGTGCAGGCTGGGCTTAGGGACACACACCCCCATGCACAGTTTCATGCACCGAGCCTCTAGTGTGTGTGTGTGTGTGTACACACACACACACACACACACATTCATAAATACTAGAGGACTGGTACATGAATTCATGCATGGGTGGGGGCCAGCCAGCCTGGCCAGGGGGAGTGGACATGGGTAGCTGGCTATCCTGCCTTCTGGTTGAACTCCCGGTTGAGGGGACACTTTGCTTATTAGACTTTTATTGTATAGAATATGTACTAAGTGGCCAGATTATTGTGTTTTCAGAGATCATAGTAAACTGGCCACTCAGTTTACTATGTCCTAACGTTTCATTTTCATGTATCACTTAGAGCTAAGTGTTTTCCTTAGTAGATATTTCTAAAGGCCTATTTTATTTTAAAGTCCCATAACTCTAATTTGTTATGCTATTCTGAGGGAAAAAATCAGGAAATCAATATTTGTCAACAGGGTTTACATGGTGCATATAACATTGAAATTTAACAGGTTTTTCCTCAACCCTTCAGACAAGGCCTTCTTGCTTGGAATTAACATATTTCTGAACATAAAATGCTGCTGCATAAAATAGTCAATATAAGTTGATATATGCATAGATGTACAATTAAATGACTTTGAGCAATGGAAGCATGTATCTGAATAAATAATCAAAACTATATTAATTCATTTGTTACCTTGTTACAAAAAGCGTTGGAGGTAGCTTGCCAATCCAGTTCAAATGCTCATTAAAAGGGCTGAAATAATCAAAGCACAGAAGGTTTGTTTGATTCTTTTTTTCTTGATAACCCAATTTAATCAGATATTTGCCAATTTGTTAGTGAGTATTCAAACTTTATGGCATCTGATTAAAATTAATTTGGCTGTAATAGTCATGCTGATTTACTATACAAATAAAAACACAGAACTCCAGCCCTAGCTGGTTTGGCTTAGTGGATAAAGCATCAGTGTCTGGATTGAAGGGTCCCCAGTTCGATTCCGGTCAAAGGCACATGCCTTGGTTGTGGAGTCAATCCCCAGTGGTGGGCATGCAGGAGTCAGCCAATCAATTATTCCCTTTCTATCTCTCTTCCTCTCCCTTCATCTCTGAAATCAATAAAAATATATATTAAAAAATAAAATGAAATAAAACAAAGCACTGCATTAAGTCTGTTATAATTGACTAGAGGCCTGGTGCATGAAATTTGTGCATTGGAGGGTGGAGGTCCCTCAGCCTGTCCTGCACCCTCTCGAAATCCAGGACCCCTTGGAGGAAATTCCACTGCCAGTTTACACCCAATCCCACAGGGATGGGGCTTAAACTAGCAGTCAGCCTTCCCTCTCACAATCCAGGACTGCTGGGTCCTAACTGCTCATCTGCCTGCCTGCCTGATTGCCCCTAACCACTCTTCCTGCCTCCCTGATCACCCCTAACCACTCACCTGCCTGCTTGATCACCCCAAACCACTCACCTGCCTGCCTCCCACACCTAAACACTCTGCTTACCTCCCTGATCCCCCTTAACTGCTCACCTACCTGTCTCATATACCTAAACACTCTGCTTGCCTGCCTGATCCCCCTTAACTGCTTGCCTGCCTGCCTGATTGCCCCTAACGGCCTCTATCTCGACCCCCAACACTGTGACTTCTACTGGAAATTCATCCAGAAGAATGCCCAGACTTACATCCAAAAGGCTGTTCGGCTGTTGGGTCTAATTAGCATATTATGCATTTATTATTATAGATATTGTGGCTGGGTCAATAAGGTGTACCTGGCCTTATTGGTTGTTATCTGAGCTCACAATAAGAAGCTGGAAATACACTTCTCTTTTTTTGAAAATATACTCTTTATATAAAGGAAATATTACAATTTTTGCTCATATATCTTCCAAAAGAGTTTTTGAAAGTGGACATAGTTCTTTGCATATTTTGAAGTTGACATCAAAAATTTTTTTAATTTATTTAAATAGCAGCAAAAACATAGTTTCTAACATATTGTAAACAATAGTATTTTTAAATAAAATAGTCACAGCCCTCTTTAAAATGTATGTGCTGGATTCTAACTACCTTATAATTTGATGCTATCATAATCCATTTTTTATCTTTTAATAATTTGTTATTGAAGTATTACACATGTCCTCTTTTTCATTCCATTGATCCTTTCCAGTCTGCTGTCATAATCCACTTAAAAACAACACATGAATACGTTTTTTTCACCCTTTTCTTTGAATAATTGAATTCATTGGGGTGAAATTAGTTAATAAAATTATATAGGTTTCAGGTGTACAATTCTACAACATATTATCTGTAAATTATATTGTGTGTTTACCACCTTAAGTCTCCTTCCATCACCATTTACCCTTTTCAACCTCTCCCTATCCCCTTTTTCCTCTGGCAATCACTATACTGTGGTCTGTTACTGTGAGGGTTTTTTGTTGTTTTTTTTTTTTTTGTTTTTTTTTACCTTAATCCCTTTACAAGAAACTCTGAAATAGGGTTTGTAGCAGAACAGCTGCAATCGATAAAAGCTACAGGAGCTGCCAAGAAAGAAGACACTTCCCACACACCGGATTTATGGCTTAAAACCAGCAGCCACCAGCTCCGCTCCATGGTGACTAATTTCACCTAACATAACCCTAGCCTTATTATATGCTTATTGTAATACATTAGCATGCTAAATTACATTACCCTCTTCTATTGCCATCATTATGGGAAACAGAAAGCACTTATAAGGAGACAAAATGGCCAATGGAGCTCCCCTGAGAAGTCACTACCTCTTTCTGTGGAAGATACTGAATATTTCTCCCCTTCATTTAATACCCTTCCTCCCCCACCCACACCCCCCAATTAAATGGACCTCAATAAAAGAAGCAAATTTTGGTAAAGGGGGGACAGCTCTGTCTGTGGAGTGGTCCTCTCTGTCTCACTGCTTCTGTCTCACTAATTAACTCAATTTCACTTTAAAAATCTATGCTGGCCTGCATTTTACTGACGGAAGTGAAGAACCCCAGTGGGTGACAGATGTTCAGGTCCATGTACCTCAGGAAGACCTGCATCAAATCAGCATCATTCATTTTTTCTTCCCGAATTCATACTAGTATTTCCTTTCCACTTCACTCACTGAATTTTATCTTAACTAAATGTATTTTATTATTATTATTATCTTTTTGTTGATGTTAATTTTTACCCGAGGATATCTTTCCATTGAGTTTTAGAGAGAGTGGAAAGGAGAGGGAGAGTCAGAGAGAGAAACATGGATGTAGAAAGACACATCAATTGGTTGCCTCCGCATGTGTTCTTACTGGGGCCAGAGATTAGCCTGCAACTGAGGTTTGTGCCCTTGACCAGGACTGAAACTGGGATCCTTCAGTCCGCAGGTGAACACTCTATTCACTGTGCCAAACTGGCTAGGGCTATTTTATTTAAAAAAAATATGTTTTTATTAAACATTGTTTTTGAAACAGAGTAAGGGAAAGGGAGAGAGAGAGAAACACTGATGAGAGAGATCCATTCACCGCCTCCTACATGCCCATCACTGGGCATGTGCCCTGACTGGGAATTGAACTTGCCACTCCTTGTGCATGGGTCAGTGCTCAACCACTGAGCACACTGGCTGGGCTTAACTAAATGTATTCTATCGGGTCTAGTAATAATTAATGTCGTTTTCCAACATTCGTTTAAAATCTTGCTTGGCGTTGACTTGTATTGACATAACCTTCCAACACGTGGTATCTACAGAACGTGTGAAGTGCAATTAACAAGTTTTGCTTGAAAAAGTTTGTGTTTGGTTTGGTTTTTGTTGCAAAACTAGGGCTAAGAAGATGGCGGATGAAGAGCATATTCGGCACTGCATGCTTTACGAGTTCCAATTAGGAAGAAAAGCAAGTGAGGCTGCAAAAAACATCTGCAGTGCTCTTGGTCAAGATGCAGTTAGCGCCAGAAAATGCCAGCATTGGTTTGAGAAATTTCGCGAGGGAAATTTTTCGTTAGATGACAAGAGTGGTCGAGGCCGTGTGTCCAATTTTGATCAAGAAGCTCTTCAAGCTCTTTTGGTGCAAAATCCTCAAATTACCCAACAAGAGCTTGCGACAACTTTAAATTGTTCACAAAAAACAATTTCCAATCAATTGCGTGCACTTGGCAAAGTCCAAAAGTTTGGAAAATGGGTTCCTCATGAGTTGACCGACAACAACCGTAATCAAAGAGTCACAATTTGCAGTTCGCTCCTCTCTCGTCAAAACCGTTTGCCGTTTTTAGAGCAAATTGTTACCGGAGATGAAGAATGGGTGCTGTATGTTAATTTGAAAAGGTGGCCTCAATGGTTGGACAAAAATGAGGCTCCGCAGCCCACGCCAAAACCTGACTTGCATGCGAAAAAAGTGATGTTGTGTGTTTGGTGGAATTTTAAAGGAATTCTTCATTATGAACTTTTACCATCTAACCAAACCATTACAAGTGCAGTGTATAGCGCCCAATTGGAAAGGTTAGCCCAAGCTTTAAGAGAAAAAGAACCCGCGCTGATTAATCGGAAGGGCGTAATTCTTCACCACGATAATGCACGACCGCATACTGCAAGAATCACTGCTGAAAAACTGCGCCAGTTGGAATGGGAAGTTCTCCCTCAACCTGCATATTCTCCTGATATTGCCCCTTCCGATTACCATTTGTTTCGTTCTTTGCAAAACTTTCTTCTTGGAAAAAAATTTAATAATGAAGAATGCCTCAAAAATGCATTGACCGAATTTTTTGCATCAAAATCACAAGAATTTTACAACAGAGGGATTAAAATGCTTCCTGAGCATTGGGCACAAGTAGTAGAAAACAACGGCAACTATATTGTTGATTAAATTTTGTTGTATTATTTAAATAAATTCGATTTAAAAAAGTATTAGAAAACGACATTAATTATTACTAGACCTAATATACATGAAAGCATTTTATTTTATTTTATTTTATTTTTTATTTTTATTGTTGACATTATTACAGATGTCCCCCATTTCCCTTCCATTTCCCCCCTTTAATCAGACCCTCCCTACCCTCCCTCTGGCCCTAACCACATCGTTGTCTGAGTTCATGGGCTATGCATATATGTTCTTTGGCTATTCTCATCACCTTCTTTCATCCCATCCACCAACCCTCTGTTTCATGTAACCATGAATCTTGTACTATTTTATTCATCAGTTTATTTTGTTCATTAGATTTCACATATAAATAAGATCATATAGTATTTTTATTTCCCTAAATGGTTTATTTCAATTAGCATTATAATCTTTACTTCTATCCTTTCAGTTACACAAGGTAAAAGAGCTCCTTCTTTATTATAGCTGGGTAGTATCCACTGTGTAAATGTACCATAGCTTTTTTAATCCACTCATGTACTTCTTGGCACTTGGGCTGTTTCCAAGCATTGGCTATTGTAAATAGTGTTGCTATAAATATAGGGGTGCATATATTATTTCAAATAGGTGTTTTGGGATTCTTAGGATATATTCCCAGGAGTGGGATTTCTCAGTCAAATGGCAGTTCTATTTTTAATTTTTAAAGGTAACCCCATACCATTTTCCAGAGTGGTAACACCAATCTGAATTTCCACTAACAGTGAACTAGGGTTCCCTTTTCTCCACATCCTTGCCAGCACTTTTTGTTTGTTGATTTATTAATGGTAGCCATTCTGGCAGGGATGAGGTGGCATCTCATTGTAGATAAAGTCTTTGATTTTTAACCTAGAGGCCCAGTGCATGAGATTCGTGCACGAGGGTCCCTCAGCCCAACCTGCACCCTCTACAATCTAGGAGCTCTCAGTGGATGTCCTACTAATGGCTCAGGCCCACTCCATTCTCTGCTCTCTGTGGGGCTTGGGGGTTTCGCTACAGCCATGGAGATGAAACCCCCATGCCCTGCTCTCCACTCTCTGCTTGCCTCTGCCCAATGCCCTGCAGTGTGTTTTGTCTGCCAGGCCCAAGGACTTGGCAGACACTGACACACTAAGGAAGCCCTTATGCCCTGTTGTCCGGCTCTGTCTGCGGGGCCTGGGTGTTCCCGCCGCCACCTTACTAAGGAAGCCAGCCAGCCCCACTTTCTGGGCTCTGTCTGCTGGTCCTGGGGCTTCCCTGCTGCTGCTGTGCTGAGAAATCCCCCAAGCCCTGCTGTCTGGGTTCTATCTGCCGGACCTGGGGTTTCACAGTCATCACCTTGTGAAAGAAACCCCCAAGCCCTGCTGTCTCAGCTCTGTCTGCTGGGCCTGGGGGTGTCCCACCACCTCTGTGCTAAGGAAGCTCCCAAGCCCTGCTGTCCGGGCTTTGTCTGCCATGTCTGGGGGCAGATCCAGCTTCACTGCTTGGTTCCTGTGAACCTCCGCAGGGCTGACGGGCCCATAAGCTGCAGCACCGATGGAGTGGGGAGGCTAGATCTGCCCCCTCGGATGGACAGGCCCAGACACTCCAGCAGTGGGGCTTAGAGGACTTGGCGCTGCCATCTTGTGGCTATGGGGGTCACCATTTTTGTTGCAGAGTGATGGTTAATTTGCATATTACTCTATTATTAGATAGGGTATGAATTAATATTTATTTTCACCTTAAATGACTATGATGTTCTAAGTGTTAAAATGTGTCTACTATACTGGATTATGATTAAACTTATTAGAAATATGCAATTGAGCAAAACAAAAATATTTAACATTTAAAAAATAATTATTAATCATAAAAAGTAAAATTTTATTAGAAGTACCTCTCTTAAAGCAATGAAAGGGAATATTTTCAATTAGCACATACATTTGAAGATGAATATTTATTATTTATAAAAATGACACAGCATTTAGAGTAAACTATTTTCCTATCTTTATTTTTCTTTATAAATATAATCAATGGGACAACTTATTCACTTATATAGCAGATTATAGAACTATAAGCCTGAAACCTACATAATTTTATTAATCAAAGTTACCAATAAATTCAAGCTTCTTTTTAAAGAGATTGGGATGGAAATAATTTTGTTATAACACTGTTTTTTCAATTATTTAAACTTCTTCCAAGTAATATAGTGATGTACCATTAAAATTTTTAATGTTCTATCAGCTAATAACTTATGTCCAACTTCAATAAAAGCAAAAAATTGGAACCTATTTTATTTGCAAAACAATTTATTACTTAGTCTTTACTATTATTTATCTTCTCAACAAGAATATTTAAAATGACTCCTTTATTGGGCAACCCAAATACTTTGTAACCTGAGGCAGTGTCCTAAAGCAGTGTCCCAAGTAGGTAAGAGCATGTTTTTCTTTTGTAAATAAAAGGTGAAATGCAAAAATGATAGTGAGAAAGAAAAGCCTCTATAGCATCTTCTTTTTATGCAAAACAATTTTAACAAAGACAATTTATTTCAGTTGAAACCTAAAATTTGATTCTTTTAAAACTATTGATGCTATAGTACCTCTTAGAGAGGCTTCATATGCCTTCAAGGTCACATGAACCCCATTTTGACATTATATGCTTTTAATTTTTAGCACTAACATGTCATGATCTGACATTCTAAAATGGTCACTCTGGATTCCTAATTTGTTCCCTCTTCAGAAAAATGAAAAAGCTGAATCAATGGCATTTATGTAATTGTGGCAATGCTGGGTATAAGTTATTCCAAGTTCCATTCCTGAAACATTCAATGATAATTTATTGAGAACAATTATATGTTATGCATTGTATCAAATTCTGTTTGGGTAGGAAAATAAGATTATAAGGTTGTTACCCTTAAGGAATTCATAGTCTAGTGAGGGAAACATACATGTAAATGGACAGGAACCAAAGTATTTAGAAGAAGTGAAGAGGGCATTTAGGGATTCTCCAACTTTGGGTGATACCTTAAAAATAGGCCTGTGTATTTCTTGGATCACATAATCTCACACATAATGAACAACATAAACAGACCCAGAGAAAGAGAACCAGTGATCAGACTCTCAAGCCTCAGAGGGAAACTAAGGGTGGATGGGGGTAAGGGGAAGAGATCAACCAAAGGACTTGTGTGCATACATATGGGCCTAGCCAGTGGCCATGGACAACGGGGGTTGGGGGAGCATATCTAGGGAGGGGTTTGGGATGGGAATGGGGGGAATAAGGACAATTATGTGAGACCATAATCAGTAAAAAAAAAAATAGGCCTGAGAGGCATTTACTTAAAGAAAACTTTCCATTCCTTCAGGGAATGAACAGACACTTACGTTTGTGAGACTTAGTCATTACTGTAGCATAGAGAAGTAGCATATAGGAGCAAGCATATTAAAATTTTATTGATTTGGGACAATACCAACTAAAATAACTATAATATTGCAGGTTTTTAATGTTTGTTAAACCTAATTAACAATGCATATCCATTATTTTAGCAAAATTTGGAGTCCCACAGAGCATTCCTCTAGATGTTAATTGTTCTATCTATGATGAAAAAAGTATGGAATATGCTATCTTCTATATCTCTTAGGAAGACACAATGTTCCTTAAGGCAGTCTTTCGGAAGTCCTATAGTAAGGAAACCTATATAAATCTATTCAATCCAGTGCTTCCTAAACTTATGGAAACTTGGCACAACTATGTGCCAGAACAGTAGTTGATAGTACACCAGTTTGGGAAATACTGATGTTGATAGTCTCTTTTTCTCTCTTGCCTACCTAACATAGGCTAAATATGCAATTGTGTGTGTGTACATGCATGTGTGTTTGTGTGTGTGTGTGTGTGTGTGTGTGTGTATGATAGAGAGAAACCTAAAGATCCATTAGATATAACCCACTCAAAGTCAGGGGCAGCTGATTACTAAAATAGGTTAACTCCAATTTTTGGACATCCTATGATTCTGTGATACTGTTTTAGAAAGCTAAGTGTAATTAATTTGATTTTTGAAAGGTTGTGATTCATTTACAGAAAATAAACCTCTATGTCCTGGATAGGCTATCAATTATTCTTTAAATCAACTGCCCATGGGGGTTAAATGTGCCAGCCAGTCTGCAATAGGCTTACACCTAAAAATGATGAAATGGATTCACTCAAATCGCTGGTGGTTCAATGTCTTAGGTGAACTTTTTCAGGAAATTTATTACTATTATCTTTTATGACATTAAATACATTTGCCCTTATTAAAAAGTTTAGTTGGTTAATTTTCACATCAATTATATTGATTTTTGTCTAGATATAAATATTAAACTACTCCTATGCCTTTTTTAGAAAAAGAAAATGTTTATTTTAAAGACAGTTTTAGGAAGTGTTGTATCTTTCTTTTCAGCTTTCTTTCTCTCCAATTTATATTCTACCCCTCAGCCTGAGGGAGCTTTCAAAAATTCTAGTCTAACTATGCAATTATACTAATTAAGACATCCAATTAAGTACAGAATGATGTCCGAATACCTAACATTGTTTACTAGATCTTACATAACTTGGATCTATTTTGTATTTAGTTTCATCTCTTACCATTTCCTGGTTGCTCACTTTGGTTTGGTTACACTGACGTGTATGCAGCCACTTATCTCTCTATATAAAACCATTACCACAGGAAGAGTGGATGATCAGACAACCAGATGGCCAGCCGGGAGCTATGACATGCACTGACCATCAGGGGGCAGATGTTCAATGCAGGAGCTGTTCCCTGGTGCTCAGTGCACTCCCACAGCCAACCTCCTACAGTCCCTCCCCTGAGCCAGTCAGCCCTAATCAGGACTAAGTGAGACAGCCCCAATCGACCCTGATTACCAATCAGGCTGAGGGACCCACCCATGCACAAATTCATATACTGGGCTCCCACTTTTACTTAATTTATTCCTTCTATCATGTACACACTTATGCTTATCTTCTCTTCATCTGGTTAGCCCCTCCATGCTTAATGTTCTCTTCTAAGATGTCATTACTTTAGGGCAGTGGTAGGCAAACTCATTAGTCAACAGAGCCAAATATTAACAGTACAACGATTGCATTTTCTTTTGAGAGCCAAATTTTTTAAACTTAAACTTCTTCTAATGCCACTGCTTCAAAATAGACTCACCCAGGCTTGGGTATTTTGTGGAAGAGCCACACTCAAGGGGCCAAAGAGCTGCATGTGGCTCATGAGCCACAGTTTGCCGACCACGGCTTTAGGGTAACTTTCCACTACCTCTAACAGTAAGCAATGCATTCCTCAAAAGTACTCCCAAGAACTTATAGCATATATGCATAACCCATGCACACAGACAATAGTGTGGTGAAGGTCAGGGGAGTTTGTAGGATGGATGGGGTCAATGGGTAAAAATGTGACATCTGTAATACTTTCAACAGTAAAGATTAATTTTAGAAAAGTACTCCCATTACATTCTTTGTATTCACACATCACTGTAGCTACCACACCCTATTGAAATGCCCTTTGAATAATACAATTTTAATAATTATTAGAGAGAGAAAAATGGAAATGACATATCCTTCAACTAAAGTAAAAAAAAAAGATGGCACTCTATATTTCTTAAACGGAAATCATTTGTTTTAAATATTTATTTACATTTCACATTCTTAATTAGATTTAGCTTCCTGATAGTTTTTCAATATTATTAAGGTAAAAATGTTGATTTATGTATAGACTTCTTCAGTGGAGAAAAGCACACTAATCATTTTGTTTCAGTTTTGGAAAGAGTCTGAGTCTCAAAGGAGAGAGTAAAGAGTATAATTTTTTAGATTTAACCAACAGCACATCATCCGACCTTGATGAATGAAGTATTGATCGGATTGGTAATGATTTTAGCATATTTGAAGTTGACAGAGAAATAATTAGAATAATATTTTACAGAGTTTTGATGTTTACTTAAAATTTCTAATGTCACTGGGGCATGACATAATAGAATAAAAGCTTAATACTAGTGTTACACTAAAGCAACCTAGCTGTATATTCACAGTCATAGATAAATCCATCATTTTCATCTCTACTTAAACCTGTTCTTCTTCCAGTCTTCCATATATATATATATATATATATATATATATATATATATATATATATATATTAATAACACCATCATTTAACCTATAGAAACCCCCACATTATACTTGACTTATTTTTCTCTCATTGCTCACATTCAGTCACTTCATAACATCCTATCAATTATACCTCCAAAATAATTCCTTTTCTTCAATTCCCATAAATACTGTTCCATCTACAGTATTTATGGGAATTGAAGAAGGCGCTGCCTCCATCACTCCACTACTGCTGCCATTGCTGGCCACCAGTCTCCAAGCAGCTGTGGTTGCTGGCCCTCCTCAGCCCTCGCAGCCACTGTGGTTTTGTTTGGAAGGATGTCCAGAAGATGTCTGGTCTGGTTGATCTAAATGGCATATCACCCTTTTATTAGTATAGATAGCATGCATAATTTATTTATTTAATATCCTGATATATAGGCACTCAAATTGTTTCTAATTTTTACTGTGACAATTAATAGCAAATATATTTTTTAAATTATCTTTTATATAATTGTGCTTATATATTCATTTATGCAATTTATTAAGGATTGGTTTAGTGTCTTTTTGTATTAAAATACTATCTTTAGATTTGTTATTTTCATTGTTGACTTAATAGAGCACATCCTCCAATAACATCAATTTGCTCAATGTAATTTTGTTATGAAATTGATGAGGGGACAACTAACTTTAAAATTTATATACAACCATAAAAGACCCTGAATAGCCAAATATTGAATAGATCTTGAGAAATAAAAGTGTGTGTGTGGCATCACATTTCCTCATATCAAACTATGCTATAAGCTACAATAATTTTAAAAAAACGGTGCTGGAATAAAAACAGAAATATAGATCATTAGAATATAATAGAAAGCTCACAAATAAATCCTCATTTATAGAGTCAATTAATTTACTACAAAGGAGGCAAGGATATTAAATGGGATAAATGCAGTCTCTTCAATAAGTGGTGTTGAGGAAACTGGAAAAAATAAAATTGGAGCACTTTCTTTCACCATATACCAAAATAAATTCAAAATATATTAAAGTCTTCAATGGAAGACCTCAGACCATAAAACTTATAACCGTTTTATGAGGCTAATATAGTCATTCTCAGATGCACTTGAAGAAGCTGAGACATTACAGAAGTTAACAGATATATCAGTGGCAGGAATAGCAGATTTGAGGTTTAAGCACAGACACTAAGTCCAAAGACTTGTGAGTTTAATCACTGTTCAGGTCAAAAGAAAAATTACATCATTAACCTCAAAGAAATGCTAATAGAGTCTATATAGAAATTATAAAATATCAATAATATGTTTTCTGGTTTAAGTATTGAGAATTTGAGTACACAACAATTTCAGAATATTAACAAATCAATATTCTAGACCTACTAGTCTTAGAATCAGACTTTAGACTGGGATGAACTCACCACAATAAATGTAATTTTATAAAACCTATGACAGGCAACCAGTTAACTACTCCTCAGGACATCTGAATTACCAAATGATCTTCTTAAATTTAATAAGAAGTAGAAAATACCCTTACTAATATAATCACCTTTGCATATGCCAGTGAAAGAGCACAGAGCAACAGGTCATTTCATAGGTGACTCTTGGCAGGTTTTTTTTTTATAGAGAAAAGAGACAAAAATGACATTCACAGGCACCACAAAGTGCACAACAGATGGTGCAATATCTGCCTTAGTCAGGAAATTGAACTTGTCTAGAAAGAAGCGATTTCTCTTACATATTTTCCTGGTAGAGCAGAAAATTAAATCAACACAGACACCTTGAATTTCTAACTTATTTAAAATATAAAAAGTTTTGGTTGGAAAATTGTTTAACAAAGTGTACAAATAATTCATTGTGGGGCTCTTTTGGTCAGATTTGGGTCAGGAAAATAATTTGTTTAGCTGTTAGGAAGTCCTGGTTATTTCAAATGATTGAAATTTAATTTTCTTCGAAATTTTTTACTGATTCCTCCTAGTCAAAATAAAGATCACATCATTAACTTCAAGGGAATGTTAATAAGTAAAAATAATTGAAAACTTTATTAAGTTCAATTAATTGGTTTTAAAAGTGATTTTGTCATGGTTCAGTAAGCAGTGTATTGTACATAATTTTAATGATCTTCAATTCAGCTCAGCAAATAAAATTTGCATAGTAAAGCAAAAATTGAGTTCTCTTGATAATTACCAAAATCATTGGCCTGTTTGGTATTTGTGATAAATTGGTTAATTAGGTTTTTATTGCATTTTCAAATTTAAGGGCTCTAAAACAAAGGCAATTTATTTCTCTATGTAAACTAAAAAATATAACAAACTTTCTATAGTACACTTAATAATAGCTTCAGACATTCATCTTACAATTTTAATGTTATTGAGATGGGCATAATCATAAGTTTCTGTCAAATGAAACCTTAATATTCAAAAGATTTAGGCTTATAATACAAAATCTTATTTATTCACTGCTCATCTTAACATGGTATTAAATTCTGTGGGTCAAAAATTATACCATAAAAGTCAGGAAACGGCTATTTATGCAACATGCATTTGGGATATGTATTTTACAAGTATGTTTGCCAGGATTGTAACACTACTTAAAATTGATGGTTTATATTTATCTTGAATGACAAATCTTCATTTCAGTGTAAGAGGTTATATATTGTTACATAAACACTGGCCTATAGAACATAAGCTGTGCTTTTGACATGTAGAGCCACACAAAATATTATAAGTTTTATAAAATATGAGTATTTTAATCAATTTAGAAATATTATAACACTGAAATGTTTGACTCTGTCCTCCTAACACTGGAACTATAAATAAAACTTTCTGAAGGTTAGTTAGCTTCTCTAGAGGAATCCTGGCAATAGCTGCATAAAATATGTGACTACAAGACAACAAACAGTCACTATTGATATTTTAAATGAAAAGATAAAATTATTGCTATCTAGGGTGTAATTATTACCAATTATAAAATATTTATTATGTACCAGGCAAAACAACAGGCATCTTTACACCTTATTTTTAAAATTCTAATAAAAGTCTTATAAGGTGGGCATTGTTATCTCTAGTTTACAATTACTAATTGAAAAAGAGGTGATTCCAATCCATGTTTGGACTCAAAACCTTTGCCAAGTTGTGGTATTCTATTTAAGCATTATTTAAATCAAATAAATAAGTAAAAAATACAGTGATAACACATGATGTTTAATTTAAAAACCATGTTTATTCACAAAGTAGTTAAAATGTAATGTCACTAGTGTTTCATTCATTTAACATTTAGCATTGTTTAAAAGCATAGATCCAGTGGCTGCATAAGATTCTTGGATCTTATGCAGCCACTGGATCTGGGTAAATAAAATTTACCCAGATAAATTTAATTCTAATTTTCTTTATATCTGTTAGAAGAAATATACATGTTAGTGATAAACAAAATAAATAGAGAAAAAAGAATACAGGCTGAGTCTCTACAAATTCAAGATGACTGAAATCATATCAAGTATCTTCTCAGACCATAGTGGCCTAAAATTATAAATCAATTACAATAAAAATCAATGAAACACATGGAGGCTAAATAGCATGCTATTATACTATGATTGGGTTACCAAAAAGATCAAAGAAGAAATAAAAAGAATATTAGAAACAAATGACAATGAAAACACAACAATCCCAAATCTAAGGGTCATAGTGGAAGTAATCCTGAGAGGGAAGTTCATAGCACTATAGGCCCACCTCAAAAAAAACATAAAAACTTGTAATAAGGCAGATGCCCCAGGTAGGGGATGGGCCACCATCATCTCAGCCATTGAAAGCTTCACACCCTCCCCAGCGCCCTGGCCGTCTTCCTACCATCACCCCGTTATGGTTCGCTTCTGAATGTGCCTCAGTTGCAGCTCCTCCTTCCCTGTCACCAGCTGTCTGGTTCACCACCTTGTCTTTCTCCACAAGGACAGCAACGGTCTCCTCCCGGATTTCTCTCTCCAGTCTCAGGCTCTCTGAACCCATCAGCCAGCCAGGTGGCTCTCAGGTCAGGGTGTGTTAAAGAATGAGAGTTCCCTGGGAAAGAGCCCTCTACCTAGTGGTCTAGAGAAGTGGAGCTGCTGTCCTGTTCATTGGAAGCTGTGTCTACTTTAGCTATTGGAGCTTGTCGTCAAAGATTTTATGAAGAAAGAATGACTTACCAACTCCTAAAATCAACAACTTCAAGGGCCCTCTGAAAATCAGGGGTTACAAAAATACTTGGGACAGAGACACAAATTGGCGGAAGAATAGATGGATGGGATCTGAGCTTTGTCCCGAAGCAGAAAGAGAGAGCAGCTGAGGGTCACGCTAGGAGTGTTTATTAGCAAGCTAACAGACAGGCAAACTCCAGGAAAAGGTGAGGGACTGCTGATTAGGGTGCCTCTGACAGGGAAGCACCCACGGCGGGGCTGGGTCCCCTCCTGGAGCTACCTACTGGCTTGAACAGGGAAATCTTGCCATCTTTAAAGTAAAAGTGGATCTTGTCAGAGGCCTGAATATCCACAGCCACAGTGACCACCGAGCAGTTGTGAGCCCCAGAAAGCTGGTCCCAGGTGGCACAAACACTTGGACTCAAAAGCGTGCCCCACTGCACGGCAAAAAGGAGAGAGAGAGAAATACGTAACCAGACATCCTGATAAGAGAGATCATGGGGAGACAAAAACCAGCCCACATATGAAAGAAAAGCAGGAATCACCAGAAAAGGAAGTAAACCAGTTAGAGGCAAGCAACCTACCAGAGCAAGAATTCAAAGTAATGATCATAAGATGGCTAAAAAGAATGGAAGACAAATTTGACAATATGAGTAAGAACCAAGAGGAAATGAAGAACCAAGAAGAAATGAAAAGTGACATCGCTACTGTAAAGAACTCAATAGAAAGCATCAAGAGTAGACTAGAAGATGCAGAGGACAACATCAGTGAGCTAGAAGAAGACAAAAGGGAAAAAAATACCCAATAAGAGCATCTTCTGGAAAAAAAAAAAAATAAAAAGCAGGAGGAGATCCTAAGGGAACTTTGGGACAATACAAAACAAAACAATCTTAGAATAATAGGGGTTCCAGAAGTAAAGGGAACTGAGGAAGGCATAGAAACAAAATGTTTGAAGAAATAATGACAGAAAACTTTCCTAAGATAGAAAAAAAAATAAACAACCAACCCAAATCCAAGAATCTCACAGGGTCCCAAACAAAATGAATCCCAAAAGACCAACACCAAGGCACATTATAATTAAATCGGCAAACACCAACTACAAAGTAAGAATCTTAAAAGCAGCCAGAGAGAGACAGAAAGTTACATATAAAGGAACCCCCATCACACTAGCAACTGATTTCTCAACAGAAACTCATCAGGCCAGAAGGAAATGGAATGAAATATACCAAGTCATGCAAAAGAAGTGTCTGAATCCAAGAATACTGTACCCAGCAAGGCTATCAATCAAAATTGAAGGTGAAATCAGGAGCTTTACAGAAAAAAAACAGACTAAGGGAATTTATCAAAACCAAACCAGCAATGCAAGAAATGCTAAAGGGTCTGCTGTAAAAATAAAGAAATAGGAAGCGAAGAAGGAACACAGGGGTATAGAATAAAAATGATGACAAATAAGTACCTATCAATAATAACTTTAAATGTAAATGGATTAAATGCCCCAATCAAAAGACAGAGGGTAATGGATTGGATAAGAAAACAAGACCCATCTATCTGTTGTCTATAAGAAACCCATTTTAGAGAAAAAGAAGCACACAGAATGAAGGTGAAGGGATGGAAAAGGTTTTCCAGGCAAATGGAAATGAAAAAAAATAAATAAATAAAAGCTGGGGTAGCAATACTTATATCTGACAAATTAGATTTCAAAGTGAAGGACATGAGAGATAATGAAGGCCACTTCATAATACTAAAGGGAGCAATCCAACAACAACAAAAAATAGCCCTCATAAACATATATGCACCCAATACAGGTGCACACAAATACATAAACAAACTGATGGAGGACATTAAGGGAGAGATTAATAGCAATACAATCATAGTAGGAGATTTTAATACCCCACTATCAGCTTTGAACAAATCATCTAAACATAAAATCAGCAAAGAAACATCAAGCCTAAATGAAGCACTAGACCAAATGGAATTAATTGACATCTTAAGAACACTCCACCCCAAAGCCACAGAATATACATTCTTCTCAAGTGCACATGGGTCATTTTAAAAGATAGACCACATGTTGGGACATAGTCAAAGTCTCTTCAAATTCCAGAAGATAGAAATCATATCAAGCATCTTCTCAGATCATAGTGGCATAAAACTGGAAATCAACTACAATAAAAATAATCTAAAGAAATCAAACACATGGAGACTAAATAGCATGTTATTAAACAATGACTGGGTTACCAGAGATATCAATGAAGAAATTAAAAACATCCTGGCAACAAATGACAAGGAAAACACAACAATCCAAAATCTATGGGACACAGCAAAAGCAGTTCATAGCTCTACAAGCATACTACAAAAAAACAAACAAACAAACAAACAAACAAACAAAAAACAAAACAAAAAAAAACAAGAAAAGCCCAGTGTAGGCAGGAGGAAGGAAATATCAAAAATCAGAGTGGACATAAATGACATAGAGACCAAAGAAACAATACATAAGATCAACAAAACCAAGAGCTGGTTCTTTTAAGGATAAACAAGATTGAGGAACCCCTAGGCAGGCTAACCAAGAAACAAAGAGAGAGAACCCAAAGAAACAAAATCAAAAACTAAAGAGGTGAAATAACAACAGACCCAGCCAAAATACAAAGGATTGTTAAAAAATACTTTGAACAACTCTATTTCAACAAACTGGACAATCTGGATGAAACGGACATATTCCTAGAAAAATATAACCTTCCAAAACTCAAACAGGAAGAATCTAAAAATCTCAATAGACCAGTGCCTTTGGGAGAAATTGAAACAGTCATCAAAAAGCTTCCAGCAGACCTGATCTGTGAATGGGTTATTGACAGGAGAGCAGAGTCTTTGGTTGTGAATAGGACTCAGATTCAAGAATTTGCCCTTGCAATGGCACCACAGTTTGATATAGCCCCTAAAGACTTCAAAGCATCACAACACTGGCTGGATAATTTCCTTCAGCAAAGTGAACTGTCTTTAAGAAGATCTACAATATTGTTTAGGTTGGAAGATACTCAAGTTATTAAGCAAGCACTTGCATTCAAGTCCTTTATTGATGATGCTGACTTCTCTAAATACAATCTTTCCAACATGATTGCTATGGATGAAACTGAAGTGTTTGTGGGCCAATCATCTCAAACAACAATTGAACAGTGGGTGCCTCCTGAGTGTACATTCCCTCCACTGCTTACGAAAGTGCACATGTTTCCTGTATTTTGGCAATTCGTCTAGATGGCACTAAAATCCCACCTTTAATCATTTCTAAGGGCAAGAAGGAAAAGATTGAACGTGTTTTGCGTGTTTTTATTCTTGAAACTGAAAAAGCTTGGGCCACACAAGCAGTTATAAGGAAATGGGTTGATTTAATGCTGCCGCTTGTTATGCGAGGGAGCCAAAGAGGTCTGCTAGTCTGGGTTGCAGCCAACACTCATCGCGCTAAAGACATGAAGACATTTTTTCATGAAAGAAAAATAGATCAGATAATGATTCCCACAGGAAAGATGGCCTATCTCCAAACTCTTGATATTGCAATAAACAAGCCATTCAAAGACAATTTGTGCATGGAAATTAATAACTACTTTGAAAATAGAATGGAGAGAAATCAGCGTGAAAACTTTGTGAAACCTAAACTGCAAGAAGTTGTGACTTGAGTGAAGAATTCATGGGAGAAAATCACTGGCAGTTGCATTGCAAATGCACTGCGAGCAGGCTACCTTGACAAGAAGACAGTGCTTTTGCTAACCATGAGAGATTTGGTCCACTGATTCTGAAAGAAATGGAGTCACAAGAAATTCACCAGGAAATTCAGGAATTGAGTTGTTATGATGATGTTCCAGAAGATGACGACATGATTGTCATTGAATAAATGAGTAAATTATTAATAATGTAGGATTCACAGTTTGTCTGGTTTGTGTTGACAACTACCATACTACCGTACTGTATACAGGTAATAGATTTCCTTTATTTTCATTTAACAATAAATGTGTACCGTATTCTTCTTCATGGAAAAATAAGACATCCCCTGAAAATAAGACCTAGCACATCTTTGGGAGCAAAAATTAATATAAGACACTGTCTTATTTTTGGGGAAACAGGGCATCTATCAAAATTTAAATTGTAGGGTCTTGGAGGTAGTGGTGCCCACAGGGATGGACAGCCCAGTGAGGGATGGGATCCCGGGGTGGCCAGGGATAGGAGGGGGTGGGAATTTAAACTGTACATATCCATGATGGAACAAGTTCATATTCAGAAACATTCCACAGCAGACTGATTTTCCAAAAGTGTGATGAGAGAGTAATACTGGGCCCACATTCTCTTCCAGAACTCTGCCACTCCAGGTCAAGAGGTGGAATCTGTCCTCCCCCTCCCCCCCCCCCCCAGCCCCGATCCGAAAGGCTGGGTGAGATTTGGGGGTTGCCTGGCTGTGTGTCTGACTTCTGGTCCAAGCTAGACCTCTCTTAGAGTGCTGCTCCCGGGCTCACCCATTATGTTATGAGGAAGCCTAGGCTCTCTGGAGAGGCCACATGCAGGGTGTGGATCTAGCTAAAGTCTTAGCCAGCAGTGGCATCATTTGCCAGCCACGAGAGTGGCTACACTTCCCGGGACTCCAGCCCTGCCGGGAGGTGCTGCAGCCTGAGCAGAGCAACCCCACTGAGCTCTGCCTGCCAAACCCACCAGATTTGTGAACAAACATAAATGTTGTCATCATTTTAGGTGTCTCAGATTTGAGCTAATTTGTTACACAGCTTCAGCAATTGAGAGAGAGATTTTAGTAACATGAGAACATGCAGCTGCTGGTGGTGAAAACCAACAGACCCTTGTCGGAGACTGTGAGCCGTGGCTGTTGGGCAGCCCACCATGCCTGGAGGACCAGGGCAGGCCAGAGGGATTCTGCAGAAGCTGCCTGGCCTGGCTGGGGAGTGCTGACGCAGGCCTCCGTAAGCAGCCCTCTGTGGGGAGCGGGTATGACGGGCCAGTGCTGGTCCACAGAGGTGAACAGGCAAAAGCCCCGGAAAGGCCGTCACAACTGTGAAGGAGAAGAACAAAGCCGGAGGGCTGTCACTACCTGACTTGAAGGCTCACTCCAAAGCTGGTCATCAAGAGAGAGTGGTCTTGGGGAAAGGACAGGCAACTAGATCCATGTGCCCTGCCTGCACGAGGGGTGCGGGACTGTGGAGGGAACAGGGTGGAAAGTGAGGGGCCCTGACCTTGGACCGAGCTCTCCTCATCTGCCTGTCTCTGACTGCAGGGCCCTGGGCAGGTCACCTACCATTTCTGAGCCTCAGTTTCCTCATCTGTAAAGTAGCGAGAATGATACCTACCCCATGGGGGGCTGTGAGCACCAATGAACTTAAATTTGGTGCCAATAGAGGGCCCTGCTAATGCGAGACGTAACTTGAACACATTTGCTGTGATCAGCTTTCAGGGAACCGAGCAGTGCAGAGGCTTTCCACCGGGTCAGTGGTGCCCCAGAACGCCCTGTGTCCGGGTGTGTGGAGAAGGGAGCATGAGGGGTCCTCAGTTCCCCTGCAGGTCCAGCAGTGGTGTCTGGGGCCCTCCCACCTGCCCCCAAGTTCCTGGCCTCCCTGCCCAAGTGGGCACTCACATGGGGTCTGTCCTCCCAGGCCTGCAGCTGCCTGGCTTCCCCGCCGCCGCCCATCAGCTGAGCCTTTAGTGAAGGGCATGTGATTAGGGTAATTCTACCTGAAACTTGTGCTTCCCAAGTTTATTTCTGCTTGAATATTTGCTCTTCCCACACAATGGAATGTCTACTGCTCCATGGGACTTGCATTCCTACCTGAAGAAGCAGGTGTTTACCAATTGTCCCCTGAGAGCCGTTAGTTCTGGATGGCATCTCACTGGCTCTGATGCCCCGATTGTCCAGGGGGAGCCATTCTGGAGACAGAGGATGCAACTTATGGGGTGACTGGGCAAGCTGGCTTCCGAGGGGTGCTTGCAAATGAATCATGGCCGGGTTTTCAATAAAAATGGAGAATTGAAAAAAAAAAAAAAAAAGCTTCCAGCAAACAAAAGCCCAGGACTAGATGGCTTCATAGAAGAGTTTTATCAAATATTCAAGGAATAACTAAAACCTATCCTCCTCAGACTATTCCAAAAAATTCAAGAGGAAGGAACACTTCCAAACTCCTTCTATGAAGCCAGCATCACTCTAATATCAAAACCAGATAAAGACAACACAATGAAAGAGAATTACAGGCCAATATCCCTCATGAATATTGATGCCAAAATCCTCAACAAAATTCTAGCAAATTGGTTCCAGCAGCACATCAGAAAGATCAAACACCATGACCAAGTAGGATTTATTCTGGGAATGCAAGGATGGTACAATATCCGCAAATCAGTAAATGTGGTACATCACATAAACAAATGGAGAGATAAAAATCATATGGTCATATCAATCAATGCAGAAAAGGCATTTGACAAAATCCAACACACTTTCTTGATAAGAACACTCGGCATGGTTGGAATAGAAGGATCTTATCTCAACATAAAAGCTATATATGATAAACCCACAGCCAACATCATACTCAATGGGCAAAAACTAAAACCATTCCCTATAAGAACAGGAACAAGCCAGGGATGCCCACTCTCACCACTCCTATTTGACATAGTACTGGAAGTACTAGCCATTGCAATTAGATAGGAAGAAGAAATAAAAGGCATCCAAATTGGAAAAGAAGAAGTAAAGTTATCCTTATTTGCAGATGAAATGATATTATACATAAAAAACCCAAAAGACTCCATTAAAAAAATGGATTTAATAAATGAATTCAGCAATGTGGCAGGATACAAAATTAATGCCAATAAATCTATGGCATTTGTATACACCAATAGTGAACTTACAGAAACAGAGACTAAAAAAGCAATCCCATTTACCATTGAACCAAAAAACTTAAGATACCTAGGAATAAACTTAACTAAGGAGGTGAAAGACCTTTACGCAGAAAACTGCATGACAGTGAAAAAAGAGATAGAGGAAGAACATACCATGTTCATGGATTGGTAGAATCAACATCATCAAAATGTCCATACTTCCCAAAGCAATTTATTTATTTTTGTTGTTCTTATTTATTTATTTATTTATTTTTTAAATCAATCTTTATTGTTCATATTATTACAAAGGTTCCTCACTTCTTCCCCCTTCCACCATGTTCCCACCCCACCCTCTGCCCCCTCCCCACCCCCCATTGTCCTCATCCATAGGTGCACAGTTTATGTTCAGTCTCTTCCTCCCTCCCTTTCCCTAAGAACAGTCAGTCCACTCCCCTCCCATATCGCAGACTCTACTACAATGAACCGCTATTATTGTTCATCAGGTTTTTCAATCTCCTTTTTTTTTTTTGTTGTTGTTGTTTTTTTTTTAATTAATAAACTTTTACACTTCTAAGAAAAAATTTTAAAATCTAATAATTTTAAACCTTGTTTTTTTTTTTTTTTTTTTTTTTTTTCTGCCCTGGGAATTGAGAGAAAATTTGTTTACATGTAAACTTGCCATTAGGCTATCAAAAGGTGTAGCCATTCAAGTGTAAATGGACACATTGTTTAAACATAGCTGCTGCTTGGAATTGGATTACCTGTTCTGGGTGGGAAGGGCTTGTCATTCCCTTTATCCATTAAAATTAAGGTGATAGCTTTAAAACCTCTTTTTGGCAAGAGACCTTAAACTTTCAGAACTTTAAATTTTTCAGATTGTAAATCAGTTACTTAGCATTTTCTCAAATCAATAATACCTCCACATGCCCAAGGATACACTTCACACAAAAGACATTTCCAAATAGATCAACCAACCTCATCCAGGCCCCACACAAGGCACTCACAGATCAACACCCCAGCGCTATACTAACTCAACACATCCAGATCTAAGCCTTTCTCAATTGATTCAGCAGACCCTCAAGTTCCCCCAAAAGTTTCCAGCCATGTCTGAGAGTCAGCCTTGGGGCGGAGGCATGCGAGGAGTGAGCTGTTCCGGGCCTGGCTGCTCTGGGCCTGGCCTTTGTGGCTCTGGTCTGTTCCACAACCAGCTGCTCTGGGTCTGGCCACTGCCACTCCCAACCCGGCTGCTCTGGGCCTGGCTGTCCCAGGCCCGGCTGCTCCAGGCCTGGCGGCTCCCGGCCTGGATGCTCTGGGCTTGGCTGCTGATGTTCTGGGTCTGGCTGCTACCAACCCAGCTGCTCTCGGCCCGGATTCTCCGGGCTCGGCCACTTCAGGCCTGGGTGTTCCTGGACTGGCCACCCTGGGCTTGGCTGCCTTCGCCTCAGGCCTGGCTGCCACTGCCCCAGGTCTGGCTGCTCTAGGCCTGGCTGTTGCTGCTCTGGTTCTGACTGCTGCTGCTCTGGGGCCTGGCTGTTGCTGCTCCAGGCCCAGCTGCCACTGCCTTGTGCCTGGCCACTCTAGGCCTGGCAGCCGCCGTTCCAACATTCTGTCCTTTAAAAAACAAACAAACAAACAAACAAAAAAACCATGCATTTATGTTGCAATGTTGGCTGCTGAGTTGAGTTCTGACTTAGTCTTCGATTTTTCAAGATCTTCCCCAAAGCAATTTATAGATTCAATGTACTCCCTATTATAATACCAATGGCATATTTCACATACTTAGAAAGAACTCTCCAGAAATTCATTTGGAACAAAAAAAAATACCCCGAATAGCCACAGCAATCCTGAGAAAGAAGAATAAAGTAGGAGGGATCTCAATACCAGATTTCAAGCTTTATTACAAAGCCACTGTTCTCAAAAGAGCCTGGTACTGGCATAAGAACAGACATATAGATCAGTGGAATAGAATAGAGAATACAAATATCAACATAAATAACTATACTCAATTAATATTTGACCAAGGAGACATGAACATACAATGGAGTCAAGACAGTCTCTTCAATAAATGGTGTTGGGAAAATTGGACAGATACTTGCAAAAGAATGAAACTATATCACCAACTTACACCAGACACAAAAATAAACTCAAAATGGATACAGGACTTAAACATAAGACATGAAACCATAAAAATTCTAGAGGAATTCACAGGCAGCAAATTCTCAGACATATGCTGAAATAACTTCTTTGCTGATTCTGCCGCTAAGGCAATGAAAGCTAAAGAGAAAATAAACAAATGGGACTACATCAAAATAAAAAGCTTCTGCACAACAAAAGAAACCATCAACAAAACAACAATAAAGCTCACCATATGGGAGAACATATTTGCAAATGTTACCACTGATAAAGGTTTAATCTTCAATATCTACAGACAGCTTATACAATTTAATAAAAGGAAGATAAATGATCCAATTAAAAAATGGGCAATGGACCTAAATAGAATCTTTTCAAAAGAAGACAGAAGGAAGGCTAAGAGGCACATGAAAACATGCTCAAAGTCACTAATTACTGGAGAGATGCAAATCAAAACAACAATGGGGTACCATCTCACACCTGTCAGAATGGCCAACATCAACAAATCAACAAACGACAAGTGTTGGCAAGGTTGTGGAGAAAAAGGAACCCTCGTGCACTGCTGGTGGGAATGCAGGCTGGTGCAACCACTGTGGAGAACAGTATGGAGTTTCCTCAAAAATGGAACTCCCATTTGACCCAGTAATCCCACTCCTAGGAATATATCCTAAGACACTAGAAACACCAATCAAAAAAGGATATATGCAACCCTATGTTCATAGCAGCACAATGTCCAATAGCTAGAATTTGGAAATAGCCTAGGTGCCCGTCAGCAGATAATTGGATCAAAAAACTATTGTATACTGTGTTTATGGAATACTATGTTGCCTTAAAAAAGAAGGAATTCTTATCATTTGCAGCAACCTGGATGGAATTGGAGAACATTATGCTGAGTGAAATAAGCCAGGCAATGAAAGAAAAACACTCATTTATGGATAATAAGGAACATTATAAACTTATGAACAAAAAGATAGATACAGAGACATTAAAGAAACAAACAGACTGTCAAATTACAGCGGGGAAGGTAGGGAGATGGGGGGAGATAAGAGATCAACTTATGGACTTGTATACATGCATATAAGCATAACCAATGGATGAAAAACTATGGGGAGGGAGGGCATATATGGGAGTGGTGGGGGTAGAGATTGGTAAGGTATGTACACATATAATACCTTAATTAAAAAAGTGAGAGAGAAAAAAAAAACACTTATAATAATGTTATCCAGTACTACAACTTAAATAATTAGAAAGAGAACAACAAGAAAAACACAGAGTAAGCATAATGAAGAAAATAATAAAGATCAGAGTGGAAATATATGACATAAAGACCAAAAAATGTATACCAAAGATCAATAAAATCAAGAGCTGCTTCTTGGAAAAGATAAATTAGATTGATCAACCTCTAGTCAGACTCACCAAGAAACAAAGAGAGAGGACCCAAATAAACAAAATCCAAAATGAAAGAGGTGAAGCAACAACTGACTCCACGGAAATACGAAGGATTGTAAAAAATACTATTAACAACTCTGTTCCAACAAACCAGACAACCTTGATGAAATGGACATATTTCTAGAAAAATAAAATCTCCCAAAACTCAGGAAGAATCAGAAAATCTGAAAAGGCTGATAACTACTGATTAAAATGAAGCGGTAATAATAATAATAAAACAAAACAAAACAAAAACAAAACTTCCAGCAAACAAAAGCCCTGTTCTGGGAAGATTCACAGGGGAGTTTTACCAATTATTCAAGGAAAACTAACACCTAACCTCCTCAACTTATTTTTAAAAAATTCAAGAGGAAGGAACACTTCCAAGCTCTTTTTATGAGACCAGAATAATCCTAATTCCAAAACCAGATAAAGATACTACAAAGAAAGATAATTATGGGCTAATATCCATTATGAAAATAGATGCTAAAACCCTCAACAAAGTTTTAGCAAATCAGATCCAGCAATACATAAAAAATTATATACCATAACCAAGTGGGATTTATTCCAGGGATGCAAGATTGGTACAATATCTGCAAATCAATAAATGTGATACAGCACATGAACAGATTGTAAGACAACAATCACATTGGTTATTAAGATTACAGAAGTTACAAGTGTACATTTCTGTGATACATCATCTGTATATGGCACTGTGTTTATCACTCAAAGTCAAGTGTTCTTCTGTCACCATATATTTGACACCCTTTATCCTGTCTTACCTCTCTTAACTCTGCTTCTTCTCTGGTAACCACCATACTGTTTTTGTCTACAAGTTTTTTGTTCGTTTTGTTGTATTTGTTGATTTCTTTTTTATATTCCACATATAAATGAAATCATATGATTCTTGTTTTTTTCTGTCTGAATTATTTTGTTTAGCATGATATTCTCAATATTTATCCATGTTGTCCCAGATGGCAGTATACACTGAGGGGCCAGATTATTATGATCTCTGAATGCATAAAAATCTATCCACTCGGTGTATATTCTATATAATAAAAGGCTAATGAATATCCTGTGTTTTGGGTTTTAAAAATAAGAAATAGAAAAACTGCAGGTTTAACTCTTACTGGCTCCAGACTCCCCAGTAGCCAGAAGCTCTGCTGCCTTTAACAGCTGGGTGTTACCTGAGTCCTGGGTCTCTGATTCAGCTCCTGTGTTCCAGGTCAAGAAACCCAGCCTGGGTAGATTAGATATATCGTAGATATAGATATAGATATAGATATAGATATATAGATAAATAAATATATAGATAGATATATAGATATAGAGATAGATAGATAGATAGAGATAGAGATATATGATAGATATATAGATAGATATATAGATAGATGATAGATAGATAGATAGATAGATAGATAGATAAATAGACAGATAGAGATAGATAGATATTCTGTGGTACTCAATATGATTCATTAAAGAATATTTCCAAATGTGTGCAGGAAATACTGCCTATTCAATCTACTTCTCAGTGTTTCACAATACATATTAGCACATTACAATTCTATGAATTCCTGCAAGTATAAAATTATTTAACTTTTTAATGTTTCCCAAATTTATTTGATCATGGAACCATTTTTTATTTATTATAGCAGCTACTTATATACCATACCATTCAGAGAAAAGTTATGTTAGATCATCTTATTTTATTATTTGGTACTGCTATTGCCTTATTTAGTTTATGTATACTTTATCAAGTATTAAGAGTAATATGTTAATCTCCTTATACTTATTCTAAGTGTTCTTCTTGCTTTGTGTCCTTACAAATATCACATTAATGGGTACAAAGCTTGGTTTATTTTTGGTCTAAATATATAACTTTTTTTTTTCTTAGAACTAAACAGTTTATTGCCAGCTGCCATTATATTGTAATAATAAATAAAGCAAAATGCTCAAAGTCAATAAAATTATAATGAAAATGCTAAAATTTTCCAAAGGTACACATTTTTGGACTTTAAGACTATTTTTTTATTTTTGAATGTTATTTTATCGTCTATCAGTGTTTCCCAAACTTTTGACATATGTGTACCCCTTCTATAATTTTCGTAACGCTGAGTACCCCTCATACTCATGAGAACGTAGAATTAGGTGCAGCTAAGCACGGTGCAGTGCATATCCCCACCAAACTCCAGTGCAACGCGTACCCCCACCAAACTCTTCCCGTACCCCTAGGGGTATGCATACCACACTTTGGGAAACACTGGTCTAAGGTATTACAAATAGTAATACATATGTCTCTTTTTTCCCCTCCATTGACCTTCCCCCAGCCTCCCCTAACCCCGGCACACACCCTCCCCCCCTCCCCCAGTGTCTTGCATCCATTGGTTATGCTTTTATGCATGCATACAAGCCCTTAGGTTGATCTCTTACCTCCCCACCCCAAAGCTCCCCAGCTTTCCCAATGTAGTTTGACAGTCTGATCAATGCTTGCATGCCTCTGTATCTATTTTTGTTCATCAGTTTATAATGTTCTTTGTTATCCAAAACTGAGTGAGATCATGTGGCATTTTTCTTTCACTGAATAGTTTATTTTCCTTAGCATAATGGTCTCCAGTTCTATCCATGCTGTTGCAAAGGGTAAGAATTCCTTCTTTTTAACTGTAGTGCAGTATTTCATTGTGTAAATGTGCCACAGTTTTCTAATCCACTCATCTGCTAATGGGCATTTAGGTTGTTTCCAAATCTTAGTTATGGTAAATTGTGGTGCTATGAACATAGGGGTGCACATATCCTTTCTGATTGGTATTTATATTTTCTTGGAATATATTCCTAGGAGTGGGATTACTGGGTCAAATAGAAGTTTGATTTTAAGTTTTTTTTTTAGAAAAACTCCATATTGTTCTCCACAGTGGCTGCACCAGTATGCATTCCCACAAGGGTTCCTTTTCTCTGCATCCTCACTAGCACTTACCATTTGTCGATTTCTTGATGATAGCCATTCTGACAGGTGTGAGATGGTACTGCATTTTGTTTTGATTTGCATCTCTCTGATGATTAGTGACTTTGAGCATGTTTTCATACGCCTCTTGGCTTTCTGAATGTCCTCTTTTGGAAAGTGTTCATTTAGGTCTTTTGCCCATTTTTTTATTGGATTATGTATCTTTCTTTTGTTAAGTTGTATGAGTTCCCTGTAAATGTTGGAGATTAAACTCTTATAAAAAATAACATTTGCAAATATGTTCTCCCATGCAGTGGGTATCTTTTTGTTTTGTTGATGATTTCTTTTGCTGTGCAGAAGCTTTTTATTTGATGTAGTTCAATTTGTTTATTTTCTCCTTAGTTTCCATTACTCTAAGAACTATATGGGTAAAAATATTGCTACAACAAAGGTCTGCTATTTTGCTGCCTGTGGCTTCTTTAAGATTTTTATGGTTTCCCATCTTACGTTTAAGTTCTTTATCCAGTTTGTGTTTATTTTTGTGTATCATGTAAGTTTAATGAATATACTATTGATCAAAATTTTTCATTTTTTTTGCAAGTATCTGTCCAGTTTTCCCGAGACCATTTATTGAAGAGACTTTCTTAACTCCATTGTATGCTCTTGCCGCCTTTGTCAAATATTAATTGAGCATAATGGCTTGTGTCAATGTATGGTTTCTCTGTTCTGTTACACTGGTCTAGGTGTCTGTTCTTGTGCCACTACCAGGCAGTTTTGAGAACAGAAGCTTTGTAGTATAGCTTGATCTCTTGTACGGTGATTGCTCCAACCTTGTTCTTCTTTCTCAAGATTGTTGCAGCTATTCAGGTTTTTGTTTTTGTTTTTTTTTTTTGTTTGTTTGTTTGTTTGTTTTTAATTCCAGATGAATTTTTGGAGAATTTGTCCCAGGTCTTTGAAGTATGCCGTTGGTATTTTAATAGGAATTGCATTGAATTTATAGATTGCTTTGGGTTATATGGACATTTTAATGATTTGATTTTACCAATCCATGAACATGGTATAGTCTTCCATCTGTTCATGTATTCCTCTATCTCTTTTTTCACAGTCCTGATATTTTCTGAGTACAGGTCCTTTATCTCCCTTGTTAAGCTTATTCCTAGGTATCTCAGTTTTTCTGTTGCAATTGTAAATGGGATTCCTTTTTAAACTTCTCTTTCTGTGAGTTTATTATCACTGTATAGAAAAGCCATTGACTTCTGGGTGTTAATTTTGTAAATATATACCTTTATAAAAGAAGTTGGATGAAGTTAGTTGATAAAATAATGAAATTTTAATTTGGAATTTTAAAGAAATACTGGAGATTGGGTGCATGAAATTCATGCACTGGAAGGGGGGCCCTCAGCCAGTACTGCATCTCTCACAGTCCAGGATATCTCACAGTCCAGAGCCCCTCGCTCCTTACCACCTGCCAGCTCAATGCTCCTTGCAGCTTGGCTCACTGTTCTTTAGCACTGCTACAGAGGCAGGAGAGGCTCCCACCACTGCAACTGCACGAGACAGCCATGAGCCTGACTTCTGGCTGAACAGCGCTCCTAGTGTGGGAGCTAACTGACCACCAGGGGGCAGCTTCTGTATTGATATTCTGCCCTCTGGTGGTCAGTGCACATCATAGCAATGTGTCCCTCCATCAATTGGTCGATTTGCATATTAGGGTTTTATTATATAGGATATTTTTATTGACTTCAGAGTGGGAGAGAGAGAGAGAGAGAGAGAGAGAGAGAGAGAGAGAGAGAGAGACCAATGATGAGAGATGTTAACATAAAGACATTCAAACCTGGAAAGAATTTTGTAAGTTTATTTGAGCCAAACTGCTGACAATTCTGGGAAAGCAATATCTCAAGGAATTGGGATAATGCTCCAGAGAATGGTGGTTTCTCATCTATTTTTATACATTGCAATCAAAGGAGTGGACATAGGTGGGTTACATGAAATCCATTGGTGATAGATTAGAGAGGCTAAGGAAGCAAAGCTGTCGGGAGGGCGGGGGGAATCCTGGGATTGGAGTAAAAAGTAAAATGATAGACACACAATTAGGTGGTACAGGACAGTTAACAGTGAACAATTAACATGATGACAATAACAATGAAGGAATTTGTGGTATCTGTCATGGCGCCCAGGCACATTAGGTTGTGCCCCAAGGTGTCCAGAAAAAGGGAAGTTACAAGTTATCCAGACATTTGAATGATATGCTATCATAGATGCAAAAAGACATATAGGTTCAGTTCAGGTAAAGGCTGACCTTGTCAGGGAAGATACCAGGCTAGGATGTGACTACCCACCATAACTGCTTTTATCAATAGTTAAAGTTTAATTTAAGACAATCCTTTGTGGTAATTTTAGGTCTTTGAGTTTGCAAGACTATCATGCAGGCCTTCCCTGAACTTGTCAGGTTAGCATGTGGCCATTTTGTCAACAGAGAGAATCATCAATTGGCTGCCTCCTGCACACCCCCTACTGGGGATCAAGCCCTCAGCCTGGGCATGTGCCCTGACCAGGAATCGAACTGTGACCTCCTGGTTCATAGGTAGATGCTCAACCACAAAGCCACACCTGCTGAGCTAGTTGACAATTTTTAACTATTCAATACTTATCAGCTATTATGGATATTACTGCTGTTAAGTTCATGTCTATATTAATCAGGCTTTCATAGTTATAACTCCTAAGTATCTACTTTCTATACTTGAATGCATAGTAATTGGAACATAAGCTACTACAGTATGAACATTCTTACAAAAAATCTACATTACATAGAGGCAAAGAGTGTAGCATCTAGATTTAGACTACTAGATTTTAGGCTTGCTATACCACTTAGTGAATAATACCAGAATTGTCACAGTGAAATGGTTGCTCAGTGATGGCTTATTGTTAGTGTTATATTCAGGCCATTTTTAAATTAATGAGAATGCTTGATGAATTGATGTGGTTAATAACTTGGGGGCAACACATTTTTATAATGACTAATTCCTTTAGTGATTTCGGTTCATCTTGCACAAAGAATTTCTCTCTTTCACACTTTTGTATCTTCACTAGTAGTCCATAAGACTGCGTAGGAGAAACAAGTTTTCACAGAGTAGACAGGAGACTCTTAGAGAGAGAAAAAAAAATGGCAGCAGAATAGATGGACGTGTCCTGAGCTTTGTCTTAGAGCAGATAGAATGAGCAGCTGAAACATATAACACCCACCCCGAATTAGCAAAGGATACTGAGCTGGTGAGACAGTTTGCAGCCAGGAAGGACGGGGACCCCTAGATAAAGGTAAATTCAAGGATCTGGGCAGGAGAGTCTGCCAGACCTCTGAGTCCAGAGGGTCAGATGGAAATGGCATGGCACCGAGCCATGTCCCTTGGGACAGGCTCAATGTCTGACTTCAGAAAGGAGGTCCACAGGACTGCTGGAGGAAGGGGATTCTAGATTTGGGTCCCCTGTCATGAAAGGCTGAGCCCAATAGGGGAAGCCTGAAGGGCTGATCAGACCATGCAGTGCCAGCAGAAGCTGAGCTCACAGAGGCGCAGTCTTTCCCCTCTTTGTGGCCTGTGCTTTTTTCACTAAACCTAGTTCTTTTTTTTTTTTTATAAAGAAGAACAGTTTTTATTTTTTTATTTTTTAAATATATTTTATTGATCTTTTACAGAGAGGAAGGGAGATAGATAGATAGCTAGAAACGTTGATGAGAGAGAAACATCAACCAGCTGCCTCTTGCACACTCCCTACTGGGGATGTGCCCGCAACCAACATACATGCCCTGACCAGAATCGAACCTGGGACCTTTCAGTCTGCAGACCGACGCTTAACCACTGAGCCAAACAGGTTTCGGCTAAACCTAGTTCTTAGGGATACAGACACTCATGTACCTAAGGTGCAGGAGAAGGTGCAGATTTGTGGTGTTTGGAGAAAGGCTGGGGAGAAGAGAGTGTCCAAAAGTGGCAGTGAGTCTGGCGCTGAACCATACCTGAGCCAGGGACCTGGGCAGCCATTTTCTCCTGAAGAGATAGCCCCTCTCTCCAGTCTCTAGGCAATCAATACAGCCACACCCAGATCCCACCCTAATGGTACATTTTTAAAAAAAATCTGAATAGTTCCTGAGAGTCCACAGGAATTGGCCTAAAGAGAGGCCTTCATTCCCAGCAACAGGAAACTGAGAAACAGTACAGAACAGAAGACTGGGATCTTAAGCCAGGCAAAGGATGACACTTCACCATTTCATTTTTATTTTTACTTTTTAAATTATTATTTTGTCATCTCTCTCTTTTTCTTTCTTCTTTTTTCTTTATTTTTTGTTTTGCTTTATTTTCAATTTCTTTCTGCATTATATTTTCATCATTCTATTTTATTTTATATGTTTATACCATTTTAAATTAATTTTTGTAAATTTATTATTAATATTATTATTTCCTTCTCATTCTCTTTCTTCTTATCCACTTATCCCCTTTCTATTTCCTCTATACTGAACTGAGGTGCTCTCCATATTTATCCAATTCTTAACTTTATTTTCTGTATATAAGCTCAGCCTCTATAGATTTGCCCGCAAACTGTTTGCTGGGTGTTTGGTGTCTGTATTTTTGGGGTTTATCTATTGGTTCTGTGGTGTTTTCCTTTCCTTTTCTTTTATCTCTTATCTTTATCTCTGTCTTTGGTATCATTTGTACTCTCTTTTCTCTCTCCTAATTCTCTTTTCTCAGGTGGTCACTTATATTGCAGTTATTGGTGTCTTGAGTGCATTCCTGTTTTGTTCCCTTTGTGTCATGTCTTATCCAGGAGAATTTTATCCTGTCCGGCCATTGTGCTAGAGAGCAAACCACATAATCAGACATGTGGAGAGGAAACTCTGAATAAATGGGTCAATAACACCCCAGACCCAACTACAGATGCAGGAATAAGGAGGCAGTGAGGGGGAGAGTGTGAGTGAGTAAGGGAGCAAAAGAGGAGTGTGTGGTCTTGTGGTGTGTGTGTCTGTGTGTGTGTGTGTGTGTGTGTGTGTGTGTGTGTGTGTGGCAAAGTTAGATCCTGCAGGTCCTTTGGGGACAGGCTAACTGAGATCACCTAACAAGGCAGCCTCTGTTACCATTGCAAACAGTACCAGGAGGCCAGGTCTTCCTCAGAGGCCTTGCCTTTTTGAAGGGGAGAGCTGCTATAACTGGGAGCCGAGATGAGCCTCCATCCCGGGTGCCCTCAAATAACACCTGGGACTCTAGAGCCAGCCCTGCCAGGGACCTACTACCTCAGCTATGATCCCAAAGTCACAGAGTCTCCAGCCCCCTGTGAATTCAGAAGCGTGCTCCCCTCTGACCAGCCCAACACTTTAGCCCAGGGCACTGTGATCACATGAGCAGCAGACACTTGAGCTGCCTGCTCCTGTCCAAGGAGCAATAGCCCCATGAGAAGATCACCAAAGGCCAAAGAGCCTCAGCCTCACTTAGCCTGCCCCTGTCCAAGTAGCAGCAGCTGTGTGAGCATACCACTTCCCATCCAAGGAACAGCAGATCCGTGAGAAGCCTGCCCCCATTTGAGGAGCAGCAGCTGCCAGGACTGCCCACCCCTGTCAGAGGAACAGCAGCCACATGAGCAGATGGCCCATATCTGAGTTGTAGCAGCCACGTGCAGCTTGCATATGTCCAATAAGAAGCAGCTGGGGGAGCGGTCTGCCCCTGTCCTAGGAAGAGCAGCAGCTTCATGTGCAGCTCACTCCTATTCAAGGAGCAACAGCCACATGAGCAACCTGCCCCCCTATGAGGAACATTAGCCCTGTAAGCAACCTGCCCCTGCCCAAGGAGCAAAAGCCTCACAAGCATATCCCATCCAAGGAATAGCAGCAACATGCAACCAGCCACCATCCAAGGAATAGCAACCACATGAGCAGTCTGCTTCCATTTGAGTAGCAGCAGCTGCGCATAGCCCACCCCCATCCGAGAAACAGAAGCTGTGTGAGCAGCCTCTCCCCACCAGCCAGAGGAGCCACCACTGCTGTGAACAACACCCAGCAGAGGAGCTGCTGCCAACTGAGTAACAACCATAGCCAGAGGTGCCACTGCCACTCTCAAGGAGCAGCCCCTGCATGACTCAACAACTAGATCAGTTCATGAGATCAAAAATGGGTAGACAAAGAAACCCACAAAAGAAAGAAAAGGAGGAATAGCCAGAAAATCAGCTATGCAGAACAGAGGCATGTGATATGTCAGAAAAATAATTCAGAATAAGGGTCATACAGTTCATAAACTGGATGGATGAAAAAAATAAACAAAATATGTAAGAATCAAGAAGAAATGAAGAGCGATATAAATGCAATAAAAAAACACCATGGAAAGTTTCAACAGTAGAATAGGAGAAGCGGAGGACCTAATTAGAAGACAGGGAAGCAAACCACACCCAAACTGAACTGCAGAAATTGGAGAAAAAAAATTAAAAGACAGGAGGAGAGCCTACAGGAGCTATGGGACAGCATGAAATAAAGCAACATACAAGTAATAGGGATGCAAGAACAACAGGAAGAGGAACAAGGGTTAGAAAACCTATTCCAATAAATAATGTCAGCAAACTTTCCTAATGTTAGGAAGAAAAAAGTCACGCAAGCACAGAAACTCCCAAACAAGATGAACTCGAAAAGACCCACACCAAGAGACATCATAATTATGATGGCAAATGTTCAGGACAAATAGAGAATCTTAAAGGCTGCAAGAGATAGAACATTATGTACAAGGGATCGCCCATTAGATTATCAAATGATTTCTCAACAGAAAACATCAGACCAGAAAGGAATGGAAGGAAATTTACAAAGTGATGCAAAGCAAGGGGCTGAATCCAAGAATACTCTATCCAACAAGGCTGTCATTCAAAATTGAAGGGGGGAAAAAAAAGCTAAGAGAGTTTATCGCTACCAAGCAAGTAATGCAAGAAATTCTAAAGGGACTGGTGTAAAAAGAAGAAATAGAAAGGTAAGAAGGAACACAGGCACACAAAACAAAAATAGCTCCAAGCAATACCTTTTCAATAATAACTTTAAACATAAACGAACTCAATGCTCCAATCAAGAAATATCAAGTGGCTGAATGGATTAAAAAAAAAGACCCATATATATGCTCACTACAAGAGACCCACCTCAGAACAAGTGAAGGGATGGAAAAATATCTTTCAGGCAAATGGAAATCGGAGGGGGGAATTAAAAACTGAGGTAGAAATACTTATATCTGACAAAATAGACCTCAAAGTGAAGGCCATGATAAGAGATATGGAAGGCCACTTCATACTACTAAAAGGATCTATACAACAAGAGAATATAACTTTGATAAATATATATGCACCCAATCCAGGAGCACCCAAATACATAAAAAACAAACAAACAAAAAAAAACAAACAAACAAAAACAACAACAACAACAAAACACCTTCTGGAAGATATCAAGGGAGAGATATACAATAATACAATGGTAGAATAAACCACTGACACCACTGGATAAATCCTCTAGACAAAAAATCAGGAACAACAATCCTAAATGACTCACTAGATCAGATGGACTGAATTGACATCTTCAGAACATTTCACCCCAAAGCCACAAAATATATGTTCTTCTCAAGTGTACCTGGGACATTTTAAAAAATAGATCACATATTGGATCACAAGTAAAGTCTCCCCAAATTTAAGAAGATTGAAATCATACCAAGCATCTTCTCAGACCACAATGGCATAATAGTTGAAATAAACTACAATAAAAACAATTTTAAAAAAATTTAAACACTTAGAAGCTGAATAGCATGCTATTCAACAATTATTGGGTTACCAAAGATATCAAAGATGAGATTAAAAACATCCTGGAAACTAATGACAATAAAAACAAAATAATTAAAAATCTATGGGACACAATGAAAGCAGTCCTGTGAGGGAAGTTTATAGCTCTACAGGCCTACTTCAAAAAATAAGAAAAAATATTAATAAATAATTTAACACTACAACTCAAAGAATTAGAAAGAGAGCAACAAGAAAAGCCCAGAGTGAGCAGAAGGAAGAAGATAATAAAGATCAGAGCAGAAATAAATGGCATAGAGATCAAAAAGCAATGCAAAAGTTCAAGACAACCAAGAGCCGGTTCTTTGAAAGGATAAACAAGATTGATGAATCTCTAACCAGGCTCACCAAGAAGCAAAGAGAGAGGACCCAAATGAACAAAATCAGAAATAAAAGAGGCAAAATAACAACAGACTCCACAGAAATACAAAAATTGTTTTAAAAATACTACGAACAACTCTATTCTAACAAACTAGACAACCTGAAGAAAATGGACATATTCCTAGAAAAATACAACCTTCCAAAAACCAATGAGGAAGATTCTAAAAACCTCAATAGGCTGATAACTATGGAAGAAATTGAAGCAGTCATGAAAAAGCTTCCAGAAAACAAAAGCCCAGGGCCAGATGGCTTCACAGGGGATATTAACCAACATTTAAGGAAAACTAGAACCTATCCCCCTCAGAATATTCCAAAAAATTCAAGAGGATGGAACATTTCCAAGCTCATTCTATGAAACCTAACACCAAAACCAGATAAAGACAACACAATGAAAGAGAATTACAGGACCATATCCATCAGGAACATAGATGCCAAAATCCTCAACAAAATTCTAGCAAATCGGCTCCAGCAGTACATCAGAAAGATCATACACCATGACCAAGTCGGATTTACCCTGGGGATGCAAGGATGGTACAATATCTGTAAATCAATAAATGTGATACATCCCATAAATAAATTGATAGATGAAAATCACATAGTCATACAAATTGACGTGGAAAAAGCATTTGACAAAAACCAACACACTTTGTTGATAAGAACTCTCGGCAAGGTGGGAATAGAAGGATCATACCTCAACATAATAAAAGCAGTATATGACAAACCCATGGCCAACATCATACTCAATGGGCAAAAACTAAAACCATTTCCCCTAAGAACAGAAACAAGACAGGGATGCCCACTCTCACCACTCCTGTTAAACATAGTACTGGAAGTACTAGCCATTGTGATCTGACAAGAAGAAATAAAAGGCATCCAAAATGGAAAACAAGAAGTAAAACAGTCCTTATTCACAGATGACATGATACTGTACATAGAAAACCATAAAGACCCAATCAAAAATTATTATACTTAATAAATGAATTGGGCAATGTAGCAGGATACAAAATTAATGCCAAAAAATCTATGGCATTTGTATACACTAATAGTGAACTTACAGAGAGACTGAAAAAACAATCTCAATTACCATCATTCCACAAAACAATTAAGATAACTAGCAATAAACTTAACTAAGGTGGTGAAAGATCTATACATGGAAAACTACAGGACACTAAAAAAGGAGATAGAGGAAGACATAAACAGATGGAAGAAGATACCATGTTCATGGATTGATATAATCAACATAATCAAAATGTCCATACTACCCAAAGCAATCTATAGATTCAATGCACTCCCCATTAATATACCAATGGCATACTTCACAGACCTACAACGAACTTTCCAAAAATTCATCTGGAATAAAATTAGACCCCGAATAGCTGCAGCAATCCTGAGAAAGAAGAACAAAGTAGGTGAGATCTCAATACCAGATATCTCAATACCAGATATCAAGCTACACTACAAAGCCACTATTCTCAAAACAGCCTGGTGCTCGCACAATACAGACATATAGATCAATGAAATAGAACAGAGAACCCAGAAATTGACCCAAACCACTATGCTCAGTTAATATTTGACAAAGGAGGCATGAACATACAATGGAGTCAAGACACTTTCTTCAACAAATGGTGTTGGGAAAATTGGACAGATACATGCAAAAAAAATGAAACTAGATCACCAACTTTCAGCATACACAAAAATAACCTCAAAATGGATAAAGGATTTAAACACAAGACTGGAAACCATAAAAATACTGGAGGAATACACAGGAAGTGAAATCTCAGACATATGCCAAAGCATATGTCTTTACTGATACTGCTCCTAGAACAATGGAAACTAAAGAGAATATAAACAAATGGGACTACATCAAAATAAAATGCTTCTGCCCAGCAAAGGAAACTATCAGCAAAACAATTAGAAAGCACACTGAATGGGAGAACATATTTTCCAATGATAATTCAGATAAGGATTTAACCTCCAACGTTTACAGGGAACTCATACAACTTAACAAAAGGAAGATAAAAGATCCAATCAAAAAATGGGCAATGGACCTAAATAGACAGTTTTCAAGAAAAGACAGAAGGAAGGTCAGGAGACATATGTAAACATGTTAAAGTCACTATCTGAGAGGTGAGAATCAAAAGGACTATGTGGTACTATCTCACACCTGTCAGAATGGCTATCATAAACAAATCAACAAAGGACAAGTGCTGGCAAGGATGTGTATAAAAAGGAAGCCTTGTTCACTGCTGGTGGGAATGTAGTCTGGTGCAGCCACTGTGGAGAACAGTATGGAGTTTCCTCAAAAAACTAAAAATGGAACTGTCATTTGACACAGTGATCCCACTTCTACATATCCCAAGAAGCTAGAAACACCAATCAGAAAGGATATATGCACTCCTATGTTCATAGCAGCACAATGTACAATAGCTAAGATTTGGAAACAGCTTATGTGCCCATCAGCAGATAAGTGGATTAGAAAACTGTGGTACATCTACACAATGGAATACTACAGTGCAGTAAAAAAGAAGAAATTCTTACCCTTTGCAACAGCATGGATGGAACTGTAGACAATTATGTTAAGTGAAATAAGCCAGTCAGAGAAAGATAAGTATCTCATGATCTCACTCATTTAATGAATAACATAAACTGATGAACAAAAACAGATCCAGAGACAGACAAGCATCAATTAGATTATGAAACCTAAGAGGGAAGCAATGGAGTCAAGACAGGCAGTCATCAAATAGCTTATAAGGGGTAAGGGGAAGAGATCAACCAAAGGACTTGTATGCATCCCTATGAGCCTAACCAATGGACACAGACAACAGGGCGAGGGGTGTCAGGGCATGAGTGGAGGGGTTAGGGGGATGATGAGGGGATGAGGACTCATATGTAATACCTTAATCAATAAAAAAATTACAAAAAAGAGACTCTAAGAATGTCTAATCAAATATCCGGCTAAATACAAGTATAGGATACTTGAGTTTTCAAAAATAATATGATGTTTTATTTATTAGTTTTTGTTTAGTAACATATATTTTATTTAGGATATTATGTATATTCTTATAAAGATGTGTTTAATATTTTTCTTTTTCTTAAAGATTTAAAAATAATTTTTAATTTTCAATTACGTTAATATACAATATTATATTAGTTTCATGTATGCAACAGAGTGATTAGGGAATTATATAACTTAAAAAGTTGTCAGCTTGATAAGAGCACTACCCATCAGACACCGTACACAGTTATTACAATATTATGGACTGTATTTTCCATGCTGTATCTTACATCCCAGTGACAATTTTAATAACTGGAAGTTTGCATATCTTAATCCCTTTCCCTTTTGCACCTATTCTTCCAAAATTCCTTTCTATCTGGCAACCATCATTCAATCTTTTTACACAGCAAAAAGCTTACAGTAGCTTTCAGGGTCACTTTCATAAGGAGAAACTCTGATCTGCAACACACTGAAGAATAATGATTACAACAAAGAAGCAAAATCTGAAATAACTTTTTAGTATCAATATTTCTGTTTCTATAAACTTGCCCCTAAGTTTTACCATAAAGATAAAAAGAATTAGAATAATAATTGAATGATCATCATCACCTGCATTACCACCATTTGCCCACCATGCAGAACTGAAATATCATTGCTGACATGTACACATAAGGAACTGTTTGACATAGAAATTGGAACTGAAAAGAACTGTTGCCCCAGAATGAAAGTCACTACAGACTGATTCATTTGCCTCTCAGCATAACCATTATTGCTTGTCTCAATTTTGGTTCTTATAAGTGTATTTCTAATTGCACATGATCTCACTGATCTAGGGGAAATGATGAACAACATAGACCGATGAACAAGAACAGACCCGGAGTCAGGGAAGCATCATCAGATTGTCGGACCTCAGAGGGAAGGTAGAGGAGGGTGGGGGTAAGGGGGAGAGATCAACCAAAGGACTTGTGTGCATGCATGTGAGCCTAAGCAGTGGTCATGGACAACTGGGCGTTGGAGGCATGCCTGGGGAGGGGTTTGGGATGGGAATGGGGGGATGAGGACAAATATGTGATACCGGTACCTTAATCAACAAAGAAATTAAAAAAAAATCATCATTGCCGAAACCGGTTTGGCTCAGTGGATAGAGCGTCAGCCTGAGGACTGAAAGGTCCTGGGTTTGATTCTGGTCGAGGGCATGTACCTTGGTTGCTGGCACATCCCCAGTAGGGGGTGTGCAAGAGGCAGCTGATCGATGATTCTCTCTCATTGATGTTTCTAACTTCCTCTCTCTCTCTCTTACTCTCTGTAAAAAATCAATAAAATATATTTTTAAAAAATTAAAAAATCATCAGTGTAGGGTATATAAAAGTGGCAATGCACATATGCTTGATATTGGGCCCAACTGTTTTGGTGATTTAGTTGAAGTTATCCTTGCTAACAGCTTACCACTCAAAAGGACAGCATTTTTATTATTATTATTTTTTAATTGCAATAGGGTTCTTTATTTTTTGTTGTTTTCCTTGAATGTCAGTATAATTATAAAAGAAGAATTAAGGCTTTTAGACACGTAATAACTAAGAGCTTTTGGACACTACATACTCTATGTCTGATGAATGTCCACTGAAGCTTCCTGTGGTGTTCTCAATGAAATATAATAAAGCAACTATAAATTGAACAAGTAGTTTGAAAAATAAAAGGGTCACAGAAGAATAACTAGCTGTTCCATCCATGTCAGTTACACTTCAGCCTATTGTTGGGGATAGTCTTTAGGCTCAGTTGAGTAGACACTGGCATTTATTTATTATCATGAATAGCAAAATATTCTTCTTCTGGTCTTAAAAACACTCTTTTTATTTTTTTTATTTATTTCAGAGAGGAAGGAGAGAGAGAGAGAGAGAGAGAGAGAGAGAGAGAGAGAGAGAGAGAGAGAGAGAGAGAGAGAGAGAGAAGCGCTAGAAACATCATTGATGAGAGAATTATTAATTGGCTGCCTTCTGCATGTGCACTTGACCAGAATCAAACCTGGGAACTTTCAGTCTGCAGGTCGATGCTCTATCCACTGAGCCAAACTAGCTAGGGCTTAAGAGTACTTCTTTACCACAGATACAGTGATGTCTGCCAGTTTTCTTTATTATAAAGGCAATGTAATTAAATTGCAATTTAATTACAACCTTTGCAATTAAATAACTAGTAATTTATAGGTAGCTAGTTTGAGAGTGTATATCCTTCTCCCTAGCACACTTAAAAAAAAAACCCATACAATTACCTGTAGAATGTATTGTTTTTCTGAATCAGTTATTAATATGATAGCTATATAAATCATGATTTTCTATAATCCTCCATTCCTAAGGTGGAATTTTATTGGTTTTAATTTTAGTAAGTCATATTGCCATTGGTGAGAAAGAAATTGTAATGGGTTTCATTTCTGTGAAGTCAACCACACATCAAAACTTACTTATAAGCAATATTCAGGTTCTATTTTTTTTAATTTTTGTTTCTATATTTTTATTTTAAAATGTCACATCATAACTGGATTGCTGTGGATTAGTCAACTGATTAATTATTTTGATTTGATTGGGGAGAAAGTGATTAATCAACATAAGCCAGAGTAAAAGTTATCTAGTACATTAATTATAATTATGAAGCTTGGAATTCCAACTCATTTTGTGTGGGGGTTTCTTTTCTATAATATTTTGCAGGAAAACCTATTATCATTATCATGATTACTCCCTTTCTTTTGCCAACCATAGGAGGCTATTTGTGAAGTAATTTGACTACTTGAACTAAAGTTTTGTTGTTGTTGTTGTTGATTTTGTTGTTGTTTTTTTACCTAATGTCCCAGTTAGGGTCAGTAAGGATTCCATTGTGATGATTAACCAATGACTAATTAGAAATAAACCGATTTTACATGATTTTTATAAATAAATGGAGAATAGCTATCATCTGGATATTTGTGGGAGGAAGAACAAAGAATATAGCTTCTTAGTTTTAGAGTAATTATATTCTTAAGGAATATAATAATTTATTCCCTTATACATTTAGAGACTCATTTTTTCAATGTTTGCTATTTCAAAATGCACATAGACTTCTTTGTTATGCTTATTACTGAACGACACAATATTTCTATGACATTAGAATGTAGTTTTTCAACAATTTTACTGGCGATGATTCAGTTCTAAAATTAACTAATAATGACAATTTATTTATTTAGAAGTAATAACTTGTTAAAAAATCAGTGCCTGTTCTAGTTCATTAAAGTTTAGAAGAGACCTCCCTTAACCATAATATGTTTTTTATAATGCGTTACTCCTGGATTCAAATTGTTTAGATGAAATGGTTTTAAAAAATATTCATTTACCATAAAATATGGTTATATCAGAGCTCTCAAGAAAGCAAACGGTTCCATTCTGGCTTTTTGAAACAGGAAACAAATTTATTAAAGAAAATTTAGCAGTTAATAGAATTGTTAGAAGTGCCAGATATGTGGACTTGAAGAAAAGCTTCCAATAACAATAGGAGAACCACACTGTAGGACTGGACATATGAGGAAACTGCTGCTGCTGCCACAACTGTTCTGCCCACACACAAGTTTCTAGGAACTCAGATTTATTGCGACTGGTATAACTCACTGACAAAACTGTTGAGTCAGCCCCTCTGATAGGGACAGGACTTCATTGGAAGCCAGGGACTGGAAGAAGACACAAGCAGCCGCAGGTAGGTGGGACATGCTTTATTGCAAACAAAGCAGCCAGCCATCGGGTGTTCAGGAGCTCGTTTTATACTAGCTCAAAGGAGGCTTCTTGCCAATTGGTGACATCAGCGTTAAAACAGGTGGGTTATATTAAGAGTGCGCCTTCGCAGTGTGTATACTGATGATACTGCTGTGTCATTGCCTTTGCACAAGCTTATGGCAAATGGGTTTTTAACATCTGTGTACTCTGGTCAGGGCGCCCACAATTTCCCACTACTGAGGCCAGAACAATGCATGGCCCCCTCAGAGCCAATTTCCTCTCACTACTTAATTCTGAAGTCACAAGTTGATGGAGCTGCAAAATCATATTAAGTACAGCCTCGCTTAAAGGTAGACTAGGAAAATGAAGTTTTCTGGATTCTACATTGGGAAAGTGGTCATCAATATGCGAGACACCATCAAAACATGAAGATGGTGTTCAAATGATGGACAGCCTCGAATGACAGATAACATCTGTATGCAATATTCTACAAAGAAGACGCAATTGCTTGCTACCAAGTGGACACACACGCATGTGCGCATACACATTTCCACTACATAAAGAATAGAAAGGCAGCCCAGAGTTCCAGATGTTTTGCTTGGTATCTGGATGGCTTGGATAAGATAGCTAACCCCTCTAAGCTATAGTTTTCTCTTTGAGATGGAAATAACACTAGCACCTACCTCATAGGGATTTACTTAGTATTAAATAAAATTACTCATTAATTCTTCTAGCACTCTGCTTATAGTAATGCGATGTGAAAGTAAGCTTTTATATTTGATTAACAGTTCTCAAATCAGTCCCTTCTCTCTCTCTTTGGAGAAAAAGAAGCAGAGAAAGAAGATTGTGGGAAACTGTACTCCCAGATATGCACCTGGATGGCCTAAGATACATTGTTTCTACAACTCATGACAGTTATTGCTCAAGCTCTGCTTATCGAACATCCTGCGGTTGGGACACAGCTGCACCACAGGATGCTCTCTGTTGAGATAACCTATTCCTGACACCTGCGGTTTAGTTGCTTAGCTACCCGCTGATGTCCTTGGAGGAACTTCCTCATTCTCCCTGACTATATCTGCCCTCTTTTACCCTGCAATAAACAAGACTTGATCAGAAAGCCTGTCTTGTCTCCATCTCTTGTGTCTCTTGTCCCCTCATTCTCACTCCCCGTCCAGGGTCCACGTTGACTTACCCACGGGCCGGGGCAAGTGGCGCCCAACATGGGCCAGAGCATGGGGGATTCCGTGAAGAATGCTGTTCAGAGAAGCGGGCAAAAGAGGAACTAATAGGAGGACGAGATTAAACGGGAACCTGCCGTTTCTTCTGAACCTCGGTAAGTTGAACAGCGTTTATGGGACAAGAAATAAGTCAGCATGAAGGACTCAAAAAGGCTTTAAAGGCACGAGGGGTAAAGGTTTCTGTAAAACAATTATTAAGATATTTTGATTATATTAAGGATGTTTGTCCATGGTTTCCGCAAGAAGGTACTATTGATGACAAAAGATGGAAATGTGTAGGGGACGCCCTTAAAGACTATTATCAGACTTTTGGTCCGGAGAAGGTCCCAATCACTGCTTTCTCTTACTGGAATCTCATAGATGAAATTTTATCTCAAAAACAAAAAGACCCATTTGTAGCAGGGGCGATTGAGGCAGGGGAAGAAGTACTGAGACAGGAGGGGAGAAAGGGTAAAGCTTTCCCCAAATTTAAAAATTCTAAACCCAAGGAGGAGGAGGATTTAATGTCATTTGATAGTGAGGACGACAGTCCTCACCCCAAAAAGGAAAAAGACTCACAAGTAAAACCTCAAGAACAGGGCGCCTCCATCACGGAGAGGCCAGCAAAAACCCCTAGTCATACCCTCAGGCCCCCGTCTCCCTCCAGTGATAAGTGATCTCTGGGGGCTCGACCTAAGGAAAGGAAACTTTATCCCCCTCCTTAAACAAGTCCTCCCGGTCTCCGATGACTTAGGAGACAATGACTGGGCTGATCTTGAGGAGGAGGTAGCCAAATACCATAATCCTGTCTGGCCACCCCTAGCCCAGGGTCCTCCTCCCTATACCCCTGCACCTAGTGCGCCTGCCTTGGCATGTCCTGCCATAGACCCTCAAAAATAACTCTGGAACAAAATTCAATTCTTAAAAGGTTCCTCTGATAAAATTAGGAAAAGAACATCAAGAACTAATCCAGCAACTCGAAGAATTAAAGACAGGCAAAGCAGAGGAAAATAACAATATGGAGCCCAAGCCTAAGATTCAACCTAAACCTGAGGTTTCTATGGAGCATGAGGATCTATAGGCTTTCCCCGTTACAGAGACCACTGATGCTCAAGGGCAGGTCTGGAGACACCATAATGGTTTTGACTTTAAAGTTAAAAAAGAAATCAAGACAGCTGTAGCCCAGTATGGTGCTACTGCACCCTATACCATGGCTATTGTGGAATCAGTAGCAGAAAATTGGCTCACCCCTGGAGCTTGGTGGTCCTTGGCCCGCGCCACCCTATCGGGCAGCGACTACTTATTATGGAAATCAGAGTATGTAGAAAATTACCACGACACTGCTAGACGCAATGCGCAGGCTGGAAATAACTGGAGATATTATATGTTACTTGGAGAGGGGGATTATACTACCATGACCAACAAATGCAGTTTGATGCAGGCCTCTTTGCTCAAATCCAGGCGGCAGCTACTGAGGCTTGGAGAAAAATACCCTCTAAAGGGGACGTGAGCGCCTCACTCACTGGTATCAAGCAAGGGCCCGACGAGCCGTTTGCTGACTTTGTCCACCGCCTCATTACAGCTGCAGGTAGAATTTTCGGTAGTGCTGAGGCGGGGACTGATTTCATTAAACAACTTGCTTTTGAGAACGCTAACGCGGCATGTCAAGCAGCCATTCGCCCTTATAAAAAGAAAACTGATTTATCTGGCTACATCCGCCTTTGCTCAGATATAGGAGCCGCCTATCAGCAGGGTCTTGCTATGGCTGCTGCCATGCAAGGTTACACAGTCAGACAGATCTTATCTCACCAGAACAGAAATAAGTGTTTCAGCTGTGGGGAAACTGGTCATTTTGCAAAGGATTGCAAAGCAGGTAAAACAGCAACCTCTAAGTCATCTGCCCTAGATGTAAGAGGGGAAAACATTGGGCTAAGGAATGTAGATCAAAAAAAGGATGCCCAGGGCCAACCCCTCCCTATGCCACAAAGTCAGAACCAGGGAAACGGGAATGGGGCCCAGCCCCAGGTCCCCAAACACAAACAAATTTATGGGGCAGTCAGCTTCGTTCAGGCGACCAACAATCCCTTTCAGGCCTCCTCCGGGCAACAGCAGGAAGTGCCGGATTGGACCTCAGTTCCACCACCCATACAGTCTTACCTCCAGAGATGGGGGTACAGGCGCTTCCGACGGGGGTATTTGGGTCCTTACCTAAAGAAACCTTTGGACTCATAGTTGGTAGAAGTAGTAGCACTATGAGCGGACTTCTAGTATCCCCCAGAGTAATTGATAATTACTATACTGGAGAAATCAAAGTAATGGTCTCCTCCCCTAAAAATATTAATACTATACCCTCAGGTCAGAGATTTGCTCAGCTATTACTCATTCCTCTCGTCTCTACTGCTAACAAAGCGCACACTGACGCCCGGGGCACTCAGGGATTTGGTTCCTCTGATGTCTATTGGTCTGAAGTACTTTCCACCCAAAAGCCCCTAATGACTTTATGGTTAGATGGGAAAGAGTTTTCTGGCATAGTTGACCCGGGTGCTGATGTAACTATCATAAAAGGGGAAGATTGGCACCAAGCATGGCCAGAAGAAGACACTCTTACTCACCTCAAAGGTATAGGACAAAGTAGAAACCCCAAGAGAAGCTCCAAAGTTCTGACTTGGAAGGACCAGGAAGGTAACCAAGGTACTATCCAGCCCTATATTATCACTGGGCTCCCCATCAATTTGTGGAGAAGAGATTTACTAGCTCAGCTAGGGATGATCATTTGTAGCCCTAATGAAATTGTCACTTTTCAAATGTTTAAACAAGGATATGTACGGGGGAAGGGATTAGGAAGAAATTCCACAGGTATTACTCACCCCATTGAGCCAGTTCCGCGACCCCCTCGGGCAGGACTCGGCCATTTTCCATAGGGGTCATTGACACTCCTGCAGGCCATGCTGACAAGATTACCTGGCTTTCAGATGATCCAGTATGGGTCGATCAATGGCCCCTGTCCCATGAAAAATTGTTCGAAGCCCAGCAGCTGGTGCAGGAACAGCTTCAAGCTGGTCACATTATCCCCAGCAATTCCCCTTGGAATACTCCCATTTTTGTCATTAAAAAGAAGTCAGGAAAGTGGAGACTTCTCCAGGATCTTAGAGCAGTTAATAAAACCATGGTCTTAATGGGAGCCTTACAACCAGGCCTTCCCTCCCTCGTAGCTATACCCCTTGGGTACTACAAAATTATAATATACTTAAAAGATTGTTTTTTCACCATCCCCTTACACCCTGATGACCAAAAACGCTTCGCATTTAGTCTCCCCTCCATTAATTTTTATGCCCCAATACAGAGGTTCCAGTGGCAAGTCCTCCCTCAGGGCATGGCAAATAGCCCTACGCTATGCCAGTCTTTTGTAGCCTCGGCCATTCAATCTATTCGAGACCATTGGCCTAACATATATCATTCATTATATAAGTTATATATATTATATATAACTCATTATATAAGGGGAAAATTGGAGAAGTTCTAAGTTGCTATGCTGATCTCCAGCAGGCACTAAAATCTCATGGCTTACAAATTGCTCCTGATAAAGTCCAACTAGAAGACCCTTATACTTTCCTTGGCTTCCAAATGAGAGGGTCCACTATTTCCTCTCAGAAACTAACCCTTAGACTAGACGGTTTAAAAACTTTAAATGATTTCCAAAAACTATTAGGAGATATCAATTGGCTTATGCCTTATTTAAAGCTTTCTAAACATGAACTTAAGCCTTTATATGATATCCTCCAAGGAGACAGCCGTCCCACCTCACCGAGGGAACTTACTGATGAAGGGCGTAAAGCCATTGCCACAGTGCAACAGGCTATCCAAAATCAGACCATCACCTTTATGGACTATGATTCTCCACTACAATACATCATATGCAGGACCACCCTCTCCCCCACTGCAGTTTTCTGGCAGACAGCGCCTCTTATGTGGGTTCATCTCCCAGCATCCCCTAAACGGGTCTTAAACCGTTACTATAGAGCCGACCTGATCATGATGGGTAGAGATCATGGCAAGCGTTACTTTGGAAAGGAACCTAACATTATCATTCAACCTTATTCCAAAGAACAAATAGACTGGCTAATACAAGCTACCAAGTTCTGGCCAATCGCTCTTGCCTCCTACACGGGCTCCCTAGATAATCAGTATCCTCCAGACAAGCTCATTGATTTTGCCAATAGACATGATTTTATCTTTCCAAAAATCACTTCCACAAAACCTCTACCCGAGGCCTTGTCCATTTTCACAGATGGTTCCTCTAGAGCACATGTGTCAAACACACGGCCCGCGGGCCAAATCCAGCCCGCCAGGCCTTGCAATGTGGCCCGCACCGCGCTGTCATCACTGCACTCCGCTGTCAGTTTATGACATTGTCAGTTTATGACTGTTCAGTAAACCATTCGGCCCGCGATTTAGGCTGGATTTTAGATTTTGGCCCCTTCTCTGATTGAGTTCGACACCCCTACTCTAGAGGCATAGCTGCCTATGTTTGGGACTCTAACACTATCCAATTTCAGACCAGTAGCTCTTCTGCCCAAATAACCGAGCTGCACGCTGTCATAGCAGTTTTTTCAGCCTTCCCCACGCAGGCCTTTAATCTATACACAGATAGCACTTATATCGCCCAGGCCGTACCCCAATTAGAAACGTGGGGACAAATAAAACATAGCTCTAAGGCTGGTAAACTATTTAGCCAATTACAAGATTTGATAAAAAAAAAAAAAAAAAAAAAAAAAAAAAAAAAAAAAAAAAAAGGTCTGAGTCCTTTTTTATCGGACACCTTCGTGCCCATTCTAACCTGCCTGGGCCGCTGACAGCAGGTAATCAGTTAGCAGACCTGGCCACCCATCCCTCCACATCAGCCTACTCACTAACTATGGATAGCCCCTCCCAAATAAGCCCATCAATTACATCATCTTAACGCCCGCACTCTTCGGCTTATGTTTAATATTACCAGAGAACAAGCTAGACAAATTGTTAAAACCTGCCCTATTTGTGCTCTACGTCTACCTACCCCTCACCTGGGGGTAAACCCACGCGGCTTAATTCCTAATACATTGTGGCAAATGGATGTCACACACTTCCCTGAATTTAGAAATCTCAAATATATACATGTCAGCATTGACACTTATAGTGGGTTTATATTCTCAACTCTACAAACCGGAGAGGCTACAAAACATATAATAGCTCACCTCTTGACTGCCTTCTCAGTTCTCGGCTGCCCCCAACAAATCAAACTGATAATGGTCCTGGTTACACTAGCTCCGGTTTCTGAAAATTCTGCAAACAAATGAACATTACCCACATAACAGGCATCTCATATAACCCTCAAGGTCAAGGTACTGTAGAGAGAGCTAACCTCACCCTCAAAATTACTATAGATAAAATAAAAAAGAGGGAATGGTACCCCATCAAGGGGTCCCCCAGAAATCTAATCTCACATGCACTTTTTATTCTTAATTTTTTTTAAACTTGGATGCTAATGGGTCATCGGCAGCTACCCGATTTTGGAAGACAGAAACTAAGACACAATTCGCTTCCGTAATGTGGAAGGATCCCCTGAACAACTCATGGCACAGGCCAGACCCAGTGCTTATCTGGGGCCGAGGATCCGTATGCATCTACTCCAAAGAAATGAAATCGGCCAGATGGCTCCCTGAACGCTTAGTAAAACAAGTAGATAAGAACATTGAGAATGATGACAACTTAACAGACTCCAGGGAAGAAGACTCTCCCTGAGATGAGTTTCTCTTTATCCACAGGTCATGGGAATAACTACCCAGATCCTAATACAAGGAATACTGTCCATCCTGATACCTATGGTGGACTGGAACCCCCGATAAGCAAGCAAGAGCTACCCTTGAAGCTTCTTGGGAACCCTTGCGACTGCAGAGAAGGAACGCTGCTGCTTCTACGCCAACAAATCTGGAATCGTCTGAGACAAGATCAAGAAATTACAGGAAGACCTAATAAAGAGGCGAAGGGAGCTGTTCGAGAACCCCCTTTGGAGTGGGCGGAATGGATTCCTCCCCTACCTCCTTCCCTTGTTAGGACCCCTGCTTGGTTTACTTATCCTACTATCACTAGGCCCCCTTTTATTCAACAAACTCATGGCATTTCTTAATCAGCAAAAAGAAGCCATCAAAATGAAACCCATACAGGTCCATTACCACAAACTTGAAATGGCCGACAGGGACATATACATGGAGACTTACTCAGATGCTGTCTGAAAGTAAAACTCTTCTCCCGTATCCTTGGTGAGCTGGGCTGGTTAGCCAATGACGGCCAACTGGAGACTATACCCGAAAAACACAATAAGACCTCCGTACAACCTAAGACAGGCGCTGGGCCAAAAGCTGCCCAGTTAGCCCATGACTGGTAAGATGCATAGAGGCCGGGTATATGCGATCTCCCGACCTAAGACAGGCACAGTCCCCTCAAGGAGCGTTCCCTGGCCAATATAAAATAAAAAAGGGGGACCTGTGGGAAACTGTACTCCCAGATATGCACCTGGATGGCCTAAGATACATTGTTTCTACAACTCATGACAGTTATTGCTCAAGCTCTGCTTATCGAACATCCTGCGGTTGGGACACAGCTGCACAACAGGATGTTCTCTGTTGAGATAACCTATTCCTGACACCTGCGGTTTAGTTGCTTAGCTACCCGCTGATGTCCTTGGAGGAACTTCCTCATTCTCCCTGACTATATCTGCCCTCTTTTACCCTGCAATAAACGAGACTTGATCAGAAAGCCTGTCTTGTCTCCATCTCTTGTGTCTCTTGTCCCCTCATTCTCACTCCCCCTCTAGGGTCCACGTTGACTTACCTGCGGGCTGGGGCAAAAGATAAAATTACATGTGAGATAGACATTTATCTAGGGTTTCCAGGCAAGATTTACACAGTGCATTCAAGGAACAGGCAGAAAACACTCTTTCTGGACCTTAATAAATACAATAAAGAGTAGGAGAAGGTGATGTCAGATCAAACAACATTCTAATTCATAAGAGGTTTTTGAATCCCAAGGTAATGACTTTGTTTTTAACTTTGATTCAACATAAAAAAATTAGAGTCTCCCAACTTCTAGTAGCTTTTACTTTCTAAAAATAATGACAATAAACTTTGGACAAACATAAAGCAACAATAAAAACAGTAGTTTGAAAGCACTGAATAAAACCCAAAGCAAATGGAAATTAGAGTCGATTTAACCCTTGAAGAAAGGAGACCAGATTGGGTAAGATCCACACTTATTTCGCTCTTCCTTTGGAAGACTCCCCAATTCACACCCATCTGGAGTGCGGACTTCAGAAAGAATGAGAGAACAGAGTTATGGATGGAAATAACGAGAAGATATTCTCAAAAGAAGACTGACAGATCTCAGACGGGGCTGGAAAAGATTAACCAAACAACATATATGTGTACACGCATAGCCCAGGGACACAGACAATAATGTGGTGAAGACCTGGTGTGGGGGAAATGGGGAATATTTCTGTAATATTGTCAACAATAACAAAAGAAAAGAAAGCATGGCAAATTTAAAGACAGGACAATAGAGGAATGACACCAGTGTTAGACCAGTGGGGTTAGAGCGGACCTGGGTACTTGGGTTCTGGCTAGGAGAGAATTCAGGCCAAGACTCAAACTATAAGAGAACATTTATGTATAAAACCACAGAGGTGGAAGAAGTAATTCATAGGGGGTGGGGGAAAGGGCTTAGGAAACACATTATAAAAGGACAGGAAGGGCCCTGGAGCTTGGAAGGTAATGGTATGGAGCCTGTGAGCATAGGGAGGTAGAAGAGAAAGGCTCAGGCACCTGTATGCTCCTCGGAGCGGGGTGGGGCTGGGGGAGGGAAGCACACTAGGTTCTCAGTTCTATGGGTTTTAAGGGTGGAGATTTTAGGGGCAGTTCCGAGGAGGATCTCAATGGAATATTCAGCAGTTTTCCAGGTGTGTCCTTGATTGGTGGGAAGGGGGCAGAGGGTCATTATCCAATGTTGCTGGTCCTGAGGTCAGCATGGCTGTTTTGGTTGCTTTTCTGGGACTGGAGCTGAAATACAACTGAGGGCCACATGTTATCTCTAGGGAGGAAAGGTCAGGGGGTCCAAACTGCATGACCACGATATGCTAAGGTCATCCTAGGTGCGAGCATCCCACCCTACAATTGTCCTTTGCTGGGCACCTGGGGCTTTCCACCCTGGTGACCTCTGTACATGCCCTATCGTCCTTGCTCTGCTCATGTCTGTCAACTGCCTACCACAGGGTGCGGGTAGGGAAGATCAAAGTGACTTTCCTGCTTTCTCAAATTCCTTCAGTTTAAAATACTCAATGTGCCAAGGTGCCATATTTGGGGGTAGCATGTCCTGAACCCCATCATTAGGATGGTGATTAGCCTCTGGAGCCAGGCTCACCATGTTTGAATTCCAGCTCCAACACTTTCTGACTTTGCGACTTGAGTGAGGCTCTTTAACCTATCTATGCCTCACTTATTTAATGAAATAGAGATAATAATAGAGCCTATTCAATAGGGTTCTTAGGAAGATTAATTCTAAAAGTGCATAGAACTGTAGTGGAACAGAGTACTAGGTGTAGTGGTTAATGATGCAGATTTTTTTCAATAGGTGGAGTTACACATATGTTGATATATATGTGATTTGATATGTACGCTATTTTGTTGTATTGACAGCAAGCTTCAGAACTTCACATGTCAAATTTGCTGAAGGTGTTAACATCATAGATATTTTTACGCTTAAAAATGTTGAACTTCAAGCCAAAAAAAAGTGCATTTGCAGGAAGTTTTAATTCATCATTTAATTGGGGGGGGGGGAGTTATCGTATACTTTGGGAAGCTTATGGTGAACATGCCCCATCTCAAGATACTTGTGAACACTTGTTTAAATGCTTTAAAAGTGAAGATTTTGATGTGAGAGTCAAAGATGGTCCAGGTCAACCGAAAAAGTTTGAAGACCAACAATTACAAGCATTATTGAATGAAGATGCATGTCAAACTCAAAAACAACTTGCAGAAAGATTAAACGCTGCTCAGCAAACAATTTCTGGTCGTTTACAAGCAGTGGGAAAGATTTTAAAGGAAGGAAGATGGGTGCCACATCAACTGAAGGAAAGATAAATGGAAAACCGAAAGGGCATCAGTAAAATGTTGCTTCAACAGCACGAAAGAAAGTTCTTTTTGCATCGAATTGTGACTACCGATGAAAAGTGGATTTACTTTGAGAATCCCAAAGGCACAAAATCATGGGTTGATCCAGGTCAACCATCAACATTGATTGCAAGGTCAAATCGCTTCAGAAAGAAGACAATGCTCTGCGTTTGGTGGAATCAGGAAGGTGTGGTGTATTATGGCGCTTCTAAAACCAGGTGAAACCATTAATACTGATGACTACTGACAACAAATAATCAATTTGAACCACGCTGTTGCAGAAGACCAAAGGGCTTCTTTTCCTATCTCCCTGTGGTCTTTGTCCTGTAAATATGGATTATGCTTCCAGTGCTTTTCTCAGGCTTCACAAGAAGGCCCTCACGTGTTGGGGGTCTCCAGGCCATATCTGATGGTCTGTCCTGGCGCCAGCATTAATAACCCTCCCTCTGGCGCAGTGCACTGTTCCCAGTTTTATTGCCTCTGCAACAGGTTCTGCAAGTCCAGTTTCTGGGAAGGAGGTAGTAACTTAATTATAGGTTATCAAGAATATACACTGAGCTTACTGGCATGGATTCCAATTGCTATCTCCCAAATATCAGGGTTACATTGGAATTAGCCCTCTTTAGCCTTCTCAAAGCTTTGATCATGAAACGACCAGAATGTGCCAGAAGACACGGCAAAGTAATTTTGCTTCAGGATAATGTACCATCACTCACTTCAAAACCAGTTAAGGACACATTAAACGATCTTGCCTGGGAAGTATTAACCCACCCGCCATATTCACCAGACCTTACTCCTACAGATGCACTTTCTGAGAAGCACTTCAAAACATACAAAGAAGTGGAAAATTGGGTCTCTGAATGGTTTGCCTCAAAACAAGAAAAATTCTAATGGGACACTGTCCACAGATTACCTGAAGGATGGGGAAATGTGTAGCTAGTGATAGACATTACTTTGAATATGGCACTTTTCATGTTTCTCTTGGAATTTTTGTGTTTTTTTTATTACAAAATCTGCATTATTAACCGGTGCACCTAGTAAATGATATACACTGTAAATGATCTGCACTGAGTGGCCAGATTATTATGATCTCTGAATATATAATCATAAGGCCACTCAGAGTATAGCCCAATATGAAAATTGTCCCCTCCACCAGGAGTTCGACCAGCAGGCATGCAGGCCAACCACTCATGTCCCCTCCCCCTGGCCAGGCTGGCCAGACCCCACCTATGCACGAATTCATGCACCAGGTCTCCCTAATATACAGGTTTGAATGCTTTTACATTAACAATATCCCGAGTGGCCAGATTATTATGCATTCAGAGATCATAATGATCTGGCCACTCAGTGTATATGTGGTTTAGAAAATAAATATATTCACTCTTTTGTTGCACAAATATACATTGAGTGTTGATGTGCCAGACATTTATTTTGGGTCATGGAATCCATCAGAGAACGAGTCATGGGACTCCCATTCTAGGAGAAGAAACATACAACAGACAAATCAATGTATGCTGTAATCAGGGAATAGTTTGTGTTCTGAGGAAAAATAAAGTGTGTTAAGCCCTAGCAGTTTGTTCAGTGGATAGAGCCTCACCCAGCAGACTCAAGGGTCCTGGATTTGATTTTGGTCAAGGGCCCAAGCCCTGGTCGCAAATAGGGAGGCAACCAAGTGACATAATATTGTGGAGCAGGCAAGGGAGAAAGATCGGCCAGCACTCTGAGGGAGGAAAGTTTAACCTGATTTCATAGGTCTGCTAATCCAGGGGATTTCCGGACCCAAAGTCTGAGCTGAACTTGTGGGGAGGCTCTGGCCTCGATATCTCACCCTGTGGCGGCCCCTGAGGGTCCCTGCAGCTCTGCCCAAGTCAGTCAGAGTGGGGAAGTAAGACTACAGTCTTAACCAGATACTGAACTAGGTAGCAAGCCCCCACCCCCCATATTTCCCTTTTCATTGTTAATGTAAAAGCATTTAAACCTGTAAAGAATTGTTGTGAGTTTATTTGAGCCAAACTGTGGACAATTGCAGGAAAGCAGAATCTCAGGGGATTGGGATAATGCTCCAGAGAATGGTGGCTCTCTACCTTGTTTTATAGATCACAATCAAAAGAGGAGACCTAAGTGGGTTACATGAAATCCATTGGTGATAGATTAGGGAGGTGGAGAAAGCAAATCAGGGAAGCCTCTGGGATAGGGTAAAAAGTAAAATGAGAGACAGGCACTTCTTTTACTGAAGTGGATACAGGATAGTTAACAGTCAACAGTTAACTCGATAACAATGAGAGGACTTGAGGTCTCTGCCCTGGTGCAGTTTGTTGTGCCTTGAGGGGTCTGGGAAAAAAGGAAGTTACAAGTTTCTCTGACATTCTACAGGTAAGTTATCTTAGGTGCAAAAAGACATTAGGCTCATTAAATATTGAAGTTGGTCTTTGTTGGGGAAAATACTGGTCTGGGACATGACTACCCACTATAAACTCCTTTTAGTTAAATTTTTCATTTCAGAACAACCTTTGTGGTTACTTTAGGTCTTTGAGTTTGCAATGCAAAGCCACCATAGGGCCTTCCCTGAGCTAGTCAGATTACCATGTGGCCTTTTTTTCACCTTCAGACTCACCCATGTTTCTCTCTGTCTCTCCCCTTCCCTTTCACTCTCTCTAAAAATCAGTGGAAAAATTGGTGAAGATTAACAAATAAAATAAAATAAAATAAAATAAAATAAAGGAAGCTGTTAAAAAGGTGATGATGATACTGGATTTTTGAACTGGAAATGTGCAGTGTTCCCCTGGGCAGGTTGGTTCTCTGGGCTCTTGTCTGGTGGAGTCAAAGAATGAAACTACGGACGAGAGGTGATGTAGCAAGGGTGGAAATTTATTTATTTATTCATTTATTTTAGTATATTTTATTGATTTTTTTTTGCCCCCCTCCCTCCCTCCCATACATACCCTCCCTCTCCACAGTTTTATGTCCATTGGTTGTACTTATATGCATTTATACAAGTCTTTCGGTTGATCTATTATCTCCCCCAGATCTCGCTCCCCTCCCCACTGTAAATTGACAGTCTGCTTGTTGCTTTACTGCCGCTATATCTATCTTTTGGTTCATCAGTTTATAATGTTCTTTATTATCCATAAATGATTGAGGTCATGTGGTGATCCTCTTTCATTGATTGGCTTATTTCACTCAGCTTGATGCTCTCCAATTTCATCCAGGTTGCTGCAAATGATGAGAATTCCTTCTTTTTTATGGCAACATAGTATTCCATTGTGTAGATGTACCATTGTTTTTTGATCCAATCATCTGCCTATGGGCACCTAGGCTGTTTCCAAATTCTGGCTATTGTAGATTTTGCTGCTATGAACATAGGGGTGCATATAACCTTTCTGATTGGTTGTTTCTAGTTTCTTGGGATATATTCCTAGGAGTGAAGGTGGAAATTTATTGAAGAAGAAAAAGAACAGACTCCCACATGGGGAACGAAAAAGAGTCCCCCACTGAGTTCCTTTTTCCTGGTTTATAAAGGCTGCAGTTTTGTGCCTCAATATCCCCTCTGATTGGCCACTATTCCCCTTTGATTGGTCACTAGAGCAATGCCTGAGCTCAAAGGTCAAACTCAAATGGGCTTTGTGTGAAACCCTCCATCTTTATTTTGTAGACCTTTGGCTACCCCCAGTTCCCTTGTCTTGTGGAAATGCAAATGCTGCCTCTGCCAACTTCCCTGTCTTATGGAAATGCAACCTTTTGCAGCTTTGAAGCTTGTGCTTTTCCCATGGACCCCCTTAATTTAAAACATTCTCTAAACCTGCCTCCTCCCCACTAAAAATCCGATTCAATGTGGTGGGAGTCGGATTGTTTTATCCAGGATGGAAAGTGTAGGTCTCCATAAGTGTGTATGAGACTTGCGGGAGGAAGGAGCTGTCCTGGGTCCTGCGGAAAGGTGGCGGTGGAGGGGTGGTCAGTGCAGGACAGCTGTGGGTGACCGGCCAGCAGTGAGGAGCATGAGGCGGGACCAATGGAGGGGCCAATGGCGGCCAGCAGTGCAGAGTGTAGGGAGGGACCAATGGCGGCCAGCAGTGCACAGCGAGGGGAGGGACTAATGGCGGAATCAGAGAGTCAATGGAGGGACCAATGGAGCGATAGATGGAGGGACCAATGGTGACCAGTCAGAGCGTCAGGAGAGACCAATGGCTGCCAGTAGTGCAGAGCGTGGGGAGGGACCAATGACAACCAATCAGAGCGTCAGGAGAGACCAATGGCGGCCAGTAGTGCAGAGCATGGGGAGGGACCAATGGCGGCCAGAAGTGCAGAGTGTGAGGAGGGACCAGTGGGTCTGGAGGAGCAGCTGAAGGCCACTCCCAAGGCCACTTTCTGTCTTTGAACTGCAAAGCAGCCTCATGAAGATGAGGCTTCCAAAAATTGGATAAGAATTCCTAGCTTGTCCTGGGCAGACACAGAGCATGTCCTGGGAAGGCCGCCCAGGTCTCTAAAGGAGCAAGGGACCCTCAGTGCAGTGATGGTTGCTGAGTGCCCGCGCAGTCTGCACTCCGTCCTGGCACCGGTAGAGACCCTGCCTTCCTCCCGGGCGCTGTGCCCAGCGGCAGTGGGCATATTCCCGTGGGGCTGGGATTCCTGCGTGGGAACTGATTTCTGATTTCGCGGTGCACCATGGGTATGCAAATCGCAGGCGGTGCTGGGCTGGCCTCAACACCAGCTGCCCAGCGGGGCTCCGGCCAGCGCCTTAGGGACCCTGGCTGTTGCCCGTCCTGTCTCTCTATGGGTCCGCCTGGGACCCGAACTGGGTTTGCCTGGAGAGTAAAGGCGTTTCCTGACACTGAGGCTCAGGGGTTAGCTAACTGCCACAGGCCACTCAGCTGGTTAGTGGCACAGTGGGCTGACAGTGTTGTGCTGTTCCAGATTGGTGAGCTCTCCGGCTCCACCCAAAAGCTCTGCTAGTGATCCAAACACCCCGGACCCAAATCCAGCCAACTTCCATCTCTTGGATGCCTGGGATACACCCCTTACTCTAGGTTCTTGTGGCCTTTTTATTATGTTAGTGTTGATCCAGCTGCATTAGGCTTATCCAGTTTTTTTGTTTTGTTTTGTTTTGTTTTGTTTTGTTTTGTTTTGTTTTGTCTTGTTTTTCACTTTTGATCAGAACATGATTATATGGCCTTTGGGGTAGCCGGTGAGGTGTGAGAAGGCACTGCTCTCAGGGTGGTTCCTGGTGAGTGGGTGGCTGAGATTGAGCCCTAGAATAGTTGGGGGAAAGCAGAAATTAAAAAGACAGGACAACTGTAATTATTCACACTGACACAAGGGAGAAAAAAATACTGAAATATTAACAGAGCTTCGATTACACATAGTATCAAGCAGCCTAACGTATGTAATTGAAATCCCAAAAGGAGAGGAGAGATAAAATGGGACCAGAAATATATTGGAAATATTGGTTAAAATTTTTCCAAAAATGAACAACTCATATGCCCACGAAGCTCAGTAAAACCCTAAACAGCATCAATATCCAAAACTGCCACACCTTTGTTTTGTTTTTTTTGTTTGTTTGTTTGTTTTTTGGTGGGTTTTTGTTTGTTTGTTTGTTTTAATTTGGAGGAATGAATTACAATATAACTCTGTGGAGAATTCTTTGTAAATTTTAACTCCAAATCTCCCTGAACTGTGCTATTGTGACTGTGTTAATGATGACCTACTCTTCTGTATATACCTATCAATAAATCTCCATTAACTTTGGTTTGCAGATTTTCGAAGGGTAAAGCTCATCACCGAGGTCAGTTTCTCCTGTCTAGCTATATTATGTCCATCAGAGATGCTGCTAGCCCATTTGGGGCTTCCGTGCAGAAATAGATTTAAAAGCCACATCCTCCCTAGAGCACATGAGGTCCTTTACCAGGACAGAAGGTTAAGTGAGAAGAGCAATTTGATTTTTCATATGCCCTCACTGCCCTTACTAGACTACAGGACTTGTTTTTTAAGTTAGCTAACTTCAAAATTGTCCTTACCATCCCTGTGTACTCTAATACTATATTCCTTATAAGAATGGGAGTATGAAATAAAATGTGAGTATGCACGTTATGTGTACATCTGTGTGTGTGTGTGTGTGTGTGTGTGTGTGTGTGTGTGGTGCTTGAGAGAATTGTGAAGAAAGAAGGTAACTATTTATTGGTAAAAGAGGGAGAAAGTCCTCAGAACAGTTGCTGCCTAACTTCCTCCCCACCCCCTCTGCCAATAATAATAGCATCACAGCTCTAGCCAGCTTGACTCAGTGAATAGAGCATTGGCCTGCGGACTGAAGGGTCGCGGGTTTGATTCTGGTCAAGGGCATATGCCTGGATTGCGGGTTCCATCCCCTGTAGGGAGCATGCAAGAAGGCAGTCTATTAATGATTATCTCTCATCATTGATGTTTCTCCCTCTCTCTCTCTCTCTCTCTCTCTCTCTCTCTCTCTCTCTCTCTCTCTCTCCCTTCCTCTCTGAAATCAATAAAAACATATATATAAAAATAACAGCATCACAGCAAAGAGGCATTCTGTTCAGTGCATTTTAATTTTTAGAGGTAACTTTTAAATTCTCTTTGAAAATGTATTTTAATTATAGTTGACTTACAATATTCTGTTAGACTCAGGTGTATAACATAGTGTTTCAACATTTATAAGCCTTACAAAGTAATCACTACAGTGAGTCTAGTAACCATCTGTCACTGTATGGGATTATATTATTGACCCCATTCTCCAAGCTATAAATTATAGCTCACCATATCTTATTTTACAAACAGAAGTTTGTACATTTTAATCCATGTCCTATTTCCATCCGACCCCCACTTTGGAAACTATCAGCTTGTTCTCTCTCTCTCTCTCTCTCTCTCTCTCTCTCTCTCTCTCTCTCTCTCTCTCTCTTTATTTTCAAAATAAGGTTTATTTTTCTGGTTATAATTGTCCACTAATTATTTTTGAATTTCACAAATAGATGTAAGTATAAATAAGAAAATAAGTTATTATATGTTTATTGGCCATCTGTATGTTGTCTTTGGAGAAGTGTCTACTCAGGTTCTTTGTCCATTTAAAAAAAATTAAAATATTTTAACATGATAAAACAATTTGCTTGTTAAGAAAACCAAATACCAAGCAAATTCACTTGTTTTCCCAGTTTGCTGCTTTCAGTTGTCAAAGGCCATATGGGATCCATCTTCTTCCCATCTCCAAGATAAGATCAGCAAACTAAAAGAACTTCAAGTTATTATGACATACTCAAGTTTTCTTCTTCTTTTTTTTTCCCCAAGAGAAATATCTAAAGCTCTTTATTCAAAGTAATGTCCATCACTGGCTACAGATTTTCCCCATCTTCCGGGTAATTTGTGGATACTGTCGCAATAGAACTTTTCTTGTTTTAAGGAAAACCATTCAGAGACCCAATTTTCCACTTCTTTTTATGTTTTAAAGTGCTCATCAGAAAGTCCGTGTGCCATCGATCAAACAAGTGGTAATCTGAAGGAACAAGGTCTGTTAAATATGGTGGGTAGGTTAATACTTCCCAGTCAAGATCTTTAATATGTCTTTATTTATTTATTTATTTATTTATTTATTTATTTATTTATTATTTTTTAAATAAATCTTTATTGTTCATATTATTACAAAAGTTCCTCAGTTTTTTTCCCCTCCACGAGGTTCCCACCCCACCCTCTGCCCTTTCCCCACCCCCCACGGTCCTCATCCATAGGTGCACAGTTTATGTTCAGTCTCTTCCCACACCCCCCACTCCTCTTTTCCCCGAGAATTGTCAGTCCACTCTCCTTCCATACCTCTGATTCTATTATATTCACTAGTTAATATTGTTCATCAGGTTTTTTAATTCCCTAGGTTTTTAGTTTCATTTGTTGATAGTTACGTATTTGCTGATCATAATTTTTATCTATATCTTCTTCCTCTTCCTAAAGAACACTTTTAGCAATTCATATAATTCTGGTTTGGCGGTGATGAACTCCTTTAGCTTTTTTTTATTTGTGAAGCTCTTTATCTGGCATTCGATTCTGAGTGATAGCTTTGCTGGGTAGAGTATTTTTGGCTGTAGGTTCTTGTTACTCATCACCTTGAATATTTCTTGCCTTTCCTGTCTGGCCTGCATGGTTTCTGCTGAGAAATGAGCTGACAATCATATGGGTGCTCCTTTATAGGTAACTATCTGCTTTTCTCTTGCTGCTTTTAATATTCTCTGTCTTTTGCTCTTGGAATTTTAATTATGATGTGTCTTGGTTTGGTCCTCTTTGGATTCCTTTTGTCTGGGGTTCTGTGCGCTTCCTGGATTTGTAAGTCTAATTCTTTCACCAAGTGGGGGAAGTTTTCTGTCACTATTTCTTCCACTATTCTTTCAGTATCTTGCTCTTTCCCTTCTTCTGGAACCCCCATAATTCTCATGTTGGTTTGTTTGAAATTGTCTCAGAGGTTTCTTACACTTTTTTCAACTTTCTGGATTCTCTTATCTTCCTGCTTCTGTGGAGGAGTGTCCTCTGGCTCTTTGTGTTCCAAATCTTTGACTTGATTCTTGTGATCTTCCATTCTGTTTTTAGGACTCTGTATAATATTTTTTATTTCAGACAATGTATTCTTTATTTCTAGTTGATCCCTTTTCATATCCTCATAGGTCCCATTTATTTTATTGGCCTTTTCTAGGAAATTCTTGGAAAACCTTATAAGCATGGTTTTGAATTCTATATCCAGTCTCTTCTTGTCCTCCATTGCTTTTGTTTGTGATCTGTTTCCTTGTCTCGGCATTTTCACAGCTTCCCTGAGTTGGTAGGGTGGCTTTGTGTGCTAAGGTGTCCTATATGGCTCAGTGGGTCAGCCTCCCAGTTACCTGAGGTGGACAGTCTTGGTGTAGCCCTTTGTGGGCTGTGTGTGCAGTCTTGTTATTAAGCCTTGCTTGTTGTTGGTATCATTGGGAAGCATTGATCTCCAAGCCAATTGGCTATGAGGATCAGAAGTGTCTCAGCTAGGAGGGTTTCTGTATTCCATTTGGATGGGGGGGAGTCTAGGGGTGGCACAGCCACACTTTGTTGTATCCCACATGCTTAGTTGCAGGCTAGCGCACCTCTTTGGTATAGGTGCAGACAAGCTATGGATTCCTGTCTGTTGCTCCCTAGGAGAGTCCTATTCGCGGCGAAGGAAAAAGCTAGCTACTGGAAGGGCTTTTGTGCTCCGCTTGGATGGGGTGGAGTCTCGGGTGGTGCAGACAAGCTTTATTCAGCCCCTCCCTATGACGGTCTGGTTTCTGAGTTCCTCAGTAATGGCCTCTGGCTTCACACACTTCTTAGAGATCTCTGCCACTCCCTGACAGTCTGGCCTCTCCCTGTCTGGGGCCGACTATCAGAGCAATAGGGTGGTTCTGTTTTCCTCCCAAACAAGAAAGCTAGCCGCTGCACATTAGCTGTGCACCCTCTCTGCGCAGGGAGTAAGCCAGTGGCGAACTCAGCCCACCCTCTCTGTGCTCTGCAAGCAAGCCAGAAGGGAAGTCTGGTGGCCCCCTTTTTGCACGCACAGTTCTCTGCACCTTCACAGTTCCTGAGGTTCAGTGTGCCTTCTCTCTCCTTTCCAGATGGCAGAGCGCCCTCTCAGCCAGCCAGCTGGCACTTCAGGGCAAAGTTTCTCCTGTTTTTCAGTTCCAAATTCAAATTTGTCGTGGTAAGCTGCATTTGGGTGCCTACCCTATGCTGCCATCTTGGTTTCTCTCTCCATTTTTAATTTTTTGAGGAAACTCCACACTGTTCTCCATGGTGCTGCAACAGTCTACATTCCCACCAGCAGTGCACTAGGGTTCCCTTTTCTGCACATCCTTGCTAACACTTGTCCTTTGTGGATTTGTTGATGATAGCCATTCTGACAGATGTTTGTTTGTATTTTTGTTTCATATACATTTTTGGCAGTTTTAATCTAGATCTGTGCAATATGTTATTGGTATTTTATTTTATTAAATATATATATATATATTTTTATTTTTTACAGAGAGGAAGGGAGAGAGATAGAGAGTTAGAAACATCAATGGGAGAGAGTCATGGATCGGCTGCCTCTTGCACACTCCCTACTGGGGATGTGCCCACAACCAAGGTACATGCCCTTGAACTGAATTGAACCCGGGACCCTTCAGTCCCCAAGTTGACGCTCTGTCCATTGTGCCAAACCGATTTGGGCGCTATTGGTATTTTAATAGGGATTGAATTAAATCTGTAGATTGCCTTGGGTAGTATGGACATTTTAATGATGTTAATCTACCAAGCCATGAACACACTGGTTTATATCTTTCTCTATCTCTTTTATCATTGTATTATCATTTTCTGAGTACAGATATTTTACTTCCTTGTTTAAGTTTATCCCTAAATATCTTATTTGTTGTTGTTGCAATAGTAAATAGGATTTTTTTTTTTAAGTTTCTCTTTTTGAGAGTTCATTATTGGTGTGTAAAAAAGCTGTAGATTTCAGGCTCTTATTTTTGTATTCTGCTACACTGCTGGATACATTTATTAAATCTAGTAGATTTTTTGGTGGAGTATTCAGGGATTTCTATGTACTTCTGGCATATCATGTCCTCTGTGAACAATGAGAGTTTTACTTCCTCTTTTTCAATTTGGATTTCTTTTATTTTTTCTTTTTGTCTGATAGCTATGGCTAGAACATGTATTACTATATTGAACAAAATTGGTGAAATTGGACTTCCCTGTCTTGTCTCTGTTTTTAGGGGAAATGTTTTTAGTTTTTGTCCATTGAGTATGATGTTGGCTGTAGGTTTGAGAAATAAGGATTTATTTACTGCTTCAATTTCATCAGTATTTATTTATTTTTTTAAAATATATTTTATTGATTTTTAACAGAGAGAAAGGGAGAAAGATAGAGAGCTAGAAACGTCGATGAGAGAGAAACATCGACCAGCTGCCTCTTGCATACCCCCTACTGGGGATGTGCTCACAACCAAGGCACATGCCCTTGACCGGAATCGAACCCGGGACCTTTCAGTCTGCAGACCGACGCTCTACCACTGAGCCAAACCGGCTTCGGCTCATCAGTATTTATTGACCTATTTAAGTTTTCTGATTCTTTCTGATATGTTGAGGTATGATCTCTCTATTCCCACTTTCCTAATATATATATATATATATATATATATATATATATATATATATATATATATATAGTGTGTGTGTGTGTGTGTGTGTGTGTGTCTGTGTTTGCCTGTATCTGTCCAATTTTTTTTGCATGTATCTAACCAATCAAGTATAGATCTTATTTAAAAAGAGAATTCACTCCTACTTGCTTCACATTTCAGTTAGAACATGAAATTGCAGCTACATATGGGTGATCTGATTAACGCCCTAGCCAATTTGGCTCAATGGATAGAGTGTCGGCCTGCGGACTGAAGGGTCCAGGTTTGTATTCTTCATTGCAGGCTCCTCCCCATCTTGGGCCCTGGTCAGGTGGGTGTAGGAGGAAAACAATTCATGTGTTTCTCTCACATCTGTATTTCTCTGTATTTCCCTCTCTCTTCCCTCTCTGTAAAAATCAATGGACAAATATCCTCTGTTGAGAATAAAGAAACAAAAACAAAACAAAAAAGGATGTTGGGTCTTGCTGAATGTTTTTTCTTCATCAATTGGTATGATCTTATGATTTTTGTTTTGCAATCTGTTTATGTTATGTATTACATTTATTAATTTGTGAATATTGTACAATCCTTGCATCCCCAAAATAAATCCAACTGGGTCATAGTGTATAATCTTTTGATTATATTGTTGAGTCTAATTTTTTGAGGATTTTAGCACCTATGTGCATCAGGGATATTGACTTGGAATTGTCTTCCTTTTCAGTATCATTATCTGGTTTTGGAATTAGGGTGATGCTCATAGAAAGAACTTGGAAATGTTCCTTCCTCTTAAATTTTTTGGAATATAGTTTGAGGAGGATAGGTTTTAGTTCTTTGAATGTTTGTTAAAACTCTCCTGTAAAACCACCCAGACATTGGCTTTTGTTTGCTGAATTTTTTTTTAAATTACTGCTTCAATTTCATCAGTATTTATTGACCTATTTAAGTTTTCTGATTCTTTCTGATTCACTTTGGGAAATTTTATTTTTCTAGGAATATGTCCATTTCATCCAGATTGTCCATTTTTTTTAAATATAGTCATTTGTAGCATTTTTAAAATGATCTTTTGTATATCTGTGAAGTCAGTTGTTACTTTCATTTATGATTTTATTTGGGTCCTCTCTCTTTGATTCTTAATGAGTCTGGATTGAAGTTCATCAATCTTGTTTATCTTTTCAAAGAATGAGCTTTTGGTTTTATTTATTTTTTGAATTTTGTTTTTTTTGTCTCAATGTCATTTATCTCCCCTCTGATCTTTTTACTTTCTTTCTTTTTCAATATATTTTATTGATTTCAGATAGGAAGGGAGAGGAAGAGAGATATATATAAACATCAATGATGAGAAAAAATCATTGATTGGTTGCCTCCTACATGGCCCCTACTGGGGATATAGCATGCAACCTGGGCATGTGTCCGTGACTGGAATCAAACCCAGGCCTTCAGTCCGCATGCCAACACCCTATCCACTGAGCCAAACCAGCTATTGTTCTGCTCTGATCTATATTATGACCTTCCTTCTACTTAGTATGGATTTTTCTTATAGTTATCTTTCTAATTCTTTAAGGTGTAGGGTTAGATAACATTAAAAGTTTTTTTTAATACATTTTATTAATTTCAGATAGGAAAGGAGAGGGAGAGAGAGATAGAAAGATCAATTATGAGAGAGAAACATTTATTGGCTGCCTCCTTCACACCCCCTACTGGGTATCTAGCCTGCAACCTGGGCATATGCCCTTGACCGGAATTGAACCCAGGACCCTTCAGTCCACAGGCTGATTGATGCTCTACCCACTGAACAAACTAGCTAGGGCAAGTTTTTCTTGTTTTTTGAGGTAGGCCTGTAATGCTACTAATTTCCCTCTCATGACTGCTTGAAGCTTGAAACAATAAATAAGTATCAATTGGAAATACTGAATGACATAGCTAAAATAAAGAACACCCAGCAATTTAGAAGATTAGGCAGGAAAAAAAAAACACAACAAAAAACACATTCAGAACAGCAAATGGAAAAAGAGAAGAGTTTAAAGGAGTTTTGGGACAACATTCTCATTATAGGAGTACTAGAAGATGCAGAATCTGAAAAAAGAGTAGAAAACCTGTTTGAAGAAAAAATGGCAGAAAATTTCCATAACATGGTGAAGGGAATAGCCACTCAAGTTCAGGAAAAACAGAGTCCCAATCAAGATGAACCCCAAAAGACTCATACTATGCACATCCTATATAATAAAAAGGCTAATATGAAAATAGACTGAACAGTGGAACAACTGAACAACCGGTTGCTATGATGTGTGCTGACCACCAGCGGGCATGTGTAGAACATGGTGGGCATTGGCTGTGGTGGGATGGTAGAACAGGTGAGTGGGGGTGCCAGACCAAGGTGGGGCACCAGTTGCTGTCATTGGGATGAGCCTCTATTGGTTACTGAAAAATGTTTGCCCCCTCACACTGTGCCCCCACCCCTGGTGCTTACACCTGCTGCTGGCACCAGCCTTGCTTGCACCTGCTGCCAGTGCTGGGGCTGCCGCTTGCACCCACCAAGAGCTCTGGCCCCACTTGTACTTGAAGCTGGTTCCAGAGCTGCTGCTTGCACCACTGCTGGTGCCCAGTGCTGGTCCTGATCACTAGACTGCAACAGAGGGTGCAGGCAGCAGCTGTCAGCCCTGATTGATGCTGAAAGCTTCTCTATTTATCGCTACTCCTGAGGGGCAATCGGGGCAGGAGCCACCACTTGCACCCACTGCTGGCACCAGCTCCAATTGCTCCATGGCATCAGCAGGTGCTAGTGGGGCCAGAGCTGTTAGTGTATGGGAGCAGTGATGGCAGGAGTGGGGCTGCTGGCAGACAGGGGATGGGGGCTGTGGTGGGAGGATCCAGGTGGGTGTGTGGAGGTTGGGCTGAGACACACCCCTGTGCCTGCCTTAGCCTTGTGGCCCACAGTTCCTTTCAAGGTGCACAAATTTGTGCACTGGGCCCCTAGTATTAATTATAATGGTAAAAATTAGGGGGCAGAGCTTGAAGATGGCGACCGAACAGTCGGACTTGTTCTGACTCTGGACCCAGAACACATAAAAGTAGTGTCTGAGTCGCTCAGGGAATGTTGATTGGCAGCTAAGGGGCAGCGGAATTTTCAAGGAAGGTAAGGAAGTGTCCGCTGGACAGGATTTCCTGACGGGGCAGCCAGCACTCCAGCGGCCGCAGCGAGCTCTCCCGGCGAGCTCTCCCGGAGGGAAGGCTGCGCCATCTTACCAGGAAAGGAGAAGCCTCTCTGAGGCCTGGAAAATCCACAGCGGAGAAGTCCATCGAGCAGCTGAGATGCCCAAATTGGCGCAGGCACGTGGATTCAAGGGAGCTCTTCGGTCACCCACGGAAAGGTCAGAGTTTGTGGGGATAGCCTGAGGGATCTGGGTCCCATGGCGCAGGCAGCTACGGAAGCCGGGGAGCTCCGGCCCCACCTCCACGGAGCGCCGCACTACCGCCCGCAAAGCTGAGCTCAAAGAAGGCTGCAGCGACACCTAGTGCTGGGTTGGACGTAATCCTCCCCAGAAGCGGGACTTTTTTAAAACACCAGGGGTCATGGGACAGAGTGGGGACAGAGTGTTAAGAATGACGGCTGTCCCGCCAAGGGCAGAACATCTGGACACCTTGGCGCCTGATCCCCTTCACCCCCTTGCTTCTGAATACTAGGGAAGCTCCAGTTGGGAATATCTGAGGAAATTGCAGGGGGAAATTGCCTTTCTGGAAACAAGGGATCGGAGCCAGAAGAGATAGTCTGGGAGCCAGCTGGCACTCTGCCAGCTAGAGCCATAGAGAAAGAAGGCCAGAGCAACCAAAAAGACTGGGAGGTCAAACCGGAAACACTGACACCTAAGAGCTGAATTACAAACTGCCTTTTTTTATTTTTTCTTTCTTTTCTTTTATCTTTTAATTAATCAAAAGTAAATGGACACAAATAACTAAGATATAGCCTACTTAAAATTAAGGATTACCTTACAAGTCTGAGGTGCAGTGGAATGCTGCGAACTGCAAGACTGTCTGGTCTGAGAATCAGGAGTGCCAAATACATTAACAGAGGAAGTGAATGACCACTACTGGACATTTTTATGCTAATTTTACTATTCTTCATTTTATTTTCATTTTTTACATCTTTTATTTAATTTTCATTTTTTATATCTTTTACTTAAGAAACGATTTTTTTCTTTTTTCCTTACCTGATTTTACCTTTTTAATTATTACATTTTTTAATCTCTATCATCAATATTACTACTGCTATTTTGAAATTTTTGTTTCCTTTTTTTTTCCTCTCCAGTACCATTTTATTTTTTCTATATTTTACATTGGGAGTAACCTTCATTCTATTTTAATCTCTACTATAGCATCATTCAACCCTACCTCATCTCAACTCGACCTTTACACCATCACTCTCTTACTAAACTTTACCCTTTTAGTCTACGGTTTATCCTATCCCTTTCCGGCTTTAGTTTTTCCTCTATTCTTTCTGTATACCCCCTGCTAAAGCTCTCACTATACTTATAGACCTAAGTTCCAACCCCTGATCCAAGTGTATAAATACCAATCTCTGCACTATATTAACTAGTTAAAAAACAAAACAAAACTGTTCTCCCCTCTATCCTTTTCGCATTGTTTGTGTGAAGATTGATTATTGTGAATTTTTATGCTTGTTAGTGAAATTCTTATGCTTATTCCTGTGTTGTTATTGTTGCTTTGTATTTTTATTTTCAAAAAATCCTCTGTTTTTGTTTGTTTCTTTTACTTCTGTATATCATAGCCTTACTTAATAATAGTGGATATTGTAGTTTGTATTAATCTTCAAGTATTGTTACAGGCATTGGCTGGGTTCAGTGGTTGTTCTATGGCAATTTTCTCCACATATATATAGTTTGTTTCCCATTTCTCTTTTAGTTTGCTTCTTCTTCTTCTCCTTCTTCTTCTTCTTCTTCTTCTTCTTCTTCTTCTTCTTCTTCTCTCTCTCTCTTTCTCTCTCTCTCTCTCTCTCTCTCTCTCTCTCTCTCTGTTTTCTTTTTTCCCCTGTTTTCCAACTTCATTTTGTCATTACCTTTTTTCTTCTTTTTCTATCTCTTTATCTCTCTTATTTTATTTTTACTTAATTTTTTTTAATTTTAATTTTAATTTTTTAAAAATTTTTCTTTATTTTATTTTTACCTTTCTTCCTTCTCTCCTATCCCCTAAATTGCCTTTCTCTAGTGGTTACATTTATTAGAGGTTATTAATATTGTAAATACATTCCTGTTAAGTGCCTCTTGTGTTGTACCTGGTAGTGTTGTATTTTGTACCTTTAAATCAACGCAGGAGAAGGAACACCACATAACCAGACATCCTGAAAAGAACGGCCATGGGGAGACAAAAACATAGTCCGCACATGAAAGAAAAGCAGGCATCACCAGAAAAGGAAGTAAATGAGTTAGAAGCAAGCAGCCTACCAGAGCAAGAATTCAGAATAATGATCATAGGTTGGCTAAAAAGAATGGAAGAGAAATTTGACAATAACCAAGAAGAAATGAGGAAGAACCATGAGGAATTGAAGAAGAACCAAGAAGAAATGAAAAATGACATCGCTACCATGAAGAACTCAATAGAAAACATCAAGAGTAGACTAGATGAAGCAGAGGACCGCATCAGTGAGCTAGAACATAAGATGGAAAAAAATACCCAAGTAGAGCAGCTTCTAGAAAAAAAGATTAAAAAGCAGGAGGAGAGCCTATGGGAGCTTTAGCACAATACAAAACAAAATAATATTCGAATAATAGGGGTTCCAGAAGGAAAGTAAACTGAGGTAGACATGGAAAAAGTATTTCAAGAAATAATGACAGAAAACTTTCCTGAAATAGAGAAGAAAAAAAACACACAAATCCAAGATGCTCGCAGAGTCCCAAGCAAAATGAATCCCGGAAGACAGACTCCAAGGCACATTATAATCAAATTGGCAAACAACAACGGCAAAGTAAGAATCTTAAAAGCAGCCAGAGAGAGACAGAAAGTTACATACAAAGGAACCCCCATCAGACTAGCAATTGATTTCTCAACAGAAACTTATCAGGCCAGAAGGGAATGGGATGAAATATACAAAGTCATGCAAAGGAAGGGTATGAATCCAAGAATACTATACCCAGCAAGGCTATCAATCAAAATTGAAGGGGAAATCAGGAGCTTCACAGAAAAAAAAAAGACTGAAGGAATTTATCTCCACCAAACCAGCAATGCAAGAAATGCTAAAGGGTCTACTATAAAAATAAAGAAATAGGAAGTGAAGAAGGAACATGGGTATAGAATAAAAATGGCATCAAATGAGTACCTATCAATAATAACCTTAAATGAAAATGGATTAAATGCTCCAATCAAAAGACATAGGGTAACAGATTGGATAAGAAAACAAGACCCATACATCTGTTGTCTACAAGAAACCCACCTCAGAAAAAAAGATGCACACAGACTGAGGGTGAAGGGATGGAAAAAAGTTTTCCAGGCAAACGGAAATGAAAAAAAAGCTGGGGTAGCAATTCTTATATCTGACAAATTAGATCTCAGAGTGAAGGACATAATAAGAGATAATGAAGGCCACTTCATAATACTAAAGGGAACAATCCAACAAGAAGAAATAACCCTGGTAAATGTATATGCACCCAATACAGGAGCAACCAAATACATAAAAAAAACTGCTGGAGGACATTAAGGGAGAGATTAATAGCAATACAATCATAGTAGGAGATTTTAATACCCCACTGTCACCCTTCGACAAATCATCTAAACAAAAAATCAGCAAAGAAATATCAATCCTAAATGACTCACTAGACCAGATGGAATTAATTGACATCTTCAGAACACTGCACCCCAAAGCCACAGAATATACATTCTTCTCAAGTGCACATGGGACATTCTCAAAGATAGACCACATTTTGGGACATAGGCAAAGTCTCTTCAAATTCAAGAAGATAGAAATCATATCAAGTATCTTCTCAGACCATAATGGCATAAAACTGGAAATTAACTACAATAAAAATAATCCAAAGAAATCAAACACATGGAGACTAAACAGCATGCTATTAAACAAGGACTGGGTTACCAGAGAAATCAAGGAAGAAATTAAAAACATCCTGGAAACAAATGAAAATGAAAACACAACAATCCAAAATCTATGGGACATAGCAAAAGCAGTTTTGAGAGGGAAGTTCATATCCTTACAAGCCTATTGCAAACACTAGAAAAAATGGTAAGAGATGATCTAACTCTACAACTCAAAGAGTTAGAAAAGGAGCAACAAGAAAATTCCAGTGTAAGCAGAAGGAAGGAAATAACAAAAATCAGAGCACAGATAAACGACATAGAGACCAAAAAAAAAAAAAAAATTACATAAGATCAACAAAACCAAGAGCTGGTTCTTTGAAAGAATAAACAAGATAGATGAACCTCTAGCCAGGCTAGCCAAGAAACAAAGAGAGAGGACCCAAATAAACAAAATCAGAAATGAAAGAGGTGAAATAACAGACCCCACCAAAATACAACGGATTGTTACAAAATACTATGAACAACTGTATTCCAACAAACTGAACAACCTGGAGGAAATGGACATATTCCTAGAGAAATACAAACTTCCAAAACTCGATCAGGAAGAATCTAAAAATCTCAATAGACCAGTGACTTGGGAAGAATTGAAACAGTCATCAAAAAATTTCCAACAAACAAAAGCCCAGGGCCAGATGGCTTCACAGGAGAGTTTTACCAAACATTCAAGGAAGAACTAAAACCTATCCTCCTCAGACTATTCCAAAAAATCCAAGAGGAAGGAACACTTCCAAACTCCTTCTTTGAAGCCAGCATCACCCTATTACCAAAACAAGATAAAGACAACTCAATGAAAGAGAATTACAGGCCAATATCCCTCATGAACATAGATGCCAAAATCCTCAATAAAATTCTAGCAAATAGACTCCAAAAGAACATCACAAAGATCATACACCATGACCAAGTAGGATTTATTCCAGGAATGCAAGGATGGTACAATATCTGCAAATCAATAAACATGATACATCACATAAACAAATTGAAAGATAAAAATCATATAGTCACATCAATTGATGCAGAAAAAGCATTTGATAAAATCCAACACCCTTTCCTGATAAAAATCATTAACAAGGTGAGAGTACAAGGATCATACCTCAACATAATAAAAGCTATATATGATAAACCCACAGCCAACATTATACTCAATGGGCAAAAACTAAAACCATTCCCTCTAAGAACAGGAAAAGACAGGGATGCCCACTCTCGCCACTCCTGTTTGACATAGTACTGGAAGTACTAACCATTGCAATTAGACAAGAGGAGGAAATAAAAGGCATCCAAATTGGAAAAGAAGAAGTAAAGTTATCCTTATTTGCAGATGACATGATATTGTACATAAAAAATCCAAAAGACTCCATTAAAAAATAATTGATTTAATAAATGAATTTGGCAATGTAGCAGGATACAAAATTAATGCCAAGAAATCCATGGCATTTCTATACACCAACAGTGAAACTACAGAAACAGAGACTAAAAAAGCAATTCCATTTACCATCGCACCAAAAAAATTAAGATACCTAGGAATAAATTTAACTAAGGAAGTAAAGGACCTATATGGAGAAAAGTACACGACACTGAAAAAAGAGATAGAGGAAGATGTAAGGAGATGGAAGAACATACCATGTTCATCAATTGGTAGAATCAACATCATCAAAATGTCCATACTTCCTAAAGCAATCTATAGGTTCAATGCACTCCCCATTAAAATACCAACGGTATATTTCACTGACCTAGAAAGAACTCTCCAAAAGTTCATTTGGAACAATAAAAGACCCCGAATAGCCACAGCAATCCTGAGAAAGAAGAGTAAAGTAGGAGGGATCTCAATACCAGACTTCAAACTGTATTACAAAGCCACTGTTCTCAAAGCAGCCTGGTACTGGCACAAGAACAGACAATTAGATCAATGGAATAGAATTGAGAACCCAGATATCAACCCAAATCAATATGCTCAATTAACATTTGACAAAGGAGACACGAATATAAAATGGAGTCAAGTCAGTCTCTTCAATAAATGGTGTTGGGAAAATTGGGCAGACACATGCAAAAGAATGAAACTAGATCACCAACTTACACCATACAGAAAAATAAACTCAAAATGGATACAGGACTTAAACATCAGACGGGAAACCATAAAAATACTAGAAGCATCCACAGGCAGCAAAATCTCAGACGTATGCCAAAAGAACTTCTTCACTGATACTGCCCCTAGGGCAATGGAAGCTGAAGAGAAAATAAACAAATGGGACTACATCAAAATAAAAAGCTTTTGCACAGCAAAAGAAACCATCAACAAAACAAGAAAGTCCAGGGTGTGGGAGAACATATTTGCAAATAACAGCACTGATAAAGGTTTAATCTCCAACATCTACAGACAGCTGATACAACTAAATAAAAGGAAGATGAATGATCCAATTAAAAAATGGGCAATGGACCTAAATAGAATATTTTCAAAAGAAGACAGAAGGAAGGCCAAAAGGCACATGAAAACATGCTCAAAGTCACTAATTATCCGAGAGTTGCAAATGAAAATAACAATGCGGTACCATGTCACACCTGTCAGAATGGCCAACATCAACAAATCAACAAACGACGAGTGTTGGCGAGGTTGCGGAGAAAAAGGAACCCTCATGCATTGATGGTGGGAATACAGACTGGTGCAAACACTGTGGAGAACAGTGTGGAGTTTCCTCAAAAAACTGAAAATGGAACTCCCATTTGACCCAGTAATCCCACTCCTAGGAATATATCCTAAGAAACTAGAAATACCAATCAGAAAGGATATATGCACCCCTATGTTCATAGCAGCACAATCTACAATAGCTAGGATTTGGAAACAGCCTAAGTGTCCATCAGCAGATGATTGGATCCAAAAACTATGGAACATCTACACAGTGGAATACTATGTTGCCATAAAAAAGAAGGAATTCTCATCATTTGCCGCAACCTGGATGGAATTGGAGAACATCATGTTGAGTGAAATAAGCCAATCAATGAAAGAGAAACACCACATGACCTCACTCATTTGTGGATAATAAAGATCATTATAAACTGATGAACCAAAAGATAGATATAGAGACAGTAAAGCAACAAGCAGTTTGTCAAATTACAGCAGGGAGGGGACGAGGATATGGGGGAGATAATAGATCAACCGAAGGACTTGTATACATTCATATAAATACAACCAATGGACATAAAACTCTGGGGAGGGAGCGGATGTGTGTGAGGGAGTGAGGGGGGCAAAAAAAAATCAATAAAATATGTAAATAAATAAATAAAATAAAATAAAATAAAATAAAATAAAATAAAAAAAATTATAATGGTAAAAATTAAAGTAAAATAAAACACCTTAAAGCTGCAAGAGAGAGACATAAATTTATCTACAGGGGAGCTCCCATTAGACTATCAGGTGACCTTTCAATATGAACACTGCAGGCCAGAAGGAAATGGCATGAAGTATACAAAGCAATAAAAACCAAGGGACTGCCGAGACCAGTTTGGCTCAGTGGATAGAGCATCGGCCTGCAGACTGAAAGGTCCCGGGTTTGATTCCGGTTGAGGGCATGTACGTTGGTTGCGGGCATGTCCCCAGTGGGGGGTGTGCAGGAGGCAGCGGATTGATGATTCTCTCTCATCGATGTTTCTAACTTTCTATCCCTCTCTGTTCCTCTCTGTAAAAAATCAATAAAATATATATTTTTAAAAAAAACAAAACAAGAAACAAAGGGACTGAACCCAAGACTATTCTATGCAGCAAGGCTATAATTCAAAATCAAAGGTGAAATAAAGAGCTTTGAGAAAAGAAAAAAAAAAAAGGTTTAAAGAGTTTATTGCCACCATACCAGCACTGCAAGAAATGCTAATGGGACTGTAGTAAGAAGAAGAAATGGAGAGAAAGAGAACACAGGCATCTATACTAATAAAAAGGTAACAAACTAACTAGACCAGAGAGACCAGACATCCTTCCTGACAAAGCCAGGGGTGTGGCCAGCCTGCAAACTGTAGGTGACTCCTCACCCCGCCAGCCCTGCCCCCCAGTGGGACCACTCACCCTGATCCAGGGCCCCCTTCAGGGCAGGCCAGTCGACCCCCACCCATGCACCAGTTCTCTATCCTATTTAATAAAAGATTAATATGCAAATCGACCAAATGGTAGAATGACCAGTCGCTATGATGCACACTAGCCACTTGGGAGCAGACATTCAATTCAGGAGCTTCCCCCTGATGGTTAGTGCACCAGAAGCCAGGCTATGGCTGGTGAGTGCAGCAGCAGTGGCAGGAGCCTCTGCTACCTTTCAGGCAATGCTAAGCATGTCCAGCTGATGGCTTAGGCCTGCTCCCCATAAGCGGGCCTAAGCTGTCAGTTGTACATCTCCCAAGTGCTTCCAAATTATGAGAGGGCACAGGCTGGGCTTAAGGACCCCCTGAATGCACGAATTTCATGCACTGGGCCTCTAGTCATAAAATAAAAGGTTAATATGCAAATTGGCCCTAACGGCAGAATGACCAGAATGACTGCTGGACCAGTCACTAAGAGGCACACTGACCACCTCTTGGTCCTTTCCCCCGGCTGGCAGGCTCCGATTCTCTGATGGCCACCTGAAGTAGGAGCGGATCCAGCGAGTGGGCAGAACAGCCGACCTCTCTGTCCCTTCCTCTGGCTGTCAGGCACCAATAATCTGATGGCAAACAGGAAACTGAGGGGGGGGGACGGGGGGGGCCAGTTGAGGGCAGCTGGGGAAGATGGCCCTGATCACAGGCCCAGCCTAGGGATCATACCCGCACATGGATTTCATCCGCTGGGCCTCTAGTAAAGAATAAGAATGGCAATAAATAACTACCAATAATAATAACCTTAAATGTAAATAGCTTATATTTTCCAATCAAAAGCTGAATGGATAAGAAAATATGACCCAGTTTTTTCTCTCTATAGAGCAATTGCTTTTCTATCACCTGATATGGAGTGCTCACAGGGCCAAACATTTGCCACTGAAAACCATGAGAGTTTGAACTAGCATCCTAATACTCACCACAGCTCCTCCCCTGGATTAATTATGAGTGAGTAAGCAAAAATTCCCTTTCCCCACTTTATTCCTGGGGAGGGTAAGAAAGTACAGTATCAATATTGACCCATCAATTGTAACAAAGGCACCACTCTAATGCAAGATGTTAATAGGGGAAACTAGAGGGGGCGAGAGTGGCATGCAGGAGCTCTCTGCACTTTATGTTTAATTATTTTTAATAAACTTAAAACTGCTCTTTTTATTTTTATTGACTTTAGAAAGGGAGGAAGGATAAGAAAGTGAAAAAGATAGAGATTCACTGTTTTTCTTTCAATTTGCAAAGCTCTGGTTTAAAATAACATGCCTTGGACTATGGCACAGAACTGAAAAACTTTGTTTTAATTCTTGATCTTTTCCCAAATGATCTTAGTAACATTGAACAAGAAACTTTTATTCTGTTTCTAACCTTCTGGGAAATACAAATGACATGTACTAGTAATTAGTATCTGCTTCATAGATTTTCGGTCTGTCATGATCCTCAAAATAAAGTATTCAGTGATATGAATAGTCTTAAATAATTGTATTCTTTCTATAGTTTTAGTTTTATTGTTTTTGTTAAATAGGTCTTTACCTTATCCTAACTATATGCTTGTGTCTCATTTATCTATTTCCCCCCATTCCTTCCAAAAATCAATTTGAGTTTTGTTATTAGTTTTAAGAGCCTGACAGGGGCTGCTGTGGTTTTATCTCATTTAGATCAAACTCCACAGTGGACCATTGTGAATTTACACAAAAGGTGCCATTGCTCATGCTTAAACTTTTAAAAATTATTTCCTATCCTTCTATTAACTTAAAAATAAAGAGGTAATGTACTTTTAAACATGATCATCCCATAAGTTCTAGAGCATGAGTCATTTTTTATCTACAGGTGCCATGCAGATTTCAGTTATTCAGATATAGGACTTGAGTGGTGGGACTGTGACACATTGAGTCACATGCCCTATATAAAGGTGGCAGATAATACTCAGTTCAAGCAGATGGTTTCTATGGTTCTCAGTATTATTACATCTTATTTTTCTTTTCAAAAGTAGTAGATGATGCAATTTTTAAATTTAAAATCATAATTTTTGGAGTGTTGACAATTTTACAAATATTTGTGTCAAACAAAACATACCTATGAGCCAGATTCAGGCCATGAATTAATTAAAAATTTAGTCTATTTTCAGAATATTTTCTTCAAGTTAAAGCACATATTTTCCCCACTGAAGTGGAAGTATAATTGAGACCTGTGTAGTCACACAAATTACCAGGACAAGTTTATATAGGAATGAGGACTAATTTCTCTATGTTACCATATCTTTGTCTTTAGAAAAACTTTCACAAAGAATAAAAATAATATGAATTAAACAGTACTGAAATTTTAACAAATATCTAACAGAAATTAAAAGCTCATAATAAAATATAGTTGGTACGTACTATGTAAAAAAATAGAAGGAAAAATTTTTTCTCCACACTGAGCCTTTAGTTTCACTCACCAGAAATGTCCATTATTAAGTCTCTTACAAATCCTTTAAGATATTTCCCTTTAAATAGATTCTACAATGCATTCTGGTCTGAAACTTGCTTTTCTTTTACTTTTTTTCTTTTTTTAATGGCAACAGGTATTGGCCATTTTCCATATCATGAAATATACTTTTGCTTCATTCATTTCAATTATGTGTCTGTGTCATAAATTTACTAAAGCAGCCCTCTCCCTCATGATGGACATTAATTTTTCCATTTTTTAACAATTACAGGTACAGAAGTGTTATGATAAAAATCTTTTAATGTGTATGTTTGCAAGTATTTGTAAATTATGTATGTAAATTTCTTACAAAGGGAAAATATGTATTTTTAAAAAATGCTTCTTGTCAGATTGCAATCCAAAATAGGTTACACCAATTTACATATCTGGAAGCATCATATGAGTGGTACTTCTTCACACTCTCCAGTGCTAAAGGATAATATATTGGCATGAACATTCAGTATGCCAGGTGCATCTATTGGTATGTCTTATGTAGGAAATGAAGAGAAATGTGTAATCTAATGAGTTGTTCAAATGAAATCAGTTAAAATAGCTTCAGTTATTTTTGTCTTCTTTATGGCTTTGTTTCATGTGTTGAAAGGTTCCCTTCACTCGTATTGTTTAAGAATGAAATTCCTGCTTTCTAAAATATGTTTTAAAGCTATTTTAAAATATCTGTAATTAAATAAATTTCAAATGAATTTTGAATCAAGTAGGATAATCTTAGATAATTTCAATGAAAGAAGTCACACATATAAAGCTTCAGATTTGTAGATATCCTAATTCAATAAAATTAAAGGTCAAGTGGGAAATTGTAGGAATATTTTCTCAAAAAGTAGCAAAACATGTTATTGTCATGTGCATATGTTCTAACAACACTATAATAAAATAAACAAAGGGCAATTTTCAGAAGAAGAAATATAGCAGGCAATAAACATAAGAAAATATGTTAATTCAAATTTATACCTTTAAATATGAAAATAATTGCCATTGTTCAGTGCTAATGAAGATGTAGTGAGTTGATACTATAAATTGTTATAGCATTCTGTAAAGCTTCAAGCATTTTCAGTGTCCACATTTAACCTTAATGTACCTAGGTCCCAAAAGCCAACTGGAATAAGCAAATTCGCGTTAGCATAATGATTCAAATTAGCTTACATTTGGGTTCTTACCTATCCAGATGGATACTTCATGATCTGCCCCTCCTAGAAAACCATTTCTGAGAGTTCCCAGGCACTGTTTCTTATGTGTTCCCAAATGAGAACACATATTATGCATACTCCTCTTCTAGCAGATTTCCATTGGAAACCTACCATATGAATACAGCATTCAATGTACAAAGTAAGCAACCACCATTTTCTTTTTTTCTTTTTTTAAAATAAATTTTTATTGTTCATATTATTACAAATGTTCCTTCCCCCCCCCCCACCATTGCTCTCCTCCACCAGGTTCCCACTCCACCCTCTGCCCTTTCCCCACCCCCAATTGTCCTCATCCATAGGTGCACAATTTATGTTCAGTCTCTTCCCACATCCCCCTCACCCCTTTTCCCCAAGAATCGTCAGTTCACTCCCCTTCCATACCTCTGATTCTATTATATTCAACAGTTAATATTGTTCATCAGATTTTTTTTTTAATTTCCTTGGTTTTTAGATTCACTTGTTGACAGTTACGTATTGTTCATAATTTTTATCTTTATTTACTTTCTCTTCTGAAAGAACCCCCTTCAGCAATTCATATAATTCTGGTTTGGTGTTGATAAACTCCTTTAGCTTTTTTTTTATTAGTGAAGCTCTTTATCTGACCTTCGATTCTGAGTGATAGCTTTGCTGGATAGATTATCTTTGGCTGTAGGTTCTTATTATTCATCACCTTGAATATTTCTTGCCATCCCTGTCTGGCCTGCATGGTTTCTGTTGAGAAATCAGCTGACAATCATATAGGTGCTCCTTTATAGGTAACTACCTTCTTTGCTCTTGCTGCTTTTAATATTCTCTCTTTGTCTTTTGCTCTTGGAATTTTAATTATAATTTGTCTTGGTGTGGTCCTCTTTGGATTCCTTTTGTTTGGAGTTCTGTGCGCTTCCTGGACTTGTAAGTCTAATTCTTTCACCAGGTGGGGGAAGTTTTCTGTCACTATTTTTTTCAGTATGTTTTCGATATCTTGCTCTCTCTCATCTTCTGAGACCCCCATAATTCTGATGTTGGTTCGCTTGAAGTTGTCCCAGAGGTTTCTTACATTATCTTCAATTTTCTGGATTCTCTTGCCTTCTAGCTTCTGTGGAGGAGTGTCTTCTGGCTCTTTATGTTCCAAATCTTTGACTTGATTCTTGCGATCTTCCATTCTGTTTTTAGGACTCTGTATAATATTTTTTTTCTTTCAGACAATGTATTCTTTATTTCTTATTGATCCCATATCATTTCTTATTGATTCCTTATAATTTCTTGTTGATTCCTTATTAATTCTAGTTGATCTCTTTTCATATCCTCATAGGTCTTATTGATCTTTTCTAGGAAGTTCTTGAAAAACCTTATAAGTGTAGATTTGAACTCTATATCCAGTCGCTTTTTGTCCTCCATTTCTTTCGTTTGTGATCTATTTCGTTGTCGCATTTCGCAGCTACAGATGGGGCAGAGTTTCAGGGTAGAGCCTAGAGCCTTGGCTTCCTTCAGCCCCGCCCTATGCAGCTCCTGGGTCTCAGGGTCCTTCAGTACTCGTTGCAAGCGCCTCTGAGAGAAAGGTGCCCTCGATTTTCGCCTGCTACCAAACAGTCTAGGCTCTCCACCAATAAGCCCGGAACTGGGGTTCAGTTCAGTTGGTGGTGGGATTGGAGGTGGCGTTCAGAGCAGTCTGGAGCCCCTATCTCCTTCCCGCCAGGGCAATCTGGCAGCAGAGTCAACAGTCCGTCCTCTGCGCGCAATGTGCGTGCCTCTGGGACCTCCTTTCGCCGCTCCCCTGGGGTTCTGCCTTACAGCCCAGCTCCCTATGGATGAGCCTGGGTCCCCAGGGTCTGGCCTAGAACTGGGGTTCAGAGCTGTCGGGTCTGGGGTTCAGCACAGTCGGAGCTTTTATCTCCTTCCTGCTAGGGAACACCAGCGAGGCACTCAGCCGCCCTCCTCTCCAGCTCTGTCCTCTCCACGCGCTCCGCGTGTCTCCGTACCTTAGGCTTTTACAGCTCCTCCGCGCTTCCTTCTGGTTTTCTCCTTGCTTCTCATTGTAGAATTTCCAGTCATTCGACTTTCCTGTAGTTCTGGGTAATGTCCATTTTATATTTTAGTTGTATTTTATTGAAATTGTTGTGTGCAGCTGCGGCTAGGTGTTTACCTGGGCAGCCATCTTGGATTCTCCACAACCACCATTTTCAAAGAATTCTCTGTTGTAGGGAGTGCTGCATTCACATTTAAGAAATAGACATCAGATCTGGTTGGTGGACAAATGGTGGTAATGCAGGTCCGCCCGTCTCTGGTTACCACCATTTGTCCACCAACCAGATCTGAAATATCATGGCTGGAAAGTACACATAAGGAACTGTCTAGCATTGAATTTGGGATGCAAAAGAACTGTTGGCCCAGAAAGGAACTCACTACAGACTGATTCATTTGCCTCTTAGCATAACCATTATGGCTTATTGCAATTTAGGTTCTTACAAGGGTATTTCTTGGATCACATGATCTCACACATCTAGAGGAAATAATGAACAACATAAAGAGACCCATAGACAGAGAACCAGTGATCAGACTCTCAAACCTCAAAGGGAAAGTAAGGGAGGATGGGGATAAGGGAAAAAGATCGACCAAAGGACTTGTGTGCACACATATGGGCCTAGCCAGTGGCCATTGACAATGGGGGTTGGGGGGGGCATATCTAGGGAGGGGTTTAGGATGGGAATGGGGGAATAAGGACAATTATGTGAGACCATAATCAATTTTTAAAAATCAATAAAATATATTAAAAAATAAAATAAAAAGACTTGTATGCACACATATAAGTATAACCAATAGATACAGATGGTGGGGGTGAAGGCATGAGTGGGGGGAAGGGGGAAATGGGGGAATAATGACACATTTGGAATACCATAATCAATAAAGAAAAAATGCAAAAAAGAAAAGAAAAGAAAAGAAAAGAAAAGAAAAGAAAAGAAAAGAAAAGAAAAGAAAAGAAAAGAAATAGACATCAGAATCCAGGAAAAATCAAGATAATTAAATTTGGTTAACTGTTAGGAAATCATCCCATACTATAGATACCCTCTTCCTGCCATTATCCCTCTTTAGGATAAAGAGATAAAGTTGAAAAAGGATTGCAAAAAAACAAAAACAAAACAAAAAAACAACACTTAAGTTTATGTTAGATTATAAAGAAGTACATTTGATGGTTCTATTTTGGTTTTATACACATATATCTAACTATAATGTTGAAACCAGTTTATAATTAACTAATAATAACTGTTAGCAATAAACTATTAATTAACTATGTTTAGGTTAAAAAAATCAATTTTAGGTAAAAATCAACAGCAGTAGTATATAAAGCCCATATAACCTTCTTACAGGAATATTGGAGGAAGGACTTCTTAGCATAATTTCGACAAAACTATTAAGGTAAGTATTGGGGCAGATAATAAGGAAGTCAAAGATACTATTTAATATGATATATACAGTACAAATATTCACAGTAAATTATCGAATGTATAAAAATACACTTAGAGATTAAGTTCAAGGGCTTTCTTAGGTTTTCTGTTTGACGATTTGTTAGTTGTTTTTTAAAATTAATATATCTTCTGTCTTGAAATATTATAGTAACTAATGAAATTAATATTTTCATCAGCAAGTGTAAAGTTAAATGTATACTTAAGAAATGGCATTGGCTTTGAAAATGAGTGGTTCAATAATTAGCAGGTCTGAGAAAAATGACTCTAATTTTAAATGATATATCTCCCTTATCCTTTTATTTTGGCCAAATTTTCTTGAACATACAATAAAATCTAATTTTTCACTATCACTATAATACTATCTAAATAATTATATTCTTAAGCATTTTCTTACCTATATCTGTATCAGATTGAACTATCCTTGAAGAAGATTATGCAAAGGAAAAAACATCCCTTTAAAGTAATTATTTTTGTAGATTAAATGCAAACTACATAGAAAGATTACATGAAATACAATAATTCTGGAATTTTCTCAAGATTAAATGGGATGCATCTGGCACCTTGACAAGGCATCTTCTCTCAGAGACAGCTATTCTTCCACTTATAAGGAAAAGGTATAATGATGTGGGAGAAATACTGACCATGTGGTATAATAGTTACAAAATACAATGTACATGCAGTATAAGTCTATATGTCTATATTTCATATATGTCATATATATATATATATATATATATATATATATATATATATATATATGAGATAGGATGTTTTCAAAGCAATAATTATATTCCAAATGATTACTCATTGAGTCTCTATAATGCAAATTGCCAGAGTTATAAATAAGAATCAAAAATAGCATGTACTTAAACAGCGCAAAACTAAATGCTGAAAAGCAACTGATTTATACAGTTATACAGAACAAGAGGTAAAATAATGACTATCTTGTTAATATTGTGAAAATAACAATGTGAATTCAACCAATCACATTACTAATGGGTGGAAAAGCATAATGAATAATTTGATGGAAGACAGTCCTAATTGTCCTGATCCATATTTAGCATCAGTAAGGAGATGGAGACATTTGCAGATCACCAAAAAGTACTTATCAAAAGAAAAATTAGAAATATTTGGTGGAATCCAAAATTTGGGGACATAGTTTGATTTTTCTACAATGGAATATACAAACAAGAAGAGCAGTATCTGCCGGGACCGGTTTGGCTCAATGGATAGAGCGTCGGCTTGGGGACTGAAGGGTCCCGGGTTCGATTCTGGTCAGGGGCATGTGCCTTGGTTGCGGGCATATCCCCAGTAGGGGGTGTGCAGTAGGCAGCTGATCGATGACTCTCTCTCATTGATGTTTCTAACTCTCTATCTCTCTCCCTTCCACTCTGTATAAAAATCAATAAAATATATATTTAAAAAATAAAATAAAAAAAATAAAGAATGCACAGAAGGATTTAAAAAAAAAAAAGAAGAGCAGTATCTAAAAACAAACTTTCTAAGGTTGAGATTTTTCTTCTCAAGTTTCTGATACCTATTTGTAAAATGGAGGATGAGTTTTTTTGCCATTCTTTTGGGTTAGCAGATTTATCTAAAAGGACCTAGATATTCTTGGTTCTATTATTAAAATAATTCTCTATTTATATGCATCTTTTATAGGATTTATTTGCATTCCTGTCTACATGAGTTAATAAGGAGTGCACATCACTAGTACAAAAGTTGCTTCTTTTTTAAAATTTATTTTTGAAAGTATTACAGATGTCCCCAATTTTTTCTCTTTTGATCCACTCCACCCTGCTCTGTCCCCTCACCAGGCCTTCACCCCACTATTGTCTGTCCATGGGCTATGGATATAAGTATATAAATTATTTGGTTAATCTCTTCCTTCTCCCTTCCCCCTTCCCTCTGAAATATATCAGTCTGTTGCATGCTTCAATATTTATGGATCTATTTTGTTTGTGAGTTTATTTTGTTCATTAGATTCCACATATAAGTGACATCATGTCATACTTGAGTAAGGTTGCTTCTTTTTTTCTGTCATGATATTTTCTATGTAGCCAGAGGCTACAAGGAAGTGGGAAAAAATATCAAATCCACAGTGGTGTCCCTTAATTAATAGTTCTGCCATAGGGATGTTGCAAAATTGAATACAACTATCATCAGGGCCTTCCTATAGAAATACATTCTCTCTTAAGGAAGTTAACAAAGAGCCGAAACTGGTTTGGTTCAGTGGTAGAGCCTTGGTCTGCGGACTGAAAGGTCCCTGGTTCAATTCCGGTCAAGGGCATGTACTGTACGTTGGTTGTGGGCGCATCCCCGGTGGGGGGTGTGCAGGAGGCGGCTGGTCAATGTTTCTCTCTCATTGACATTTCTGGCTCTCTATCCCTCTCCCTTCCTCTCTGTAAAAAATCAATAAAATATATTTTTTAAAAAAGGAAGTTAACAAAGAAATAATCTCATGTATGAAACATGAATCAGAAAACACACAGTAAAGAGAATTCTGACAAGACATGACAGCATCTTAATAAAGCTATGGGACACCAAATAACAAAAAATATATATTTAAGATATGCACTTCAAATATTTAAGGATACCACTTCTATCTTTAAGAGGCTCCCCCCCCCCCCCCCCGCCTTTGGTGCAATAAATATGCACTGAATTCAAAAGGCAATTGGGACACAGGTGAGTAAGCTATGCAATCTGCCTTAAGGATCTTATAGTCAAACTAGGGGCCCAGTACAAGAAGATTCACATGCACATGGGTGGGTCCCTCAACCGGATCTGCACCCACACTAATCTGAGAGCCCTCAGGGGAGCACTTTCGAATCTGGGAGTTTTTGTCTGTCTTTGCAATCATATGAGCGAATTGTCTGAGACCCCAACCCAGTTTGATTTGGTCCTCACAGAATAATAGAGGTCTTTTTTTTTTTTTTCTTTGCTCCATTGGTGGAGATTTCCTAGAGTTGCAGGATATCTTCCCTTTAAATTTTCCTTGACACTGTGACTTTACTTATGTCTCTCTCCTTTGCTTTCCCTCCTCCCCCACCCACAACAGTAACTTGCTCCAGGCTCACTTTGCTCTAATGTCTAGGAAATCCTGCAACGCGTCTGCCACTAGAACTACAATTCTCAGAATTCCTGATGCTCCTTGCACTCTGGACTTCTGCTTCCAGTCCGGGGGCTGCCACCAGAATTATGATTCCCAGAATTTGTTGCTTCCCATATTCTTGGTTTCTGCTTCCAATCCAGGGGCTGCAGAAACTAAAAAGGAAAAGGAATGTGAACTCCAGCAGCCTCCAGGCCTGGCGGACGAGACTGGACACTCCAGTGATGTCCCCAGGAACCTGGCTGCTCCGCACCAGTGCCAACCACAGGCTCGAAGTGGGCGGGTTCCCAGGGACGCCTGCCCCAGCTCCAGCCATTCCGTGCCTGCATAACTCCATGACAAGCACAGGCCCACCATCTTTGTTGGGTTAATTTGGAGAGTTGCTCCTGATTAGCTGTGGGATGTCCTGGAGGTTTGATCAATTTACATATGTGTCTATTATTAGTGTAAACTAGAGGCCCAACATTCGTGCATTGGAGGTGGGGGGGGGGGGAGGCTGTCCCTAAGCCCGGCCTGCAACTTTTGAGAGCCCTCAGAGGATGTCTGATTGATGACTAAGGCCGGCTCCCCAGTTGATTTACATATTATCCTTCTATTATATAGGATGAGGGAGATAATGAGAATCACATGGTTTCCATTAACATTAGTGCTAAGATAGATATATGTATAAGGTCCTATATCAATGCAAAAAAGGTACATTTCTCCCTCACCTGGCAGTAGCTGATACCTTAGTTGAACATTAAAAGATGACTAAGAGTATATCAGAAAGTAATTGAAAAATAGGAAGCACATTTACAGGAAGAGGAAGGAAGATTAAAAAAAAAAGTGATGTTGGAGAACTACATAGCAGTTTGTTATTAAATCATCAAAGTTAAGTGAGAGATGTGTCTGGCAACCTGTAGTAGCAAGAAAATGATTTGATGCTTTATTATGTACATAATGAAGCCCAAAAGTATTCTAAACACAAAAGTAATATAATCTGGTTTATATTTAGCATTATTCCTAAGAATAATGGTTGATGGTTGAATTAGAGAGGAAGTAGGGTAAGTGATTAGTAGGCTATTATAACAGTCCATAAGAGAAACAACTCAATTATGCTAATTGGGAGTAGAGATGAAGAGGATAAAAAAAATTGAGATACACTGAGAAGGAAAATCAACCAGATTGGCTATTAATTGGATGTCAGGAGATGCTTAAGGTAAATCCATAGCATTTGATTTTGGTAGCTGGTTGCACACTGATGCTATTAACAGTGATCTATTCTAGAATACAGGAGCAGAAGTAGACTTAAGCAATGGTATGAGATTTCAGTTTTAGATATTTGGAATTTGAGGAACCTATAACATATAGCAAAGTATATATGATCAACAGTCTTTGCACAACAAATAAACCATCAATGAAACAAAGAAGCTAACCTATTGTATTGGAGCAGATATTTGCCAGTGATACATCTGATAATGGATTAATATAAACAATTTATAAATAACTTATACACTTCAGCACACACATACAACCACACACAAAATGATCCAACTAAAAAATGGGCAAAGAGGACATACAGAGGGCCAATAGACATATAAAAAGATGCTCAATGTTACTAATCAGAGAAATTCAAATTAAAACCACAATGACATATCACCTCACACCTGTCAGAATGTCTTATCAATTAATCAATAAATAACAGGTATTAGCAAGGATGTTGTAGAGAAAAGGGAACCCTCATGTACTCTTGGTGGAGATACAGATTGGTATAGCCACTATGAAAAACAGTATGGAATGTCCTCAAAAAATTAAACATAGGACTACCTTATGATCAAGCAATTCCACTTCTGGGTATTAACACAAAAAATACACAAAAAAACACACATATACAACAATCACTACAGGGAAAATATATGTGCACCCCCTATGTTCACTGCAGCATTATTTACCACAGCCAAGATATGTAAGCAGCCCAAGTGCCCATCAATAGACACATGAATAACGAAAAGTGGTACATATATACAATGGGATACTACTTGGCCTTAAAAAAAAAATCTTACCATTTGTGGCAGCATGAATAGACCTAGAGGGTGTTATGCTAAGTGAAATAGGTCAGTCAAAGAAAGATACATACTATCATATTATATCACTTACATGTGCAATCTAAAGAATATAAACAAAAAACAAACAAAGTATAAACAGACTCATATACACAGAGAACACACTGATGGTCACCAGAGGAAGGGTGTTGGGAGTAGGATAAAAAGGTAAAAGGATTAAAAAGTACAAATTGGTAGTTATAAAATAGTCATGGAGATATAATGTATTGCATAAGAAATATAGTCAACTATCTTATGTAATAAAAGAGTAATATGCAAATTGACCTTCACTCCAACACACAAGATGGCCATCCCCATATGGTCAAAGATGGCAGCCAACCATGTGGACACAAGATGGCCACTACAAGATGGCCAGCAGTAGAGGACAGTTGAGAGGGACCAGGCCTGCAAGAGAGGGCAGTTGAGGGTGATCAGGCCAGCAGGGGAGGTGAAAGGAGTTGGGAGGGCACTCAGGCCTGCAGGGGAGGGCAGTTGGGGTGATCAGGCCTGCAGGGTAAGACAGTTGGAGGGGACCCAGGACTGCACGGGAGGGCAGTTGGGGGTGGTCAGAACTGCAGGAGTGGAAAGTTGGGGGGAATCCAGGCCTGCAGGGGAGTACAGTTGAGGAGAACCCAGGCCAGCAGGGGAGGGCAGTTAGGAGTGACCAAGCCTGCAGAGGAGGGAAGTTGGGTGCAACCAGGCCTGCAGGGAAGAGAAGATGCATGGGACCCAGGCCTGCAGGGGAGAGTATTTAGTAGTGACCAGAACTGCAAGGAAGGGCAGTTAGGGGCAAACAGGCTGGCAGTGGAGCAGTTAGGCATCAATCAGGCTGGCAGGGGAGTGGTTAGGGGGTGATCAGGAAGGCAGGCAGAAGTGGTTAGGGTCAATCAGGAAGGCAGGCAGGCAAGCAGTTGGGAGCCAGCAGTCCTGGATTGTGAGAGGGATGATCCCTACTGGGATCGGGTCTAAATGGGCAGTCAGACATTCCTCGAGGGGTCCCAGATTGGAGATGGTGCAGGCTGGGCTGAGGGACACCCCCCTCCTGTGCACAAATTTTGTGCACCAGACCTCTAGTATTATATAATATTAAATATAGTAAAATATTGAAGGTAAAAAATAATTGAAAACAAAAACACAGGCAATTGGTTATTTATATGACCTTAGGAGTGGGATTAATCCTGGAGATATAGATTTAGAGGTTATTCAATCAAATTATATTTAGAATCATTGGAATAGATAAGATTGAGGGAGGAAAGCATTGTTAAGCATGGAGCCCTGGGCACATCTCATAGTTAAGATATAAAGGTGAGAAACCCATGACAATGAATAAGAGGAAACAACTAGAAAAACACAAGGAGAAACAAGGAGATGGAAAGTTAATGAAAATAGAGGACAGAATGTAAAATGCAAGAGAAGTCTAACAAGACAATGAAAATGTCCAATTGAATAATATGGCAGTCATTGGAAACGTTTGTAAGAGCAGTTTTCAGTAGGGATTTTGTAGAAGTGGAAGTCAGATTGCTGTGGTTTGAGAAGTGATAAAAAGTGAAGAGGTTACCCAAGGAACATTTATGCATATATGCATAGTCCATGGACACAGACAACAATGTGGAAAAGGCAGTAGGTTTGGGGTGTTGAGGGGGAAGAAGGGGGGAAAATTGGGACATCTGTATAGTGTCAATAATAAAAAAATACATTAAAAAAAGAAAGAATTTAAAGAATGTATGCAAACTACTTTTTCAGAAGTTTGACTAAGACGAGAAGGAGAAATAGTGGTTCATAGAGGGTCACAATAGGGTTATGTGGGGGAGAGGTCAATGGGAGAAAAAGGAGACTCATGTAGTACTTTAAACAATAAAGAATTATAAAATATATATGTTTGAGGTGAAATTTATATAACACAAAATCCATCAATTTAACAATTCAATGACATTTAGTACATTTATAATGCTGTACAATAATAACTTGTATTTAGTTCCAGAACATTATAATCATTCCAAAAGAAATCCCTTTAACCATTAAACAGCGTTAACCCATTGCTCTATCCCCAAATCCTTAGCAATCACCAATTTGCATATTCTCACTATTAGTTTATCAATTTAATGTATTTAATATAAATGGAATCATATAATATTTTACCTCTTATGCCTAGATTCTTTTACTTAATACCATTTTTGACTACCCAGTTTCCCTGAAAATAAGACAGTACCTTATATTAATTTTTGCTCCCAAAGATGTGCTAGGTCTTATTTTCAGGGGATGTCTTATTTTTTCATGAAGAAGAATATGGTACACATTTATTGTTAAATGAAAATAAAGGAAATTTATTACCTGTATACGGTACGGTAGTATGGTAGTTGTCAACACAAACCAGACAAACTGTGAATCCTACAGTATCAAGAATTTACTAATTTATTCAATAACAATCATGTCATCATCTTCTGGAACAAAATCATAACAATCCAATTCCTGAATTTCCTGGTGAATTTCTTGTGACTCCATTTCTTTCAGAATCAGTGGACCAAATCTCTCATGTTTAGCAATAGCACTGTCTTTAAATGAGTACTTCTTGTCAAGGTAGCCTGCTCGCAGTGCATTTGCAATGCAACTGTCAGTGATTTTCTCCCATGAATTCTTCACCCAAGTCACAACTTCTTGCAGTTTAGGTTTCACAAAGTTTCTGAGACAGAGTTTAGGGGGGCCTTATTTTCAGGGGGATGCCTTATATTTCACTCAGAAGGAAACCTGTAAGTAGGTTTTATTTTCGGAGGATGTCTTATTTTTGGGGAAATATGGTATTTACATTGTAGAGTTATCAGGACTTCATTTTTATGGCTTAAAAATGTTCCACTCTATGTACTATATACCACAATTTGTTTATCCATTTAGCCATTAATGGACACTAATGCTATGTCTCCCTCTTGGCTATTGTGAATAGTGTTGCCATGAGCATGCATATCTTTTATTTGTTTGAGTATTTGCTTTTATTGTTTAGGTTATATACGTAGGGATAGAATTTTAGGGCCATATGGTAATTATATGTTCACCTTTATGAAGAACTGACTAATAAACTGTTTTCCAAATTGGAAAGAAAAATATAAAATTATTTTTGTTTGTAAGTGATATGTTGTTTTATATAAAAAACCATAACAACTCTATAAAAAAGTCTCTTAAAACTAGTAAATGAATTCAGTAAATTTTCAGGATATAGTATCAACATACAACATTATATAATATTAAATACAAACAACATAGAATATCAAACACAAACAAGAAACTATCTAAAAAAGAAATTTAAAAAATAATGTCATTTACATTAGGATAGAAATATTTAAGAATATACTTAACCAAAAAGTTAAAAAAAAAAAAAAACTTGTATAGTGACAGCTACAAAACATTGCTGAAAGAAATGAAAAGCACAATCCTATCTAATAAAAGAGTAATATGCAAATTAACCAGCACTCCAATGCACCCACCAGCCAATCAGGAGCAAGTATGCAAATAAACCCCAACCAAGATGGCTGCAGCCACTGAGCAAGCAAGAGGAAGGCTTGGGTTTACCCAGCCATAGAGGAAGCTTTCCCCACAACCTGGCCGGCCAATGCCTCCACTCTAGGCTACAAAGTTTCAATTACAAAAGATAAATAAATCCCAGAAAACAGGGCCTCAAATAGGGTAGTGTCCCAGGGTAGTGGCCAGCCTGCAAACCAGCAAAGGCCCCTCATCCAGGCCATCCCATTCCCTAAGGGAGCAACCACCATGATCTGGGACACCCTTCAGGGCAAACCAGCTGGCACCCACCCATGCACCAGGCCTCTATCCTATCTAATAAAAGAGTAATATGCAAATTGGCCATCATTCTAACACAATATGGCTGCCCTCATGTGGTCAAAGATCCTGCCCCCATGTGTACACAAGATGGCCAGCAGGGGAGGGCAGTTGGGAAGGACCAGGCCAACAGAGGAGGGTAGTTGGGAGGGACCAGGCCTGCAAGGGAGGGCAGTTGGGGGTGATCAAGCCTGCAGGGGAGGGCAAACAGGTTGGCAGTGGAGCAGTTAGGCAACAATCAGGCTGGCAAGAGAATAGTTAGGAGGTGATCAGGCTGGCAGGCAGAAGTGGTTAGGGGCAATCAGGAAGGCAGACAGACGAACAGTTGGGAGCCAGCAGTCCTGGGCTGTGAGAGGGATTTCCTACCAGGATCTGGCCTAACCGGGCAGTCGGACATCCCTCAAGGGTTCCCAGATTGGAGAGGGTGTAGGCTGGACACCCGCTCTGTGCACAAATTTCATGCACCGGGTCTCTAGTAATAAATAAAAGCCATGTACATTGCTGAAACCAGTTTTGCTCAGTGGATAGAATGTTGTTCTGCGGAATGAAAGGTCCTAGGTTCAATTCCAGTCAAGGGCATGTACCTGGGTTGCGGGCATATTCCCAGTAGGGGGTGTGCAAGAGGCAGCTGATCGATGATTCTCTCTCACTGATGTTTCTAGCTCTCTATCCCTCTCCCTTTCTCTCTGTAAAAAAAATCAATAAAATACATGTTTTTTAAAAATTCATTTACATAGATAGAAAGTTTTAATATTGCTTGTATGTTCATACTACCCAAATGGTCTATACATTCAATGCAATCTATAACATAATTTCAACAGCAATTTTTTACAAAAATAGATTTTAAAATACTAAAATTCATATAAAACAATAAAGGAACCTAAATTTGAGAAAGAAGAACAAAGTTGAAAGCATTACATTTTTTTAATTTAAAAATATATTCTTTATATCTACAGTAATTTAAACAATGTAGTACTGGCATAAGGACAAAATATAGATCAATGGCACAAAATAAGAGTCCAGAATTAATGTCACTTGCATAAAATCAACTAACCTTTGGCAAAGGTATCAAGAAAGCACAATCAGCAAAGGATAGTTTCTGAAACAAATATTGCTAGGAAAACTGCATATCCACCTACAAAAGAATAACATTTGGCCCTTACCTCACACCATACCCCAAATTTAAACTCAAAGCTGATTAATAATTTGATTGTAAAATATGAAACTATAAAATTCCTAGAAGAAAACACAAGGGCAAAGCTTCTTGGTGTTGTTCTTGGCATTTATTTCTTAAATATTACCCCAAAAGCACAGGAAACTACAGGAACATGGTAATATGGAACTAAATAAAGTACAAATCTACTTAGCAAAGGAAATAGAATGAAATTACAACCTATGTAAAAGGAGAAAATATTTGAAAACTATATATCTTAATATGGGAATAATCTATATAATGTATAAGGTACTCTTACAACTCAACAGCAAAAAAAAAAAAAAAAAAAAAAAAAAAAACAAATCCAAAAACACAACACTTCATTTTTATCTATCTATCTATCTATCTATCTGTCTATCTATCCTCATCTGAGGATATTTCTTCCATTGGTTTTGAGAGAGTGGAAGGGAAGGATAAGGGGAAAAAGAGAGAGAAACATCTAGGTGAGAGAGAGATATTTGTTGGTTGCCTCTTGCCTACGCCCCCACTAGAGCTATGGAACCTGTAATGAAGTTAAGTGACCTTGACCACAAATCAAACCCAAAAGTCTTCAGTCTGAGGACCAACATTCTAACCACTTAGAAAAATCTTCCAGGACAAAATCTGTTATTTAAAAATTGTCAAAGAGTTGTATAGATATTTCTCCAAAGAAAACCAACTAACTTGCCAACAGACACATGAAATTGTCCTCGACGTAACTAATCATAAATGAAAAGAAAATGAAATATCTCACCTCAAACTGTTAGGAGGGCTATAATAAAAATAACTATTTTCAAAGATGTGGAGAAAAGGTATACCTTGTAAAGTTTATGGGAATGTAAATTGGTACAATCAATAAGGGAAACAGTATGGAGATGGCTCATAAAATAAAACTAGAACACTTTATGGCACAGCAATCCCATATTAAGATATATAGTTTTCAAATATTTTCTCCTTTTACACAGGTTGTAATTTCATTCTATTCTGGATATATATGTGTGTATATATATATATATATATATATATATATATATATATATATAAAATAATTGAAATTCCATGTTCATTACAGCATTATTTACAACAAGAGGCTCAGTGTGCAAAAGTGTGCAAGACCCAGACCCACCTTGCTAGTGGGATTCCAGACCTGCCATACACAAATAGCTCACTGCCAAGAGCCACTTCACCCCGCAACATGAGCCAAGAACCTTGCATGATCCCCTCTGCACTGCAAGAGCCACAAGAGCTGAAAACCCCACCCCATAGTGTCATGCAAGCCACGAGTCCTGCTGTACTGAGTGAGCTGCAAGCCCTGCCCCAACACTGCAAGTGGCTCATAGGCCAGGGGGAGGAATTGAAAGATGCTCCATGAACCTTCTGGTGACCAGTCATTTGGTCATTTGGTCATTCCAGTGTTATGGCCACTGGCCTTTTATAATATAATTTAGAAGCCTGGTGCACAAAATTCATGTAATGGAGTGATGATTAATTTGCATATTACTTTTTATTAGATAGGACTAGTGGCCAGATGCATAAAATTCGTGCACGGGTGGGGTGTCCCTCAGCCCAGCCTGCACCGTCACCAACCTGGGATGCCCTGAGGGATGACTGACCACACATTTAGGCCCGATTCCACAGGCAGTTAGACATCCCTCTCACAATCCAGGACAGCTGGCTCTGGTTGGACACCCCTCTCACAATCTAGGACTGCAAGCTCCCAACTGCCCTCCCCTACAGGCCTGGTCACCCCCAACTGCCCTCCCCTACAGGACTGGCTCCCGCCCAACTTCCGTCCCCTGCAGACCTAGTCTCCCCCTACTGCCCTCCCTTGCTCACCTGGTTTTCCCCAACTGCCTTCCTCTGCTGGCCCCATCACCGCTAACTGCCCTCCATGCTTGCCTGATTGCCTACAACTACCCTCCCGTGCAGTCCTGGTCCCCCCAACTACCCTCCCCTGCAGGCGTAGTTCTCCCACAATTGCCCTCCCCTACAGGCCTAGTCCCCCCAACTGCCCTCCCTTGCTGGCCTGGTCTCCCCCAAACTGTCCTCTTCTGCTGGCCTGAGCACCCCTAACTTCCCACAATTTCCCTCCCCTGCAGGCCATCTTGTGATGGCCATCTTGTGTTCCCATGGGGACAGCCATCTTTGACCAAATAGAGGCAGCCATCTTGTGTGTTGGAGTGATGGTCAATCTGAATATTACTCTTTTATTAGATAGGAAAGCCAAGAGATGGAAACAAACTAAATGCCCATCAAGGGATAAATAGCTAAAGATAATGTGTTATTTATAAACAGTGGAATATTATTATTAAGCCTTCAAAAAAGAAATTCTGCAGTGTTTTGAAAACATGTATGAACTAGAGGACATTGTGCTAAGTGAAATAAGCCTGATAAAAAGGCACATAAACTACATTATATTACTTATATGAAGAATCTAAAATAGTCACATGACACCAAGTTTCAGTTTATACAAGAGAAGTAAGAGCTTAAGATCCCCTGTACAACATAATTCCTACAGTTAAAATACTTGCTAACATGGTATATCTCATGTTAAGTGCTCTTACAATAATAATAATAATAAATTGTTTTAGTATTATTATAAATAATAATACTAAAACAATTAACTAAGCTTTTTGAAAATTTGCTATAGTTTTTATTTTCTTTTTGAATCATATATGAGCTTTTATTCCAATGCTGCTGGCAGTTTGGGAGAGCAGCAAGTCACCCACAAAAATCTGCTCTGCAGCCCCCATAAACCAGCTTCTTATATTGGTTAGGACAAAGATTACACAGAGGAGTAGGGATTACAGGCAGGGGAAGTACAAGGCTGGGGTGGGTGGGACTACATCATTTTGGCAACAAAGTTGTCTTTCCATGATAATAGACAGTTCTTGAATGAGAATGGATCTAATTCAAAGGTTGACTCCCAGGTTTATGGTTGACTCCCTGTCCAAGGTTGACTCCCAGGTCTAGGGGATACAAAATTTCCAGCCAGGTCATAATGTCCTTTCTTTAACCAACAAGGCAATTATGGTTAACAGAGCATGATTAATATTTTCCATAGACATAGCTAGTTGCCAATATTCTATTTTTGCCCCTAACATTTCTCCACTCTTAGCGTTTATTTTCTACTTGAATTGAGCTTAGAAATCAGCCAGAGGTAAATATTTAATGTCTTCTCAGATATTTTCTTAGCAGGTTTCATGCACTGACATGTATATACATTTCTTAGTATTACAGACACGTTAGAACACCCTAATTTCCCAAATAAGTTCTGTCTCCAGCTTTCCTTTCCATGCTTTGGTAGTTGATTGTATCAATTGAAATCTTGGCCACAGGTAACATTGGTTTTTAGTTCACCTTATAATGATCTTGAACAATGAAATTAAATGAAAATTGCCACATTTTAGCCCTGACTGAATTATTTTTAAAAATTCAAAGGCAGCCGGACCGGTTTGGCTCAATGGATAGAGCATCGGCTTGGGGACTGAAGGGCCCCGGGTTCGATTCCAGTCAAGGGCATGTACCTTGGTTGCCGGCATATCCCCAGTAGGGTGTGTGCAGGAGGCAGCTGATCAATGACTCTCTTTCATCGATGTTTCTAACTCTCTATCTCTCTCCCTTCCTCTCTGTACAAAAATCAATAAAATATATATTTTAAAAAAATTCAAAGGCCATTTCTATTTTTTAAATTTATGTTTACTGTTGAAAGTATTATTGATGTCTCATTTCTTCCCACTGCCTCCTTCACTCTGCTCCTGCCCCCTCCTCAGGATCAGGATGAGTTCTGAATTATGCAATGCATAGATAAGTGCCTTCTGTCAGTACTTTAGCTAGCTTCCTGACAGGTTAGAGCAAACACAATAATTTGTGAATAATGTATAATCTACTTCCTTTGGAACTGGGGACCAGTTTTCTACACTGGGAGTCTACTGTTTCCAATATCATCTCTAAGCTGGGAACAGGATGGAGAAAATGCAAGTAAAAAATGGCACAAAGCTTTCTTATTATTTTAAGTTGCCTAGTTATTGATTCAGCATTCACTTGATTGCTGTCTTATAACTATTTTCCAGAATTTTAAAAAAATTACTTCTGACAGTTTCTGCTTTTTTAAAAATATATTTCTGTGGAGGGACTAGAGTTTGGAGCTGTCTAATCTATCATTTTATTTATATTACTCCCAGTGAGGTTTATTAATTTTTTAAATTTTATTTTTCAATTAAAGTTGACATTCAATATTACTTTGTATTAGTTTAAGATGTACAGCATAGTGGTTAAAAAATCATATACTTTACAAAGCATCCCCCCTAAAATTTCAAGTATCTACCTGGCACCATACATAGTTACTACAATATGATTGACTATATTCTTTATGCTATACTTTTACATCTCCATGACTATTTTGTAATACGTAATCAGTTTGTACTTTTTAAACCCTTCACCATTTTCATCCAACTCCCAACCTCCTTTTCTCTAGAGACCATCATTCTGTTCTCTGTAACTATGAGTCTGTTAATGTTTCTTTTGTTATTTCTTTTGTTCTTTAGATTACATATATAAGTAAAGTCATATAATATTTGTCTTTGTCTGTCTGACTTATTTCAGTTAGCATACTATCTTTTAGGTTTATCCACATGGTCACAATGTTAAGGTTTCATTCTTTTTCAATATTGAGTAGAACAACCTTTTAAACAGTCATTTATTGATGGACACTGGAGTTCTTTCCATATCTTGGCTCTCTTATCTAATAAAGAGGAAATGTGCTAATTGACTGCCCTGCCCTCAAAGATGGAGGTGCCCACAGCCAATAAGGAGGGAATATGCTAATTGAATGACATGCCCTCAAAGATGGTGGTGCCCACTGCCACAAGATGGCAGTGCCCAGTCACCTCAGCGTCCCAGCCACCCAGGGCTCAGGGCCAGCCCAAGGCACAGACAAGCCTCGGATGGCGGCTGCCCAGCCCATGCCTGAGGTGCAGGCAAGCCTCAGATGGTGGCTACCCAACCACTCAGGGCTGCCCAAGGCTCAGGTAACCAGGCCTGGCCAAGGCTTGTGCTGCTGGCAGTGGCAGCAGCAGACATGTGATGGAAGCGTCGCCTTCCCCTGATTGCTAGATCACCTCCTGCTTCTGAGGGCTCCCAGACTGTGAGAGGGGGCAGGCCAGGCTGAGGAACACCACCTCCAGTGCATGAATTTTCATGCACCAGGCCTCTAGTTGTAAATAATTCTTCAAAGAACTTATGGTTGCATACATTATTTCAAATTTGTGTTTTGGTTCTTTGGATAAACCCCCCAAAAGTGGAATCACTTGGTCATAGGTGGTTCCATTTTAATTTTTTTGAGAAAACACCATACTATTTTACATAATGGCTGCATCAATCTGTATCCACATTAACAGTGCACTAACATTGTCTGTTCTCTTTATCCTTGTCAACACTTGACATCTATGGATTTATTTATGTTTTTAAATGACTGCTTCAATTTAGACAGTTTAATGGATCTTTTCAGATTTTCTGTTTCTTTCATTCAGTTTTGGAAGATTGTATGTTTCTAGGAATTTATCAACTTTAGTTTTGAAAGATTGTATGTTTCTAGGAATTTATCAACTTCATCTAGATTGTTCAATCTGTTGGCATATAGTTGCTTGCAATATTTTCTTTTTTTTTAAATATATTTTATTGATTTTTTTACAGAGAGGAAGGGAGAGAGATAGAGAGCTAGAAACGTCGATGAGAGAGAAACATTGACCAGCTGCCTCTTGCACACCCCCTACCGGGGATGTGCCCACAACCAAGGTACATGCCCTTAACCGGAATCGAACCTGGGACGTTTCAGTCCACAGACTGACGCTCTACCACTGAGCCAAACAGGTTTCGGCTGCTTGCAATATTTTCTTATAATTCTTTGTATTTCTGTAGTGTCAGTTGCTGCTTCTCTTTCATTTAAGTTTTTATTTATTTGGGACCTCTCTCTTATTTTCTAGATGAGTCTGGTTAAAGGTTCATTTATCTTTTCAAAGAAACAGCTTTTGGTTACCTTGATCTTTTGTATTATCATTGTTTTTAGATTCTATTTTATTTCTGCTCAATTTTTATTATTTCTTCTCTTCTACTCACTTTGGGCTTTGTTTGTTGTTCTTTTTCTCATTTCTGTAGGTACAATTTTATATTATTTGAGAGTATTCTTGTTTCTTGAGGTAGATTTGTATGGTGTGCTATGAATTTCCCACTTTACACTCCTTGCACTGTGTGCCATAGGTTTTAGGTTGTTTTTTGTTTTTTTGTTTTGTTTTGTTTTGTTTTGTTTTTTTTTATTTGTATCAAGTACACTTGAGATATTTTCACATTTTCATGTGTTGCATTGGCTTTAAATGCTCAAAAATATCAATGAAATCCATTTGGTTGAGTGTGTCCTTTAAGGCCACTGTTTCTTTGTTAATTTTCTTTGGAGAAGATATATCCATTGATATAAATGGGGTGCTGAAATTCCCTACTATTACTGTATAACTATAAATCTCTCCTTTTTGTCCTTTAATTTCCTATAAAATAAAGAGGTTATATGCAAATTGAACATCACTCCAACACACAAGATGGCTGCCCCAATGTGGACACAAGATGGCCACCACAAGATAGCTAACAGGGGAGAGTAGTTGTGGGTGATCAGGCCAGCAGGGGAAAGCAGTTTGGGGGGACCAGGCCTTCAGGGGAGAGCAGTTGGGGGTGACCAGGCTGTAAAGGGAGAGCAGTTAGGGGTGACTGGGCCAGCAGGGGAGGGCACTTAGGGGTTACCAGGCCAGGAGGAGATGGCGCTTAGAGGAAATTAGGCTGTGAGGGAAGCAGTTATGCTTGATCTGGTTGGCAGGGGAGTCATTAGGAGGGGATGAGACTGACATGCAGAAGTGGTTAGGACCAATCAGACTGGCAGGCAAATGAGAAGTTGGTAGCCAGCAGTCCTGGATTGTGAGAGAGATGGTGTCTAAACAGGCAGTTTGACATCCCTTAAGGGGGTCCCAGATTGGAGAGGGTGCAGGCTGGGCTGAGGGACACACACACACACTCCATGCATGAATTGTGTGCACTGGGCCTCTAGTTTACTCTATATATTTAATTGCTTCTATGCTAAGTACATAAATTATTTCAAGGGTTATATCCTGTTCTTGGATTAATCTCTTCATCATTATGCAATGTCCTTCTTTGTCTCTATTATAGCCCTTGTTTTAATGTCCTTTTTCTAATATACACATTGTTACTCAATTTTCTATTGTTGCAACTTGTATGAAATATATTTTTCCATACTTTTACTTTTAGTCTGTTTGTGTCTCTTGATCTGAAGTGGGTCTTTTGTAGACAACATATATGTGGATTCCTGTTTTCTAATCCATTTAGCTACCCCATGTCTTTTGATTGAACCATTTGATCTATTTACATTTTAAGTAACTATAGAGAGGGATAAAGAGATAGAGAAACATTAATAAGTTGCCACCAGAACGTATGCACACATGCACCCTGACCAGGGATTGAAATGCAACCTGGGTATATGCCCTGACCAGGAATCAAACCAGTAACCTTTACAGAACCATACCAGTCAGGGCTAAAATTTCAAAAATTTTTAGCATCAAGAATTGCAGGTTTTTTATTCACATATGCTTTTAGATAAACTTTTTATTTTAATTTAATTGAGGGATTAGACTAAAGCATGAAGAAATATAAAGCATTGTTGATCATGTACTATTATTATTTTTAAAAGAATTCTCAGGAGATGCCGAAACCGGTTTGGCTCAGTGGATATACCATTGGTCTGTGGACTGAAAGGTCCCAGGTTCGATTCGGGTCAAGGGTAAGGTGACCAGATTTTAACATTGGTAAAGCGGGACACCATTGACCGGAAGAGCGGGGGGGGGGGGGGGAGGTTTTTGATTAAAAAGTTGGTCTATATAGAGCAACAAAAATTTTCATAGAATGCAAAAATAGTATTGTAATATATTTTTAAAATTTCAACATAAGTACAATTTACAAATATAATAAATAAATAAAAATTATGTATAGTCATGTCACTTTCAAGGCTGGCACTAGACATTTTGTTGCCACTATAAAATATAAATAATACGAGTACTGTCTACTAAATTCAAGAAAATTTATGTATTTATGAAATAAATAAATAAATTACTTACCTAAATTATCTGAATAGCTGTTATGTAATGACATCACTTGTTTAACTAATTTACTAGCACGCAGTACAATGTGTATCATCTGAGAGATGGTTACAAAATGTTTTTGTCATTGCCAATCCCCAAAAATGCCATTGTTCATTAAGTCCAAACAATGGTGGTCGAATTCTTACAACTGATCAACAATTCAAATTTTGATAAGCAGTTCTCAATAATCAGTTCTCAACAATTATTTGTTATTATTAAAGTTTAACATTATAAAATTAACAAAAATAATATAAAACTCATATCCTGGCTAAATAGCCACATGGCCACCAAAAACCGTATATTCCCTTCCCGTTCTCCTACTGTTCCCTCTCTTGTCGTGCAGTCTTTCCAGAAATCGGGACTTTTTAAACTGTCGCAGGACGTGGGACAAATTATTAAAAATCGGGACTGTCCTGCCAAAAGCGGGATATCTGGTCACCTTAGTCAAGGGCATGTACCTTGGTTTTGGCACATCCCCAGTAGGGGGTGTGCATGAGGTAGCTGGTCAATGTTTCTGTCTCATCGATGTTTCTAGCTCTCTATCTCTCTCCCTTCCTCTCTGTAAAAAAAATCAATAATATATATATATATATATATATATATATATATATATTTATTTATTTTTTTTTTAAAATAATTCTCACGAGAAAAGTTAGATTCATGGAAGTGGAGAATTCAATAAATAAGGTTTTTGAAGAGGCAACAGTCTGAACTAATAATTGAAGCAACAGAATAGTTTACATAAAATATTAAAGTTTATTGAAATTGCATTTTTCCCTGTAAAATGGCAAAAAAAATAAAACAAAAATTGATTGTATTCAAAGCTGGTGAGAGTAAAAGGGACACTCACGAACTCTTTGTGGGTGTACATAATTGTGGTCAATTCAGCAATTTCAATGCTAATTTAAAATGTATTCACCCTTTGACTCAGCAATTATATTCTAGGATATTTATTCTTGCAAGTTTGCAAAAAGATATGTGCATAAGGATGTTCATTTCAGCCTTTTTTTGTAAGGCAACAATTCCAAAACTACTTAAACATCCAGAACTAAATTGAGAGAAAAATTACCTACAAATCAGATGTGTAATTGGATTCTATGTACTGTATTATGTATGCCTCTGTTTATATGTTCATATAAGCACAAAAAGTCAAAAAGGGCCCTTAAGTGGTATTGCTCAGCTTAGTCACTTTTTCTTAAGACAGCTCCTGGAGGCCAGACTTCTTCCCTGAGGTCGCCTTCTATTTTAACAACTTTACTGCCGCAGTTGTTGAGCGATAGAAAACGAACATCTCAATGGGATGTTTAAGTCAGTGGGAGTAAAGGAATATCTCAATATACCATTTCAAACGCAGTGAAGGAACCTTGCTGGTGCCCAGGAAATGGAAGTGCGTCCTCCTCTCCAAAGGCTGGACTCCACTGAGTGGTGACGTTTCCTCATTGGGCGGAAGGTTAGGTGTAGTCATTGGACTTGCAGCTGGTGGGAGTTGGTGTTGCAGTGCTAGGCTCTGGGACTCTCGTTTATATAGTTTGGAAAGTTGGTCTGTGGTGTAGTACCTCCCTGTCTGATCCCTGCTTTCTTCTGATTAATCCCATGGCGTGGGGCCTCGCGAAGGAATTCCTGGCCCCTTTGGGCCACGGCTGTAGAGATGCCTTTTGAGATTTTCTTGTAATCACATCTTAAAGACTCCAAGATGGTACTAGCAGACCTTGGAAGAAAAATAACATCAGCATCACGCTCATTGAGCAATGCTACCTTTATCAATAAAGAGGTATTAAATACTATGCTAAAAGAAGCATACACAGCATTATTGGAATCAAATGTTAATATTAAACTACTGAAGCAACTAAGAGAAAATGTAAAGTCTGCTATTCAAGTTGCTAATGCTATACAACCTGATAACATTGCTTATGTGATGGATGCCTCCATTGGGCAGGCCTGTGAAGCTCAGGTTTAAAGATAAAGTAGATGTAGCCTCAGTAATAGTGACAAAACCTGATGGCTATGCAAAAGGAGGTGGTGCACTCAGTGCAGTAGCTGCCACAAAAGTCCGACTATTTTCATTGGTACAGGGGAACATATTTTAACCTTTTAAAACACAGCCTTTCATCAGCAAACTTCTTGGTATGGGTGACTTTGAAGGGCTGATTGATAAAGTCAATGAGTTGAAGTTGGATGACAATAAAGCACTTATAGAGAAGTTAAAACATGGTTAGTTTACATTGCGAGACATGTATGAACGATTTCAAAATATGAAAATGGGCCCCTTCAGTCAAATCCCTGGTTTTGGAACAGATTTTATGAGCAAAGTAAATGAACAGGAGTCAATGGCAAGGCTAAAGAAATTAATGACTATAATGGATAGTATGAATGATCAAGAACTTGACAGTACAGATGGTGCCAAAGTTTTTAGTAAGCAACCAGGAAGAATCCAGAAAGTAGCAAGAGGATCAAGTGTGTCAATGAAAGATGTTCAAGAACTTTTGACACAATATACCAAATTTGACAAATGGTAAAAAAGATGGGAGGTATCAAAGGATTTTTCAAAGGTGGTGACATGTCTAAGAATGTAAGCCAGTCACAGGTGGCAAAATTTAATCAAAAAATTGCCAAAATGATGGAACCAGGAGTTCTTCATCACATGGGTGATAAGACAGGACTTCAGTCAATGATGAGGCAGTTTCAACAGAGTGCTGCTGGCAATATGAAAGGTATGATGGGATTCAATAATATGTAAAGAAGATACCTTAATATAAACTAACTCAACTGATTATGTTATTTGCTAAACCCTCAGTTTCCTCTTTTTAGAAACTGGGGGAAAGAATTTTTCTTGCCTGTCTTGCCCTTTTTCTTTTCTCATCGTTCCTCTCCCCCCTCCTTTTCTTCTTCCTTCCTTCCTCCTTTCCTCCTTTCCTTTGATATCAGGGAGGAATATGTGACTTTTGTGGAAATCATATTTTGCTTTAGATTTTCTTCTGTCAGTTTTTACCATCGTAACACTTAAGTTGAATAAATCATGATGTAAAATTTTAGTACTTGAGTTTTTAATTGTTTCAAAGGCCACGAATTATGTTTGTAAACAGTCCTGGTCAGTAGTTACATAATTTCTCAATAAAAGTGCTATAAAAAAGTCAAAAAGGATCAATGCCAAACATTTAATTGAGATCCACTCTGAAGGATGAGATAATGAGGAGTGCATTCACTTCTTAATTTATACTTATTTTACATACTCTTTTTTGTTATGACTGTGGCTGACTTTGTAATTTTAAAAATATTTGATGATTGCAAATAAAATTACCACAATAAAAAGCACAACATCTTTTTTGTTATCTATCACAGACTCCAAAGCAATGTATGAATTGTCAAGCTTTCTGATAAGAAGTATAATATGGCAAGGTAACTGACCTAAGCTTATACTCAGAAATAATAGTAAAAAAAAAAAAACACAAAAAAAACTGGACTTAAAAAAAATAACACCTATATATTTTATATTTGATGAGAAATAAATCTTTTTTTTCCTTTTTTTTCTTTGTTTTCTTACTTGGGAGGCCCACTTATTTATCATTTTTTTAAAAATATATTTTATTGATTTTTCACAGAGAGGAAGGGAGAAGGATAGAGAGCTAGAAACATCGATGAGAGAGATACATCAACCAGCTGCCTCCTGAGCACCCCTACCAGGGATGTGCCCACAAACAATGTACATGCCCTTGACCGGAATCGAAACTGGGACCCTTGAGTCTGCAGACAGATGCTCTATCTACTGAGCCAAACCGGTTTCGGCTATTTATCATTATTTTTAAAATATATTTTATTGATTCATTACAGAGAGGAAGAGAGAGGGATAGAGATTTAGAAGCATTGATGAGAGAGAATCATCAATCAGCTGCCTCTTGCACACCCCCTACTGGGGATGTGCCCGCAACCAAGGTACATGCCCTTGACCGGAATCGAATCTGGAACTTTCCAGTCCACAGGCTGATGCTCTATCCACTGAGCCCAACTGGTTTTGGCTATCATTATTTTTTTTAATTTATCTTTATTGTTGAAAGTATTACATATGTCCCCCTTTTTTCTTATTGACCTCTTCCTACCCTTTTGCCCCCCCCGCCCCGCAAAAAAAAAAATGAAAGGATAAAGCTTAATTGACATGTAAAAATTTTTTTATCAATGATCAAAGTCTTTTCACTAAATGGACAAGTTATGATTAGTATTAATTATTTTCTCCTGTTGTCATGAGAAGGCTAACCCCTATTTTGTAAAACTACTGTTTGAAATTCTCTGCTATTAGATAGTCCCTTATTCTGTAAAATCAACTCTGCAATTTTTAGACAGCCCCTTATACTGAAAAAATAACTTTGCTTTCTAGTCTGCTTGAATAATGAGGAAGATAAACTTAGCTGTCTGACCTTGTAAGCCAGAGAAAAGATACTCCCTTGTCCCTATGCCATGCCAGATGTATGTTATTAATTGAATAGAATTGTGTTGTTTTTAAGGCCACAAGTATCCAGTGAGATAACCACTAAGCACACATAGGGCTGGATCTTTAATAAAAAGAAACCTTATTGCATGGCTCAGAATTTGAAAGACATTTTTCTCTGGGATTGCACATAATGATAATGACATGTAATTCTGTTTCTCTAAATGTTGCTTGGTTTTTCTCAGGTCTTCTATAACAGTCAATTTATTTGATTATTGCTGTACTAATTAACAAATGCCCTTGAATAATAATATTGTCTTGTTGCCCTCTTCAGGCAGTATACACTACACATAATATAAATTACTCTTGGTTCCCATTTCATTTGCACCATTTCTGACAATGAAGAACCAAATTGATTTTGGATCCATTGAGAGGAGCAGCTTTAGACATTTAAATAAGTTGAAATTTAAAGTATGCTTCGTTCCTAGAGCTTAAATTACTCCTCAATTTTGTTTAAAATTTCTATTTGACAATAATAATGAAACAACTTAATTGAAAAATGCACCAATTGCCTCTTAGTACAAGAAATGACCTAAAAAATCAAACCTTTTTTACTTAAACATTTTCATTTTAATGAATTTGTACACAGAAATCTTTAACTTACAGGCAATCAGAGTCATATTCTATGAATAGACAAATGAGCATTTATCCCAGAATGTATGTGCAGTTTATGTGCATGTAGGAAATTACCACACAATACTTTGCTTACTTCATGAATTTACACTTTGAAAATAGAGTTATAGCCTCAGGCAATGTCATCGATGAATGCCCTGAAAATTATTCTATAGTAAAATGTCAAAATGAGTATATGATGTTAGATGTTATAAAAATAACCACAGAATCCACACAAAATGCTAGAGAACACCTATATTTCTTTGGTTTAGAAATTCTTGACCTGTAATTTATATATAAGCCCAGGATAATTCTTGTCAGAGCTAAAATATTGGACTTCTCCTATATGACTTTCACCATGCAAATTGTTAAGGCCATATCATATGTAAAGCCACTAACCGATATGATCTTACTATTAGAGAACTATAAAAATGCACATGTATTCAGCTCAGGAACCATTTATAACTATGCTGTTCCATCTACAAAATGCTACACATTTTTATTTTTTTTACCAAGTTAAGTGAATATGTATGCATTATAAAGACTACACCTTTTACAGGAGATACACTTTTAATATTTAGGAATTAGATTTCTGTATAAAGATTATTGATGATAATTAGTTCATCAGCCCTTGGTCTGTCATCTCCCAAGTTTTATTAAGCAGCTCAATAAAAGACAAAAAATAGCAAAATGATTGAAAATTACGGATGTAAAACAATGTAGTCACTTGCCAGGGTATGAGGAGAACTAGCACTAACTCTTACAATAGCAGACAGACAAATATGTCTAAATTAATCCACCACTGAAGAAAAACAACACAGGCAGCCAAAGTGTAGTGATGAAGAGACTTGGCCCCTGCTATATCACCCATAAGTTTATAGCAGCCATCTATTCAGAAAATTCCAGAAGCAGCCAGAACTGCCTCGTTTTCACAAGCCCAAAGTTACTCTTTTCCCCCATCCAATTGGAAAATATAATTCCCATAATACAATACAGAGATGAGGGTTATAGAATCAGAGAATACTGGCGAGTGCAGTCTTTCTACAAACTTAATATAGTCAAAAGAAGAATGATTTACTTCCTAGGATATAACTTGTTCTCATAACAAACAAACAACAAACAAGCAAATAAAAATCTGCATGTTATTGACAGAATAGTCTTTCCCTCGGATCAATAGAGTTGTACCTTTTTAGAACTCAATGCTCTGCCACTCACTAGCTGTGACCCTGAGCAAATTACTTAACTCCTTTGAGTCTGTTTCATCTTTAAAATAAAAATTACTCCCAGTCTCATGTGAATAACAGATATTATATATTAAAATGGCTAATATAGAATTTGACTTACTAGTATATGAAGTGCCTAATAAATATTATTTTTTCCTCCTCCAGCTGGTGTGACTCCGTTGAGTGTCATACCATGCAGCAAGAGGCCGCTGGTTCTATTTCTGGTCAGGGCATATGACTTGGTGGTGGGATGGATATCCATTATAGGGGGCTTGCATGAGGCAACTGATTAATGTTTCTCTCTCATCAGTTTTTTCTCTCTCTACCTTTCCCTTCCTCTCTAAAAATCAGTAAAAACATTTAAAAATATATATTATGTTTTCTTCTTATGGAATATATTAGCCACATTTTCAGCATTACTGTGTATATAGTATATATTGGACACATACGCCTAGAACTGTGACATAATAATCTTCTGTCCAGGAATATAGTTTAATGAAATAATAATATCTTAACTCAAATGTTTTCTGCAATGGGATTCATAAGAGTAAAAATGTATACATTCTCAATGTGCAAAAATAGACAAATATGATTAAATAAAACAAGGTCATTAAAACATGATTATGACAAGTGTTCAGTAACATGGGATTATTTTAAATTTGCAATTTGCAAAACATAAGATAAATTTAAGTAGCAAATTCATTACAAACAACTGGACTCCTATATAATCCTATATAATAAGAAGGTAATATGTGAATTGACCATCACTCGAAAACACAAGATGGCTGCCCCCATGTGGACACAAGATGGCCACCACAAGATTACTGTCAGGGGAGGGCAGTTGGGATGAAATAGGCCTACAGGAGAGGGAAGTTAGGGCTAACCAGGCCTGCAGGAGAGGGCAGTTGGGGATGACCAAACCAGCAGGGGAGGGCATTTGGGAGGGAAAAGGCCTGCAGGTGAGGACAGTTAGGCTTGACCAGGCCTACAGGGAAGGACAATTCAGAGTTACCAGGCTTACAGAGGAGGGCAGTTGGGGGCAATCAGGCCGGCAGGGCAACAGTTAGGTGTTGATCAGGCTGGTAGGGGAGTGGTTAGGGGATGATCAGGCTGGCAGACATAAGCCCTTAGGTGCAATTAGGCAGGCAGGCAGGAGAGCAGTTGGGAACCATCAGTCCTGGATTGGGAGAGGGATGTACAACTGCCTATTTAGGCCTTATCTCACTGGGATCATGCCTGAATGGGCAGTTGGACATCCTCAATGAGTCCTAGATTGGAGAGGCTGCAGGCTGGGCTGAGGGGCACACACCCCCATGCATGAATTTTGTGCACTGAGCCTGTAGTAATACAATAAAATGCTAACAATTGCTTTGAGTGGGAGTAAGTAGGGTGATTGTATTTAGGTAAAAATTTTCCTTTGATGTTCAAATTTTCTATAAGAAATATATATATCTTTTTATAATTAAACACTATTAAAATAAATACAGAACTGTACAAACTGTCTGTCTCAGATAGTGTGATTTTACCTGAATATTACTCTCAATACCAGTGTTAGTCTGTTAGGGCCGCCTTAAGAAACTATTAGATACTAGGTGGCTTAAACAACAAATTTATTTTCTCATAGTTCTGGAGTCTAGAAGTCCAAAATCAAGGTGTTGGCAGGGTTGGTTCCTTTCTGAGGCCTCTCTTTTTGGCCTGTAGGACACTAATTATCTTAGTTAAGGTCCACTCTAATGATCTAATTTTAACTTCTTTACCACTTTAAATACCCTATCTCTAAACATAGTCACATTTTGCTTACTAGGACTTAGGACTTATATGGAGGAGCACAGTTCAGCCCCTAACAACACCCCTTACTAGATTATTTTTAAGCACTTAACTTATCTAACTTCCTATTTCATTAAGAAGTCAATTATCACAAGCAAAATACAGATATAATGTACTGAAATCACCCGTTTTTGTTTTTTTCCCCCCGACTCTGCCACTTAGTTAGTATCTATGTGATCTTGGTTAAGATATTCAAACACTCAGAATCTCAGTTACTTGACCTGAAAAAATGGGGATGATTATAAGCATATCATCGGGTTTTCTACAACTCAGACAATGGGATAAATATTTTACATGTCGTATACGATTTAATTTTTTAAAGTTCATATCAAATGGCTCAATATATTATCCTTATTTTGAACAAGCTAGAACAATATGGTCTTCTTTATCTTGTAACCAAAGAACTTTTGGTAATAAAGTTATCAATTTTTTAACATTCTGACAGGAATATAATTTGTAATAAAATATCTACCAAATAAAGTGTAATTTTTCTTAATATAGTTTATTCTCATTTTGAATCTAATGCCATAAAATTATTTTCTTATACAAAAAAAGACCACAGTCATTTATATATGGCAAAAGCAAAACAAAACAAACAAACAAACAAACAAACAAACAAAAAAAGAAACGCACACAACAGTGTATGGCCCTCATGTCCTCACTTCTAACAAAAGAGCAAGGAATAGCCTGAAGTGTTTGACAATCAGCATCAAAAATTAAAAACTTAGGAAATGTGCTGAAGAAATGAACCATTCTTTGTGGAATAATGAGTTATACCACAATTAGATATCCTTTTACACCTATTAGAATAGCTATTATAAAAAAGACAAGAAATAATAAGTGTTGGCAAAGACATGGAGAAAAGGGAAACCTTTTGGTTGGTAAATTGGTGCAGTCACAATGGAAAACAGTATAGAACTATCGCATGATCTAGTAATTCCTCTTCTGGGTATTTAGCTGAAAAAAAGAAAATATAATCTGTACAGATATATGCACCCATATATTCACTGCAGCATTATTTACAACAGGGATATATGGAAATGTCCTAGGTGTCCATCAACAAATGAATGGATAAAAAAGATGTGGACTACTACTCAGCCATAAAAAGCAAAAATATTGCCATTTGCAACAAAGTGGATGGATCTTGAAAGTATTAAGCTATGTGAAATAAGTCACACAGAAAAGAACAAAAACCATATGATTTCATTCATACGTAAAATATAAAACAGTAAAGTAGCAAACTAACGGACAAAACAAAACAAAACAAAAACAAACTCATAGATACAAACAGTACAATGGTGATTACCAGAGGGGAAGGAGGGTGGGGAAGAAAAAGTAAGGTAAAATAGGTTAAATATATGGTAATGGAAGGAAATAAGATTTTTGGTGGTGAGCACTTAATAGTGTATATAGATATCAAATTATAATATTGTACACCTGGAATTTATATAATGTTATTAACTAACATTCCTTCAATAAATTGAATTTAAAAAAAGCAAAGATGAGTTACATTCAGAATTGCACACACAGAAGCAAAAGTCATCTTTTTATTGTTAGAAATTTTATTTTTTCTGTATTTTTAGAGCTTCTGTTTTTCCTTCAGTAAAATATCATGGCCTTCCTATTAAGGCCCATTACCAATATTGAGTACTTAGTGTTAACACAGTAGACTGAATTAAAAAAAATTATCACTCATTCTAAATAAGAAAAGGTGTGTAATCCACATATTATGTAATTATTATCAAGTTATTTATATACCCCACCTCCTTGAATATCACATTCCACCCAGGTGACATTTTGTTGACAGATCCTACTCCTTCTCATTTCTTCCAGCACAGTGTAAATGTTTGAGGATTAAGACTGACCACAGGAACATTTTCAGGAAAACCAATTTGTATTTCTACTCATCCTCTGTCCTTGCTTTCATCCTATACTATTGATAATATCCTTCTAGGGCAACTAATTTCTTTTACCTCTTAAACACCTTCTATATATTCTTTTCTCCATTCACAATATCCTCCATATGTCAATCACAATGATATCTCTTAAATTCAATTCTGACCATGGGTCTACAACGTTTAAAACCTGTTAAACACCCCTCACTAATGTCTTCAGGGTCAAATTTAAAATCATCAGTTGGCAAACAGGGCCCTCTATGTTCTCACTCCTGCTTATCCCTCCTGCCTTTCCTTTGTCTCATCATACTAAAAAACATTCTCTGAGAACTTTCACATTTTCTGGAATGCTCTCCTTTAGATGTCAGAATGCCTTGCATCCTCATCTACATTTCCAGTCAAATACCACTTGACAGGACACAGGACTGACACTAAGGCGAGACAAGCAAGATACCCAGAATGCAATATATAGAGAGACACTTAAGTCTCAGGCTTAGGCAAGTTCATACTACGTGAATGCTTCTTTAAATTTTGTACTCTGGGTGCCCCCCATGCCTCCCCCTACTGGCAGTCTCCCAGCATTCCTGGTCTACATCCCTTATTATTGTAACCAATCCCCTGACACAAACTCTCCCTCCTTCCTTGATTTATTTCCCCTTGGTATTAAACAGGGGAAAGATATGTATATTTTCCCCCAATACAATGTAAGCTCTATGAGGGCAGATATTTTTCTTGTGTTGTGTTAACTATTGTATATGTGGTGCCTAAAATAGTATCTGGAACATAGTTAGGTACTGAACATCTGTTGAATGAGGATAATACAAATCTACCTGCAATGTTTACCACATCCTCTCAATGCCATGTGTATGCTCTTTGTTCCCTCTGGCTGGAATGTTCTCCCTACTTCAACAGGCCACATTATCCCTTACAAGGGCTTACAAATGGACTGAAGAGTCACTTTCTTTTGGAAGCAGGTCAGTCTGAGGCTTAACCCTATAACTGCTCCCTGCAAAGTGTGTTTCTGTTTTGTTAATTTATATTGCTTTTTATTTTTTAAATTTATCTTTATTGCTGAAAATATTATAGATGTCCCCTTTTTCCCCATTATCCCCCATCTCCCCACTCCTATTCCCTCCTAGGCCTTCACCTCACTATTGTTTGTCCATAGGTTATGCATATATGCATATCATTTCTTTGGATACCCACCCCCCCATGCACACACACACTTTTCTCTGAAATTCATCACTTGGTTGCATGCTTCCATGTCTGTTTATTTAGTTCATTATATTTCACATATAAATGAGATCATGTGATACTTGTCTTTCTGTTACTAGCTTACTAGTATTTCACTTAGCATAATACTCTCCAGGTCCTTCCATAAAGTCTCAAAAGATAAGAGATCCTTCATTTTAGAATCTAGTGGTGTTCCGTTGTGTAAATGTACCACAGCTTTTTTATCCACTCATCTACTGATGGGCACTTGGGCTGTTACCTGATCTTAGCTATTGTAAATAGCACTTCTATGAACATAGGGACGCCTATATTCTTTCTAGTTGGTGTTTCTGGCTTCTCATGATTTATTCCTAGGAGTGGAATCACTGGGTCAAATAGCAGTTCCTTATTTAATTTTTTGAGGAAACTACAAAATGTTTTCCACAGTGGCTGCACCAATCTGCATTCCCAACAGCAGTGCACCAGGGATCGCTATTCTCCACATCCTCACCAACACTTGTCATTTGAGGAATTATTGATGACTAGTAGCCCAGCACATGATATTGCGCCCAGTATGCTGCCCATCGCTTCCGCTGGAGGCAGCAGGAACTGCATGGCACCACCAGGACCAGGGAGCCGGGAATCATGCACCTTCCGCTGGAGACAGAAACGAGCCTCTGGAGGCCATGGGATCCGGGAGGGAGCCATACTGCTTCTGTCGAAGATGGGCCTGTCGCCTGCTATCTGGACCTGTGCTTAGCTGGGGAGGCTGTCCTGTCCATGAACATGTCCATGTCCACTCCAGCTCTGGAACACCAGTCCGAACCAGGGTTCAGTGGCTTGCTGGCCCCCTAGTCTCTGTCTCCATCACTGCTCTGGGCCTCACCTGCCCACACCACCTCCTCTGTCTGCTGTGACCCATTAGAAGTCCTGGCCTAATTTGAATATATATATATATATATATATATATATATATATATATATATATATATATATATATAGAGAGAGAGAGAGAGAGAGAGAGAGAGAGAGAGAGAGAGAGAGAGAGCAATTCTAGCAGGTGCCAGGAGATATCTAATTGTAGTTTTAATTTGCATCTCTCTGTTGATTAGTGATATTGAGCATCTTTTCATGTGTCTGTCAGCCAGTTGGCCAACAGTATGCCCCCTTTGGAGAAATGGCTATCCATGATCTCTGACCATTTTTAATCAAATAGTGTTTTGTTTTTTTCAAGTTGCACAATCTTGCTTGGTATTTATTTTTTAAATGAGAACTTTACTATGGTAAAAATGTAATGTAACAAAAATTATAAATTGACTTAATATAAAGAACATATTTTATTATATTAACACAATATAAAGGTGCCTGCACCTGATATTATTTGAACAAAATACTTTATTTTTTTATTTTGGTAAGCACTTTTTAAACTTTATTTTTATTGCTTAACACAATTACAGATGTATTCAGCCCCCCATCTTTCCCTCCTTGTTTTTTATTTTTTTATGTTGAGCTGTATGACTTCTTTATATATTTTGGATATTTATCTCTTATCATATATATTATTTATATATATATCTTTTTTTGTTTTGTTAGTGATTTCCTTTGTGGTACAAATGCTTTTTAAGTTTGATGTGGTTCCATTTATTTTTGCTTTTGTTGCCTTTGCCTTAGACATATCTAAAATTATATTGCTGAGACCAATGTCAAAGAATTTATTGCTTATATTTTATTCTAGGAGGGAACAATATAAAGTTTCTTGTAGACATGGAGATATGAGGTAGAATCCTGGCTTATATGATTGTTCACTGGAAAGGTCACTTAATATCAGTGATCATCAGTTTTCTCATGTGAAGAGGGAAATTATTGATGTTTTATATGAAAGTGAAATGAGGATATGTACTTAAGCATTTTGCTTAACACATAGTATGCCCACAAAAAAACCCTCAAACATTATCTCTGTCTTTACCCACAATCACTTAACAGAACCCCAGTTATAAAGTAGGTGCTGAGTGCATGTTTGAATCAATCAATGAATGCTTAAACTTTTTTGTCCATGTCCACACAATTTCAATTGTGGATTTCCCTCTATGTAGTGTTCTAGAGCCAGCTGATATCAGCTTATAAGAGTTAATTGTGTACATCTCTTCTCAATTCTGTGTTCACACTCTCTCATTGGTATCTTGAAGTCAGCAATGGTGGGAGTATATACACATAGAAACCATCAAGTGCTATACATCATATTTCCCCCTTCTCTTACCAAATTATTGTAGTTTATCAGCATACCACTATACCACCTGACTTACACAGAGTGGCCAAATTATTGTGATCTCTGAATGCATAATAATCTGGTCACTCAGTGTATATCCTATATAATAAAAGGCTAATATGCAAATTGTCCCCAACCAGGAGTTCGACCAGCAGGAAGGCTGGACACCGCCCATGTCCCCTCCCTCTGGCCAAGCAGGCTGGACCCCACTTATGCAAGAATTCATGCACTGGGCAGATATATAATAGCCACATTATGATGATCTCTGAATGCATAATAATCTGGCCATTCAGTGTGTGTGTGTGTGTGTGTGTGTGTGTGTGTGTTTATATTCTAGAGACCAGGTGCACAAAATTTATGCATGGAGGTGTGCTCCTCAGCCCAGCCTGCACCCTCTCCAATCTGGGATCCCTCTCACAATCTAGGACTGCTGGCTCCCAACTGCTCGGCTGCCTGACTTCCTGATTGCCCCTAACCACTTCTGTCTGCCAGCCTGATCACCCCCTAACCACTCCCCTGCCAGCTTGTTTGTCACTAACTTCCCTCCCCTGCAGGCCTGGCCACCCCTAACTGCCCTACCCTGCAAGTATGCTCACCCCTAACTGCCCTACCCTACAGGCCTGGTCTCCTCTAACTGCTCTCCATTGCAGGCCTGGGTCCCCCCACCCCCAACTTTCCTTCCCTGCAGGCCCAGTAACTCCCAGCTTCTCTCCTCTACCAGCCTGGTCACCCTTAACTGCCCTCTCTTATAGCCTAGTCACCCTTAACTGCCTTCCCCTGCAGGCCTGATCACCCCTAACTGCCCTCTCCTGCTGGCCTGATCTCTCACAATTGCCCCCCCTGCATACATGGTCCCCCACAACTGCTCTCCCCTCCTGGCCATCTTGTTGTAGCTATCTTGTGCCCACATTTCTTGTGTGATGGAGTGACAGTCAATTTGCATATTACTCTTTTATTACATAGGATAGAGGCCTGGTGCATGGATGGGGACCAGCTGTTTTTCCCTGAAGGGTGTCCCAGATCAGAGCGGGGGTTCCCTTGGGGCATGAGGCAACCTGGGCGAGTGGCCTTTGTTGACTTACAGGCTGGCCATGCCCCTCGGCAACCCAAGCAGAGGCCTTGGTATCTGGGATTTATTTATCTTCTGTAATTGAAACTTTCTAGCCTTGAGCACAGGCCAAGGCAGGCCAGGGATGTGGAAGCTTGGCTTCCTCCATTGCCAGGGGCAACTCAAGCCTCCTGCTCTCTCCAGCTTTGTGGCTGCTGCCAATTTTGTTGGGATTTATTTATCTTCTATAATTGAAACTTTGTAGCCTTGAATGGAGGCCTGGGTTGGCCAAGGTGTGTAGGAATCTTGGCTTCCTCCATTGCTGGGAAAACCCAAGCCTCCTGCTTTCTTTGTGGCTGCAGCCATCTTAGTTGGGTTAATTTGCATACTCTCTCCTGATTGGCTGGTGGGCATGGCTTGTGGGTATAGCATAGTAATGGTTAATTTGCATATTAATCTTTCATTATATAGGATATATATATATATATATATATATATATATATATATATATATATATATATATATAATGGCCTGGTTCATGAATTCGTGCATGAGTGGGGTCCAGCCAGCCTGGCCAGGAAGAGGGGACATGGCTGGTTGCCTGGTCTGCCTGCTAGTTGAACTCCTGGTTGAGGGGACAATTTTCATATTAGCCTTTTATTATATAGGATATATACTGAGTGACCAGATTATTATGCTTTCAGAGATCATAATAATCTGGCCACTCAGTGTATATGCAGCAATATTACAATGGCTAGGGAAGATACCAGAGATTATTATGACTGGAATGTATATAACCTATGACAAAATACAGTGTCCTTTAGATGGCCATGAAATCATAAGAACCTCTAGGTATTAAAACTGTGAACTTTCGCCGAAACCAGTTTGGCTCAGCGGTAGAGCATCGGTCTGCAAACTGAAAGGTGCCAGGTTCGATTCCGGTCAAGGGCATGTACATTGATTGCGGGCACATCCCCGGTAGGGGGTGTGCAAGAGGCAGCTGGTCGATGTTTCTCTCTCATCAATGTTTCTAGCTCTCTATCTCTCTCCTTTCCCCTCTGTAAGAAAAATCAATAAAATATATTTAAAAATAAATAAATAAAAATAAATAAAACTGTGAACTTTCTATCATTTGAATATGCTTTCAACAAAAATAATATGTATAAAATACAATGTTTGTGCTAATAGACAGATTAACAATAGTGGGTCTGTGAAGGTGTAAGGATTTGTTTAAGATAAAGAATTATGGTGTAGTGGGTATAACCCCTCCCTAGGAGCTAGCTGTGTGGTCTAGGGCTAGATGTTGAGAACTAATATAGCATTTGGAACTCAGGCACCCCATCTAATAAATGAAAATACTCTCTTTCTTGACTAATGTCAGTAATCCAGATCTGATTCTTTTGAAGGCCTTTATGGAAGCATAGTATAATGCACAGTACCTTGGACTAGAGATAAAATATATCCCTGCCAAAACTGGTTTGGCTCAGTGGTAGAGCGTCGGTCTGCAGATTGAAAGGTTCCAGGTTCGATTCTGGTCAAGGGCATGTACATTGGTTGCGGGCACAACCCCGGTAGGAGGTGTGCAGGAGGTGGCTGGTCGATGTTTCTCTCTCATCGATGTTTCTGGCTCTCTATCTCTCTCCCTTCCTCTCTGTAAAAAATCAATAAAATATATATATTTTTTAAAAAGATATCCCTGACTAGTCTTAAATCTGGCATTTGTCAAGTGTCAGGATAGATCACAAATAAAATGGGATACACATTTATATGAGGATTAAAAGTAATGGTGTCTTAAAATAATTTTGTAAAGTTTAGCATGCTCTTTAAATTATTAATATGATGACAAGGCTATAACTGTACAATCTTTGATTCATTTTACTACCAGGTTAATTGTTTGCCAAATTAATTTCTGTCTCACTAGGTGGCAAGTTGGTAAAATTAGTAATAACTATCAAACTTTTTTACTAATTGTTGGCATCATAAAAATAAACTCTACTCAATTCATGTCAATTTTCTTAATCTTGGTGAGAACAGAAATCTCAAGATCTCTCTCTTTTCTGCTGCTGATTGAGAGAAACCATTCTTTTATCACAATAGCTATAATACCTTTTCAGAATAGTAGTCTGTAAAGGAAAGTCCAAAGGCAATTACACATTAGGGGGGGAAAAGCCCCAGTCCTCCCAGCACATAGCGATTTTGTAATCACATTTACAACAGGTTTTGTCAGATTATAAAGAAATGTTAATTTCATTTGTAATTGTTATAGAAATGTGATCCCTACATTTTCATATTTTCTCAACTAAAACAGGCTCTAGTGATTTAGTTCAACTAAACAAACACTAAACAAGATCATAATGGAGAGAAAATAGTTGATGTGTTAGTATAAAGCAAAGCAGGATAACCAACAGAACCAACAACAAAAATACTTACTTTCTCTAGGTTACACATTAGCTGGGATCCTGACTTCTGGTTTAATTCCCATTTCTGTTACTGGTGCAACATACTGCCTTGGGCAAATCACTTAACCTCCTCAAGGGCTTGACTTCCTCAGAAGTGAATGAAGCAAAGAAACAGCCTAATGTTTATGCAACACTTAGGGCTCCTGGAAACATACCATAATGCCACAATGTATTGGTGATAGACATGAGAAAACATACTCTAAATTTTAGCTGCTATATTGTAGACTCTCAGTGTCCACATAAGACATCATATTTTTAGTTAGAAACAAAATTAAATGTTTTACCCTTCAAATTGATTCATGTTGCTTAGTCTAAATAATTTACCTGCTTTTCTTCAAGGAAAATGACATTTGCCTTCTGTCAGTATATCTTTCAAGATCATGAAAAAGCCTTATCTAATTATGTGAAGAAATAGTATGAACATTCTTTCAAGATCCTGATACAGTACAAATGAGCCTATTCATCTGTAGGTGACCTATTCTTGACTCCGGCTGGGCATTACAGAACATAATACTGGGTGTTTAGGAACATGCCTCAGTAGTCAATAAAAATAATTGCCATTTATTGAGTGACTGCAATACGTCAATTGTTTTTACAGATTCTTAGGCAATCCTCTCAATTACTCTGCAAAGTCTGTGTTATCTTCCTTTATATGTGAAAACGCTAAGGTTCAGAGAGATCAAGGAACTCTTAATAACTAATTAATAACAAGTTTAAATTCATATTAAAATCCAACCCTATTAGATCCCAAGCCCACACTCCTGACCAGTATACTCTACTACTTCCCTGTCTGGGTTCTGCCCAATGGAAGAATGAGTCAATTTCTTAATTCACAAAGCAGTTTTAAATTACATATGCAGAGGGGATTGTGATCACAACTTGGAATATACAGTTTAACCCTTTAAAGGGAATTTTTTTTTAAGTCCTGATAGAAATGACAGCAAAAGTTTGGACTACATTTCTTTGATTCATTAGTATATTACAGTAGGAAACATGGTCAAGAATTGACAAAATAGGAAATTATTGGAAAATTCTTTTTTTCATTACTTAGGACAAGTTTTCTTCAACTAATATTTTATAATGAGATGAAAAAATATATATAGTCAATGAAACTCCCTTTAGGGAAATGACTATATTTGTCCAGAAGAAATTTATGGACAAACTGATTTGAGGGATAAGTTGAGGAAGAGTTTTATGTTAAAGTTAGGGGAAGAAATAGAAAAATGGGACTTGTTACAATTATTTAAAAAAATATTATTCATGCTCTGTTAACCTTGACAGTTCTGTTTTGATTAGAGAAAGCACATTCCAACCTGGCTGAGAATTATATGCCTTAGGAAATGGGAGCTAACATCAGAATGCAGTCCATCTCCCTTTTCCAAGAACTGCTTAGATTAACAACCTTGTTGCTGAGACAATCTAGTCCAGGAGGCTCCTGACTTTTTCAACCTCCGGTTCTATTGCCTGTAACCTGTAATGATTATCCCATGTTTATTTTTCCATACTTGTAATTCCTACTTTCCCATGTAATATTTGTCCTTCAACCCATTATAAGAAGCTGGTTTATGGGGAGGGACAGAGATTATTTTTATGGATGATCTGTTGCTCTGCCATACTACCAGCATTATTGGAATAAATACTCATATATGATTCAACCCTGTCTCTGCTTAATTGGCTTAAGTAGTGACAGGTATCCCAGACCCATTGATTGTCTGGTTACCTTAATAGTAAGGACATCTGTAATACAGGACAAATGAAGGCTGGAATTCAGTCTGCACTTGGCTTGCAAAGTTCTGCATTCCAGTGCAAGGCTGCCAGAATCTGGAGGAAGAAATGCCTTTGGTATTTCACATGGTGCACTCTTGAGGCTTTATACACCCAAAGAGAATGCATTTTTCTAATGCATGCAAGAACAATCTATAGATTAGAGAAAATTGTGTCCCCTTTTACATTCTGGCTACATTTTTATTCGTCAAACACTACATTTTTAAACTAATACCAGAGGCTCAGTGCATGTATTTGTGTACTGGTGGAGTCCCTATGCCCTCTCACAATCCAGGACTCTCAGGGGATGTAGGATAGCTGGTTTCAGCCCAATCCCCACAGGTCCAATCCAGACAGGAGGGAGCCCAATCCTGTGCATCGAGCATCTGTCCCATGGTTGTCAGTGCATATCAATGACAAGTCGATAGCTTAGGCATTTATATATATATATTTTAGGCATTCTGTTAAAACTTTATAAACTCTGTCATTTGATCTAAGTTTTTCACCTACAGTCATCTTTATTTTACAGTAACATGCTCAAAGCAACACAATTCTTAATAGCAGAGTTAGTATTTGAACTCAGCTTTGTCAGACTCCAAATATCATGCTCTTATCTTTAAGGTTCTATTGCCACCTTAACATCAACATTGGGTTTTGTCCTTAGAGTAGGTATATATATATATATATATATGTGTGGACAAAATAAAAGTTGAAAATATAAAAATATATAGCCTTGTTGTTATATATACATTGAGGTGGATAGCTAGTTTACCGATTTGTATATTCACTCATTTTTACCAAATCAATCTTGTTTTGACCCTAGTATGAGTCAGTCACCAAGCAATTTTTAATATTTGTTGGTATAAAAATTATTTTGTTCATTTTTTCTTTTAAAAACTTGAATAATAACCACACAGAATTGTACTAAGCCCAAATGGTTCTGTGATGCTGTGTACATCTAATGAATACAACATGATGACTTAAAACATTGATTTAAATGCAACAGCATATGGTTAATGTCCTCTGATTTATGACAAAATTAAAATGCTTTCAAAATTCTGCCATTGTAACTATCTGTGATAATAACTTCCTGTCTAAATTATCCAATGATCTTTATCAAATATTTTTTCAAAATCTAGGACAGACCTATTGATCAATATTCACAAAGCATTCTAATTGAGATAAAGATAATTCTTGTGTTGTGCATGAAAAAGTTATTAAGATCAGAGTATTAATAAAAGACTTAAAACAATAGGAATTTTTGTCAACATTCTCATGCATATTTTCTGCAATTATTTAAAAAATATATATATTAGGAGCCCATAGATGAGTACATGTAGAGGTGTTATTTGGAATTGTTATAATGTTCAGATCACTAAGGTATTTTTTGGTAAATCACAATCACTTTGCTGGTGTAGTCTAGTGTTCTGAAACTGATCACTTCTCAGAGCATTTAGTTTGTGTGGGAAAAACACCATTAATCTCCCACTCTATTTTGGAACACCCATAATCTATATCATGTGCTAACAGCTATGTTTTTATTTTTTTCATATGTTTTATAAAGTACAGACATCTAGTTTTACTGCTGCTTATTTGTTGGACTCATTGGGTGTATAATGTCTTATTTGTTTGTTTTCAGTAAAACTTTATTCCAATTTTCCCCTAAGTTTCAATATATAATACGTTCTAAATATCTGATTACAAAATTGAAAAAAGAAGCATGTATAATGATTAGATATAACAAACAAAATACAATGTTAAAAAAAAGCCTTATGATCAATCCTGAGACTATAATGACTCCATTTTGTTCCCTGCCAATCTACAAAATGTTTTTGTGCTAGACCTATTAAAACCTTGAAATATATTATCAAGTAGAATAAATCTAAAGTCTGAATCTATTATATTAAAAATATCTGGAATATATACACAAACACAAATTATCTTTTAATTTATTATGATATGAAAACCATCTAGTACCAGTGGGACAGGACTGTATATAGTTCCAAGTTTTTCACCTACTATGATTTGGGTTTTTTTACTTATACTTACTGAGTTGCACTGTAGCAAATCATGAATATTTGTTGAATTTGCTTGCTTAGCATTTCTGTGTTTTGTTTTTTTTTCCTTTTAGTAACAACATTTAATTTTCCTTTGAAGCAGTACCTTTCTGTTAACTATCAGAATTCATATAGATTGAGTGGGTTGACACCATTTTTTTCCAGAGTTTTGAGCTTCATTCAAACACAAACTAATGGCCTAGGACGGTGGTGGGCAAACCACTGCTGGCGAGCCGCATGTGGCTCTTTGGCCTCTTGAGTGTGGTTTGGCATTAGAACCACTTTTTCAAAATATACGCACTCAGGCGGAAAACCTACTTCTGCACATGACCACAAAGTTTCAATCACACTGTACATGTGCGCCCACACGTGGTATTTTGTGGAAGAGCCACACTCAAGGGGCCAAAGAGCCGCATGTGGCTCATGAGCCACCGTTTGCTGACCACTGGCCTAGGATATAGTCAAAAGCTGAATAATTAGGGTAGTAAAACCTCCAGCATAGCAACTGGTTCAGTGTTAGGCCCATGAATCAAGGTAGTCCAATGCAAGTTCTCACTGGGACTTTTGCTGGAATTATTGGGAAAGATGAATTTTCTTATACCTGAATTTTAAGCAGTATAGATGATATAAAGAATGCTAATATTTTGCTTACATCAGAAGAAGGGCCTGACTTAGAATAAAGCTGCCATATGAAAAAGATAAAAACAGATTTCTGATGACATTGGTTGAAAACCTGGGTCCTACAATGCCTGATGTCAATTAACCACTTGAACTTGATAGTTATGAACCAATGCATTCCCTTTTCTTTCTGTTTATTCTATTCTGAACTGCCCCGTGACACCACACCAAAAACACCTTAACAAATACACAACATTCTCTTTCTTTAGTTGACATCTATTCACTCTTTAGTCTAAATAAGTTACTTTCGGTAATTTTTATTTTTTATTTTTTTATTTTCCTGTAACGAGGAGCAAAGCATATGATGCAATTATCCCTCTCTAAATCACAAAATCATGTTACCTTAGAAGAGTTTCTAAATGATATAATTTAGTTATTTTAGCTGTCTTTAGACAGCATCATGCTCTTACAGTCCTAGGGAGATGGTGCCCAATTTTTGTCATTAGGATCCTCAGAGAAGTAGAAATTACAACTTTTATTTACATTATTTTAAGTTGGTCAGGTCTCCAGTCTGTGGTGTTTAGAGCTGAATGTAGGCAGTCTAAAGATGGGAGTTTTAAATGTCTAGCCTCATCCAAACCTAATAGACCTAGAATTTAATAATGCAAAAACATCTTCTCCCAGTGATAAGATTAATTTGCTTCATGAATTCCTATGTAATATCCCTATATATTAAATGGCAAAATCCTCTCTCTGGCAATATGATCCATTTAGCAGAAAGGAGGAAACTATAAGCCACATACCAGAAAAACCTAATTTAGAGGATTATCCTAACTATTAAAGCAAAGAAAAATCACGACTAGTTTTCCCAGATGCAGTACAAATAATAGTTCTCTAAATGTTTCAAAGTTTCTTTTTTATCTACAAACAAAGAATAACAGGGAATAAATGAAACATGCATGTCAAGATTCAAATTTCACTATTATGCTTATTTCTTTAGTCTAAGCCACATATTCTTAAAGCAAATCTCTCTTGGGGTTTACTGCTATATTGGCTTGAATGATAACTTGGGAATACTTCCATGTACAAAATGTATTCACTCCTATTAGCACTGTTTGTTTCATTTGAAATAATTTTGAATCAGTCTGGACTTTTATTATACTTAGAAATTTAAGTAATTGTCATGTTAGGATATTTTTTCTTTTTCAATTCACCTATGTTCCTTTGTCATTTCCCCAACTTGGTGTTACTCTTATCCCACCCTCTTTGACTAAAACTTTAATCAGCTGTATTCTACTTATTAGGAAGAGAATTGCCCAAATATCTAATAATCATCTCAACTATCTACACTAATAAAAGAGGAAAATGCTAATTGACCACACCTTCACTACACCCACAGCCAATCAGAGTGAGTATGCAAATCAACCCAAACAAATATGGCGGCTAATTTGCATACTCTGAAGGAGGGAGGAATGAAGATGGAAGAAGGAGGCAAATTGGAAAGTAAGGCTGCTGCTGAAGGGAAAGCGCCAGCAGTGCATGTGGCTGCAGTGGCGGGCATGGCAGGGCACACAGAGGTGGCGGTGGGGCATGCAGGGGTAGATGGTGCTGCCTGCCCTGCCCCACCCTGCCTGCCCTGCCCTGCTCGCCACTGCGGAAGAGGTGGGGGGCGGGAAAGATGGTGATGGTGGTGGGAGGGAAGCCTGCTGGAAGCCCTGTAATTGCAGGAATTTTCCTGCAATGGGCCCCTAGTTATAATTGAATTGCTTATGAGAAATATCACCCACTCATGATAGTATAATGTTTTTAAATCATACACCCTAATTTCCTAGAGAGAATCGAAGATTACTCCTCACCTTTACATATACACAACTCCCTCTTTTGCTCACTTCCAAACTTCCTCTTTCTCTGTCTCTATCTTCCCAAGAAGTTATATTATCAATTGTATTGATAAGGATTACTTTTAGGAGATACTGATAGAATATTTGACAAAAATGCCTCATCTATGTAAGAATTTATTTTTCTTACAAGAACAGATGTCCATAAGAAAGCAGCCCAAGGTTGGTAATGTGGTCCTGCTATGCAAGTTCCTTCTTTTTTATGCTTTGCTAACTATAAGCAGAGAGAAGGGGGAGGACAAAATACTCATTGTAGCCAAGTCTTTCTGTTTATGTTTTAATAAGTAAACAATAGCTGTTCTGAAACCTCACAGAGTAAAGTTCTACTTCTATCTCACTGTCCAAATCCAAGTCACATGGCATGCCTAGTGGCAAGAGGGTCTGGTAAATGTAGTTTTCCTTCATGAAAATGAAAGACACTATGCCACTTCCCCACGAACTTAGGGTTCTGTTACTAAGACAATAGATATTAGGTAGGCAATTAGCAGTATTGCACACAAAGGTTAAAAAAAAGTCTAGGTAGGCAAAACAACACAACAAAGAATGAAATAAAATTTTTGTTGGGACTAGAACATGTATTGTTAACAGACTAGACAGGGACATTTTTTTCTTTCTTGATTATCTCTTCTCTTTCTTATCATTTTCTTCTTCTCTCTTCATTCCAATAAAAGCCATATAGTCATATCTTGATTAAGAGATTGTTTCTGCCTTGATTAAATTAGCAGACCAAAGTGAAATCCAATGAAAGCATGAAATGAGTAGATTATCTTAGACATTAGGCAAAAAAGCATGTATTATTTCCTTTCTTATTCTGGAAAATCAAGTGGCATTTATGGAGATATTATGGGAAAAGGGAGGCAGACTTCAAATTAGGTCCTATGCTAAACAGATAGGAGAGAAGGCAAGGCTGAGATTTAGAGCCTTCATCTCCAGCCTATGCTATTCTTGATATATTAGACTCTGAATAATTTACTGAGTTGAATAGCCACCTTGAATGTAACTATTTAAAATCTGAGGATTTGGATATCTCATTTAAGCAACTTTTACTATGTCTAACAATGGAGAGGAGCCACCTACTTTTCAATATAGTATTCTAATTATCATGTTGCTTTATTTTAAATTATGAACAATTTATAAATAATATGAATATTTTCTTTTAAAAAATCTCTAATTTGGCCATGACCATTCATTAAAAACATGGAAGAGGGGAACCTCATACTGGACTTCAAATATGAATAGTACAATAGTAGGAAGAGAACAAGAAATATCAAGTGTAGGAATCAGCTTAAACATGTTTTTATTGATTTCAGAGAGGAAGGGAAAGGGAAAGATAGAAACACAATGATGAGAGATAATCATTGATTGGCTGCCTCCTTAATGCCACCTCCTGGGAATCAAGCCTATAACCCAGGCATGTGCCCTGATTGGGAATCAAATTATGACCTCTTGGTTCATAGGTCAATGCTCAACCACTGAGCAACACAGTTTGGGCTGGAATCAGCTTTTTAAAGTGTTCACACTTACAGAAAGCCTTAGATTTTCTGGTTACATTTTTTTTTTTGTATTTCATTTAATCCATTAAAATTTGTCAAATGTAATATTAGCCAATATTCTCTTACATTTACATGCATGGAACTCTAAGCATTCTTACCAAATAATACTATGGCTTTAATAAAAGAATGATATATTAGAAAAGATACTAGAAATGTCACACACAGATCCAGAATTCAAAGTATCATTATTCATCTTTAGAAGGCAGCATTCATAGCTCCAATGCAACCTGAGGCAATCCACAAATCTATAGGCACTACATAAAGTCAGAAGAGGTTACATCCCTGTCATTTTCTGTTCCCATTAAAGTGACTGAGGACGAATTCTTTCTTGATAACTAGTGCTCTCTGCTTATTACAATTTATGGTCCATCGTTAATTGGATATTTTTATAGTTGACCTTTCAAATATTTTGCATTTAGAATGACTGGCTATTTCACCTGCTCCCGATAGGTTACTTAGAGTAGGCACTGAGGAAAAACTGGAATGAATGTGCTATATCAGAACATTGAAAAAGTCAATGTTTTAGTTGTTGATATTTTCTACTGAATATAATTCTCACATGTTTTAAATGGACAATAGAATACTTAGAGTGATTAATGCTAAATACCTAATAATAATGATTATGGCCACTGTTAAAATATTGTCAAATTCATCTCCCTGACAACAAAGCACTAAGGACATATCAAGGGCAAAATGTAAAACAATGGCAGGAGTATTCTTAATGGTGTCTTAATGGCCTATAATGGCCTCCAGCATTGCATCCTGTGGAGGAAAATTAAGATTATGTGGCAGATTTATAGTGTACTAAGATTTGAAGGAGCATTTTTAATTTGTGTTAAGTCACTCCAAATCTTCCAAAGTGAAGTGACAAAATGGCAGACTTCAGCCTTTTGAAAAACTTCATTGTAATAACGTGTCAGTAGAACTGATTAATTCATTCACTTATTAAACAAACATCTGAGTGACTGTTATCTGTAGACATTGTACTTGGTAATTAGGGGGCATAGGTGTTATGTGATCATGATATCATCAATGGTGCACATGGGAATAAGGACCAGGTGGCAGATGGCCACATGCTACATGCTGAAGTTTGGTAATGGTATTACACAAAATGTACTCAATCAGCATGAATATCCTCATTCTTTCAGCCCAGAAGCTTTAAAAATATTGCTCCTATCACCACTACCAAAATACTGATGAGATACAGAACATAGACACACAAAAAGTATTCAAGTAGACAGGGGTACAGAAGAACTGCCATTCCTAGATGAATGAATAGAGTGAAATCTAGTATTGAGCACAGCATGTTCAATGGAAGCTGATCAGCAGGTAGAATTAATTGGATAAAGATGGGATGTAAGGAAATCTTTATGCAAGTTCATAAGTATTGTAGAAACTGAGGTTAAAGACTTCAATATAAGAACATAACAATCCCAGTGTGACAAGAATTGCATGCAACTGAGTAAAAATTATTAGTTTCTTGATAAAGGACCTGGACAACCAGACTAGAAATCATTGCATTCATCATGTGACTAAAAAATCTTAAAAAAAAAAAAGGCTTAGTATGAATAACTATATAATATGCATAGGGACAACCAAACCAATTTAACAACTTTTTTGTCTTTCAAGCACACACACACACACACACACACACACACACACACTCACCTATATATAATTGGTGTGATAGATAACATAGGACTATATAGTATCCAAAGATATAGCTGAACTCAATTAAACCATTATTTTCTCTTCAAAAAAATTCATATACACTTTTGGTGTGCATAAACTTATGAGCTGAGTTGACCCTCTTATTACAGACAAGGTCTGGTTCCTAGGACTAGCAAAACAGGGTAAGAAGTATCTCTTACAGATCTTGACATCACAGGATTAAATTTCGTCTGAGTATGATAGATGTTAGGTTAGGTTCTAGGCAAAAATTATTTTTAATTTTTGTGTCTACCATTTGGCCCAGCAGTATACTTCTAGGAATGCATCCTATAGAAAAACCTACATATATGCATAATTATATATACATTAGAGCCCTGGTGCATGAAAATTAATGCACTGGAAGGGGATACCTCAGCCTGTCCTGCCCCCTCTCATAGTCTTGGAGCCCTCAGGGGCTGGAGGTAACTTGACGACCAGGAAAAGGTGATGCCCCCATCACACCTCAAGTGCAAGCCTTGACTGGTCTTGGTTATCCGAGCCTCAGGTGGTCCTGGGTAGCTTGACAGCTGACAGCTGAGGCTTGCCTGTGCCTTGGGCTGGCCCTGGTTACGTGGGGTGCTGAGGGAACTGGGATACTCTGGAGGCAGGCCTTGCTGATCACCTGCTGCCTGGTGGGGCTGAGGGGACTGGGTGCCACCATCTTGTGGCTTTGGGTGCCATCATCTTTGAGGGTGGGACAGTCAATTAGCATATCCCCTCCTTATTAACTGTGGAATCCACCATCTTTGAGAGTGAGGCAGTCAATTAGAATATTCCCCCTTATTGGCTATGGGCTCTGCCATCTTTGAGGGCAGGGCAGTCAATTAGTACTTTCCCTCCTATTGGCTGTGGGTGCCACCATCTTTGAGAGGGCATGTGGGTCAATTAGCATATTCCCTCCTTATTAGATAGGATACTGATTTGTTCATGTTTTTGGTAGTATTGTTTGTAAGAGGGATAGATTGGGAACAACCTGAATGCATATCAATAGAAAATGGTTACATATTTATGGTATATCTATAGTACAGTATTCACTTTTAAAAATAATTTTGTAGCCGAAACCGGTTTGGCTCAGTGGATAGAGTGTCGGCTTGGGGACTGAAGGGTCCCGGGTTCGATTCCGGTCAAAGGCATGTACCTTGGCTGTGGGCATATCCCCAGTAGGGGGTGTGCAAGAGGCAGCTGATCGATGACTCTCTCTCATCGATGTTTCTAGCTCTCTCTCTCTCTCTTCCTCTCTGTACAAAATCAATAAAATATATATTTAAATAAATAAATAAATAAATAATAAAAATAATTTTGTAAATCTATATATACTATATTAATAAGATGATCAAGGTAATTACTAAGTGAAAAATATCTCAAAATTCCAAGTATCAGACAAACATCCCCTCTCTTTCATTAAATTGTGTGTGTGTGTGTGTGTGTGTGTGTGTGTGAGAGAGAGAGAGAGAGAGAGAGGGATGTGGGTGTGTATGTGTGTGCATGTGTGCGCGCACATGTGGAGAGAGAGAAAGAGAGAGAGAGAGAGAGAGAGAGAGAGAGAGAGAGAGAGAGAGAGGAAGATCTGAAAAAATACACACAAGACCACAAGTAGCAATTGCTTCTGGAAAGAAAAGAAGGATGGGAGGAGGTGACAGATGGTTTTGCATATTTTTTGTTTTAGAAATTTGTTTGACTTATTTATAAAAAATATGTATATTTTGTAACTAGATCTATTTAACCAACAGAAGTCATATTTAAATATCCTGATAAATGATTCCTTTTAATGTGGTTTTCCATCAGTCTCTAAGGGATTGTATGTCCACATGGGTATAGTTTTATATGTGTTTATATATATGCATGTTTTACAGATAGCTTAAGCTCAATAAATCTGTGAAAGCATGGGTAAATACATAAAAGAAACACTCAGGGATAGAACTAAGGAAAGAATAAAATCTTCAAAATTGTTGTTCCTACTGATTGAGTTAAAACAGAGAATCCATTATTTCATTTTCTCAAATAGTATAATAACCTGAAATACCTGAATATTTTATCAGCAGATAAGAAGCAAACAAACAAATTTTCTCTTTTTGTTTAGAAAGTATTTCCTTCAATTTTCAGTGGAGCACTTAGAGTTATTGATAAAGGTATGCTTAGATGCTTATTTTGTTTCTGAAATTCGGTGTCTATTACTCCTTTAACCAAAATAGCACATGAAAATTATTTTTTTGTTACAGAAATTTTACTAATTTTAGGGGGAATAACTTTTTACTATATGTCTCACATAGTTAGAGATCTTTTAAACAAATAACTTTGAAATTCTCAGTTCTTTTCTAAGTTGTAGATATAGAAAATGGTGTAATATTAATGGACATAACTGAGATCAAGTTGAATCATTTACCAAGCACATTTCATCATTAGGCAACTAATATTCTTTGCTATTATCCATCCTCAGTAAGTGTGTCAAATGTTCTAACGCAGGCAGCATTTCATTTATTTTCTTCTAGTTTCTCCCTCAGAAATATATCTAAGCATATTTATAAAATTCAAGGTTTTAAAATGCCATGATTTTAACTCACTCTTAGTCAAGGCTTTGAATCATTTATTTGGATATTTTTGAGCTTCCTACTTATACTACAAAATTGCTTCAGCTTTTTGGGCTATCTCAGCAATTCAGCTTTTCTTATTTTATGTATCTGACTTCACATATCTGTAGAAACCACTATACATAAAAATGAAGCCATATATAAACTCAGTGGGGGAACAATATAAATTAAGAAGCAAATACTGTTTTATGGAATTATTTAGCTGATATACATTACAGTATAGAAACAGTCATTTTCATTCAATATACACAGCTTCTGTTTCTTTTCTTCAAGGTTAAAATAAAAGTAAAAATAAAACATGACAGTTGAATTCTGAGCAAAATTTTTGCATGCCGATTGGTTTATCTGCACGTGAATATTTTATCTTTGACTTTTTTAGTACAATCATGGTGAAAATATCTCAAGGGTTTATTGCCCTGAGTTTCTAAAATATATTCTAAGCTATTATGTGAAATATCCACATAACAGTAGAGCAGGAGGGGCAGTAAGTCTGGTCTAAAAGCCATTTACCTGCCCATGGTTTTATTTTGTCCAGTGGCTCTAAAACACCGATGATGGTGTAGAAGATCATGATTTTTTCTAGTTACATTTAAAGTTATTGGTGCTTGTTCAGATTTTTCAATTTTTTATAGGATTTCCAAAGTATTTTTATTTCTGAGAGAGGTGTATAGGAAAAACTTTTAGTTTCAGAATTTACTCATTGAAAGGAACCTTTCAAAAAAGGCAAGTGACCAGAAAGCCAAAAGCATGGTTTTAATTATGAATCACAGCCTTCAGACGATGTGAACTGCTGCAGGAGGAGTGACTCAAGTCGGGGAGGGTAGCTTCTTTATGCTTAAAATATCAAACAGGAACAGGGAATGAGGAGACCATCATAAATGTTCCTTGTTGTTAGCTCTCTGGCCTCTCGTTTTCTCCGGAGCATATTCAGCATCTCTATAACGCACAAAGCAGATTCCCTTACTCTGTTCTTGGGAAAAACACAAGCAAGCATGGTATATAGAAGAAGAGAAAGAAATGAACACAAGATCAATTTTTGAAGGGAGCAAGCCTGCACTTCACTTAATATATGCAGTGTAGCAAAGGACAGTTGATTTCCTTTGTGTTCCCTTCACTTCCTCAGCAACAATAGATGGATTTTTAAAAAGGATTAGTTGCTAGTTTTTCTGTATCTATTCAGGGATGCTTTATATGTATTCTAGAGCAGTTAAATTTCTAGAAAAAATATATTCTGCTTTCCTCTATTGTTTATTTACCTTTTTTTGTTGTTGTTGCTTTAAAACAGATGCAAGACCATAACCAACATTCTGAAAATGCAGAAATTCCCTACACATATACAACTGTGCTTATGGTAGGTTTTTTTTTTTTAAATCAATTTATATCTTAACTAATTGGAAAGGACAGGCCAGGTATTCACTGGATGACCCCTAAAATTCTATTTTGTTCTATTAATGCTTCATTTTGCCTTTATCATTATAATGCAGTTTACAGATTTCTCAGACAGCCAACAGATGGCAGCAAAGACTTTCAGACTGACATGGAAATTTTATTTGTACAAGTAATTATCTACAAGCAGCAGTTAAATCTCTAAAGGTAGAGCTGTCATTTTTAAGCCTAGCAATTCTAGAAAATCTTTAGTCTTTTTCAGGCAAAAATTAATAACTACCGGTAGTCTCTTTGCTCTTTAAACATCAAGCCCAGCTTTTGTTTCATAGCTATAACTTCCTTCTTGTGCATTTATGCACGATTTACCAAAACTTATGAACATGTCCTTATGATTTTTATTTGGCAATAGAAATGAGAACCCAAATAGACAAGATTTACTAAGCCTCATATCTCCATTTAAGTAAAAACTTTGAAGAGTGCTGTGGTAATGGGAGTTAGTTTTCAGTTCGTTTTTCTAAAACTAAATCCTACCAAATAAAAGAGTAATATGCAAATTAACCATCACTCTGCTCAAGCCATGCCCACAAGCCAATCAGAGCGAGTATGCAAATTAACCCAACCAAGATGGCTACAGCCACAGAGAGCAGTTGAGAGGCTTATGTTTTCCTGGCAAGGAAAGCCAAGCTTTCCACATGCTCTGGCCAGCCTACACCTCCACTCAAGGATACAAAGTTTCAATTATAGAAGATACATAAAACCAGACAGAAATGGTGGCAGCCACTGAGTGAGCAGGGGCCTTGGATCTGCTCCAGGTTATAATGTTTCAATTGTAGAAGGTAAATAAATTCCAGATACCTGGGCCTCCACTTGGGTCACCAGGGGGCATGACCAGCCTAAAAACCACCACAAACCCCTTGCCCAGACTGCCCTACACCCCAAGGGAACCCCCACCCTGATAATGGACAACCTTTAGGGCAAACCAGCTGGCCCCCACCCATGCACCAGGCCTCTATCCTATCTAATAAAAGAGTAATATGCAGATTTACCATCACTCTAACACACAAGATGGCTGCCCCCATGTGTCCAAAGATCCTGCCCCCATGTGGACACAAGATAGCCACCACAAGATGGGCAGCAGGGGAGGGAAGTTGGAGGTGATCAACCCTGTAGGGGAGGGCAGTTAGGGGTGGCCAGGCCAGCAGAGGAGGGAAGGTTGGGGGCAAACAGGCTGGCAGGGGAGCAGTTAGACATCAATCAGGTTGGCATGGGACTGGTTGGGGGTGATCAGGTTGGCAGGCAGAAGTAGTTAAGGGCAATCAGGAAAAAATGCACGTAAGCAGTTGGGAGAAGCAGTCCTGGATTGTGAGAGGGATGTCTGACAACCTATTTAGACCCAATCCTAGTGGGATCGGATCTAAACAGGCAGTTTAACATCCCTTGAGGTGTCCCAGACTGGAGAGGGTGCAGGCTGGGCTGAGGGACACCCCTCCCAACCCGATGCACAAATTTCATTCACTGGGCCTCTAGTAGTGTTATATTTCCAGATGGCTCACATTAGGCTGTAATGCTAGAATATCTGACTTCAGGCACAAAACGGTTATTGCTATTTTAATATACTAAAAGATGAACTCCTCAGAATAAAAATTAATAAGAAAATAAGTTCCATAATCCATTTTTAATTTTCATCTGAGTTTATTGTAGTCAATAATTCTCAGCTGACACACATTTGCAAGGGGAAAAAATTACCTCCCAAAAATCCTAATATATTTCAAATCTGTCTAGGAGAGGAACTTTGCCATTAGTGTCTAGTACTACTTCATGTTACAAATATATTACAAAAAGATCTCAATTACTCAGAAATGTATTATTCAGGCCTTTTGTCTGCACTTCTTGACCATCTTACTGCCCATCAAATGAATATTTTACTTTCCTTAGCTACTAAAATAGCTGAAGGTACTGACTCTCACCTTCTTACTTCCTTATAGTAATTCACTATGTCCTCTGAGCTACCTCTGTACCTTGTACTCCTATTATGCCCCTTAAAAAAATGAGTGGATTTGTTTGTGTATCTGTATCCCCATCCTCAAATTTTGAGTTATAGGAAATATGATGTCTTATCCATTTCTATGTTAACATTCAAAAAAATATGATTGAAACTTAGAAATGGAGCTAAATGGAGCTCACCAAACTTGGCTACTTTTGACCATCATTATTAAATGCTCATTACATTTAGAGAACTTTTATTAGGAGTTTAGGGAAGATGCAAAAGAAATGGAAAGATATCTCTCCCCTGGATATGACAATGGTCTTTTATATACAGACTTACTTAAGAAAAGGTGTAAATTCAACCCAGGTACAAATTGATTATATGCAAATAAATATGCCATGTTGAAGAGCTGCAAAATATGTACAGTATGCCAACTATTTGGGACAAGAGTCAATGATTAAGGCCAAAGTTTGGATTTGGTTTGATAGATGTTAGTTGAAACCTTTTTGAGAGATGAAGTTTCTTAAAAGTGTTAAAAGATCAAAGATTAAACCTTGAAGGGTCTCTAGAATTAAAAGGCAAAAGAAGGAAAAGAAGCTTGCAGGCATCAAGAAAGCACCATACTGAGAAAAATAAGAATCAGACAGTATTCTGGAAGAAAAAGGTGGCACTTTTTTTTTTTTTTTTACAAAGATATGTAAAAGACATGTAAACAGAGATATTATGAAGGATTAAGCAAAAAGAAAAAGAAACACTCATAGACACAGACAATGATATTGTGATTATCAGAGGGAACAGGGACTGGGGGAAGGAAGAAGGTGGTAAAGAGGGGTAAAAGGTGATGTAAGAATACTTGACTTGGGGTGGTAAACACACAATAAAATGTACAGATAATGTGTTATAGGATTTTACATCTGAAACCTATATAATTTTATTAACCAATGTTACCCCAAAATTCAATTAAAAATAAAATGTAAAAAAGAAGTTTACTTAAAAGAAAGGAAAAAAGCAAAACGGTATTGGATATGACCTCCAGTGGATTTAGAGCAACTTTTGGGGGGTTGTGAAAAGAAGCTAGCTCAGACAGTCACATAACAGAGAGCTGATGTAATTTATTTTTACTATTTATCTGTTTCTGTGAATATTTCATTTGCTTGTTTTTTCTGTTTTGATTTGTTTTAGAAGAGTTGTATTTAGATAACTAAAGCAATTAGAAGTTCTGAAGCAGTGTACAATGAAAGAAAATCAAATCAGTTACTTTTTCATGTATGCCCTGCTTTACAACTATAACAAAAAGCAGGGACGGGATTGAGGTTTTTTTGTTTTAAGGGAAAAGTCAGAAGAAACGGGACTTTAAGGGATTTTTCTTCTCCTTAATAACATAGTTAGCTACAAGAATTTTAATTAAAATAAGAGAAATTGGAAGTTGGTTTGCACATATTCATTCAAAAACACAATTGTCCATTGTACTAAAAGCACATAACAATTCCATCTAGCTTCTTCAGATACTCTTTAGTTTCATTTATAAACAATACTAAGGGTTGTTTTTTTTGTTTTTTTATTGCACACACGTTTATATTGTTTGCCATCTGTAGAAATGTAAGTTTCTAATTAAAATGAGTCATAATATGTTCTATTAATGTTTATCCATAACAAAAGTATGGTCTATAAAAATAAACAAATATGTACATGACTGTTAACAAAGCTCTTGTAAGATATAGAAAATAAAGAAACAACAGTAATTCTCTTTAGTTTTTTGCAAGACAACACAATAAGAGTAGTGATGTGTATATTGGTCCACATCACCGTCTCTTGTGAAATCTCTAGGCTTTTCAAGTTCCTCCCAAGCTAAATCTGAGCTCTCAGAAGGTCTCATATGCATTTATAAAATAGTTCTCTATCTACCAATTGTTACTACCCATTTACTTTCCCTATTTGGTGGGTAACAGCATCCAATGCTACATCCAGAAGCACTGCAACACAATGGCCTATTTTCTTTCTTCTCTGGTCCAACTCTCTACCTTTAGTTCCCCATTGTGCTTCTCGCAATGGTGTACTGTAGGTTGTGTGCTCACTTCCTACAAAAATGTTAGTAAAGAAAAAACTTTAAAATGTATTCCCTTTTTATGGTAGGCCTTCTCTATGAGAATTGGATATGAATTTGTGGGAACTGGGATGTAGGATAAATTGAAAGTAGATGTAATGTTTTACTCAAAATCTGCTTCCCTCCTAACAGTGGGCAATAGTCCTTGAATGCATGATCAAGTTCTCAAAGCTCTGATTTTTAGGAGACAATTTCTTTTATAGGCAGTTCCCTCCCCATTCTCCATGCAAATAAGTCCATGGGAATCATCACATTGGCTCTGAAGGACCTATACATGTATTTATCCTAGAATGAACACGTAGCTAGTCTATCAACAGGTGCTAACTACAGTATTATCTACACTTAACAGTCCTCACTTTCATTGCTTTAATCTCCCCTTCACTGCTTCCTTGTGAAACTTTCATACACATGTGGAGACTTAAATGCAGTGAAATAGAATTTTGGTGTTATGCCTGAGCATGTATCCTTTATAAAATTATATTTAAGTTAGTTTTTTCATTATAAATTACTGAAATTGTCAAAATGGAGTCTTGCAATAGAAAAAATATCAAGACCTGTTTGATGGAACAAAGTATAAGCTATTCAAAATGCTGCTGTATAGCTCGGCCAGTGTGGCTCAGTAGTTCAGAATCGGCCAATGAATCATGAGATCATGGTTTGATTCCCGGTCAGGGCACATGCCCTGGTTGTAGGATCAATCCACAGTGTGGGGGGCATGCAAGAGGCAGCCGATCAATGATTCTCGCTCATCATTGATGTTTCTATATTTCTTTCCCTCTTCTTTCTTCTCTGAAATCAATTACATATATATATGTCTAAGAAAAGAGTAATATGCAAATTAACCATCACTACACTACACCCACAAACCAATCAGGAGCAAGTATGCAAATAAACCCAACCAAGATGGCTACAGCCACAGAGAGCAGGAGGGAGGCTTGGGTTTCCCTGACAATGGAGGAAGCCAAGATTTCTGCCTGCCCTTTCCTGCCTAGGACTCCACTCAAGAATACTAAGTTTAAATAATATACTGTTTCCCCGAAAATAAGACATCCTCCGAAAATAAGACCTACTTACAGGTTTCCTTCTGAGTGAAATATAAGGCATCCCCCCGAAAATAAGGCCCCCCTAGGCTAAACATGAGAGATTTGGTCCACTGATTCTGAAAGAAATGGAGTCACAAGAAATTCACCAGGAAATTCAGGAATTGGATTATGATGATGTTCCAGATGATGATGACATGATTGTCATTGAATAAATGAGTAAATTCTTGATACTGTAGGATTCACAGTTTGTCCAGTTTGTATTGACAACTACTGTACTACCGTACCGTATACAGGTAATAAATTTCCTTTATTTTCATTTAACAATAAATGTGTACCGTATTCTTCTTCATGGAAAAATAAGACATCCCCTGAAAATAAGACCTAGCACATCTTTGGGAGCAAAAATTAATATAAGACACTGTCTTATTTTCAGGGAAACAGGGTAGGAGATACATAAATCCAAACAAATGGTGGGAGCCACGGAGCTAGAAAGAGCAGGAAGCTAGGGTTGGCCCTGGCAATGGAGGAAGCTAAGATTTCTGCATACCCTGGCCTGCCCAGACCTTTGCTTAAGGCTACAAGTTTCAATGATAGAAGATACATAAATCCCAACAGAAATGGCTGCCACCAAGGAATAAGCAGAAGGCTTGGCTCCACTCCAGGTTACAAAGTTTCAATTATAGAAGATAAATAAAGCCCATATACCAGGGCCTCTGTTTGGGTCACCAGGGAGCATGGCTGGCCTGAAAACCACCACAGGCCCCTCTCCCAGGCTGCCCCACACCCCAACGGAACCACCACCCTGATCTAGGACACCCTTCAGGGCAAACAAGCCAGCCCCCACCCATGCACCAGGACTCTATCCTATCTAATAAAAGAGTAATAGGCAGATTGACCATCACTCCAACACACAAGATGGCTGCCCTCATGTGGTCAAAGATCCTGCCCCCATGTGAAACAAGATGGCCACCACAAGATGGCCAGCAGGGGTTGCCAAAACCAGTTGGGCTCAGTGGATAGAGTGTCAGTCTGAGGACTGAAAGGTCCCAGGTTCGATTCTGCTCAAGGGCATGTACCTTGGTTGAGGGCACAACCCCAGTAGGTGGTGTGCAAGAGGCAACTGTTGGATGTTTCTCTCTCATCAATGTTTCTAACTCTCTATCCCTCTCTCTTCCTCTCTGTAAAAAATCAATAATATATATATTTTACAGAGATATATATGTGTGTGTGTGTGTATATATATATATATATATATATATATATGTGTGTGTGTGTGTGTGTGTGTGTGTGTGTGTGTGTGTATGTATATGTATATGTATGTGTATATGTATATGTATGTGTATATGTATATGATGGCCAGCAGGGGAAGGCAGTTGGGAGGCAGCAGGCCTGCAAGGGAGGGCAGTTGAAGGTGATAAAGTTGGCAGAGGAGGAAATTTGGGGGCGACCAGGCTTATAGGGTAGGGCAGTTTGAAGGGACTCAGGCCTGCAGGGGAGAGCAGCTGGGGGGACCAGGCCTGCACGGAAGGGAAGTTAGAGGTGACCAGGTCTGCAGGAGAGGGCAGTTAGGGGCAAACAGGCTGGCAGGGGAGCAGTTAGGCATCAATCAGGCTGGCAGGGCAGTGGTTAGGGGGTGATCAAGCTGGCAGGCAGAAGCAGTTAGGGGCAATCAGCAAGGCAGGAAGGCTAGCAGTTGGGAGCCAGCAGTCCTGGATTTTGGGAGAGATGTCCAGCTGCCCATTAGGCCCGATTCCTGGGCAGTTGGGCATCCCTCAAGGGGTCCCAGATTGGATAGGGTGCAGGCTGGGCTAAGGGAGACACCACCTCACCACCACCACCACCGTGCACGAATTTTGTGCATCAGGCCTCTAATATATATATAAAACAAAATGTTGCATGTATTTTTTTGCTGTATATTTCAAATGAAAATATTTTTTTAGCCGAAACCGGTTTGGCTCAGTGGTAGAGCGTTGGTCTGCAGACTGAAAGGTCCCAGGTTCGATTCCGGTCAAGGGCATGTACCTTGGTTGCGGGCACATCCCCGGTAAGGGGTGTGCAAGAGGCAGCTGGTCGATGTTTCTCTCTCATCGACATTTCTAGCTCTCTATCTCTCTCCCTTCCTCTCTATAAAAATATCAATAAAATATTTTTTTTTAAATATTTTTTTAGAACTGGTAATAAGAAATGAGGTACAGTTGGTGCTTATAATAAAAAGGCTACTAAGTGTAAGAGGAATAACAACAAAAACATATTAAGCCTTGTTTCAAAATGATGTCTCCTCTGGCTATTCAATAAACATCAATGAAATAATAAATGAATGGTCACAAGATACTGTAGATGCAGTGTTGAACTTGAAGTATTTAATAACTGTTTCTGTTTTTACTTACTTTTTAATAAATATTATATTTATTGTTCAGTTTATTACAGTTGTTCCTCTCCCCCCCCCCCCAAGCTCCCCTCTACCTGGTTGCCACCCTAAACCATGCCCTTACCCCTCCCCCACTGTCCTTGTCCATAGGTGTAAGATTTTTGACCAATCTCTTCCCCCCATGCCCCCTACCCCATGAGGATTGTCAGTCCAGTCCTTTTTATGCCCCTGATCCTATTATATTCACCAGTTTATTCTGTTCATCAGATTTTTAATTTACTTGATTTTTAGCTTCACTTGTTGATCAATATGTATTTGTTGTCACTTTATTGTTCATAATTTTTATCTTTACTTTTTTTTCTTCTTCCTCTTCTTAAAGAATACCCTTAAGCATTTCATATAATGCTGGTTTGGTGGGGATAAACTCCTTTAGCTTTTTCTTGTCTGTGAAGGCTTTATCTGACCTTCAATTCTAAATGATAGCTTTGCTGGGTAGAGTAATCTTGGCCATATGTTCTTACTATTCATTATTTTGAATATTTCTTGCCACTCCCTTCTGGCCTGCATAATTTCTGTTAATAAATAAGCTGACAGTCTTAAGGGTACTCCTTTGTATGTAACTAACTTTTTCTCTTGCTAATTTTAAGATTCTTTCTCTCTCTCTCTCTCTCTCTCTCTCTCTCTCTCTCTCTCTCTCTCTCTCTCTCTCTCTTTTAGATTTTAAGCTGGGAGCTGGGTGGGCCGCCATCCTGTCTGCTGGAGAGGCAGGAAAAAGACAAGGACAACCTCTCCCAGTGCATTTATTTTATAACCCCAATATCAGGAAGTAACACCAACTTATTTGCATTCTTAAGTAGGCCCTAGCATGCCTGGATTTATATATCTAATCCCTTTCCTGCCGATACCTGGGCTGATATGAAGGCCAAGCTGACTCTGTCCTTTACTCTTGGCATATAATTATGATGTGTCTTGATATGGTCCTCTTTGGATTCCTTTTGTTTGGGCTTCTCTGTGCTTCCTGGACTTGTAAGTCTATTTCTTTCACCAGATGGGGGAAGTTTTCTGTAGTTATTTCTTCAAATAGGTTTTCAGCATGCTGCTTTCTCTCTTCTTTTGGAACCCCCATAATTCTGATGGTTGTATGCTTGAGGTTGTCCCCGAGACTCCTTACACTATCTTCATATTTTTTGATACTTTTTTTCTTTTTGCTTTTCCAGTGGGTGTTTTTTTTTATTCTTTGTATTTCAAATATTTGACTTGATTCTTGCAATCATCTAGTCTGCTGTTGGATCTCTGTATATTATTATTTATTTCAGTCAGTGTATGCTTAATTCCTGATTGGTCCTTTTTCATATCCTTGAGGGTATCACTAAATTTTTCAGAGGTTTCTAGAAGATTCTTGAGTAACCTTATAACCATGGTTTTGAACTATATACCCAGTAGTTTGCTTTTCTCCATTTCTTTCATTTGTGACATGTAGCTATGTCTCCACATTTTCACTGCTTCCCTGTGTTGATAGAGTAGCCTGGTGTGCTAGGTGTCCTATAGAGCCCTGTGGTTCAGTGTCCACCAATTACCTGAGGTGGACACTCTTGGGGCACCCCTTTGTCGGCTGTATGCACAGTCTTTTTGTAGTTAAGCCTTGATTGGTGTTGGTATCACTAGAAGGAATTGATCTCCAGGCCAATTGGCTGTGAGGACTAGCTGTGTCTACAATGGGAGAACTGCTGTGCTGGAGACACCCTTATGGGGTAGGACTTGCTTCAATGGGGCTTTGGTGCTCACTGAGTCTGCCCCTTGAGTGTGTCTTTTATGGATGTGAAGAATTATAATCTGGTATGGTCTTACTCTGACCACTGGGTACACTGGCTCTTGGATCTTTTAGGAGATGCAAAGTCATCCACTGCCGGATGTCACACAGCAGGAGCTACAGAGAAATCTGCAGATTCCTCCTCTTTGTTTGGGGTTTGGAAGTGTCCAGAAAAGGCCTACCTGTGAAACAATGCAGGCTGCCACTGCAAGACCTTAAGCTTTCTTTTGGATGCATTGGAGCTCTCTGACCCAGCTGCAGTTTGTTAGGTTTTTAATTTCTCAAAGGTACAGGCCATTCATATGCAAAAGCAGCTGTGCACAGCTTGGGTGGGGTTGTAAATTGGGTGGGGTATTATCTTAGGGAATCACTAAGGCGGAGCAAACAGCAATGGCTGCCAGTCTGCCCTGCCCCAGAGTGGTCCCAGGTTCTCCGTGCTCTGTGGCCCCATGCAGGAGCAATGATCATTGTGAGCACCTCTGAGAGAAAGCTGCTTCCCTCACGTTCCTGCCCAATGCCAGGCAGTCCAGTTTCTCCCTGTATGAGTCTGGGTCCCCAGAGTCTTGCCCAGAACTGGAGTTCAGAGCATTAGGGAGCTTGTATCTCCCTCCAAATTGAAAAACAACAGTGCACCCAGTTTCCATCCTGTTTTCTGCACTTCCTCACCTCCACACCTCCTACCAGTCTCAATGCACTTTTGTCTTTCCTTCTAGTTGTAGAAGTTCCACTCAACCAGGTTTCCTGTGGTTCTGGATGATATTTGTTTTGTATTTTAGTTAGAGTTTTGATGTGGTTGAGAGAGGCAGCAAATACAGATGTTCACCTATGCCACTATTTTGGTTGTCTCCTATCTTTTTCCTTTTGGTTACTCATTTTCTTGCTTCCACAAAAGCACTTCTCCTTGTGTGAGGGGAACTATTCATACCTAATTTTTTGTTGTTTTGGTGGGTGTGCAATAATGAACCCATTCTCCTCCTTTATTGAAGCTGGAAAATGTGATCACAGGATGGTAACAGTGGGACAGACATGTGACTCTGGACCTGATAAGAAAAAGCTAGGTTCAGCAACACACAAATGGAATATTAAGCAATGGGAATGGAAGTGGTTGCCTAGGAATAAAGTGTAAGAATAAAAACATGATAAAGCACATTTACAACAGCTAAGATCTGGAAACAGCTCAAGTGTCAATCAGTAGATGAATGGATTAAAAATAAAAAACATGGTATACAATATTTATATAATGGAATACTATTCATCTATAAAAAGATGGATCTCTTATCCTTTGAGAGAGCATGGAGGGACCTGGAGAGTATTATGCTATATGAAATAAGCTAGTCACATAAAAACAAGTATCACTTGATCTCACTTATATGTGCAATATAATGAACAAAATATATTGACAAAAGAAATAGATCCAGTGACATTGAATCATGCAACAGACTGACATATTTCAGGAGGTGGAGGGGTGGAAGAGATTAACCAAAGAATTTATATGCATATATGATTAACCCATGGACACAGACAATAGTATAGTGAAGGCCTGGGGAGGTGGGGGTGAGGTGGCAGGGGTGAATGGGGGGGGGGGGCATCTGTAATACTTTCAACAATAAAGATAAATTTTAAAACACACAATAAAATCCCAGCAAATGTCCAGGGGCAGGAATGGGTGTGTGTGTAGGTGGGATGGGGGTGGGGTGGGGGGGCATTGGGCACTGGATTAAAAGGCAAAAATATTTTTAATTAAAAATAAATTAAAAAAAACCAAAGTACAAAACACAGATAATGTGGAACATAAAATGGAATAAGCACTGCTAAAAGAGTCACTTAAAATAGAGTCCAAAGGCTATTGAGGAAATGAAGTGTGCATCTCATGTCTCAGTTCTTGGAAAAATTGTCAAATTTACTTACATGTTGCTAAATTCAGCTCAAAGAGGAGCAACAAACTTCCTGGAAAAATGCGTGCTGCATGAACATTTAAGGACTTTTCCTCATCCTTGTCATGGCGACCAGACCTTCTGCATGCTTCACCTTGAAAGGAACCAATCATTTCAACAGCCAGCATGCTTCATTTACATAATGAGCCTAACAAATCCCAACTGGTATAGACAATCTCCTTCATTTACATGGAGGATCATAATGAGAACAGCTTATAATTTTGCCATTTATAAACCCTGGCTTCCTTTGTTCTTTTTGGAACAAACTTTAAGAAGCTATGTGAATCTGTGCCCCTGATTTCAATCCCTCCTTTGCTCAAAAGGATACTTTTTATTCTTATTATAGATTAAAACTTTTCATGTTGATGTCAGTATTAGAGAGTATAAATATGAGCCAAAGCTGGTTTGGCTCAGTGGTAGAGCGTTGATCTGCGCACTGAAAGGTCCCAGGTTCGATTCCGTGCAAGGGCATGTGCATTGGTTGTGGGCACATCCCCGGTGGGGGGTGTGCAGGACGCAGCTGGTCGATGTTTCTCTCTCATCGATGTTTCTAGCTCTCTATCTCTCTCCCTCTTCCTTTCTGTAAAAAAAAAAAAAAAAAAAAAAAAAAAAAAAAATCAATAAAATATATTTTAAGAAAAAATAAAAGAAAAAAGAAAGTATAAATATGAGTCCTGCTGAGCTTACTAAAAAGTGCCTGCATACTTTCATGTTGCATTAAATTTTGGGAATAAAAGAAAAATAGTGAAGTACCGTTTATAACATAAAAATACAGTTTACTTAACTGGATGGGATGCTCTTCAATTTAAAGACATTATAACACTGTGGTTAAAAATATAGACTTGAAGCCCAATTATCTGAGTCCACACCTTAGCTTTAATACCGACTAACTATAATCTTAAGCAAATTACTCAGCTTCTTTGTGCATCAGTTTTTCTCATCTGTAAAATTGGGCTGATAATATTAAATGTCTCATTAAAGTTGTTATGAAAATTACCATTTTAACTTCTTTGGTCTTTGTTCAGAGATTCCCAGGCTTCAGGGCGCTGGTTGGGAGCAGGAGGAGGCCTGGGGGGCCGCTGCCTGCGTTCGGGGCGTGTCTGAGGCGCTTGGAGCCCCCACAGCCCAAGGAGATCGGCGTCTCTGCGCCCACCGGCTCCCTCCTCTCTGCTCCCAGCATCCCCGCAGCCTGACCCCCCCGGAGCCCTCCCGCCTGGGGCGCGGCCTCCCTGGTCCTGCCGCCCCAGGCCCGTGCTCAGGATGGTGAGTCTCTCCTGGGGGCACGGGGGTGACAGGGAGGAGGGTGGAGGGTGGCAGAGCCACCATGTGAGGAGGCCTTGGTGGGACTGAGCGGGGAGGATGGGGAACCAGGGCCTGTTTTGGGGTCTGAAGGCAGCAAAGAGCTGAGGCATGGTTTTGCATGAGGCGTTTTAACTTTCATTCTCAAACGCTGGGGCCATCGATAGTTGTGAAAAAACAGAAAGGGATATTGCCGAATCCTATTTGGCTCAATGGATAGAGCGTCAGCCTGTGGACTGAAAGGTCCCGGGTTCGATTCCGGTCAAGGGCATGTACCTTGGTTGCAGGCATATCCCCAGTGGGGGGCGTGCAGGGGGCATCTGGTTGATATTTCTTTCTCCTTGACGTTTCTAACTCTCTATCCCTCTCAACTCTTCTGTGTAAAACCATTTATATATATATATATATATATATATATATATATATATATATATATATATATATATATACATACACACACACACATATATATATATATATATATATATATATATATATATATATATATATATTTTTTTTTTTTTTTTTTTAAAGAGGGACATTTTCTGAGTTCAAAGTAGGGTTCAAACTTTTCCTACCATTGCTCAGAGGAAGAACAGACTAGAAGGCAGAGGACAGCGGTTGTGGGCAGGGAGGGGCAGTCCTGTAAATGATGAGGGAACTGGAAGAGTGAGCACTGAGGACTGAGCACCGAGATCACACAGGCACCTGGAGGGTACCTGGCCTCAGGGCTGGGCGAGGGCACTGAGCAGCCTGAGCCCATAGAGCCTGGTGGTTGCCAGGCTCCCAACAGACCATCTTTCCACAAATTTCTGTAAATGCAGAATCGATAAGGTGTATGGGTTTGTGGAGCTTATTTCAGGCCCTCACACACTTGAGGCCCCTAAGATAGTAGAGTCCTGGGACTCTCAGCCGCTCTTGTAGGCCTTGGACCTGGGCACTTTGAACAGACAACTGAGCCCAGAATCCTAAGGCCAGGGGTTGGGCTTCATGATGTGGACCTTGTTTCTGACAACCAGTGTAGTGAGTGTGAGGTCCTCCAGACATAGGTTCCAGAGTGTGCTAAGGCTTGGAGTAAAGAGTGAGCTGAATCCGGAACCTGCAGGGTATGTTTTTAAAAATACATATAGCCGAAGCCAGTTTGGCTCAATGGGTAGAGCGTCGGCCTGCGGACTGAAGGGTCCCAGGTTCGATTCCAGTCAAGGGCATGTACCTTGGTTGCGGGCACATCCCCAGAAGGGGGTGTGCAGGAGGCAGCTGATCAATGATTCTCTCTCACCGATGTTTCTAACTCTCTATCCCTCTCTCTCCTTCCTCTCTATAAAAAATCGATAAAATGAAAAATAATAAAATAAAAATACATATATATTTTTTAAAAATAAATAAATAAAGTTGTTATGAAAATTAAATAATGGATATTTGTAGAGTCCTCAGAGTGGTGTCTGGCAAATGTAATAAATATTAGCACAGTGCAAATACAGAGCATTAAATTAACACAGTATTCAATAATATAAACAAAAATAAAAAGTAATCTTTGTAAATCAAATTCCCAACTAGATTATTTATTTATTTACTTATTTATTTTTTCCAGAATTAATTATTACAATAAACTTTTGTGAAAGAAGGCCTGGGTTGTCAGTGCTCTGTTTAATAACCCAAAATGTAATTAATTCATATTACACATAATGATTTCAGGTATCAATGGTAGAAACATATATTACTTAAACAGTTTATTCCATAGTAGAATATTCTCCAATACAAAATTTTCACAAAAAGCTGCATTTTGTTGATGTTTCTAAATTTGAATGTAATACCATTTTAAAAATATATATTTTATTATTTTTTTACAGAGAGGAAGGGAGAGGGATAGAGAGCTAGAAACATCAATGAGAGAGGAATATTGACCAGCTGCCTCCTGCACACTCCCTACTGAGGATGTGCCCACAACCAAGGTACATGCCCTTGACTGGAATCGAACCTGGGACCTCTCAGTCCCCAGGCCTACGCTCTATCCACTGAGCCAAACCGGTTTCAGCTGAATGTGATACCTTTTTAAAAACTCCTTCCTATAAATAAAATTTATTCTTTATTTTCATGGATCATCAATTTTTATTCATGCCATAAATGCTGAAGTTGAAAACCATGTGCTTTAATAAGTTGCTACAAAATAAACAAGCACAAAATAAATTAAATTCACTTTCATGTAATAATGTTCTTTTCTGCAAATTCTTAGTATTTCTATTGAACCTATTAATCTATTTTTTTTTCAAAGCCGGAGGCCTCACCTGACATTTCATTTATGTGAAAGTCCAGGTATGGTAGAAATCATTTATTGTTTGAACTCGTGTTGTCAAACCAAGTATTATGAAGGAAGACATTTTGAGAGTTTTGTGAGTAGTTTGAAAGACATTATAGGTAAACATGTAATGGGTGACAAGAAAGTTATTTAAAAAGCTTCTCAAATAAAAGAGACTTATAATAAAACATTGGGTACCTGAGAAGGAAGATTAGTGAAATTGTGTCTTTGAGATTCTGATTGGGCCAATCAATTTTTAAAAATTTATTTGGCTAAAAAATAGTTATTTTGAATTCTATGTTTAGTTCCTTGTGCCATTTTAATCCTACTTTGCCATGTATTCTCCCAAGCAAATTTTAGATTTCTTTTGCATGAAGAGCAATCATATAGAATGTCACCAGTATGCTTTGTTTTGCCATGGTAAAAATGTATGCATTAAATATCATTTCTTGAAAAAATGAAGATTTCAAATATAGTAGACTTTACTTACAGTACCATTCACTCACTTTAAGATACAGTAGCATTATGTGAAAATATTGAGGAAAATATGTACTTTCAGAATTTCTCAGAAATAAAGACAAATTAAAAATTACTGAAATATGAAACAATTCCTCATAAAGAAGTACACACTTTTTATGGGTTAATAAAATGTAATTATAAATTTTCTCATTGACTTTTAGAAGAAATTAAAATATTGAAATATTTATTTAGCAGTCTCAGTTCTTATTATCTCACTAGAGGCCCAGTACACAAAATTCATGCACTGGAGGGGGTTGTCCCTCAGCCCAGCCTGCAGCCTCTCCAATCTGGGACCCCACAGGGATTGGGCCTAAACCAACAGTTGGATATCCCTCTTACAATCCAGGACTGTTGGCTCCCAACGGCTCACCTGCCTGCCTGCCTGATTGCCCCTAACCACTTCTACCTGCCAGCCTGATCACCCCCTAATTGCTCCTCTACCAGCCTGGTAGCCCCCAACTGACCTCCCCTGCTGGTCTGATTGCCCCCAATTGCTCTCTTCTGCTGACCTGGTTTCCCCTAACTGCCCTCCCCTGACAGCCATATTGTGATTGCCATCTTGTGACCACATGGGGGCAGCCATCTTGTGCAAGGGTGTGATAGTCAATTTGCATATTACCTCTTTACTATATAGAATGCCTTTCCACTACTACAAAAGGAAAAGAAATCATATATGTTTTTGTGCCAACTTACTTTCTTTATACCCCTATGATCACTATTTATTTAAAACCTTGCCTACTTGCCTATTCCATTGGACAATGTCCCCCTGCTTCACCAAGACAAATTACCCCTCCTTATTCCTCATCACATCTTCTCCTAAACACAATGAAATTTATTTTCTTTCTTTTCCTCTATTTTGTTTCTTTTCACTCTGTACTCAAACCTGATTAAGCATTTTTATCCGAAAACAAAACAAATAATAATAACAAAGTCATTCTTGAACTCTATTTCTGTCAAACTTCTCCTTATCATAACCACCTTCACAATGCTACTGGCATCATTGATCTGATATCCAAATTAAATGGTCTCTTTCTAAGTTCTCTTCTACTTTATGCTCTCACTGACATTTTGCCATGTTGACTTTGTTCTTTTAGAAAATCTTCTTTTTCCTTGACTTCCATTAGATTATGGTTGTCCTCATATCTTTGTAAAAGGTTCGTTATCTCATCCATTTATCCTTCTCTTACTTTCTCCTAAAGGTTGCATTTATCCCAAGAGTCTATCTCAGACTTCTTCTCTCCTAATTCAGTATTTCTAGGATGTCTTACCAATGTCTACAACAAGAAATATCATCCAAATGCCAATGACATTTATTTATTTATTTATTTATTTATTTATTTTTTTATTTTTATTTTTTAATAAATCTTTATTGTTCAGATTATTACAATTGTTTCTCCTTTCCCTCCTCCATATTGCTCCCCTCTACCTGGTCCCCATTCTGCCCTCTACTCTAACCTCCCCCCCTTGCTGTCCTCATCTATAGGTATATAATTTTTGTCCAGTCTCTTCCCTTAACCCCCACACAGACACCCCTTTCCCCTTGAGAATTATCAATCCCCTCCCATTCTATGACCCTGATTCTATTATATTCACCATTTTATTCTGTTCCTTAGATTTTTAATTCACTTGACTTTTAGATTCACTTGTTGATAGATATGTATTTGTTGTTCATAATTTTTATCTTTACTTTTTTCTTCTTTTTTCTCTTTTTATAGAACACCTTTTAGCATTTCATATAATACTGGTTTGGTGGTGATGTACTCCTTTAGCTTTTTCTGATCTGTGAAGCTTTTTATCTGCCCTTCAATTCTAAATGATAGCTTTGCTGGGTAGAGTAATCTTGGTTGTAGGTTCTTGCTGTTCATCAATTCGAATATTTCTTGCCACTCCCATCTGGCCTTCATAGTTTTTGTTGAGTACTCAGCTGATAATCATATGGGTGCTCCCTTGTAGGTAACTGTTTTTCTCTTGCTGCTTGTAAGATTATCTCTTTGTCTTTTGCTCTTGGCATTTTAATTATGATGTGTCTTGGTGTGGTCCTCTTTGGATTCCTTTTGTTTGGGGTTCTGTGTGCTTCCTGGACTTGTAAGTCTAATTCTTTCACCAGGTGGGGGAAGCTTTCTGTCATTATTTCTTTCAATATGTTTTCAGTATCTTGCTCTCTCTCTTCTTCTGGCACTCCCATAATTCTGATGTTGGTATGCTTAACATTGTCCCAGAGGTTTCTTACACTAGCTTCAACTTTCTGGATTCTCTTCTCTTCTTGCTTCTCCAGAAGAGGGTCCTTTTCCTTTTTATATTCCAAATTTTATATTTGATTCTTGTGTTCTACACTGCTTTTGGGTCTCTGTATAATATTTTTTATTTCAGTCAGTGTATGCTTAATTTCCAGTTGGTTTAATTTCTTTTTCATATTCTAAGGGTCTCATTAAGTTTATTGGCCTTTTCTAGGAAATTCTTGAAAAACCTTATAACCGTGGTTTTGAACTCTATATCCAGTCTTTTGTTTTCCTCCATTTATTTTTTTGTTTGTTTGTTTGAGATCTTGCTTTTCTCGGTATTTTCGCTGCTTATGCAGCCAATGACTTTTAAATCTCTAACTTCTATATTTCTCTGTGAAACTCAAGACTAGCCCCATATCTAACAATACCAACAAGATATTTTGCAGGCACCTCAAAGTAAACCTCAAACCAAACACATTATCTTCTGTTAACAAATCACCTCTCTTTTACTTCTTGATTATAGACCAAATGTTTGTAGCCCCTTCAAATTTATATATTGGAATCCTAACCTCCAAGGTTATTAGGAGGTATAGACATCGGGAGATGATTAGGTCATAAAGGCAGAGCCTTTATGAATGGTATTAGTATCCTTATAAAAGAGACTCCATAGAAAGCTTCCCTCTTCTTTCCATCATGAAAGATTTTAGCTAGAAGACAAAATCAACAAACCAGAAACTGGGTCCTCATCAATCACTAAATCTATAGGTGCCTTGACATTTGATTCCCAGCCTCCAAAACTGTAGGAAATAAATTTCTGTTTCTTATTAGCTACTCCGTCTCTAGTGTTTTATTATTGTAGCCCAAACAGACTGAGACAACTCTATATTTTAATATGATCTCTACCTACAAAGTAATATCGATACAAATCAGAAACCTCAAAACCATCTTTATTTTCTTTCCTTTACTCACAATACATTCATTGGTGTATGGTTATTAGCTTCTCTGAAATTCCTGAAGAACAGGGACCACATTTTATTTTTATTTCTTCCCAAGGTTAATTCATGAATCATAGTAACCTCTTACTAAATGCTTGTTGGATGAATTGTGGAAATTCTAAATATCATTCAAAAGTCTCTGCCAAAAATAATGAGAACAGAATCTCCAAGGATTGGGCAAGATTTTAAAATGATGCACCCAGAACTTACTGACTTAGAATGCAAAACAAAACAGATATTTTTTCTTTAAAATTTGAAGGCCATTTTAAGCACCAAAATGAAGATAATGACTCAAGTTATCTTACTCCCTAGGAGTAAAAATAAACTCAGGCTGACTCAAGGGAAAGCAAGTAATGATATCCTAATGAGAAGTGCACCTGATTTTTCATTCTGTTTCCATAAGCACCTGCAAAAGTGTGTGTGTGTGTGTGTGTGTGTGTGTGTGTGATAGAAGACAAAGAAATGTGGTGTGAAGAGAGATGAAGTAAAGGGTGAAATAGGTGGGGGATAATAAATTCTACCAAGAAAATGAAATCACAACTTATTTTAGTCAATATTTAGGCTCTTTTCACATAACCAATGAAGATTGTCAATAGCAAAATTAATTTCTCTGAGTTGTATTTTCTTTGTTTGTTCACTCTGAATATCCACATATTATAGTTACTACACTACCCTAAATATACAAACAAAAAATAAAATAAGTCAATGTTACTCTACATATTTTTTTCTGTTCATCCTGCTTTTCTTTGAAATAAGATATCCTATTCCACTTGTCTCAATACCACACTACTAATCCTTAGAATTACTTCCAAGACCAAAGTATCTGAAGAAAGGCCCATGGCACACAGGTTTTGGTTTTGAGGAAAGTGTAAGCTAAGACAGGCATCAATCACAGCAAGAAACTTCTGAAGAGAGTAAAAACAATAGGCTGAAGCAGAACTGTCAAATTACAAGGCCCCACTCCTCAAATTCACAGACCCAAAGTTTCTAAAGAAAGGAATTACTTAAAAAGGAAGATAGATGTGTATAAATAGATAGATAGGTAGTTAGATGGCTGAAAGATAGATATACACACTGATTCTAGAGCCTTGCTATAATGTTCAGGTTTGAGACACATTCTTTCAGAAACATAAGAAATTCATTAAATACATTTATTAAGTGCCTATTTTATGTAGTGCATTATGTTAATGTTGGCAACATAATGCTGAGCAAGAAAACAGGGTGCCTATTTTCGTGGATTTTATTAGTAGAAGGCCAAATTACTGTAGCTAAATTCCAATCACTTTTGTCCTTGTTCTGCAAGTGATGATGAAAAACTTCCAGATAAATAAAAGTGGTTTGAGAGTGGCTATACATCAGTATGAAACTGCTCAGAGGACAAGATCAATTCTGTTCAGGGGTGAAAACACAATACCTCAAGTGAAACACAGAATGGGTATTTATTGATAAGCACCATAATGTTTCAAAAGTAAACAATAAGAGGGAAAAAGAGAAAACTGACACTTACGTAACTGGTAATGCCAGGTTAAGATGGCAAGATACAATGACTAATAATTTGTACCTAATTTTCCCATTCAAATTCTTACATAGATACAGAAAAATAAATAATAAGCAAAATTACATCACTGCCATCATACTTACAGAAAGATTTCTACTTATAGCAGCCTCAATGAACTTGGATTAAGAAACAGCATTGTTTGACTCTCATATCCTATGTCTGTCTCACAACAACATGGTTAGTTTGGAAATGGCAGGGGGGAATTTTAGCCTGCCTCATAAGAAGCAAGCCCCAAGGACACCAACCAGAGAAAGCCATATCAGTCAGAAAACCTGGCTGCCACTTCCTTATTGAAGAGGAGCTACTTCTAATGATATAGGAGCATGTCTCTTTCTTAGTCCTAACATAAGTGTCTCACTCTTTAAGTCCATACAGAGATACCATGTCCTATAATCTACTGTTGACCTATAGATGACATGTCTTTATAAAAATAATGTTCCTATAGGTCACTCTTCCCCTACTTTGCCCTCAGAGAAAGAAGCTTATCAGAAATTATAGCTTTCAAAAAATTGGCCATAGAAGGAAATAAGAAGTTACTGGAGAAAGATGCTAGAGGCAAAATGCCCAGAAAGAACAAGAAATATCATTATATAGGAAGAGCAAGATGGCACTTGTCAGAAAGACACCTGCCATTGGATGCCAATGGCAGAATAGAGACGGGTTTCACTTGCACTTGGTTTTGAAGTGCCAACCCTCAGAAAATGATAGTCAGAATCCAGGACATTGACAGCAGGTATCAAATGTTACTTGAATTAAAGAAAATGTGTTTCTGTATTGCCTTGCTAAACAACTAATCCTATTATATAACATGTTTCAATTTTAAACAAGTTTTGGTTCCTAGAGGGAAAAAGTACATTTTTTATATGTTTGAAAGGTGGGCTATAGTAATAGTGGGAAATAATGTTTATGGTCAAGGGACAAAAAAAAAATACAGATGATGTGTTGCATAAGGCAACTGCCTAGAGATACTTAGTGTGGGCCACAAGCTCATAGTAAACCAGTTTAAACTTAAAGGTGTCAAGGTGATGGAGAATAAAACCCCCTCGGTGAAGTCACCCTGAGAAGAGGGCAAACAGCCAGAGGCACCTAATCCTGATCTTTCCTCAACTTTTCAAATTCATATTTGCCATACATCAAAAGCTGAAGCTGCTTTTAACACACATTAGTTCTACAGGAAAAGCTGAAAATGTCCTCCCCTCACCCTTTGTCTTTGGTACTTAGTTGTGACTCACAGAAAAGAGAAGCCAGAAAAGTGATTTTATCATTGCAAAAACCTCTTTCTTGGTGAAATTCAGAAGTCAGAGCTTAGTTTTGTAAATAGTGGCAAACTAAATTCTCAAATTTCAGCATTTTAGTATCTAAAAAACTTGAATCCAGAATGTATTTAGAGTTTGCTTTATAGCATTTACATACAAAATCTACTTATTTTTGTTCTTTCTTATTGCCTGCTTTTTTCAAGATTATGCACTTATTAATGATACTTCAAATGTAACATTACATTCTCAAAGTGTTTTCTTAAATACTTCATATGATCTTAGATGAGAATGGATAACTTTTTTCTAGGAAACAAGCTCAGAGCTGCTATAAGCATTGTAAAAGTTTGTGTGACTCATAAATAACAGATACAGTAAACACCATGGTTTCTGACTCATAGTTCAATACTATTTTAAAATTGCTAAAGCCTTTTTCTTATTTAACAACTATAGAGCATCTATGTAGACAGAGAACTATGTGCCCTATTTAAGTGACACTATCACTAAGATTACATGGAAGCCAATAGCTACAATATAAATTGAGAAAGTTATTTCCTAAAGAAAAGTTTCTAACGGCTTTGAAATTAATTTCATTCTAGCTCTTAGATTTTGAACTTTACAAGTTCATTCTTGTTTGACTGTTTTGATAGTTTATTGACTACAAGGAGTGGTCTAGAAGACCCTTATAATGGTGTTGAAGAAACTAATAACAGCTCTTTTTAAAAGTTCCAAATAACTTAACATTATCAAGCATATACTATATGCCAGTCATTTTACTAAAGGTCCTATTGATACTGTTGTAATACCCTGGTTACTATTTAACAGGAAAGAAAAAAAAGGAAGACTAGTTAGAGACATGCTATTTATACAGCTTTGTCTAAAGCTTTATTTAACATTTTCCAAGTATGTTCCCTACTTATTGGTAGGTAAATGACTGGACAAAGGCAGTTTAAATGAATACCCAGGAAGGTCTAAGTGACATTGGAAGGTGCCTACCTGTCTTATTGTCAAAATGTTCACTGCTCTGCACATGTCTATACATGATCGTGAATCCAGTCAGTGACCAGCAAAGACATGGTCACTGCAAGATCTCAAAACCTGCAAATTTCTAAACAAAGTAATTTCTCTCTCTCTCTCTCCCTTCTCCCTCTGGTGCACCGGGTTCATGGCTCCCCTGTTGCAGAGATATGCTCCCCTGGGCCCACATAGCACAGGGCCATGTTGGACTCCACACAATAGACTAATGAACTTTCATTAGATTGGATACTGAACCACACCCGGCTACAACATGGAATAAAAGCTCTGGACACTGGTCCTACTTCTGGCTCTGCTGAACTCCCAGCTCTTTCAGAACTGGCTTGGAGAAAATGGGACATTGCAACCTGAGAAATGCAACCTCATGCAAATAAAACTTTTTTTCACATCCCATCTTCCCATGGAGATTTCTGAAAATGTTGTATGTTTTTACTTAGCAGTACCCCAAGAACCTCATTCCTACTCATGTCTGAGAAATCTGGCCCATTAATTACTCCTGCAACTCAAGTACATTAACTAAGTTAATATATAAAACAAATAATAGCTCTAACTGGTTTGTCTTAGTGGATAGATAATCGGCCTGCAGAGTGGAGGGTCCCAGGTTCAATTTCGGTCAAGGGCATGTGCCTTAATTGTGGGCACATTCCCAGTAAGAGGCATGCAGGAGGCAGCTGATTGATGTTTCTTTCCTATCCATGTTTCTGACTCTATATTCCTCTCCCTTCCTTTCTATAAAGGATAAATAAAATATATTTCAAAAAACTAATAATAATAATAATAATAATAATAATAATAAATATAGGTGGTATTTCTATATCTCATTCTACAAATGAGGAAACTGAGGCCAACAGATTAGAAAACCATCCCAAGGTCATACAGTTTCTAAGTGGGAGAGAGAATTTGAACCCAAGCAGATTTTCAACACTCAATCACTAAATCCCATGTTCTGTATGCCAAGAGCTTGATGAACATTTACAATCTCATTTAACATTCACAACAACCTTACAAGTTATTTATTTATATTCCATTTTCATAGATAAGAAAACAGGCTCAGCGACACTCAAGGGTATTATTTGTTTCAAGGCCATATAGCTAATAGCAAAAGAGAAATTTGAACTTACCTCTGTCTGTCTTTGCCACACTTGTATTCACACTTAAGCAAATCACACACACACACACACACACACACACACACACACACATATATGTGTGTGTTTATTCTTTTCTACATGAAAAGAGTTCATTAAGGAGAGGAGGTAAAGATAATGGCTGGCAGGACAGAAGTGAGGGAGAGAATGTGAGTGAGTGAATGAGCAAAAAGGGAGTGTGTGAATGTGATGTGTGTGTGTGTGTGTGTGTGTGTGTGTGTGTGTGTATGACAGTTAGATCCTGCAAGAGTCTCAGGGGCTGGCAGACCAGGATCACCTATACAGAAGCACCTGTTACTGTTGCAAGCACTCCCAAGGGGGATATCTCTGGCACAGAAACCACACCATCCTAAAGAGGAGTGATGCTGTGACTATGAGCCTAGCCACACCACCACCTAAATTGGCCTAAGACACTGTCCTGGAACTTTCAGCCATGCCAGCCAAAGACCTTAAACCTCATATGAAGATCTATAGACACTGAGACTCCGCCCTCCCTGGTTACTGGCTCCTGTGAGCCCCATAGTGTGCTCCTCTTCCACCAAGCCCACCATTTCAGCCACAGGCACCACACAACTTGGTGCCTGGACTCCTTGGTGAGTCTAGTAGTGCACATTTCTCCTGCAAAACTGCAGCTTTAGCTGATGACCCTGAGCACCTTGGTGAATGGCCACCTCAGTGAGTTTCAAGGTACACCCCTCCTGCAAAGCCCACTGCTTCAGCTGCAGACCCCATGAGACATACACCTCGGTACCTGGAATGTTTGGTGAGATTTGGAGTGTTCGCCCATTCAGCCAAGCATGCCACAGACTCCACTCCCCAGCATGGACAGAGCTGTCACCTGGCTCATGCCCTAGCCCTGGCCCAAGTCAGAGCTGCTGGTAAGACCTGGTGTGCCCAGCCACAGGCCACAGAACCACACTGCATGTGCGCTGCCAGAGGGACCTATGGCACCATCCTACCTTGGATGCTGGGGCCTCACAGTGAATTGCATACTAGAGAGCTCTCGGCCTTCATAGGAAGTCACACAACAGGAACTGTGCACACACCCCCACTGACCCCAAGAATTTCAAGTGGACAACTGAGGGAACAGAACCAGGGGAGGAGGGGGCCACAACTCAGAGCAGAGACAACAAAGGTGTGAAATTCAAAGAAGACCCAGCCTCTGGACAAGCAAGTCTGAGATCATTGAACCACTAGGGGTTTCAATATCAAAGACCCCCAAGCAGAGAGCCCAGGGCCAGAAAGAGGCAGAAAAAAATGGAAAGAAAAAGAAACAACCCCCAAAGGAAAGAAAAAGAGGAATCTCTGGAAAAGGAACTAAACGAAACAGAGGCATGAATAGGTTGGAATAAGATTTCAGAGTAAGGTTCAAAGAGCTCATAAACCAGATGAATGAGAAAATCAAGAACCTATTTAAGAATCAAGAAGAAATGAAGAATGATATAGCTACAAAAAAAACAACAAAACAAACAAACAAACAAAAACAAACACACACACACACACACACACACACACACACACACACACACACACACTGGAAAGTTTCAACAGTAAACATGAAGAAGCCGAGTACTGATTAGCCAGTTTGAAGACAGGGCAGAAAACACAACCAATCTAAACAGCAATTGGAGAAAATAATTAAAGCAGGAGGAGAGCCTAAGGGAGCCTTAGAACAACATGACATGAAGTAACATCCATAAGTAGGAGTTCTTGAAGGACAAGAAGAGGAGCAAGAATTAGAAAACCTATTTGAAGAATTAATGACAGAAAACTTCCCTGATTTGGGGAAGAAAAAGCCACACAAGCACAGAGTCCCAATCAAGATGAACCCAAAAAGATCCACACCAAGAAATGTCATAAATATAATGACAAACATGAACAAAAAAGAGAGAATCTTTATATATTATTATTATTATTATTATTATTATTATTATTGATTTTTTATAGAGAGGAGGAGAGAGGGATAGAGAGCTAGAAAAGTCGATGAGAGAGAAACATCCACCAGCTGCCTCTTGCACACCCCCTACGGGGGATGTGCCCGCAACCAATGTACATGCCCTTGACCGGAATTGAACCTGGGACCTTTCAGTCCGCAGACTGACGCTCTGCCATTGAGCCAAACCGGTTTTGGCGAGAGAGAATCTTAAGGGCTGCAAGAGAGAGAGAGTTACCTACAAAGGATCTCCTATTAGATTATCAAATTATTTCTAAACAGAAACACATCAGTCCAGAAGGGAAGGGAATGACATATACAGAGTGATACAAAGCAAGGGATTGATTCCAAGAATACTCTATCCACCAAGGATATCATTTAAAATTGAAGGGGAAATTGGAAGCTTCACAGGAAATAAAAGAAAGAAAAAGTAAGTCAGTTTATCACTACCAAGAGAGCAATGTAAGATATGCTGAAGAGATTACTGTAAAAAAAAAAAAAAAAGAAGTGCAATGGGGGTGGGTGGGACGTATGTAATACTTTAAACAATAAAATTTTTTTGAAAAGGAAGAAATAGAAAGGGAAGAAGGAACACAGGCATTAAAAATAAAAATGGCCACCAAAAAAGTACCTATCAGTAATAACCTTAAGTGTAAATAGATTGAATGATCTAATCAAAAGACATATAGTGGCTGAATGGATAAGAAAACATGACCCATATATGCTGTCTACAAGAGACACACCTCAAAACAAGGGACTCACACAGACTGAACATGAAGGGATGGAAAAATATTTTCAAGGAAAATGGAAATAAAAAAAGCTCAGATAGAAATACTTATATCTGGCAAAATAAACCTCAAAGTGAAGACCATAACAAGAGATAAGGAAGACCACGTCATAATACTAAAGGGATCAATTAGAACAAGAGGATATAACTCTGGTAAACCAATACAGGAGCACTCAAATACATTTTAAAAACCTCCTGAAAAATATCAAGGAAGAGGCTGACAGCAATACAATGATAGTAGGGGACTTTAATACCCCATTGACATCACTGGATAAATCCTCTAGACAAAAAAATCAACAGCAATCCTAAATAACCCACTTTGTCAGATGGACTTAATTGACATCTTCAGAACATTTCACCCCAAAGCTATGGAATATACATTATTTTCAACTGCACGTGGAACATTCTTAAAAATACACCACATATTGGGACACAGGTAGTGTCTTCAAATTCAAGAAGATTGAAAACATATAAAGCATCATCTCAGATCACAATAGCATAATATTAGAAATCAACTACAATAAAAAATTAAACATTTGGAGACTAAATAATATGTTATTAAACAATGATTAGGTTACCAAAGAGATCAAAGAAGAAATTTAAAAAAAAACATCCTGGAAACAAATGACGGTAAAACACAACAATACAAAATATATGAGACATAGTGAAAGCAGTCCTGAGAGGGAAGTTCATAGCATTACAGACCTACAAAAACAAAAAAACAAAAAACTAGTAATAAATAATCTAATTCTACAACATAAAAAATTAGAAAGAAAGCAATACAAAAAGCCCAGAATGAATAGAAGGAAGGGAATAATGAAGATCAGAATGGAAAAAATAAATGATATAGAGACAAAAAAAAAAATACAAAAGATCAATAAAACCTAGGGCTGTTTTTTTGAAAGGATATAAATGATTGATGAACCTCTAGCCAGGCTCACCAAGAAGCAAAGAGAGAGGACCCAAATAAACAAAATTAGAAATGAAAGAGGTGAAATAACAACCAACCCCACAGAAATACAAAGGATTTTTTTAAAAAATACTATGAACAACACTATTTCAACAAACTGAACAACCCAGAAGAAAGTAGCATATTCCTAGAATAATATAATCTTCCAAAACTCAATCTAGAAGAATTAAAAAAAATTCAATATGCCAATAACTACTGATGAAATCGAAGCAGTAATCATCAAATGCCCAGTAAAGAAAAGCACTGGGCTGAAAGGCTCCACAGGGAAGTTTTACCAAACATTCAAAGAAGAACTACAACCTACCCTTCTCAGACTATTCCAAAAAATTATATAGCAATGCACACTTCCAAGAATTTTCTATGAAGCCAGCATTACCCTAAACCCAAAACCAGATAAAAACACTACAAAGAAATAATTATAGGCCAATATCCCTGATAAACATAGATTCTAAAATCCTCAACGAAAGTCTAACAAATTGAATCCAGCATTACATTAGAAAGATAATACACAATAACCACGTTGGTTTTATTCCAGTGATGCAAGGCTGGTATAATATCTGCAAATCAATAAGTAAGATATATCATATAAACAAAATGAGAGACAAAAATCATATAATCAGATCAATAGATACAGAAAAAGCATTTGACAAAACCCAATACTGTTTATTGATAAAAAATCTTAGCAAGGTGGAAATAGAGGGGTCATGTGTCAAAATAATAAAAGCCTTATATGACAAACCTACAACCAATATCATACTCAATGAGCAAAAACTAAAACCATTTTCCCTAAGAATAGGAACAGGGATTTCAACTTTCATCACTCCTTTTCAACATAGTATTGGAAGTGCTAACTATAGCAATCAGACAATAAGAAGAAGTAATAGCATCCAAATATGAAAAGAAGCAAAACTGTCTTTATTCACAGGTGACATAATACTTACATAGAAAACCAAAGAATCCATTAAAGAAAACTACTACACTTAATAAATGAATTTGGAAGTGTAGCAAGATTCAAAATTTACACCCAGAAATCTATGGCTTTTTTATACAACAGTAATGAATTCACAGAAAGAGAAACAAAAAATCACATTTACCATTGCAACAAAAAACTTAAGATACTTAGGAAATAAACTTAACTAAGGAGGTAAAATACCTGTACTTGGAAAACCACAATACATTGAAAAAAGTGATAGAAGACATAAACAAATGGAAGAATATACCATGGTCATGGGTTGGTAGAATCAACATCATTAAACTGTATATACTACCAAAGAAATCTATAGATTCAATGCAATACCCATTAAAATTCCAATGACATATTTCATAAACTTAGAAAAAAAAACTCTCCAAAAATTCATATGGAATAAAAAAAAGACCCAGAATACCGTCATCAATCCTAAGAAAAAACAAAGTTGGAAGAATCATAATACCATATAGCACGCTATATTACAAAGCCACTGTTCTTAAAACTTCCTGGTACTGGCATAAGAGCAGGCACATAGACCAATGTAACAGAACAGAGAACCCCGAAATTGACCCAACCCATTATGCTCAATTAATATTTGACCAAGGAGACAAGAGCATACAATCGAGTGAAGACAGTATCTTCAATAAATAGTGTTAGGAAAATTGGACAAATACATGCAAAAAAAAAAATGAATCTAGACCACCAACTTACACCATACTCAAAAATAAATTCAAAATGGATAAAAGATTTAAACATAAGGCAAGAAACTATGAAAATATTAGAAGCATCCACAGGCAGCAAAATATCAGACATGCCCTAACAATATTTCTACTGATGCAGCTCCTAGAACAATAGAAACTAAGGAGAAAATAAACAAATGGGACTACATCAAAACAAAAAGCTTCTGCACAGCAAAAGAAACCATCAAAAAAGATACGGGAAAAAAACAAACAAAACACAAAACAAAGAAGAAACCAAGAAAATAATAAGAAATCCCACTGCATGGGAGAACATATTTGCCAATGATGTAGCCAATAATGGTCTAATATCCAAAATTTATAGGGACCTCATACATCTTAACAAAAGGAAGGTATACAATCCAATGAAAAATGGGCAAAGGACCTAAATAGATACACACACACACACACACACACACACACACACATATAATATATATATATATATATATATATATATATATATATATATATAACCATTTTAAAATGTACAAATCTTTCTTAGTTCATGGGTTATAGAAATTAGACTACAAGGGACCCACTTTGTGCTTACTTTCACATCCTTGACCCATTGTAAGTGTGAAATCAAAGGCTGGGGAAAGCATGATCATCAAGAGCTTAGACCACTTGAGAATACAGGTTTGGACCACACTATGAAAACCTTCCAAAGTGATAGACAGGGATGAAGGGAATTTATAATAGACTAGAGGCCTGGTGCACTCAGTTGGGTTCCTCAGTCTAGCTTGTGCCCTCTCGCAGTCTGGGAGTCCTTGGGGGAAGTCTGACTGATGGCTTAGGTCTGTCAGTTGGGCATCCTTCGCGCTGCCATGGAGATGGGATCCTGTCCCTAGGTGGACATATGATGGCCACCACAAGATGGAAAGCAGGGGAGGGCAGTTGGGAGGGACCAGGCCTGCAAGGGAAGGCAGTTGAAGGCGATTAACTCTGCAGGGAAGGGCAGTTAGAGGTGACCAGGCTGGCAAAGGAGGGAAGTTGGGGGCAAACAAGCTGTCAGGGGAGCAGTTAGGCATAAATCAGGCTGGCATGAGAGTGGCTAGGGGGTGATCAGGCTGGCAGGAAGAAGTGGTTAGGGGCAATCAGGAAGGCAGCAGGCGAGCAGTTGGGAACCAGCAGTCCTGGATTGTGAGAAGGATGTCCCAGTTTGCAGAGGGTGCAGGATGGGCTGAGGGACAACCCAACCCCCCCCCCCGCCTCTATACACAAATTTCATGCACTGGGCCTCTAGTTCAGTATAAAAGAAAGGTGATAAGTGTTCAGCAAGCTCAGGTTTAATTAGCTGCTTTGATATTACAGTCAAACACCAATTTATCATTATTTATCTGATTAACTCTTTAGTTACACATTCAATCAACTCTTTCTTATGTGGAAATACATACTGTAACTTACTCATTAAGTCCCAATGAATGAATATTCAAGATCAATTTCTATATCGTGGCTTTATCTTTTGAACTTGGCCTTCTATTTTATTCCAAAATTTGATACTACTGTTATAATTTTTTCTTTATCTCTTTCATATAGGCTTGTCTAAGTTCATAACATTAGGGAGGTTGATACAGCCTGAGAAATCCCTCTGGGCTGCCTTATATTTCTGGAAATAATCCCTGTAACATCTGTATCTGTTATATTGGTCTCTGCGGACCTGAAGATATTGTTAAAGTACTTTCACTAAGGGAAAAAATCATCTTTTACTGACTGACATCTGTAATCATTATAAAAATATCAGAGAGGTAAAGAAATCTCTGGTATAAAATGGCGATTTCTTCTACCAGGTTATAAGTCTAAAATGCAATTTTGTCTTTTTTACATATCAGATAATCTAACACCAGATTCCTCAGGATAGCCATTATTGGTAAGTTATTGAGTAATTGCAGTATAAAAAGTATAAAACTAAAAATAAATTGTCTAGGTTCAGGAGAGAGAAAGGTTCTTAGGTATAATCACCCTGTTACTTAAAGAGTCACTGCAAAATGGATGAAGTGACAGTTTTTACCATTTAACCATTTGTCTCCATTTGTCTATTTGAAAGGACAATTCAGACTTTTAAAGCTGACTTTTTGAACTTAAATAACATAGGAAAAAATAACTAGGAAGAGTTTTCATGGGCTTTTTTACAAACCATTTAAGCCTTATGAAATAAAAATGGTTGTCTGGAAAGAAAAAAAAGAGGTACAATCATAAATTCAATTCAAAATGAGCTTATCAGAGACAGACACAAAATCATAGCGATGGTATTGTCAGAAGTTTATTTGGCATGCATCACCACAAATATCTTAATTCACTCATATTAGTAAAGTGACATATTGCTCATGAAGTTTTATGACATGATTCACCTTCATATATAGGGTGCTTGGAAGGGAGACATTTTTGTTAACAGAGAGTACTCAATTCTTTTATAGCATCTGCCTCTCTGTACATACCCTGAATCTAGTGATGAGGAACATGTTGGAAGAAAACATGAACACTTCATTATTTAATGAAATTGGTGTTGGGCATTAAGCCTACGCTAGTTTTTATCACGCTGTCAGAGCCAAAGAATGTTTAAGGCAGTTTCAAATAGAAACAAAAGCACTTGAATAAGAACTGCTTCAGGAGACTGTGATTTCATGTAATTTGATATTTCTGTGTTGAAACAATTGTGTTAGCAGTAAGTCATTCTTATTTTGGCTAGACAACATGACATTGGTGTCATCTATTCTGTCAGAACAACTTTCTAGAGATATTAATAGGTCTGTTAAGTGATCAACTTTTAACCTATCTGGAACAAGTCCGCACTGAACCAAATAATTTCTGTAATCATTGATATTAGCTCAGAAATAGAGTTAAGGCTAAGGGCCAAAAATGTATGAGGTAATCTCCATTTTAGGATATAAATCTGTAACTTGTAAATGACACTGCCTGCCAACTTATTTCACTAGCAATTGGCCAATTACCAGTTACCCTCTCATTAGGACCTTTTAAAAAAGACAGAAGACTGCTACTATTGCCTGAATAGGTTTGATTTTGATACAGTTTCTATGTGATATAACCATTAAAAACAAGTTGATACTTATTTTCCCCTTATTTTATATTTGCTGCTTTATCAAAAAGATAAAGTATTCTAGGGGGAAAATCTTGATGTATTATGTTTAATGGTTTATCTCTGATTTTTCCAATACTTCATATTTGGATTTAGTTACTTCTACCCTTTTAACTACAGGTGTGTGATGAGATTATATTAGAAAATTATATTAGTGCTTAAGTACTCATTTATTTTGTAAGAGACTTTGGAAGATTCATATTAGAAGAAACATTGAAAATTTTGTTTCACTAACTATCCTATCTTGGCACATAGGCCACAATCTACTTATGTCTCATATAGGCTTTACCCAATATTTATTTATTCTTATTACATTGCCCAATTTGATCACTAAATTTAAAAAATATATAAATAAACTAGAGGCATGGTGCACAAAATTCATGCACTGTGGGGGGGGGTGGTCCTCAGCCCAGTCTGCACCGTCTTCAATCTGGGACCCACAGGAATAGGGCCTATACTGGCAGTCAGACATCCTTCTCACAATCTGGGACTGATGACTCCCAACTGCCTGCCTACCTGCCTGATCACCCCCTAACCACTCCCCTGGCAGCCTGATTGATGCCTAACTGTTCCCCTGCTGGCCTGATTGCCCCCAACTGCCCTCCCCTGATGACCTAGTCCCCCCCAACTACCCTCCCTTGCCATCCTTGTTAGCAGCAACTCCTTCTTATTTTGGCTAGACAACACACCCAATGGGAGCGGCCATCTTGTGCAAGGGTGTGAGGGTCAATTTGCATATTACCTCTTTATTATACCGAATAGTTCTGACTATAGTGTCTGACACATAGTAGGTGATAAACAAATTTCACCTATTTTATATCTATATACAGCCTTAAGTTAGATACATCTTTCAACATGATTTATATAGAAAGTAAAGGTTTAACATTACCATATTGCTTACCTTCACTATATCATTTCCCTAAATATAGGTGTCCCTAGTAGTTGTCAACACAAAACCGAAAAACTGAGAATCCTACAGTATCAAGAATTTACTCATTTATTCAATGACAATCATGTCAACATCTTTTGAACATGATCATAACAATCCAATTCCTGAATTTCCTGGTGAATTTCTTGTGACTCCATTTCTTTCAGAATCAGTGGACCAAAACTCTCATGTTTGTCATAGGGGGAAGGGGGGGGTCTTATTTTCAGGGGACGCCTCCTATTTCACTCAGAAGGAAACCTGCAAATAGTTCTTATTTTCGGAGAATGTCTTATTTTCAGGGAAACGCAGTCGCTGGGCCCTGAGGGCGAGCTTTCTGCCTCATTCTCCGGGAAAGCCCTTCCTTGAGGAAAACGGACCTTCTTGTTGGCATCCAGTCTGGACCAGGGGAAGATGGGGCCTTTGAGGCCATGGGGACCCCCATCCTCATTCACAGGACCCCATGGCCTTATCCACTGGACCACTTCCGGGTGTTGCCTCTGGCCCCAATCCATTCTTGGCTTGGCCAATTCTGGCTAATCATTGAGCCAGCCCCCCAAAACCCCAGCCTCCTTGTTTAGGTTGCTGCTGCCTGGCAGCAGGCCTCAACACCAGCAGGCCTTCCCCTTACCCCCGCCCCCCTCCCCACCTCCCTGTATCCTTGGTGACCATCCTTTCTCCTGCTTAGGTCACAATTACCTGCCCTTCACCTGGCCCCGCCCCCTTGTTGACATGACTGTCTTCAGCTGCTCACCTGGCCCCGCCCCCTCATTCATTGGACCAATGAGCGAGCAGCACTAGCAAGGCTGCCTTTCTCATCACACCTCTGGGGTGGGGGGGTGAGGTGAGGGCTACCGCCCCACCTCTGGAAATGTTGTTTGGTGCCTAAAAGCCCCAAGGGCAGATGGCCTGCTCACAGGTTGCCTGCCACCCAGGGCCCAGGTCCACAAGCCTGGGGAAGCCAGCCCCCGCTTTCGGACAGCCATGGACCTCCCTGAGCCTCGGAGGCCCGCACCGCCCACACCACAGGGCATCTCACAATGGAGTGTCCTGCGACCCCCACTGCCCTGTCTATGGTCTTTGACATCCGGGAGAGAGCTGTGTCAAGTCCCCCAAAATCACTTTCCAATCTGGGGGCACTGACCCGCCCCTACTGAGGTACCCTGTTTCCCAGAAAATAAGATATTGTCTTATATTGATTTTTGCTCCAAAAGGTGCGCTAGGTCTTATTTTCAGGGGTTGTCTTATTTTTCCATGAAGAAGAATACGGTTCATATTTATTGTGAAATGAAAATTAAGGAAATTTATTACATGTGTAGGGTTAAGTTCTTAAAAAAGAACTATCATTTCCCAATAAATGTGTACCATATTCTTCTTCATGGAAAAATAAGACAACCCCTTAAAATTAGACTTAGCGCACCTTTTGGAGCAAAAATTAATATAAGACAATATCTTATTTTCTGGGAAACAGGGTACCTCAGTAGGGGCGGGTCAGTGCCCCCAGAGTAGAAAGTGATTTTGGGGGACTTGACACAGCTCACTCCCCGATGTCAAAGCCCATAGACAGGGCAGTGGGGGTCGCAGGACACTCCGTTGTGAGATGCCCTGTGGTGTGGGCGGTGCGGGCCTCCGAGGCTCAGGGAGGTCCATGGCTGTCCGAAAGCGGGGGCTGGCCTCCCCAGGCTTGTGGACTTGGGCCCTGGGTGGCAGGCAACCTGTGAGCAGGCCATCTGCCCTTGGGGCTTTTAGGCACCAAACAACATTTCCAGAGGTGGGGCGGTAGCCCTCACCTCACCCCCCCACCCCAGAGGTGTGATGAGAAGGGCAGCCTTGCTAGTGCTGCTTGCTCATTGGTCCAATGAATGAGGGGGTAGGGTTTCTGGAATAAGGGAGCAGGGCCAGGCCTAGTGCTGAAAGCCTTCATGTCAACAAGGGGGCGGGGCCAGGTGAAGGGCAGCAGGCATTTGTGACCTAAGCAGGAGAAAGTCTGGTCACCAGGGATATGGGGAGGTGGTGAGGGGGCCCGGGGTGGGGGTGGGGGAAGGCATGGTGGGGGTGAGGCCTGCTGCAAGGCAGCAGAGACCTAAACAAGGAGGATGGGGTTTTGCGGGGCTGGCTCAATGATCAGCTGGAAGCAGCCAAGCCAAGAATGGATTGGGGCCAGAGGCAAAACCCGGAAGTGGTCCAGTGGATAAGGCCATGGGGTCCTGTGAATGAGGATGGGGGTCCCCAGTGGTCGCAAAAGCCCCATCTTCCCCTGGTCCACACTGGATGCCAGCAAGAAGGTCCCTTGTCCTCAAGGAAGGGCTTTCCCTGAGAATACGGCAGAAAGCTCCCCCTCAGGGCCCAGCGACCAGTAAGTACTGCATTTCCCTGAAAATAAGACATCCTCCGAAAATAAGAACTACTTGCAGGTTTCCTTCTGAGTGAAATATGAGGCATACCCCGAAAATGAGCCCCCCCCCTTCCCCCTAGGCCAAACATAAGAGTTTTGGTCCACTGGTTCTGAAAGAAATGGAGTCACAAGAAATTCACCAGGAAATTCAGGAATTGGATTGTTATGATCATGTTCAAAAGATGTTGAGATGATTGTCATTGAATAAATAGTAAATTCTTTATACTGTAGGATTCTCAGTTTTTCTGATTTGTGTTGACAACTGCCGTATTTTCCGGCGTATAAGACTACACTGTGTTCTAGTAAAAAGCCTCCTCAGATTGGCCAGAGTCAGAGAGACGGTCTATTAAAAAAAAAGAACTGATGTTGCCTTGGAAGTGGGGGGTAGTCTTCTACGGGGAATATAGGCCTAAACCCACGTTTTAACTGTAAAACTAAGGGGTCGTCTTATACGCCGGAAAATACGGTATATGTTTGCCCAAATAAACAAGATATTGTATTAGATATCTGGCCTCTATTAGTCTGTGGCTGGTTTGAAGGGGAAAATATAACAGTTTGTTTTCATCCCAGTATTACAGCATCTTCTCCAGTTTCCATAAAAATTTACTCTGTCCAATCACCTAATAAATTTAAAGGAAAGATTACCCACACATTTGTTTCTTCCTTTAACATTCCATGGTTTACAGCAACATCAAAGATAACAGCTCCGGGAGTTAAAGATTACTAAAAATGTACCTGTTTTCAAACGAGGTCCTTATCTAACTAAAACAACAACAACAAAAAATAGCATAAATCTTCTTAATTAAATAATTGCATTAGAAAGAAAAAAATTTAAACATTTTATGCAGATATCTAAGGAATCAACTGTATTCCACCTTGGAGTTCAATAGATCTCTGTTTTTCAACCTTATGTACATAGTATAACCATCTGAGAAGCTGTGATAAATTAATGTAGAGGGAAGGAGGCTGGGGGATCGGGGCTAGGTGATAGTGTGCAAATGGTGGTAAAACAGGGGACATCTGTAATAGTATCAACAAGAAAAAAAATACCTTTGTAAACTACAAAAAATAATGACTGTACTCTTTTAGAAATGCTTAACAGCTTTATTGAGATGTAATTGGCATATAATAAATTACGTGTTTAAAGTATACAATTTGCCAGTGTTAACATATATTTATAATGATGAAATCATAACCAAAATCAACATAAAGAATATATCTAACTTCCCCCCAAATTTCCCTAGTACCCCTTTGTAATCCTTACCCCCTAACCATCACAGGCACCCACTGACCTGCTTTCTGCCACTACAGAATATTTTCCATTTTCTAGTTTTAAATAAGTGGAATCATTTAATATTTACTTTTTCTCACTTTTTTCACTAATCATAATTACTTGGAGATTTATCTATTTTGTAACCTGCATTGACATGTATATAACAAGAGGCCCAGTGCATGAAATTCGTGTACCAGTTGGGGTTCCTTGGCCTGGACTTCACCCTCTGGCAATCCAGGGCTCCTCAGGGGATGTAGCAGTGCCAAAGCAGCTGGTGGCCAGGGAGGAGCCAGAGCCATGCTTGGCACTAGAAGCTCAGTACTCAGCACTGCTAACCACTTGCAGCTCCTAACCACTTGCTACTTACTGCTCACTTCTTATCACTCCTTACTGCTAGCTCCTTAGCCCCACTGCGAAGGCCAGAGAGGCTCCCACTGCCACTGCTCTTGCCAGCCATGAGCCCAGCTTCTGATGAGCGGTGCTACCGCTGTGGGATCACACTGACCACCAGGGGGAAGCTCCTGTGTTGAGTGTCAGTGTGCATAATAGTGACCAGTTATTCTGCCATAATGGTCACTTAGACTTTTATATAGAGAGATATATTCCACAGTTTGTTTATCCACTCAGTGCACATCTGAGTTTTTTCTGGTTTGGGGGTTACAAATAGAGACATTTGAATTTCTGTGTACAAGTCTTTATGTGAACACATGTTTTTATTACTCTTGGATAAAAACCTAGGAGTTGAGCCCAGGCTGTATGCTTGGTTGGTTGCAGCATCATCCCATGCAATGAAAGGTTGCTGGTTTAATTCCCAGTCAAGACAAATGTCTGAGTTGGGGATTTCATTCCTAGTTAGAGAGTGTATTGAGAAGCAACTGGTTGGTGTTTCTCTCACACATCGATCTTTCTATCTCACTTCCTCTCTAATATCAATAAAAATATCATCGGGTGAGGATTAAAACAAAAATAAGAACTTAGAAATAAAATGTCTACACCATATAAATATTTATTTTTTAAGCTATACATAGTAGCTACTTAGTCCTGCACCATTTACTGAAAAAATAAAGATTCTTTTTCCTCTGAGTTGAGAAAGAATGTCAAAATTAAGTTGAGTGGGGTGGAGGTAGAGGAGGATATAGGGTTGATAAATATTTAAATATTTAAAAATCAAGTGTATATATATGAGAGAGATTTTATATTTAGACTCTGTATTCTGTTATTAGGCATATAGATATTTAGAATTTTTATTTTCTCTTTATGGATTGAGGACTTCAACATTATGAAATTATCACCATTATCTTTAGCAATATACTTTTCTCTTAAATCTAGTTTGGCTGATCTTAATGTAGCCACTTCAATTTTCTTTCTTTCCTTTTAAAAAAAATATATATATTTTATTGATTTTTTTACAGAGAGGAAGAGAGAGGGATAGAGAGTTAGAAACATTGATGAGAGAGAGTCATTGATAAGCTGCCTCTTGCACACCCCCTACTGGGGATATGCCTGCAACCAAGGTACATGCCCTTGACTGGAATTGAACCCGGGACCTTTCAGTCCACAGGCGGACGCTCTATCCACTGAGCCAAACCGGTTTCGGCGCCACTTCAATTTTCTTTTTAATGCTCTGAACACATAATAATCTTGCCTCTCAGTGTATCCTATGTAATAAAAGAGTAATATGCAAATTGACCATCACTCTAAGAGACAAGATGGTTGCCCCCATGTGGACACAAGATGGCCACCACAAGATGGCCTGTAGGGGAGGGCAGATGTGTGCAGTTAGGGGTGACCAGGCCAGCAGAGGAGGGCAGTTGGGTGGAGTGACCAGGCCTGCAGGGGAGGGCAGTTGGGGTGGGGACCCAGACCCTCAGTGGAGGACAGTTGGGGGGGACCAGGCTTGTAGTGGAGGACAGTTGGGGAGGCAGGTTTTCAGGGGAGGGCAGTTAGGGGTGACCAGGCCAGCAGAGGGGGGAAGTTAAGGGTGACTGGGCCAGCAGGGGAGGACAGTTGAGGGTGACCAGGCCTGCAGGGGAGAGCAGTTAGGGGAAATCAGGCCGGCTGGGGAGCAGTTAGGCATTTATCAGGCTGGCAGAGGAGTGGTTAGGAGGTGATCAGGCTGGCAGGCAGAAGTGGTTAGGGGCAATCAGGCAGAGTCAGGTGAGCGGTTTGGAGCCATCAGTCCTGGATTGTGAGAGGAATGTCCAACCGCCCATTTAGGCCTAAATGGGCGGTTGGACATCCCTCAAGGTGTCCCACATTGGAGAGGGTGCAGGCTGGACTGAGAGACAACCCTCCTTGCTCTTCTCACCCCCTATGTATGAATTTTGTTCTCTGGGCATCTAGTATCCTATATAATAAAAGGGTAATATGCAAATTGTCCCCTTGATCAGGAGTTTGACTAGCAGACAGGCTGGCCAACTGCCCATGTCCCCACCCCCTGGCCAGGCTGGCTGGACCCCACCCATGTATGAATTCATGCACTGGGCCTCTAATATATACACTGAGTGGCCAGATTATTATGATCTCTGAATGCATAATAATATGACAACTCAGTGTATATATTTAAACACTATTATGTTTACCTTATAAGTAGGCAATATTCCTATTAAGCAGTTGGTTTTCCTTCTATGGTTTTAAACAGTTAAATGGGCCTAATCCTTTTTGTTGAGTGTGTGTGTGTGTGTGTGCACTTTCACATGGTCAGTTGGCATGTACCAGGGGTACACAGATGTTTATCTTTTATATAGAGTTGTCAACTTCTTATCTTCCAAGTAATTATATTTAAAAATGTCATTTACTAACACAAATTTCACAAAAAAGGATGTGTAAACACTGAAAACATACAAAGACTATTGCTTCAGGAAAAAAAATACATTCCTTTAAGTTTAATACACCTAACTTTATGTTGATAGGAATTACATCTTCCTTAATTCCTCATTTTGCTCTGTATAAAATACAAATTCAAATATAATTATGTGATCCTTGAACATATAATGAACTCATATAATTGAGTTCAGTCTTCCATATTTTCAGAAATATATTTATTCAGCTTAGTGGGATCTCCTGGGAGCAAAAGTCTTATATTTCAGAGAGATTATCGTTGTGTCCTTGAACATGTCCTTGGCAGAGCCAGAGAAGTGGATCATATTCTTGTCTCTGCTCATTGACATCGTAGCTATCTCTCCATCTTCATTCAGCCCACTGCCTTGTGTGAAAGGAGGTACTTATTTATCTATATGGTAAAGCTTCAAAGACAATGGAGAGTCCTAAATAGGCATAGGTGTGGCATAGAGACAGTGGATGAGAGCCAATTAAAAAATAGAGTGAAATGAATGAGACTGTATAAATTTGGATTAATTTTAATGCTGATTAGATCATGTTTTGCTACTCATCCTGAAGTATGATTTAAAAATAATGGTTAATATTCAACTAGTCTGAGACTTGGATTGTTTAATAGAATTAAATGAAGTGCAAGGTACTTTGTATCCTCAACATCTGCATTAATGATTTAAAACTTTTATAGTTTGAAGGGTAAAAAAGGGTAAACCAGCTAAGTTTTCCATTTTTACAGTTGGTTGCCATGGCTAGATTCAAAACACTATTCTAAGAAACTTGAGAAAAACACCAGAGTCTTTTGATTAATATAGAATAGCAGTTCTTAGAATTTGGGTGAGAGTGAGACACAAAATCAAATGCTTGTATACTAGTACATGATTTTTAGACTCAAATGGCGATTTTTTCTTTTTTTCCTAAAATATAAGCAACATTTAGATTTTTAAATATATAAGGTGACAGGAGAACATTTAGCTTTTTGTTGTTGAAGTCATTATTTTGTGGCCTTTCCAAAGAGCAATGTTTTTTTCAGGCTTGCTGTGGCATTAAAATATATAACAAAGCAGTTAATGAATGTCAGGAAAATAAACTCTTGGAAACTAGAAAAGTAGCAAAAATAAGTTCTGAGTTTTCAGCTGTCAAAAAATACATAATATCTGAAGCAGAGTTTTGACAATCACTTTGGCAGCAGTCTGTTACATGTATGTACAAACATTAATCCCTTGGGAAAAAAATGGCATTTCCATATAGCAGTTAGGTATATCACTAGAAAAAAATTTATTCACATATGCCTGCACAGTCACTCACATATACAAAAGAATCACCTTTGATAATTTAATTTGGCTTTGTGTTTGTATTTAATATGTATTTTTTTACAGTCTGGAAAAATTGATAGATAAATAAATAGCACATTATCTTAAATTATGATATTCGGAATAAACATCGGTGACTGTTAAATTAGCCTGTGTTACTGCTATTGCTGAGGCATAAAGACAAGTCCATAGAGAAGTTAGAAAATATATAAGGGCCACTGAAATTAAAGTCAGAAAAATAGATGCATCTAAAGGAAAAGCTAGCCAGTGGAATTTGCAGGATGTGTTATTAGGACAAGAGTGGACAATGGACAACAGCTTTTCACTGAACTTGAAATATTTCTATTTGAATAGGTCACTACTTGGTATAACACTACTAGCACTTCTATTTATGTGCTATTGAGCCACATTCTCATATTTCCTGAAGCAAGAAAAAGTCATTTAGTACATTCAATTGGGAATATGCTTTTCCAATGGCCAGAAAGATTTCTGCACTGTGTGAAAACAGCTCAGTCTGCAAAACTACTCACAATATTAATACAGTGCTGAATGTATTGTACATGAATTCCTTTGTTCTTAGCAATAGCCTTTGAAAATGCAGTTGACTCTCATTATTTATGGTAGTTATGTACTATACAGTCACTGCAAACACTGAATTAGTGAACATTGAACTATTGTGCCTTGGCAAACTGCTGCATAGGGTTAGATTCCTGGTCATAAAACTTTAACTGATCATTATAATAAAACAATACTCTTGCTTTATGTGATTTTCTGTTTAGAGACAAATTATTTAATATACTAGAGGCCTGGTTGGAGCATGGGGTCTCTCAACCCAGCCTGCCTCCTCTCACAGTCTCAGGGGTGGGAGGCAACCCAGCAACCAGGAAAAGATGATGCCCCATCACACCTCTGCTGCTGCCACTGCGGGCAGCACAAGGCTTGGCTTTCCCTGATTACCTGACCTTCGAGTGGTACTGGGCAGCTGGGCAGCCACCATCTGGGGGTTGCCTGCACCACAGGATGGCCCTAGGCAGTTGGGGAGCTGAGGGAACTGGGGCACTCTGGAGGTAGGTGCACGGCAAGGTCACATGTCTGCCATTCAGGAGAGGCTGAGGGGACTGGGTGCCACCATCTTGTGGCTGTGGGTGCCACCATCTTTGAGGGCAGGTAAGTCAATTAGCACATTCCCTCATTATTGGCTGTGGATACCATCTTTGTGACAGAGTGAGGATCAATTATCATATCCCCTATTTATTAAATAGGATATCTAATTGATTGTCATGCCATCACAAAGATGGTGGCAACCACAACCACAAGATGGTGACACCCAGTCCTCACAGCCCTGCTGGGATGGCAGGCGTGCAACAAATCCAGTTCCACCTCTGTAGACTCCCAATCCCTTCAGCCCCCCAGCCGTCTAGGGCTGGCCTGAGGCTCAGGTAACCAGGGCCAGCCAAGGCTTGCATTGCTGGCAGTGGCAGCAGCAGAGTGTGATGGGGGAGTCACCTTCCCCTGATTGACAGTCACCTTCTACCCTTGAGGGCTCCCAAACCATGAGATGGGGAAAGCCAGGCTGAGAGATTTCCCCCTCCAGTGCATGAATTTTCATGTGCCTGGCCTCTAGTCTGTAAATAAAGAGGATCAATTTTAGATTCAAATGATTTTCATGAGGAAGAAAAGGCTCAGATAGGATTAATAACTTGCTTATGGCCCAAAGCTTGCGGATGACATGTCTGAAATATTAAATTCCAAGTTTAACTACAAAATCTGATCTTAAACACCTAATACCAATTATTCATGTCAGTCACAGATCAATATAGCAGCAGTGTGCATTGAAGGGCTTCCAGAGATTGCTTCTTGAACTGTGTGTAGGATATAATTAACATGCTTGCAAACTTCTTCATGTATTTCATTATTATGGGAAGTAGATTTCATGACATTATAGGGAGAGTATATTAGTGATTGTTAGAAGATAAATCATAAGAGAGTAATAAGTAGTATTGTAGAAAAAGGTGGACAGAAGGATAAATCTTTGGTCACATGTATCTAGGAGTAATTAGTAATCTTGAAGCCACATTAAGAATTACTATTTAAATATATTCATATCAAAGCTTTACTCCTGGAAAACTGATTTAGTTAATTTGGCGTGAAATCTATAACCTTTGCTTTCCCAAAGTACCTCAAAGTCCAGAATTGATCTAGATTGGTGCAGGTCTTTGGTTGTCTACAAGTATATTTGAGAGCAATACTTGTATGATTTGATGGTAATGTTTGTCATATCCCAAGCCATTTTCTCTTTGATGTCTCTGACTTAGTTCTGTGATTACTCCCATAAAACTTTAGTTTTATACGACTTTTCTTATAATTTGGGATACTCTGGAGGGACTATTTAGCCTTCTTCTTATTCATATGGCTACTTAAACTTTTATTTTTGTGCCCATCAGTCCTGAATTGTGCGCCAAGGCACCAAAGAGCACAACAGAAAACTTATAATAGTGCTATAGAACATTTTAAATTTTTAAGAGAAACACAGCAAAACCCAACATCAGTCTCACATTGTATGATCTATCTGTTTGAAATAGTTCACCATTTCAACTTTAGATGATACTACATTCTACGATGTCATATCTTGAGAAAGGGAGGTGTTGGGAGGTGGAGGTGGGCAAAGGGGGAGAAAATGGGGATGGAAAGACACTTTTCTTAGGGTGATGGGCACATTATGCAGTGTGCACATGATGTTTTATTGAGTTTTAAACATGAAACCTATACCCCAATAAATTCAATTAAAAAACTAATAAAAACCAAAGTGGGTTGGACCTGCATTACCACCATTTGTCCACCATCCAGAACTGAAATATCATTGCTGACATGTACACATAAGGAGATGTTTGACATTGAAATTGGGTCTCAAAAGAGCTGGTGGCCCAGAAAGAAGCTCACTACAGACTGATTCATATGCCTTTCACCATAACGATTATTTATTGTCTCATTTTTTATTCTTATAAGTATATTTCCAATAAGACATGAACTCATTCATCTAGGGGAAATGGTGAACAACATAGACTGATGAACACGAACAGACCCAGAGATAAGGAGCCATGGGTCAGACTGTTGGACCTCAAAGGGAGGGTAGGGATAAAAGGGAGAGATCAACCAAAGGACTTATGTGCACGCATATGAACCTAACCAGTGGTCAAGGACAATAGGGGGTTTGGGGGCATGAAGGATGGGGGATGGGGGCGTTAAGGACAAATATGTGATACCTTAATTAATAAAGAAATTAATTTTAAAAATTATAAAAGCCCTAGCTGGTTTGGCTCAATGGCTAGAGTGTCAGCCTGTGGACTGAAGAGTCTTGGGTTTGATTCCAGTTAAGGGCACATGCCTGGGTTGCTGGCTGGTTCTCCAGTGGGGAGTATGCAGTAGGTAGCTGATTAATGATTCTCTCTCATCATTTATGTTTCTTTCTCTCTCTCCCTCTCACTTCCTCTCTGAAATCAATAAAAATATTAAAAATAAAGGGAAAAAATATACCCAGAGACAGAGAAGCATTGAACAGACCATCAAACTTCAGAGAGAAACCAGGGGAGGTTGGCAGTGGTGGGGGGTAAGAGATCAACCAAAGGACTTGTATGCATGCATATAAGCATAACACAGATACTAGGGGAATGAAGGCATGTGCTGGGGTGGAGGGTAGCTGGGGAGAGATCAATGGGGGGACACACATATGTTTATTGGAACAATAAAGACTTTTTAAAAGATTCATATAAAATAAAGTTGATCACTTTAGCCATTTTTAAGAGTAAAATTCAGTGGTATTCAAAATGTTTGCAATGCTGAGAAATCATTACCACTTTCTAATTCTGGAACATTTCATTCACCCCAGAAAAGAAACCCTCTACTTCTAAGTTTTCCCTCCTCCAGCCCTGGCAACTGCTAATCTACTCTGTGTCACTATGCATTTGCATGTTCTGGACATTTTATATAAATGAAATAATACAATTAAAAATAAAGGAAGAAATTATTTTAAAAGCTAATAAAAAGAGCAATGATTAAATGAAACTATATATATATATATATATATATATATATATATATATATATATGCCAAGTTTTCAGCATTTGCTCTAATAAGTAGCAATTACTATATAAAAGTCAATGTGGAACAGAAAATGAAAGTGATGGTGGCCAATTCCATTTCAAGATTTGAGTAGTTGTACTATAGCCAATAGGCACATGCATCCCACTAGTAATTTTGGTTATTTCAGAACTAAGTAATAATATTATTTTATCTTTCAATTTATGTGTAATTTTTTTTATCAAATGGCCAGTAAATGTAGGATAAAAATAATAAATCCTTAATATAACTCATTGCATTACAATATACTAGTGGCTTGGTGCATGAAATTTGTGCACATTAAAAGGGGATTAATTAAAGGAAATGTTTTAATATTGCTATTTGCCCTTTCTCTATAATAGAAGTGTCAAGAGATGAAAGAAAATTAGTAAAATGTATATGAAAATATTTCTCCTGTCAGAGTCTGGGGTGTACTTTAGTACCCAGAGTCAAGTCCCCGCCCACCCACGGCATCTAAAAATCATTGGAGACCCAGACCCAGCTGGCCCCACCCCCAATGGGCAAGATCCAGACCCAGCTGGCCCCATCTTTGTCAACCCCGCCAGGTGGGAGCACAGCCTCAGGTCCCCTAGCCTGGCACTTGGTGCGGGGAGGGAGGGGGGACGTGCAGTCTCTGGTCCCCCAACAAGCCCCAGAGGGTGGAAGGTGCAGCCTCAGGGCACCCGTCAAGCACAACAGAGTGTGGGGTGCAGCCTCAGGTCCCCCAGCCTGGTGCCAGGTGGAGGGCACTGCCTCAGGTTAACCAGTGCACCCTCAGGACCCCTGTCCTGGCATTGGGTGGGGGTCATGGCCTGAGGTCCCTCAGCCTGGCACTGGGTGGGGAGCATGGCCTCAGGTCCTCCAGCCTGGCGCTGGGGCAGTGGATATGGCCTGAGGTTCCCCGTCAAGCCCCACTGGGTGAGGGGCTCAGCCTCAGGTTCCCCATTAAACCCCAATAGGTGGAAGGCAGAGCCTCAGGGTCGCCGTCAAGAGCAGCATGGTGTGGGGTACAGCTTCAGGTCCCCCATTAAGCCCCACTGTGCAAGGGGCACACTTTCAGGTCCCTTAGTCCAGCACCAGGAGGGGGGAGGGGGTGCAGCCTGATTTTCCCTGGCCCAGGACAGGGGGAGCAGCCTGAGGGTTCCTGGCCCAGCACTGGGGCGGGGGGCACACCTTGAGGTCCCCTGTCAAGTCCCAATGGGTGGGGGGCTTGGTCTGAGGTCCCCCATCAAGCTTTGCCAGCTGTGGGGGGAGGGGGGCGGACACACAGCCTGAGGTCCCCTGGTTTGGGGCAGGGGGAGCAGCCTGAGGTTCCCTGGCCCAGCACTAGGGCAGGGGGGACACCCTGAGGTACCCACCAAACCTTACCAGGTAGTGGGTGCAGCCTGAGGTCCCCTGTCAAGCCCCTCTGGATGGGATGCTTGGCCTGAGGTACCCCTGCAAACATCGCCAGGTGGCTGGTACGGCCTGAGGTTTCCTTTCTTGGTGCCAGCGTGGGGGACATGGCCTGAGTTCCCCTGTAAAGCTCCACCTGGTGAGGGGCCCAGCGCCACACAACTTCAGATCCCTATTGATTGCTCATTAAGACTCCTTATTGGAACTCTGCCTTCACTGTGGGTGAAGAGATATTATGTTGCAGGAAATCCTCCTCCAGGGTGGGTGCCACTATCTTTGTGTTGGTGTGATGGTCAATTTGCATATTAACTATTTATTAGCTAGGACTAGAGGCCAGGTGCATGAAATTTGTGCATGGGTGGGGGTATGTCCCTCAGCCTAGCCTGTACCCTCTCCAATCTGGGACATCCCTCTTACAATTCAGGATTGCTGGCTCCCAACCACTCACTTGCCTGCCTGCCTGATTGCCCCTAACTGTTTCTCCCTGCCAGCCTGATCACCCCCTAACCACTCCCCTGCCAGCCTGATAGACACCTAAATGCTGTGTTGCTGACCTGATTGCCCCTCACTGCCCTCCTCTGCAGGCCTGGTCACCCCCAAGTGCCCTCCGCTGCTGGCCCTGTAACCCCTAACTGCCCTTGCCATCCTGGTCACCCCCAACAACCCTACTCTGCAGGCTTGGTCCTGCCAACTGACCCTCTGCTACAAGACTGGGTCACCCCCAACTTCCCTCCCCTGAAAGCTTGATCACCCCTAATTACCGTCTCCTGCTGGCTTGTTCCCTTCTACTGCCCTTCCCTACAGGCCTGGACCCTTTCAACTGCACTCCCCTGCCAGCCATCTTGTGGTGGACATCTTGTGTCAATCAAAGATGGGGGCAGCCATCTTTGACCACATGGGGGAAGCCATCTTGTGTGTTGGTGTTAAGTAAATTTATATATTACTCTTTAATTAGATAAGATTACTAGAGGTCTGGTGTATGGATTCATGCACTGGTTGGGTCCCTCAGACTGGCCTGTGCCCTCTCACAATCTGGAACCTCTCGGGGGATGTTGGACTGTCAGTTTTGTATGGCAGGCAGCTGGGGAGGAGCCTGAGCCCGGGCTGGGCACCGCTCTGTTCCCGCTCATCCCAACCCCACTGCACCTGCTGACCCTTGGTAGTGCTGCCACTGAGGCAGAAGAGGCTTGCACCATTGCAGCTGCACTTGCCAGCTGTGATCCTGGAGTCTGGCATCCTATAGTCAGCTGAGTGGCATTTCCACTGTAGAAGTGCACTGACCACCAAGGGGCAGCCCCTGCATTAAGTGTCTTCCCACTGATGGTCAGTGCATGTCATAGTGACCAGTCAACCAGTTTTTCATTCATATATTAGAGGCCCGGTGCATGAAATTTGTTTATCAGGACAGGGGTGTCCCTGAGCCTTGCCTGTATCTTTTCTAATCTGGAACCCCTTGAGGGATGTCCCACTGCCCGGATAGGCCCAATCCTACGAGGCAATTGGATATCCCTTTCACAATCCAGGACTGCTGGCTCCCAACTGCTCACCAGCCTGCCTTCCTGATTGCCCCTATCTGCTTCTGCCTGCCAGACTGATCACCCCAAACCACTCCCTTGCCAGCCTGATTGATTCCTAACTGCTCTCCTACCAGCCTGTTTGCCTCTAACTCCCTCCCCTGCAGGACTGGTGATCACTAACTGCCCTCCCCTGCAGACTTGGGTCCCCTCAACTGCCCTTCCCTGCTGGATCAATTGCCCCCAGCCTCCTTCCTCTGCTGGCCTGGTCACCCCTAACTGCCCTCCCCTGCAGGCTTGATCAATCCCAACTGCCCTCCCTTGCAGGCCTGGTCCCTCCCAACTTCCCTCCCCTGCTGACCACCTTGTGGCCATCTTGTGTCCACATGGGAGCAGTCATCTTTAACCACATGTGTGCAGCCATCTTGTGTGTTGGAGTGATGGTCAATTTGCATATTATTATTTATTAGATAGGATTAGATATGATAGAGGCCTTGTGCATGGGTGGGGGTCAGCTGGTTTGCCCTGAAGGGTGTCCTGGATTATAGTGGGTGTTACCTTAGGGTGTGGAGTGGCCTGGGTGAGAAGCCTGTGGTGGTTTGCAGGCTGGCCATGCCCCTAGGCAACCCAAGTGGAGGCCATGGTATTGGGACTTATTTATCTTCTATAATTGAATCTTTGTTGCCTTGAGTGGAGCCAAGTCTCCTGCTCACTCTGTGGCCACAGCCATTTTTGTTTGTATTTATTTATCTTCTATAATTGAAATTTTTAGCCTGGAATGTACGCCTGGATCAGCCAGAGCAGGCAGAAAGCTTGGCTTCCTCCATCTCTGGGGGAAACTCAAGCCTCCTGTTCTTTCCAGCTACGTGGCTACCACCATTTTTGTTGGAATTTATTTATCTTCTATCATTGAAACTTTGTAGCATTGAGCAGGCAAGGGCAGGTGGAAAGCTTGGCTTCAGCCATTGCCAGGGAAATCCAAACCTCCTTTCTGATCTCTGTGGCTGGAGACATCATGGTTGGGTTTATTTGCATATTTGTTCCTGATTGGCTGGAGGGTGGGGTTTGTGGGTGTAGTGGAGGTACAGTCAATTTGCATATTACTCTTTTATTAGAAGGATAGATTAGAATTTATGATATTATGTATATCTACTTAATAAGCATAATTACTAGACATTTATTTTGGCCTAAAAGAGTTTTCAAAAATTATTGTGCAATCCCCAAAATGAACCAAGAAAGTTTGGAACTTCTTACAATCTACTTAAGGTTCCTTTTCTCATTTGGCCCAATTTATCTTAAAGGGAAGCTATTGAATAAACACAGACTCTGTCATTGAACTCAATTTTTCTCACAAATATGTCTTATTAGGGACAAAAGAAACAAAAGAAATTGTGAAAAATTTTAGTATAATTCATCAACACTATTGGAAATTCAACTAATTGAAAATGAACTAGTGAATTGCTACCTGGATAAATGAAGGCAAAGTCAGGGAGAGGATATTTATTTTCCCCATAAGTCACAACAGTATCCAAATCCCTCTTTAGTAGTTATGTATTTTATCATGGCAATTTTAACTTACCAGAGCTGAGGGATCACTACAGAGAATAAAATACTTACAAGCCACAAGCTATCTATTTTTTTTTCCAGATTACTGACATTTTCTTGAATAATTCCTTTAGGAAATTCAATAGACATTTTAAAAAATTTAAGCAGGTAATGTTAGATCATTTACTATTTATACGACATTGAAGCTTTTGACCCTTCTCAACCTTTAGATTATTCTGAAACTAGGATGACATCAGTATTTTCTGGTCAACTATTAACTCACCAGAGGCTTTAAATTTTATTTATTTAGTTATGTATTTTAGACCAATATATCAAGAAAAACTAGGCAGTTGTGTTTCTATTTGATTAATATTTTCTTAAAAATAAGTTAACATCACATTTGTATCAATTTGTAGAAGCAGCTTCTAAAACAGCTTCCATTGTCCCCACCTGCTGGTATTCAGGCCCCTGTGTAATCTCTTTCCCTTGAATGTGGGCTGGGCCTTATGACTTGCTTCTAATAGAGTATGGCAAATGTGATGAGAAGTTACTTTCAAGAATGGTTAAAAATAATTCTAGTTTATTTTCCTCTTGTTGTCTCTTGCTTTTCTATCACTACTTGCTCTAATGAAATCACATGCCATCTTTTGAGCTGCCCTATGGAAAGACCCATATATCCAGAAATTGAGAAAGGCCTACATCCAAATGCCAGGAATGAACTTGGACCCTCAGTCTAGCAACTCCAGAAGGACTGAATTCTGCCAACAACCATGTGAGTAAACTTGGCATCACACCCCTCCCAACTCACCCCAGTCCAGCCTTGAGAAGGCATTAGCCTCTACCCACACACTGTGAAAGAGAGCAGGAGGACCCAGCTACACAACCTGAGTTCTCAACCCACAGAAACTGAGAGATACCAAATATTTGTTATTTTAAGCCACTAAGTTTTGGAGCTATTAAAAAACAAAACAAACAAACAAACAAAAAAACAGCAAGAGGTAACTAATATGTAGTTCTATTACAATGTAGAGCAAGATGTGAATTTTAGATTTCAAAAGACAGGGAAGAAGTCAATTTGAATTGTTGGACAGTGCCACAGAACTAAACATCGTGCTATCAATAAATTTTATAGACTCCTAAACCACCTCCAAGTTTCTTTTGAACAGTTGTTAGTATTTGAAAAATTTATTAAGTGGGCATGAAAATTTTATTAAGTGGGCATTTTTAAAAAGAATGCCTACTATTTTTTGTTTCTCAAAGGTCAGTGCATTTTTTAACTTTGTTTTTATTGTTGACACTATTACAAATATCCTCATTTCCTCCCCTTTTGATGTGAGATTAAAAAATAAGGGCTTTTCTTAGGATTTATTGCTATGGGAGCCTGAATAAAATAAATGTTTAACACTAAAAAGGGGAGAGGGGTTGATGAACATTTTTACATTTCAAATTAAACATATTACTTTTGATACGTGAATATATTTGATAATTTATAATTTTTGTGCACCTAAAGAATTACTAGATTTATACAATGTCCTTAATAAATTGTATTTATATCACCACCCAATGAAAGAGAAAAGTTTTTTTATTTTATCATAATCTAATATTATACATAGCTGTTAAAAGAAACATTGTATGTGCTTTGACCCTTTGCAAATGTGACATCGCCAATATGATACCTTTATATTTATATCCTGATGAGAAAAAGATTTATTTTTATCACTTTCTCATCATAAGCAATATGAAATATACAATACACTCATCCCAAAGAAACCCAGTACATAAAAGATTTTTTAAAGTTCATGATAAAGGGAAATGTATAAAAAGCTTCAGCATGCCCTTATCATTTTGGCTCAGTGGATAGAGCATAGGCCTGCAGATTCAAAGGTCCCAGGTTCGATTCAGGTCAAGGGCATGTACCTTGGTTGTGGGCACATGCCCAGTTGGGGGTGTGCAAGAGGAAGCTGATTGATGTTTCTCTCTCATTGATGTTTAAATAAGCTTCAGCTACTGTTTTAGCTATTGTTTTGTCTATCCTTTTGAAAAGAGCTGTTAAAAAGAGGTAAACTGCATGGAATTGCATTTTATCATTTTTCATGCTCTTTCATCACCTATGATAGAGGCAAAAATAAAAAGGGAAATGACTAGAAGTGGGATAATGAGGAGGACGATTATTAAGGATTGATAGTTATTAATCTGAATAATGCTATCCTGAATAATCAGGAATTTACTGAGCCTAGATTGAACCACTTTTTTCACTTACAGTACAATCATTAGAGATCATTTATATCAGAGATTGCACTCAAATACTTTTAAAGCAATTTTCAATCCAGACAACCTTTGTCATTTCCCTGAACTAACCATAAATGCTATTGAAGTCCATTTGAAAGCATTTCTTAAAAGCCTGGATGTTTGCTGTTCTGTTATATATAATCTGAACTTGGCAACCATTTCCTACATATCATTAATATACTACATCTTAAAAAGAAAAAGCATGACTATGACTTACCCTATTTATTTTTCTCCATTTTAAATCTCATTTACTCTGTGACAGCCTGATATGAGGATCAGAAACTATGAGACCTGGGAAGAGACTTTTTGTATATATCAATCAATTTGAGCTCAAGTCCACAGCTGCAACAGGGTTAGACTTCTTTAAGAAGCCTGGCTCATTAATAAAACATTAAAATGGCTGGCACCCATAATATTCTTGTTTAATTTTGAGTACATGAAAGAAGGCTATGACAATACTACTTGGAGAAATGCCCTTCGTAAGAAAAAGTAAAAAAAATTTCAGAATTTTGACATTGGCATTGTATTGAAGAGTTTTCTTAGCATTTCCCTGAATTTTTCTTCAATGTCTTACCATTTACCTTACCTTTGGGAATTCATGTCAGTTGATTCAATATCCTTATATCAGGCAAAAACTGAAACATTCTCTGTGCTTACAAGTAATCAGCCACATAGATTTAATATAGTGGTGCAGACAAAGATGTGGAAGAGGACTGATGTTGGGTAAATTATTTATCTAATACTATATATTTAATAGATCACTTAATTCCACTCCAATCTCTAACTCCATCCCTGTCTCAGTGCAACCATACAGATAAGCATACAAAATGAAATACCCGATTTCATCATCTATTACAAAAAGGAATATTCACATAGATGTGGCAGTCAAAATTCCTACTCCTTGTACCAGAAACTAGATTTTCAATCTCATAATGCAGTGTTTTTCAACCTACTTTTTAAATGATGTTTCCCCTTAAGGATATATTTACACATTTTATAACTATCACTCCCATGAAATGTAATACCACAAATGTACTGTATATCTGTTCATGTGTTATGGCCACAGAGAGGTCACAAACCATTGTGATATTAAATATTTTTGGCCCCCAAGAACAAATATCTGTCCCCTTGGGGGAGATATCATCCCTGTTGAGAATGCACATTAAAGTGGCCTTCATATATCAAGCAGTGTGATAGATTCTTGTACCCTATTGTTACAGACATCTTGACCCCAATAAGGGCTTAAAGCTTCCATCGAAAATCTTGGTTTCCATTTTGTTCTTTTTAAATATTGTTAAACCTTCCCTTACCAAGTCAAAGCATCACCCAAACCACTATAAATATGCTTTACTCCAGGATACATGTACTCTTCATGAGTGTAAATTCAAACATGTAGGTTACTTACAATTGCTTATATTGGAGGCAGTAAATATTTTAAAATAAATACACTGTCTGGAAAATGTGGATAAACAGCTCTATATTTTTAAATCTTAATCTATTTTATCATATAACCGTGCTTAAGAGTTCATTATATAGGAGTATGAAGTATTATAATCTTTATGTTCCACCTTAAAATGAATTTTAGAATACTACAAAGTAAAAAGGCCCTATATAATAAACAATCAGAATATTTCATAGTTGTTTCCAGTATGGTCAGTGCCCTATTTTTCTTTCTCTCTGTTGAGTCAAAGTAGCTTAGAAGGTTATAAAATAATATTCATGTTCAATAACCATTATGTTATTTCGTATATAATATATGATAAGAAAGAAATACTTGAAACCAAGTAGAATTCATGCTTGTAATGGTTTTCCAGAGTGCTATGACAAGGATGTGGAAAAAAGGAAACTGTGGTGCACTGTTGGTAGAAAAGCAGACTACTGCAGTCACTGTAGAAAGCAGTAAGGAGTAATCTTAAAAAATTAAAAATGGAACTTCATTATGACCCAACAATTCTACTGCTGGTAATGTATCCAAAGAAACCTGAAACACTATTTCAAAAGAGTATATTAGGAGAGACAAAATGGAAGCAGAATAGATGGATATGTCCTGAGCCTTCTCCCAGAGCAATTAGAGTAAGCGGCTGAAATGAGTGTAATTCAGCCCTAATTGGCAAAGGAGACACAGCTGGTGAGATAGTATGCTGCTAGGAAGGGCAGAGGTCCCCTGTATAAAGGTGAAATCAAGAATCTAGGCAAAAGAGTCTGGCTGACCTCTGTGCCCAGAGGGTCAGGGAGAAACTACAGGGCGCCAAACTGCATCCCTGAGGACAGGAAAAGTGTCTGTCTGTGATTAAAAAAAAAGAAAAAGAAAAAAGGGGTTGGGGGGGGGGGGACAGGACCACTGGACTGCAGGAGGTAGGGGATTTTGGACCTTGGAGTCTGGATTTTGGATGTGAGCTCAGAGGCAGCCCTGAAGGGCTGGCCAGACTGCACAGTGCCAGCAAAAGAGAAGCTTGCAGGTGCACAGTCCCTCCTAGCACTGGGACCTGTGCCTTTCTCCACTGAACCTAGTTTGTAGGACTGTTTTGGATACAGACACTTACCGGTGGCTGAGGTGTGGGAGAAGGTGTGGACTTGTGGATCCTGGGGAGAGTAGGTGGAGGTCAAGCAGAGGTGGTAGACAGTCTGGTGCTGAGTCATAGCTAAGCCTGGTAGCCATTTTATCCTGAGAGATAGCCCCTCCCTCCAGTCTCCAGGCAACCAATACAGCCATACCCAGATCACACCCTGAATAATACAAGGAATCTTAGAAAAAAACTACAATAAAAACATTCAAAAAAAATGCTAACACTTGAAAGCTGAATACCATGCTATTAAACAATGATTAGGTTATCAATTAAATCAAAGAAGAAATTGGAAACATCATGGAGACAACTGACAACAAAAACACAAAAATGAAAATACTATGAGACACAGTGAAAGCAGTCCTGAGAGGGAAGTTTATAGCTCTACAGGACTACTGCCAAAAAAATGGTAATAAATCATCTAACTCATCTACTCAAAGAATTAAAAATAGAGCAACAATAAAAGCCCACAGTGAGCAGAAGGAAGGAAATAGTGGAAATCATAATGATCAGAGCAGAGGTGAATGACATGGAGAACAAGAAGCAATACAAAAGATCAATGAAACCAAGAGATTGTTCTTTGAAAGGATAAACAAGATTGATAAATCTCTAGCCAGGATTATCAAGAAGCAAAGAGATAGAACACAAATTAAAAAAAAATCATAAATGAAAGAGGAGAAATAACAACAGACCCCTCAGAAATACAAAGGATTATTTAAAAATATTATGAACAACTCTATTATAACAAACTAGACAACCTAGAGGAAATGGACACATTCCTAGAAAAATACAACCTTCAAAAACTTACTCAGAAAGATTCTAAAAATCTCAATAGGCTGATGACTTTGGAAGAAATTGAAGCAATCATCAAAAAGCTTCTAGAAAACAAAAGCCCAGGGCCAGATGGCTTCACAGGGGAATTCTACCAAACATTCAAGGAAGAAATAAAATGTATTCTCCTGACTATTCCAGAAAATTCAAGAGGAAGAAACACCTGAAAGTACCTTCTATGAAGCCAGCATCACCCTAATACAAAAACCAGATAATGTAACACAATGAATGGGGATTACTTACAAATATCCCTCATGAATATACATGCCAATATCCTCAACAGAAGTCTAGAAAATCATATCCAGCGGTATATCAGAAAGATCATACACCATGACCAAGTAGGATATATCCTAGGGATGCAAGGATGGTACAATTTCCGCAAATCAATAAACCTGACATATCACATAAACAAATTGAAAGATAAAAATCTCCCAAAACCAGTTTGGCTCAGTGGATAGAGCATGGGCCTGCAGACGGAAGGGTCCCAGGTTCAATTCCAGTCAAGGGCATGTACCTTGGTTTCAGGCACATCCCCAGTAGGGGGTGTGCAAGAGGCAGCTGATCGATGATTCTCTCTCATCAATGTTTCCAACTCTCTATCCCTCTATCTTCTTTTCTGTAAAAAATCAATAAAATATTTTTTAAAATCACATAGTAATATAAATTGATGCAGAAAAAGCATTTGACAAAATCCAACACCCTTTCTTGATAAAAACTCTCAGCAAGGTGGGAATTGCAGGTTCATACCTCAACATAATAAAAGCCATATATGACAAACTTACAGCCAACATCATACTCAATGGGAAAAAATTAAAACCATTTCCCCTAGGAACAGGAACAAGCCAAAACTGGTTTGGCTCAGTGGATAGAACATCGGCCTGTGCTATGAAGGGTCCCAGGTTTGATTCCGGTCAAGGGCATGCAGTCAGGGGGTGGGGCAGGGGGGAAGTGCAGGAGGCAGCTGATCGATGTTTCTAACTCTATCCCTCTCCCTTCCTCTCTTTAAAAAAAATTCAATAAAATATATTTTAAAAAAGAACAGGAACAAGACAGGGATGCCCACTCTCACCATTCCTGTTCCACATAGTGCTGGAAGTACTAGCCATTGTGATCAGACAAGAAGAGAAGAAATAAAAGTAACCCAAATTGGAAAAATAATAAGTAAAAACTGTCCTTATTTGCAGATGACATGATACTATACATAGAAAACCCTAAAGACCCATAAAAAAATCAGTAGACTTAATAAATGAATTTGGAAATGTAGTAGGATACAAAATTAACACCAATAGATCTATGGCATTTCTATACATCAATAATGAACTTGCAGAAAGAGAGACTAAAAAGGCAATCCCATTTACCATCACACACACAAAAAAAAATTAAGATGCCTAGGAATAAACTTAACTAAGGAGATAAGAGATCTATATGCGGAAAACTACATGACACTGAAAAAAGAGATAGAGGAAGACATAAACAGATGGAAGTACATACCATGTTCATAGATTGGTGTAATCAACAATATCAAAATGTCCATACTATCAGAAGCATTCTATAAATTTAATGCACTTCCCATTAAAATACCAAGGGCATTTTTCACAGACCTAGAACAAACTTTCCAAAAATTCATCTGTAATAGAAAAAAGACCCCAAATAGGTACAGCAATCTTGAGAAAGGAGAAGAAAGTAGGTGGGATTTCAATACCAGATACCAAGCTGTATTACAAAGCCACTGTTCTCTAAACTACCTGGTACTGGCACAAGAAAAGATATATAGATCAAAGGAATAGAATAAAGAACCCAGAAATCAACCCAAATCTCTATGCTTAATTAATATTTGACAATTGAGGCATGATCATACAATAGAGTCAAGACAGTCTCTTCAATAAATGGTGTTGGTAAAATTGAACAGATACATACAAAAAATGAAATTAATCACCAACTTACATGTTATACAAAAATAAAATCAAAATGGATCAAGGACTTAAACATAAGACTGGAAACCAAAAATACTAGAGGAATCCATAGGCAGCATAATCTCTGACATATGCCAAAGCAATTTCTTCACTGATACTGCTCCTAGGGCAATGGAAAATAAAGAAAAAAATAAACAAATGGGACTACATCAAAAATAAAAAGCTTTTGCACAGCAAAGGAAACCATCAATAAAACAACAAGAAAGCCCACTTCATGGGAGAACATATTTGCCAATGGTATAAATGATAACGGTTTAACCTCCAACATTTACAGGGAACTCATACAGCTTAACAAAAAGAAGATAAACAACCCAATCTAAAAATGGGCAACTGATCTAAATAGACACTTTTTGAAAGAAGGCAGAGGAAGGCCAAGAGACTTAGGAAAACATGTTCAAAGTCACTAGTCATCAGAGAGATGTAAAACAAAACAACAATGCAGTAGAATCTCACACCTGTCAGAATGGCTATATCAACAAGTTAACAAATGACAACTGTTGGCGAGGATGCAGAGAAATAATAACCCTCATGCACTGCTATTGGGAATGCAGACTGGTGCAGCCACTGTGGAGAACAGCATAGAGTTTCCTCAAAAAACTAAAAATAGAACTCCCATTTGACTCAGTGATTCCACTTCTAGAAATATATCCCAAGAATCTAGAAACACAAATCTGAAAGGATTTATGCACCCTATGTTCATAGCAGCACAATTTACCATAGCTAAGATTTGGAAACAGCATAAGTGCCCTTCAGCTGATTAGTTAATTGAAAAAAACTGTGGTACGTCTACAAAATGGAATACTATGCTGTGGTAAAAAAGGAGTTCTTACCATTTGCAACAACATGGATAGATATGGAGTGCATTATGCTATGTGAAATAAGCCAGTCAGAGAAATAAATATCACATGATTTCACTCATTTTTGGAATATAATGTACAACATAAACTGATGAACAAAAATAGACCCAGAGACAGAGAGACATCAATCAGAACGTCAAACCTCAGGGAAGGTAGGGGACAGTGAGGATAATGGGGAGAGATCAACCAAATGTCTTCTATGACAGCATATAAGCCTAATAAATGAACACAGACAACAGGGATGTGGGGGCATGAATAAGAGGTAGAGGGTAATGTGGGAATAAGGACACATATGGCATACCTTAATCAATAAAGAAATTTAAAAAATGAAATAGCAACTTAGAGGGGAAAAAAGAGAATACTAGTATGCACCCCTATATTCTTAGCAGTATTATTTACAATAGCCAAGATTTAGAAGCAGCCCAAGGGTTCATCAGTAGATGAGTGGATAAAAAATCTGTGATACATTTACACAATGGAATACTATTTGTCTATAAAAAATAAGGAAATTTTACCTTTGTTACAGCATGGATGAACTGAAATAAACAAGTCACAAAGACAATTACCATATGATTTCACTCAGAGAAATCTGATGAACAAAATGTATTAACAAGCAAAATAGAGACAAATTCATAGATAGAGGGCAGACTGACAACTACCAGGGAGTAGCTGGGTGTGGCAGCAGTGGATGGATTGAGCAAAAGCGGAAAAAAGGAGAGAAAGAACTCATGGACAGGGACAACAGTGTGATGATTTCTGGGGTTAGCAGATTGGTGGATGAGAGTATTGTGTGATAAATGGTGATCGATAGAGACTTGACTTGGGGTGGTAAACACACAATACAGTATACAGATGATGTTTTGCATAAGTGTGCACCTAAAACTAGTATAATATGGTTACTAGTGTCATCCTAATAAATTCAATTAAAAGGAAAAAAATCATTATTATAAAGCTAAATGTATCAAACCTGTTTTATCTCTTGTTAATCTAAAACCACAATATTTTGCTTATTATTGAAATAGTTTATCTATTCCCCTCCATTTACTTTTATAAAATTTATTTTATTGTTAAGAGTATTACAGATGTCCCCCATTTCCTCCACCCATCTCCCCACCTCCCACACACACACCAGGGCTTCACCTGTCTGTTGTCCATGTCCATGGGCTATGAATATATGCTTGTAAGTTCTTTGGTTAACCTCTTCTTGCCTTCCTTCTAAGATTTATCAGTCTGTTTCATACTTCCATATCCATGGTCCTATCTTGTTAGTCAATTTATTTGTTCCTGAGACTCCACATATGTGAGATCATGTGATATTTGTCTTTCTCTGACTGGCTTATTTCACTTAACATAATATTCTTCCAGTCCATCCATGCTGTCTCAACGGGTAAGAGATACTTCATTTTTACAGCTGCATAGTATTCCATTATGTAAATGTATCACAGATTTTTGTTCACTCATCTACTGATGGACACTTCAAGATGGCTGCCCTCATGGGGTCAAATATGGCCGAACCCATGTGTATATAATATAGCCACCACAAGATGGCTGGCAGGGGAGGAAAGTTGGGAGGTACCAGGCCTGTAAGGGAGGGCAGTTAGGGGCAATCAGGACTAAAGCGGAAGGTAGTTAGGGGTGACTGGGCCAGCAGAGGAGGGCAGTTGGGGGTGACCAGACCTGCAGGGGATGGCAGTTGGGAGGGACTAGGCCTGCAGGGGAGGGCAGTTGATTGGTATCAGGCCTGCAGAGGAGGGCAGGTAGAGGTGACCAGGCTTGCAGGGGAGGACAGTTAGGGGTCACCAGGCCTGCAGGGGAGGGAAATTGGGGGGACCAGGCCTTCAGGGGAGGGCAATAAGGGGCGACCAGGCCAGTAAAAAAGGGTAGTTAGGGGTGACCAGATTTGCAGGGAAGAGCAGTTGAGGGTGATTAGGCCTGCATTGGAGGGCAGTTGGGGGTGATCAGGATGGCAGCGGAGAGCAGTTAGGGGTGACCAGGATGGCAAGGGAGGGCACTTGGGGGTGAACAAGCCTACAGGGGAGGACAGTTAGGGACAACCAGGTCAGCAGGGGAGTGCAGTTGGGGGTGACCATGCCTGCAGGGGAGGGCAGTTAGGGGCGACCAGGTGAAGAGAAGAGGGCAGTTAGGGGTGATCAGGCTGTCAAGGGTGGTCAGTTAGGAGTGACTGGACCAGCAGTGGAGGGCAATTGGGAGTGACCAGGCCTCCAGGGGAGGATAGTTACTGGCAACCAGGTAGGTAGGGGAGGGCAGTTAGGGGAAATTAGGCCAGCAGGGGAGCAGTTAGGTGTTGATTAGTCTGTCAGGGGAGTGATTAAGGGGCGATCAGGCTGGCATTCAAAAGTGGTTAGGGGCACTCAGGCAGGCAGGCAGGTGAGTGGTTGAGAACCAGCAATCCTGGGTTGCGAGAGGGGTCCCATATTGAATTTCTTGCACTGGGCCTCTAGTTGTAAATAATGCCACTATAAACATTGGAGTAAATTTATTCTATCTGATTGGTGTTTTGTGATTCTTAGGATATATTCCTAGATGTGGGATCACTGGGTAAAATGGCAGTTTGTGTCTTTTAAATTTAAAGTTTCTTGCTCAGCTTGTGTTATTCAGTGGTTGATCATCAACCTATGGACCAGGAGATCATGGTTCAAGTCCTTCCTTGTCAGAGCACATGTGCTGATTGTGGGTTTGATCCTTACTAGGGGGCATGCAGGATGCAGCGGATCAATTATTTTTTCTCATTATTGATGCTTCTATCTATCTCTCTCTCCCTCTCTCTTTCTCTCTGAAATAAATAAAAATATATCTTTTTTAAAAATTAAATGGGTTTTTACAGATAGCACATAATTGGGACTTACATTTTTGTCCAGACTAACTCTGATTTTTATTTGGGGTGTTTGATCATTTTTACTTAATGAGATCATTGATCTCATTGGATTTAGATATCTCTTCTTACTACTAGTTTCTTACGTTCTTTCTAGTTTTCTGTTCCATCTTCTCCTTTTTACCTATATTCTATTTAAATTGAACATTTTTTATTCAATTATGTCTTATTTTGGCTTATTACACATAATTATTTGTTTGCTTATTTTAGCATTTTCTATAGATTTTATAGTTATATTTTAACTTATCACAATTTAACAGTAAGTGATATTACATGACTTCAGGTATATTATTATATTATTTTTGTCCTACATTATACTTTTGCCTAGATTATAAATCTTACTCACATGGCTATAATTTTTGTTTGAAGAGTGCATTACCTCTTGAATAGTTTAAAAATTAAAAATCAGACTTGTATAGACACTTATGTAGTTAGAATTTCAAGTACTCTTCATATTTTTGTGAAAATCTATATTTTCCTGTGGCATCATTTTCCCTCTGCACAAAGGCTTTTCTTTTACTTTGATGGTAGTATGGATCTGCAGATGATGAATTCATTGACCTTTTGACTATGCCTGAAAAAAAATATTATTTTACCTTTATTTCTGAAAGGTATTTTCTTTGGGTATATCATTGTATGTTGACAGTATGTTTGTTTCAATATTTTAATGATCTTGCTCCAATATCATTTTGTTTTTATTTTTAAAAATAAACTTTCCATAATCCTTCTATACCCTCCTCTAAGTAATGTTTTGCTTGTTAGTAACTGCTTTGTAGATTTTACATATATAAATTTGAGACAGGAAGGGAGAGGGAGAGAGAGAGAAACATCAATGATGAGAGAGAGTCATTGATCTGCTGCCTCCTACACTTCCCTTACTAGAGATTGAGCCAGAAACCAGGGCATGTACCCTGACTGGGAATCAAACTGTGACCTCTTGTTTTAGAGGTCTACGTTTCTCCACTGATCCATGCCAACTGGGCTTTTTACTACTCTTTTTTGATCAATATAATTATTTTTTTGCCTTGGTGTAGTTTTTTGTTGTTGTTGATGATGATTTTTTTTGTGTGCTATGGTTCACTGAACTTAGATTTGATGGTTTATACAGTAGTTGTTATGGGCTGAATTGTATTCCTCAAAATCATGTATTAAAAAACTAGTCATTGGTCCCTCAGAACATATTTGGAAAAAGGTCCTTTAAAGAGGTGATTAAGTTGAAATGAGATTGTTAGAATGAGCCTTAATCCAATCTGAATGCTGTCCTTATAAGAAGAGGAAATTTGGAGACACAAACAGACACCAGGAATGTGTGCCCGCAGAATAAAGTCTGCAGGCCAAGGAAAGATGCCTCAGGTGAAACCAAGACTGGTCTTGGGCTTCTATAATCCATAATTGTGAAAAAATAAATTTCTATTGTTTAAACTACCCTGTTTGTGGGATTCTGTTATGAAAGCTTATAATGTCCATTTGACTGACAAATGAGTGGTCAAATTAAACTTTATTTCTGGGTATATCTTTGAGTGTTTGTGGATGAGATTAGCTGTTGAACTGGTGGACTCAGCAAATAGATTGTATTCCCCAATGTGATTGGACATCATCCAATCCATTGAGGGCTGGTCATAATAGAACAAAAAATGGACGAAAGAAATTCACCCTTTCTTTTCCTGCCTCACTGGATGAACTGCAACTTATTTGATCTTTTGCTGCCCTTTTACTGGGATTTATAGCACTGGTTCTCTTAATTCTAAGACCTTCAGACTCAGATTGAATTGCTAGTACACTATAAGATTTCTTGGATCTCCAGTTTAAACACAGCAGATCTTGGCACTTCTCAGCCTCAATAATTGTATTATATGCTTCATGATTATATATTCATATTGGCCTTAGGGGCAGAAAGATATGGCCTGAATATTTGTGTCCAACAAAAATTCATATGTTGAAATCCTAATTTCCAATCTGATGGTATTAAGAGGTGGGACCTTTGGGAGGTGATTAGATCATGAAGGTTGAGCCCCTATGAATGGAGTTAGTAGCATTATGTAAGATATCCCAGAGAGCTCTTTTATTCCTTCCACCATGTGACCACATAACAAGAAGACAGGCATCTACAAACCAGGAAGTGAGTCCTCATCAGGCACTGAACCTGCTGGTGCCTTGATCTTGGCTTTCCAGCCTCTAGAACTATGATATAAATAATTGGTTTTAAGCCACTCAGTTTATGGTATTTTTGTTACAGTAGCTCGAACAGACTAAGGCACAGCCTTAGCAAAGGAATACAATAATTATTAGATTTGCAAAATTGAATTTTCTTAGTAGTTTATTGACTTTTTAGAGAGAGAGAGGAAGGGAGGAAGAAGGAGAGGGAGAAAAACATTGATGTGAGAGAAAATCAACCAATAGGCTGCCTTCTCACACCCCTTCAAGGATGAGAGAGAATCATTGATTGGCTCCCTCCTCCACGCCCCCTACTGGGGATAAAGCCCACAATCTGGGCATGTGTCCTAACAGGGAATCACTCCAAAGGAGACATCCATCCTAGTTCATAAGTTGACACTTAAGCACTGAGACACACCAACCAGGCTCTATTTCTTTTTTGTACTTCATTTTGGATAGTTTCTATTGCTATGCCTTTAAATTCACTAATCCTTTCTTACCTAAACTATCATTAATCTTATCTGAGTATTTTCCAGCTCACATATGGTTATTTTCATTCCTAAAAGTGTCATTTGTGTGTGTTTGTTAATTTTCATTGCCTCTATTTTACTTTTGATGTCTCTATTTTCCTTTCAAACATACTACATCCTATCTAATAAAGAGGGGATATAATAATTGATCTCACTCCATCACAAAAATGGCTGCACCCACAACTGAGGCCAAGTTCCCATAATGAGCCTTAACAAGCAATTAGCAGGGACCTAAAGCTACTCCCTCCCCTGCCCCCATGAGGCTTGACAGGGGACCTCGGGATATGCACCCCACCCTGGAGTCAGGCTGGGAGACCTCAGGCTGAACCCAAAGCCCCAATGCCAGGCCAGGGGACCTGAGGCCATATAGCCTGCCTGGTGAGGCTTGATGGGGGACCTCAAGATACATCCTCAGTGCTGGGTCTGGGCGACTCAGGCCGTGCCCCCGCCCAGTGGGGCTTGATGGGGAACCTGAGACTGTGTCCCCTTCTAGGTGCTGAGCTGGGGAACCCCCTCCCTGCCTGGCTGGGCTTAACAGAGGACCTCAGGCCATGCCCTCCATCCAGTGGGGCTTAACAGGGGAACCCAGGCCATGTCCCCCACCTGGTGGGGATCAATGGAGTACCTCAAGGCACAACCCCTGTCCAGGTCTGGGCTGGGGGACAGCAGGCTATGCCTGCTGTCCTGGCACCAGGCCAGGGGACCTTAGGCTATGCCCCCTGCCTGGCAGGGCTTAACAAGGGTGAAGCTCATCAGGTCTGGATCTAGCCCAATGGGGGGTGGGCCAGCCAGGTCTGGGTATCATGCAATTTTTAGGTGCATGTAGGTGGGCGGGGACGTGACTCTGGGTCCCGTGGTGTGCCCCAGACTCTGACAGGAGGAAGGTTTTCATATACATTTTACAAATTTTCTTTCATCTTTGACACTTCTATTATAGAGAAAGGGCAAATAGCAATACTAAATTATTTCGTCTAATTAATTCCCTTTAAATGTGCATAGAATTTGTGCACTGGGTCATTAGTAGATGTAATAACTGTTTTAATGTACTTTTAACCTAATACCAACATTAGTTTATGACTGATTAGTTTATGACTGTATTAGTTTATGACTGATCACAATTTTTCTGTATTAGTTTATGACTGATCACAATTTTTCTTTTTTTTTATGCATTACATTTTTCTGCTATTTGCTTGCCTCATGTTTTTTGTTTCTTTTATTTTTATTTATTTATTTATTTATTTATTTATTTATTTATTTATTTATTTATGCTAAACATTGTAATACCTTGATGGGTGCCAAATTTTGTGTTCCTGAAAAAACTTTGTTCTTGGTTGCAGTTAAGTTGCTTAAGAGCAGTTTGATTATTTGGGTCTTGCTTTTCATATTTGTTGGATAAGACCAGAGAGATTTTAGGCTAAAATTAACTATTTCCCACTATTGAGACAAAATTATTCTGGGTACTCTACCCAACACTCTATGAATTGACATTTTCCAGTGTGACTGATAGGAATAATCACTATTTTTAGCCCTATCTGAGTAAAAGCCATCATTACTTCTAATTATTTCTGATGATTTTTTTCCCTGGATGTAGGTAGTTTCCTTATACATATGCACTAATTACCATACACATATCTGCTGAATTCTTGAGAGGGATCCTATGAATATATTCAGAGTTCTCTCTATGTACCAATCTCTTTTCTTTGGCTGGTCTGTCCTATAAATTCTAGCCAACTTGATCTTAGTTGCTCTCAACAATGTCTCTCCAAGTCAAGAAGCCCACTCGGCTCAGTCTGATTTCTGCTTCTCTGTTCTATGGCCTGAAAAATTTCAAGGCAATAAGTTGAGACAATTATAGATCTCATCTCATTTGTTTTATCTCTTAAGAATCATTGTCATTTGTGGCTAGATGTCCAGTGTTCATTTTTTTGGTTGTTTTATGTGAGTGGGTAAATCTGGTTATGGTTACTCCATCTTAGTTGAAGTATAAGTTCTAATTTATATTTAATGTAATTCTCACCTAAAAATAGAATTCTTAAGTCTGTTTAGAAAACAGGTTTTAAGGGACAGTTAGAATAGCAATGAGATTATTTCAACACATTAAATTTAATCTAATATTATATTACTTTAAAATATTTTCTTAATTATAATAAAAGTATTATAATTAAGAAAATATTGGTTGGTCCTATCTGCTGATAATTATCTATATCAATTATATGCATGCATGCTCACCTTAATGAAATATATTAGAATGACAATCTTTTAATTAAATAATTTAAAATACTTTTTATATTCTAACTTTAGTAAATGCCTTATAAATTAAAGATAGTTCATTAAAAACACAATATTATTTTATATAATTGAGTTGTAAATCACAATACTGAGAAAGACATTTAATTCTTAAATATTTTATCACCAATGAATCTTCTCTGTATCTGACTGATGTGATTATGACTAAATTAGATGTGACTGAGGAACTTAGCCTGTCTTAATTGTACTAGGTTATGATGACCCATTAAGCAAAAAAAAACCTAGCACTTTTTAATTCCCCCCCCCCATTATTTGGCATATGGAAAAACTGACCACGTTTCTAAAATGCTATCAAACCAATTTCATTTATGTTCACAAAAGATATCTAAGTGACAAGTGAGAATGAATGATTTAGTCTTCTTAAATTTATTCAGCATAATATTTTTTACTTAACACCTAGAAAACTATGACCATAATATATTACTCTTTAGGTGATACCTTACCCTTAAATAGACCCAGTAGGATAAAACAATTATAGCATCATTGTTGAGAGGTAAACATGGGATTTTGAGTAAATCAAGTGGCATCACACAGGTATTTTGTTTAGATAAATTTATATCAAAGAGAGCCAGGAAATGGATTTTTAAATTGCTATCTTATTTACTTTGTGTTTGTTTTTTTCCTCTAAATATATCTTTTGGTTGGTCCTATCTGCTGGAAGTACATAGACAGAAAATGTACAAGTAGCTATAGTCCAATAATTGAATATATTTCAGCAATCATTAAGTGCTGGATCCCTCTGTTCTTTCCAACCTTCTTTTGCCATCATCATCCTCTAAGTATTTTACCTACCTATTTGTACCTGGGATATAGTATATGAGGAGTGATACTTAGTCATTTGTATGGTCTCTAATCATCAGCAATTTTATTCCACTCTTCTTTTGACTAATAGAGATAGCTACCTTCAGACACAAACCTATAAATTTTACCCAGTTACCTAAAAGTCTATGCGCCTCCTTGTTTTGTTGTTGTTTGTTTGTTTGCTTGCTTGCTTTTTTGCCCAGCCTGGAAGTAGGTCCAATTAAACCACCCAACTACTACTAATGTATGAAACTAGATTCTGTCCACAAGCCATAGACATTTGTCTAAATTACAGATATCTCCCAAAGCCTAGACAGAATTGCCATTTTGGTATAATACATGTTTGCCATCAAACAGAAGCAGCCAATCTATGGACGAAAAAGAGAAGTGGTGCATGAAAACAAGAAGTCAATTCACTTTAGATAATAATAACAATGCTACATCTACTATTAATGATAATAAAATAGTTTAAAATCAATATTCCCTTTAAGAGCTAATGTAGCAGCATAAATGTGTTAATCAGCTTCATGACACACTTCAGCTATTCTGAATAAATAACATATTTCAGGGTGATCACTTTGTAACATATAAATGTCTTACCATTACACTGTATACCTGCAACTACTATAATAGTGTATGTCAACTGTAATTTAAAAATAAAAAGTATCTAAAAAAACATAAACTTGTTACACTTCTAAAGATTTTGAAACTTCTGAATATTTACTATGTGCCAGGCATATTGCTAGATGTTTTAAATGATGTTTGTGATAAATGCAATTACGTTGATGAAACTAAATCACACGTGGCCAGTGAATAGGACAGCCAAGATTGTAATCCAGGTAGCTTAGCTCTAGAGTACACGATCTTAACCACTAAACCTTGCCATCCTACTACCAGCTGTATCAACTAAGAAATAAAAATTGATAGTACTCATTTAAGGAATAGTCTTTGAATGTTTAAATTGACATCCTAAAAGCCTACTTTACTATGGTAACAATAATAATAACCGAATCAAAAATATCAACTACCATTTATGGAACACTTACCATGTGTCAGACAGTATTACATGGACTTATGTATGTCATTTAATTAACATAACAAGATAGCTATTATTAACTTTTAGAAGAGAATGCAGAGAGGCAGAATGACTACTCCAGGATTATATCCCTAAATGGAGTCAGAGTTGGACTGTAAACCTATACCAGTGGGCATTAGGTATATGCATAATTCATTTATGTTCTCTTCATTTTGAATGATTGAGTATTGGCAATATAAGAGTACTTTCATTAATTCAGAATAGTATAATGTATCATAAATCTGATTAACATACTTTAATGGAATGGCTATTAGTCAAGAGAATAATGTTATTAGGTAAGTAGATATCATTAATACTGAAAAATATTTATAACCCAAAAAATGCAGATATAATATTTGGGCTTATGTTGTTTTAAACAGTTGTATCAATAACTTGTATATATAGGTTGCCAATGATGGTATACTTTTAATGTTTTAGAAGAAAATACTGTGAAAAATGTTCTACTTAAAATGTAACTCATGGTTCAATTAGGTTTTAATTCTACATTTTAAAATATATGTAATTATTTAAATGTTAAATTTAATTTTAAAAAAGCTTTGAATAACCTCATCTTGTCCTTGGTATTCTATAGGAAACTTGCTTAGAAATATTTTTTAATTAATATATTTTTTTAAATAAATGTTTATTGTCAGATTATTAGAGATGTTCCTCTTTTTTCCACCCATTGCTTCCCTCCACCAGGTTCCATCCTACACTGTCCTTACCCCCTGACACTGTCCTCATCCATAGGTGTAAAGATTTTGGTGCAATTTTTTCCCACACTCCTCATGCCCCCGTCCACCTGCCCCAAGAATTGTCAGTCCACTCTCTTTCTATGCCCATAATTCTATTATATTCACCAGTTTATTCTGTTTCTAAGATTTTTTATTCACTTGATTTTTAGATTCACTTGTTGATAGATATGTATTTGTTGTCACTTTTGTTGTTCATATTTTTTTATCTTTACCTTTTTCTTCTTCCTCTTCTTAAAGAATACCCTTCAGTATTTCATATAATACTGGTTTGGTGGTGATGAACTCCTTTAGCTTTTTCTTGTCTGTGAACCTCTTTATCTGACCTTCAATTCTAAATGATAGCTTTGCTGGGTAGTGTAATCTTGTTTGCAGGTTCTTGCTGTTCATCACTTTGAATATTTCTTGCCACTCCCTTCTGGCCTGCATAGTTTCTGTTGAGAAATCAGCTGACAGTCACATGTGTACTCCCTTGTATGTAACTAACTGTTTTTCTCTTGATGCTTTTGAGATTCTCTCTTTGTCTTTTGCCCTTGGCATTTTAATTATGATGTGTCTTGGTGTGATCCTCTTTGAATTCCTCTTGTTTGGGGTTCTCTGTGCTTCCTGAACTTGTAAGTCAATTACTTTCATTAGGTAGGGAAAGTTTTCTGTTGTTATTTCTTCTAATAGGTTTTCGATATCTTGCTTTCTCTCTTCTTCTGGCATCCACATAATTCGAATGTTGGTACATTTGAGGTTGTCCCAGAAGCTCCTTATACTATCTTCATATTTTTGGATTTTTTTTTCTTTTTGCTTTTCTGGTTGAATATTTTTTTCATCTTTGTATTTCAAATATTTGACTTGATTTTTAGGATTCTCTAGTCTGTGTGTTGAATTTCTGTATATTATTCTTTATTTCAGACAGTGTATGCTTAATTTCTGACTGGTCCTTTTCCATTTTTATTTTATTATATTTTATTTTATTTTTGTCATACTCACTAAGTTTCTCAGAGGTCTCACTAAGTTTCTCAGTGGTTTCTAGAAGATTCTTGAGTAACCTTATAACTGTTGTTTTGAAGTCTATATCCAGTAGTTTGCTTTCCCCCATTTCTTTCATTCGTGACATGTTTATTTGTCTCTGAATTTTGGCTGCTTCCCTGTGTTGATAGAGTGGCCTTGTGTGGTAGGTGTTCTCTAGGGCCAATGTCTCAGCCTCCCCAATCACCTGAGGTGGACACTCTTGGTGCACCTCTTTGTGGGCACAGTTTTGTTGTAGGTAAGCCTCGATTGCTGTTGGTATCACTAGGAGGAATTAACTTTCAGGCCAATTGGCTGTGAGGACTCGCTGTGTCTATAATGGAAGAACTACTGTGCTGGAGATACCCTTATGGTGTAGGACTTACTTTAGTGGGGCTTTGGTGCTCACTGAGTCTGCCTCTTGAGTGTGTCACTTATGGATGTGAAGAGTTGCAATCTTCTCACACTGGCCACTAGGTACAATGGCTCCTGCATCTCCAAGGAGGTGCAAAGTCAGCCACTGCCTGAGGCCAACCAGCAGGAGCTACAGAGAGATCTGCAAATTTCTCCTCTTTGTTTGGGGTTTGGAAGTTTTGGAGCTCTCTGAGCCACCTGTAGTTTCTAAGGTTAGGCTGCAAAAAGACAGACCGTTCATATACAAAAGTTGCTGCAGCTTGGGTGGGGTTGTAAATTGGGTGGGTAGGGGTCTCAGGGAGTCACCAGGGTGGACCAAACAGTGATGGCTGCCGGTCAGCTGTCTCCATGTCTCAGAGTCTCTATGTCTCCATGTCCCCGCATCCCATGCTCCCTCACAGTAACAATGATTCCTGTGAGAACCTCTGCAAGAAAGCCCCCCCTCTTTCCAACCCAATGAAAGACAGTTCAGTTTTTCCCTGTAGGACTCTGGATCCCCAGACTCTTGCTGGAAACTGGAATTCAGAGCAGTTGGGATCTTATATCTCCCTCCTGATAGAAAAACAAACAAACAAAATCAAAACAGCAGTGCATCCAGTTGCCTGCCTGGTTGCACACCTCCGTACCTCTGCTTTTCCACACCTCTGCACCTCCTACCCAGTCTCAATGGGCTTTTCCCTTTCCATCTAGTTGTAGAACTTCTACTCAGCCAGCTTTCCCGTGGTTTTGGATGATAGCCATTTTGTTTTTTGGTTGTAGTTTTGATATGGTTGTGAGAGGCAGCACATACAGGTGTATACCTTATGCAGCCATCTTGGTTTTTCATATAGAAATACATTTTCTATAATATTTTTATTCTGATTTTAGAGAATAAGAAAGAAACATTCATATGAGAGGAAAAACATAGATCCACTGCCCCCTTACTGGGTGTCTGCCCAGACTGACAACTGAATCAGTGATCCTTTGGAGCACAGGACGATGTTCAACCAAATTACACTGGCCAGGCCTATAAATAATTTTTTTAAATGAGAAGCAAGAACATCCTGTCTTATTACCCATGCTACTTTTTCTTTTAATTTTTGGGAGGAGGAGAACCCACTCAGAATTCGTGAAACTCATCCACAAATGTTTTCCTGAGTATCTGCAGATGGGGCCAAAATAAGGAACATATAGCCTTTTTTTTTTTTTTTTTCTACTTGCTGAGCAGTGACTACAGGCAAGTAGCAATTCCAAAGATTGGAAATGTTATTTATTTCAGGAATGTTTTCTGCTAAAAAAAAAAAAAAAAAGAAAAAGAAAGAAAGAAATAAAGAAAGAAAAAGAAAAAAAGATTTGCAGGACTTTCCAGTAGAAAATATCGTGAAAACAACGTTTGCCATCACCTAATGTCTTTCAGATAGCATTCTCAGTCACCTTGCTCTAAAGCGGGAAATGAAATGAGTCTGGTGTGAAAAAATTTGACTATCCCATTATATAGAATCCTTTGCACTATTCATTTCTAACTCATGTCATGTATCATTCTAATTTTTGGCACACTTATTGATTTTTTTATCAACAATTTTTTTTATGTTGACACTATTGCAGGTGTCCTGTTTTTTCTTCGCCTTTGCCCACTGTCACCTATCCCCACTTCCCCCTCCCTTGTCATTCACCACACCATTGTTTCTGTACATGGGGAATGCATATATGTTATTTAGCTTATCTCATCATCTTCCTTACACAGTCACGCCCATCCCCCTTTCCTCTGTCATCAGTCAGTCTGTTCCATGTTTACAAGTTCCTGGTTACATTTTGTTTGTCAGTTTATTTTGTTCATTAGATTCCACATCTTAGTGAGATCATGTGATAGGTGTCTTTCTCTGACTGGCTTATTTCACTTAGCATAGTACTCTGCAGTTCCCTCCATGCTGTTGCAAAGAGTAAGAGTTCCTTCCTTTTTCAGCCAGGTAGTATTCCTTTGTGTAAATGTACCACAGCTTTTTATCCACTCATCTACTGATGAGTACTTGGGATGTTTACAGATCTTGGCTATAGTGAATTTAGAGATTTTATCCAACGAGAAGGACAAAAATAACTTAAAGCTCATTTACTTTTGAGATAACAGCATATCTACATAGTGAAACTAAGAAATTATAAACATTTTTCAAAAATTAAGTTTTGAAAGTGCAGATGCTGTGAAAATGAGTTTATTAATTCCATGAGAGTGAACTGGCAGTATTTGCCTATTTTATAGACATTTCAGGACAATACCACATTACTCTGTTATTTCACTTACAAAAACTGCTATTTAAAATTATTGCCCTTTCAACTGAAAATGTGTGTATATAAGTAACTTTTTATACAGATGTATACCTCATCTGTAATGTAGGCATACCATTCATGATATTATGGTATCTTTTCTACATCTGGATTTTCTGTTTCAGATTAGCTATAGTAAAAAGGTAAAAAAAAAAAAAAAAAGAAGCAAAAATACTTTTTGAACAAAGGATCAACTATAAAGTTAAAATCTTTAACTTTAACAAGTTTCTAGTGCCTTAAAAATCTTGTACAAGAGTGTGGTTATTGTGGAGGAAGTGGGTGTAGTAGTGGAAGTTGACACGGAAGAGATAAATAGTGATGGAATAAATGAAATTAAAAAAAGTCTATGGGAAAACAAAAAATTTCATGAAAGGAAAATGAGATGAATCCATCTCTTGAATGAGGGCATATAAAATTAGACACATAAAGCATCTTAAATATAAAAAATTAATAATTTTGAGCATGATGAACTTTCAACCTAAATAATATTTTTTATTGATGAGAATATTGGAACTACATTAGAGCATGACTCATTGCAGTTTGGGATTTAATATCCAAAACTTATTGTGGCTCCTTTCCAATAGAGCTTAAACTCAGAATTGTGTTAATAACTATTTAATAACCAACTCTCTCTCCAAAACAATAAAAATCCTAATTTTTAGTATTTACTGATTTCCCTGGTGTAAATACTTCTACCATGGCTGATTTTAAACTACCAATTAACTGTCACAAAAAAAAAAATAGATTTGGGAAGTAATGTGCAACTGGGCTTTTCCAAACAGAGTTGAGATACTTGCACTACTGGCTCATTTTTATATTTTTTATTTTATTATTATTGTGTGTGTGTGTGTGTGTGTGTGTGTGTGTGTGTGTGTGTGTGTGTGTGTTTGGGAGGGAGTTGTTTTGTTATTTTAAGTGGAGTATCAACAGAATATTCCCAGAGCACAATTTTGTCAGAATACAATGGATCCTGACAATAACACTGGAATGAGTTATACTGCCAATGCTTTCATTCAAACATCATCACTCCTTGCTTGAACTACTGTAGTAATTTTCTTACAGAGATTGTTTCCAGTCTCTGCCCTCTAATTTATTTTCCACTCTGCTGCTACTAGAATGATATTTCTGAAATATCCATATCACTTGCCTGCATAAAAATCTGCTTCAGTTCTTCATATCCTACAGTATTAAGTTCAAAGAATGTCTGGCAATCAGATTTCTTCATTAAAAGCAGAACAAATGTTTTCCAAATGTTAGTTTGAAGAGCAGCTATGTCCTACTCCACCTAAGAAGCTTTACCAAAGCTAGATTCTAGCTAGGGGCCCTCCATAAATCTACTAAATCAAACTCTAGGGGCAGGGCTTATAAACCAGCATTTTAAAAAATATGATTTATTGATTTGAGAAAGAGAGAGAGAGAGAGAGAGAGAGAGAGAGAGAGAGAGAGAGAGAGGAGAGAGAGAGAGAGAGAAGAGAGAAAAAGAGAGGCATTGACATGAGAGAGAAACATTGATCAGTTTCCTTCATACTTATTCCAACCAGGGATATAACTGCAACCTGGCATGTGCTCTGACTGGGAATTGAACCAGGGACCTTTCAGTGCATAGAAAATATGCTCAACCAACTGAGCCACAATGGCCAGTGCTGGAAACCAGGTTTTTTGTTTTGTTTTTTTTTAGTCAGACACATGAATCTGTTACCATAGCAGATTTGGGAACCCATCAAAAGGGGAAGTGTTTGGGTGGTCTTATATAAGTATTAAAAACCTACTTTAGCAACTTGATAACTGAGTAATCTTAGGTAAATTTATTTGACCATTATGTGCTCCAGTTTTCTTATGTGTACAATGGTAATGATTATATCTATCTTATATTACTGTTTGGATGACTACGTTTTATAACACCGGACACAAAATAGACCCTCAATACATGGTAATCTACTTTTTCTCTCTATTTTTCATTTAATTTCTGAGTTAATCATGCTTTTCTTGTCTTATTTCTAACTATTCTGCTCTACCATCCTGATTTACCCACTTTCTCCCACTACACCAGTGGTAACAAACTAAAATGCTCATAAAGGCTAGGAATCTAACAGGAATTAGTAAATTGAAATGAAGAACCCTAGTCAAATATTGCTATGTGGAAAAGTGAATTCATTGCTATACTTTCTTCTATTTTTCAAGAGAAGACATTAATCGTTTAAAATTGAAGTTGACCATTAAAATATTATTAATGAATTCAGAAAAAGACTTCCTCTTCTGGTCCAAGCAAAGCACATATCTGAGCTTAGTTGAGTCCTTAAACTTTTGTGGGTGATGTTGAGTCCAGACACACTGTGTAGTAGTGTTTCCTATATGGTATGTCTGACCATATTATTGCATTACCAAGAATAGTCTACTTACTAAAGGTGTGAGTATATCTCTGAGATTACGCACCTCTATTTGGAAATTGTGCCATTCCTAGCAAATTGCTTGCTATTTTTTTTTTTCATTTAACTCTCACTACTAAGAAAGGACCTGCATAGAATATGTTAAAACACAACCCAAGACTAATAAACATAGTTTTATTCCTGCCTAACTAAGGTTAAAAGTAGCAACCAAATGGATCAAACTCTGTTTAAGTAATTTAATTATCCCAGACCAAAAATCAACAATATTTATAAGAACATAAAAATTTGCACCACTCTAAAAGAAATAAATCATAATATCTTGCATCTAATAAAATATAGCATGCATGCAAAGAAGTATAAAAATACAACCTATAATTAGAATAAAAATCCATTCTACACTAGGAATGACTCATGATAAAATTATTAGATAAGAATATTGTTTTGGTTAGAGAAAATAGCAGCAGAATACATAGATGTGTCCTGAGCCTTGTCCAATGAGCAGCAGCTGGGTGAGTGGCCTGCCCCATTCCAAAAAGCAGAGGGCACACATGCAGCTCACTTATGCCTGAGGACCGTCTCCTGTCCAAGGAGAAGCAGCTGCACTAGGAGCCTGCACCAGTATTAGGAGCACCAGCCCAGCAAGCAACATGCCTCTGTCCAAGAAGCAGCAGCCAGAAAACCAGCCCGTCCCATCTGAGGAACAGCAGTAGCATGCAGCTAGCCCGGATCCAAGAAGAAGCAGTCACATGAGTAGCCCACCCCTGTCCAAGGAATAGAAGCTGTATGAGGAGCAACTCCCACCAGCCAAAGAAGGCAACACTGCTCTGAACAGCACCCACCATAGATGCCACTTCCAACTGAGGAGCAGCCACTTAAGCGACCACCTGAGGAGCAATCGCAGCCCGAAGAGCTACAGCCACCCAAAGAGCAGCCCCTGCATTATTCAACATCAAGATCAGTGGGTGAGACCAAAATAGATGGACAAAGAAACCTCCAAAGGAAAGAAAGGAAGGAATCACCAGAAAAGCAGCTAGGTGAAACAGAGGCAAGCAATATGTCAGAATAAGGTTCATAGCGTTCATAAACCAGATGGAGGGGAAAAAATCAACAACTTATTTAAGAATCAAGAAGAAATGCATGAAAAAAATCAATAACTTATGTAAGAAACAAGAAGAAATGAAGATTGGTACATCTTCAATAAAAAACACCATGGGAAGTTTCAACAGTAGACTAGGAGAAGTGGAGGAAGGAATTAGTGAATTAGAAGACAGGGAAGCAAAACAAAGCCAAACTGAATTGAAACTAGAGAAAAAAATTAAAAGAGAGGAGGAGATCCTAAGGAAGCTATGGGAAAACAAGAAACAAGGTGACATAGAAATAATAAGAGTGCCAGAACAACAGGGAGAGGAACAAGGGTTAGAACTATTTGAAGAAATAATGTCAGAAAACTTCCCTGATGTAGACAAGAAAAAAGTCACACAAGCACGGAGAGTCATAAACAAGATGAACCCAAAAAGACCCACATTAAGACATATCATAATGATGTTGACAAATGTTCAGGACAAAGGAAGAATCTTAAAGGCTGCAAGAGAGACAGAATGTTACATACAAGGGAGCTCCCATTGGATTATCAAATGATTTCTCAAGAAAAACATATCAGGCCAGAAAAGAATGGAAGGAAATTTACAAAATGCAAACCAAGAGAATGAATCCAATAATATTCTATCCAGAAAGGCTATCATTCAAAATTGAAGGGGAAATAAGGAGCTTCACTGACAAAAACAAACAACATAACAAAACAAACAAAAACAAAAACACCTACGGAAATTTATCACTACCAAGCCAGCAATGCGAGAAATTCTAAAGAAACTGGTGTAAAAAGAAGAAATAAAAAGATAAGAAGGAACACAGACACAAAAATAAAAATGGTTACAAATAAGTACCTTTCAATAATAACTTTAAACATAAATTGACTAAATGCTCCAATCAAAAGACATCAAGTGGCTGAATGGATAAAAAAAAAAAAAAATGACTCCCTGAGACAGGTTTGGCTCAGTGAATAGAGCGTCAGCTTGGGGACTGAAGGGTCCCGGGTTCTATTCCGGTCAAGCACATGTACCTTGGTTGTGGGCATATCCCCAGTAGGGGGTGTGCAAGAGGCAGCTGATCGATGACTCTCTCTCAGCGATGTTTCTAACTCTCTATCTCTCTCCCTTCCTCTCTGTACAAAATCAATAAAATATATTTTTTAAAAATGACTCATATATATGCTGTCTACAAGAGACCCACCTCAGAAAAAGGGACTCATACAGACTGAAAGAGAGTGGATGGAAAAACATTTTTCAAGCAATTGGAAATGAAAAAAAAAAAAAAAAAGCTGGGGTAGAAGTACTTACATCTGACAAAATAGATGCCAAAATGAAGTCAACAACAAAAGATATGGATGGTCATTTCATTATACTACAGAGATTGATACAACAAGATGATATATCTCTGATAAACATATATGCACCCAATGAAGGAACACCCAAATAGATTTTTAAAAATACTGGAAGATATCAAAGGAGAGATTGACAACAATACAATCATAGTAGGGATTTTAATAGACCACTGACATCACTGGATAAATCCTCTAGACAACAAAATCAGAAAAGCATCATTAATTCTGAATGACAATAAAAAGACAAAAATCTAGATCATATGGACTTAATTGACATTTTCTGAACATTTCACCCCAAAGCCATGGAATATAAATTCTTCTCAAGTGCACACGGGACATTTTCAAAATAGACACATATAGGATCACAAGCAAAGTCTCCCCAAATTCAAGAAGATTGAAATCATATCAGCTTTTTATCAGACCACAATGGTATAATATCTTAAATAAACTACAATAAACACAATCCAAAAACCTCAAACACTTGTAAGCTGAATAGCATGCTAATAAACAGTGATTGGGTTACCAATGAGATCAATGAAGAAATTTAAAATATCCTGGAAACTACTGACAATAAAAAGACAAAAATCCAACATCTATGGGACACAATGAAAGTAGTCCTGAAAGGGAAGTTTGTAGCTCTACAGGCCAACCTCAAAAAACAAGAAAAAATGGTAATTAATCATCTCACTCTACAACTCAAATAATTAGAGAGAAACAAGAAAGGACCAAAGTAAGCAGAAGGAAGGAGATAATATAGATCAGAGCAGAAATAAATGTCATAGGGACCAAAATTGCAATACAAATGATAAATGAAACCAAGAGCTGGTTCTTTGAAAAGATAAAGAAGATTGATGAACCTCTAGCCAGGTTCACCAATAAGCAAAGAGAGAGGACCCAAATAAACAAAATCTTAAATGAAAGAGGAGAGATAATAACAGGCCCTACAGAAATACAAAAAAAAAAATTGTCAAAAAATACCATGAACAACTCTATTCTAACAAACTAGACAACCTAGAGAAAATGGACATATTCCTAGAAAATACAAACTTCCAAAAACTCTATCAGGAAGATTCTAACAATCTCAAGGCTATAACTGGAAGAAATTGAAGCAGACATCAAAAAGCTTCCAGCAAAAAAAAAAGCCCAAATTACAGCGGGAAGGTTAGGGAGAGGTGGGAGAGATAAGAGATCAATTGAAGGACTTGTATGCATGCATATAAGTATAACCAATGGACGCAAAACACTGGGCAGGGATGAGGGGTCAGGGCATGTATGGAAGTGGGGTGGGGGGAGGCAATGGTAAGATATGTCCACATATAATACCTTAATAAAAAATGGGGGGGGGGGTGGAGAAAGAAAACTATACCATATGTAAACCTGGATCTCTACAAGGACTCTAGATTAACAGACATGGTAGCTATATGGCAAAAATAAAGACACATAATTCTATTTAAATTTATTTTAAAAGGTAATCTGTTCAATGTAAGAATAGCAACACAGTACTGTGAGGTTAGCATTAAAGTGTATGACAACAGTAGAACAAATATTAGGAGGAGAGAAATAGAAAAGTTTGTTGTTTTTTTTTTACGTTCTTATAGTAAATGTGAAATAGCAAAATACTTTCTGAATGCACAGTATGAAAAGTTAAAGTACTACACCATACAAGCTAAAATGACTAAATAAATCAAGAAGTACCATTAATAAACTAACAAATTATATAAAGTAGAATCATAACAATCTATATATATAAAAAGCCCGAGGCCCTAACACCTTAATTACCAAAGACTGTCATGGGTTGGTGGGCTTGTGAGTGCAGCAGGGTGGTGAGCGGGTGGGCGGGGCATGCAAGATTTAGCCCACTGGGATTCTAGTTAGTTAATAAAAAAAGAAGCACATAATGCAGAAAAATAGAACAAAAGAAGAGAACAACAAATAGGAAATGGCAAGAAGGTAGTTAAACCACATGCAAAATTACGTCAGTAAAGAAAAGCTGCATAGACATTTCCACAGATGGTGCTGGAACAAATTAAGCTTAATTTACAAGATGTTTAAAAATACTTCAATCTGTATCTCATAGTATAATATAAAAATTAACTCACAATAACTATACTTCTAAATCTAAAGCCTAAAACTGTATAACTTCTATAATTAAAAAATGAGAAAATCTTTGTGATATTGAGGTGGTCAAAATGTTCTTTACTGTAACATCAAATGCACAATTCAAAATATAAATGAATGATAAATTGGATTTCATCAAAGTTGAGAACTTCTGTTTTTGAAAGACAAGGCTTAAAAGAATGAAAATACAAGCTGTAGACTGGTAGAAAGTATTTGCAAATCACATGGCTAATAAAGGACTTGAATCCAGAATATATAAAGACAAAACGTCATTATAAGAAAACTAGCAAGTTTTTTTTAATGAGCAAAATATTTAAATATATTTCATCAAAGAAATATACAGATGATATGTGTAAAGAAGCTCAATATCATTATTCTTAGAGAAATGCAAATTAAATCCATAATATCATATAATTACACACATACTAGAATGGCTAAAATGATAAGGAGTGCTATACCAAATTTGCTAAGTATGTAAAGCAACTAGAACTCTCATACTCTGGCAGTTGGGATACAAAATTGTGCATCTGCTTTGGGAAATATTTTGGCCATTTCTAAAATGTTAAGCATATACCTCCATTGTGACTCTGCAATTCCACTTTTAGATATTTATCCAAAGAAATGTCAGCATGTGTGCACAAAAGAACTCATCTATTTGTACAGATTTTTCTGTAATAACCCCAAATTGAAAACAACCCAATTGTCCATCAACAGGTGAATTAATAAACCAATTGTTTTATAATCATAGAATGGAATACAACTCAACAATACAAAGAAAAAACTATTGCTACACACAACATTGATGAATATCAAAATAATTGTGCTGAATGGAAGTATCTAGGCCACAATAAATATATGTTGAATTTTTTTCTTTGCATAAAATTTTAGAAATTCAAACTATTTATTTGAAAAGAATGTGAGTTTCACAGATAACTATGGTCCCACATTGTAGGATTTTATTGTATGTCTGCCATTTATCCTCAGGGTTGGAAAAGGTTATAGATACATATTTAAGAGTAAAGTTTTCACTGATAATGCATTCAAAATATTTTTGCCTTCTATGATAAATATTTCTTTCTAGGCCTTGGACAATAATTTATATGGAAGCACTGCAAATAAAATTTCCTCTTTTTTTCTTTTTTTTTCAATTTGAACTTTCTCCATGGAATTACAGGGAAGGCAACATATCAGTGTGGCTAAAAAACACTAGATGTGAATGTTGAAACTTTGTCACATCTCACACTTGGGGCTACTAATTCTGGGGCCTGATGAAAGTTGAACCCACTATGTATTATAACATATTGCCCAAGGATCTCTAATCAGTCAAGAAATAGGAGAAGTAGAAAACCACTAATTAACTTATTTAAAATGATGGTTTTATAAAAAAGTATAAGGAAACTATAATTTCCTGAAAAACTTGTAATATCTTTGTATGCTAATAACATATATTGTGTTAATTTCTCAGCCTGTTTATTATAGTTAGTTTGTTTTCTGGTATGGGTAATTAAGATGAGCCATCTTCTATTTACTGGGCTGCATTCGCCATTTTTATCTTCATTTCTATTTTTATGTCATGTCACTTAAAACTAGATTAAGGTTTCTCCCAATTGATAGAGAGAACAGCCTTCAACATAACTAGTGACTCCAAATGAGGAAATTTTGGATTTCTCCCCCTTTCTTTTGCCTCATGTATACCTTAAATGTTGTCAAGTCTTGCAGGATATGATATACCCTAACAAAGTCTGTCTTTACTTAATTTTCCTTTTTATTCGTATTACCAAATTTTTTGGTCAGACTCTTATGTCCTTTGTTTAATAGACTATTGCATGATCTCCTGTTTTTTTTAAATCTACCTCACTAATGGCTGTATTGATCCTGAACTCCCTTGCTCAGCACTCTTTTGTAGCTCCCCATTACATACCAAATGAAGCATAGATGCTGTCATTTGAATAGATTTCACTGAACAATATCGAATCATTCTATTTTTCCTTTGTCTTGTCTTTTCCTTCTCTCATTACTACCCAGGAATCCAACAAAAATGGAACATATATCACTTCCAGCTTATATTATGCATATTTAACTTCTAAAACCTGATCATTCTTGTTCTCTTTATGTAGAAATGATCATAAAATTGTTCATTACTAACTCTCACAATACTCTGTATCCCTAATGGATTACATGGAATTGAAATATGAATTTCATATAGGAAATATGAAAAATACTTTTGTCCAATCCTACAACTGATTACTAGTCTTATTCCTTTGAACCACCTAGAACTTTGTACATTTTTGGCATACTTATAATATTATGCTTTGTATTTGTGCTATTTTGCTAAATAGAATAAATCACAATTGATATTATTTATTGATTAATTGTTATATGCCAGGCACTGTACTGGGATCTTTACATAGATTATTTTATGTAATTTCACTTAGGTGGGCCCTGTTATTGTCATTTTATAAGTAATAAGCCTGAGGCTCTAAATAAATATTTATTGAAATAAATCTGTGTGATTACTTCATTTGCCTGATATATATATATATATATATATATATATATATATATATATATATATATATATAACAATTGATACCACTCTTTCCTACCACTATGTTTCTACCAGGATGAATAGAAGGAGCTTGGAAGTGTTCCTTCCTCTTGAATTTTCTGGAATAGTCTTAGGAGGAATATGTTTTAGTTCTTTCTTGAATGCTTGATAGAACTCCCCTTTGAAGCCATTTGGCCCTGGGCTTTTGTTTGCTGGAAGTTTTTTAATGACTCCTTCAATTTCTTCCAAAGTTATCAGCCTATTGAGATTTTTAGTATCATCCTATGTTTTAGAAGTTGTATTTTTCTAGGAATGTTTCAATTTCTTCCAGGTTGTCTAGCTTTTTAGAATAGCATTGTTCATAGTATTTTTAATAATCCTCTGTATTTTTGTGGGCTCTGTTGTTATTTCTCCACTTTCATTTATGATTTTGTTTATTTGGGTCCTCTCACTTTGCTTCTTGGTGAACCTGGCTAGAGGTTCATCAATCTTGTTTATCCTGTCAAAGAACCAGTTTTTTGTTTCATTTATATTTTGTTTTGTATTTTTGGTCTCTATGTTTTTAATTTCTGCTAACATCTTTATTATTTCCTTCCTTCTGCTCACTATGGGCTTTTATTGTTGCTCTCTTTCTAATTCTTTGAGTTGTTGAGTTAGATGATTTATTACCATTTTTTCTTGTTTTCTGAGGTAGGGTTGTAGAGCTATAAACTTCCCTCTTTGCACTTCTTTAATTATGTCCAATAGTATTTGCATTTTTGTGTTTTTATTGTCATTAGTCTCTAGGATGTTTTTAATTTATTCTTTGATCTCATTGATAACCCAATCATTGTTTAATAGCATCCTATTCAGTTTCCAAGTGTTTGAATTTTTTTAAATGTTTTTATTGTAGTTTATTTCTAATATCATACTATTGTGGTCTGAGGAAATGGGTGATATAATTTCAATCTTTTTTAATTTGGGGAGACTTTGTTTGTATCTTTATATGTGGTCTATTTTTTTTTTAATGTCCCATGTGCACTTGAGAAGAATGTATATTCCGTGCCTTTGGGGTGAAATGCTCTGAAGATATCAATTCAGTCCATCTGATCCAGTGAGTCTTTTGGAATTGCTGTTTCTGTTCTAATTTTGTTGTCTAGAGGATTTATTCAGTGGTGTATTAAAGTCCCCTACTATGATTGTATTGTTATTGATAATGGTGGTGGGCATCCTATATAATAAAAGGCTAATATGCAAATTGATCGAAGAGCAAAACAACCAGTTTCTTGATGCGCACTGACCACTAGGGGGCAGACACTCAATGCAGGAGCTCCCCCCTGGTGATCAGTGTGCTCCCACAGGGGGACCGCCACTCAGCCAGAAGCCCTGAGCTAGGCTCACAGCTGGCAAGTGCAGAGGCAGTGGCAGTGGCATGAGCCTCTCCTGCCTCTGCGGCAGCACTAAGGATGTCCAACTGCGGGAAGCAGGCCTAACTCAGCAGTTGGACATCTCCCGAGGGCTCCCAGACTATAAGAGGGCACAGGCCAGGATGAGGGACCCCTCCCCCCATGAGTGCATGAATTTCATGTACTGGGCCTCTAGTATAGAAATACACTCAAATAAAAGCTGTGGAATAAAAGCAGAAAACAATAAGAAAAAGAGCATTCATCCAAAAGGTCATAAAGGTCCCATAAACATTTTGCAATCTTTTTTTAAAAACAACCATTTGAAGATTATAGAAATATTACATGAATATTTTAAAAAATAAGGAACACAAATATAAACATTCAGATAAAAATAATTTAGAATCCCACCATCCAAATATAAGCAATATTAACATTTAATATAGGTGTATACAATCTTTAACTTGTGCATATATAACTAATTTTAATTTTAAAATTGGACTATAAGTATATATATATATTATAACCTTCCTTTTATAATAAAATATATATTTAGCTTTTTCTTATTTACAACACATTTCTAAGCAAGATGAATATGCATAAATAAGCAACTGTATGAAGCTATGCAGAGCTGTAATTATTTTAGAGATTTGTCTTGAAAAATTATGCAGAAGTGAGATCACTGGGTAAAATTTCATGCCCATTTTTATTAACTTATTTCCAAAATGAAATTTTGCAAATTGTATTAATTTGCACTGTATCCGCTGATAGGAATCTGTCTATTCCCTTGCACCCTTACTAACCTTAGATATTATAATTAAATATATATTTTCTAATTTTCTCTATGATTGCTATTATTATAATTATGCAGCACAAAGAAATTATATTAAAGTAGACCCATGGCTATTGTAATAAACATTTTCTTACTCATAGGGATGATTGAATATTTTGTGTATTTAGTGATCATTTTTGGGATGTTTTTGGTTAATAAGTTGTCTTTTCATGCCTTTTTCTAATGTTTTAAAAATAAACAATTTTAGTAATATATGAGTTTTTTGTTTACTAAATATAATTACCTTTTTGTCTATTATATACTATTCATTCTAACCTGTTATTTGGGTTTAACTCTGGTGTTAATTTGTAGATATGCCATTTTTTATTCTAGTGTAGTCATATATGCACATGCATATAACTTTATGCATTCTGTAATTTTTATAGGGGACTAATTATGAGATCAGATTCAAATATTAAGTTATATTTAGTTATTTTTATAGATAAATACCTTTTATATTTACATTGTATGCTAGTCCTCTCTCTACCTTAAGGAAAGTTCTGTATTCAAACAATGCAAAACACAATAAAGCACTCCAGGAAGTTTTCATCTTTTCTTTTCTACATTTGATCCAGAGTTTTCCTAATACACCTATTATTTTTCTGTAATGTTATAATATAGAATAGAAAAATATTGTAATATCCAGGGATATGTCACACTCACAGGCAGACCAGTAAATTTCTAGCCAATGCAACCACACTAAATGTAAATAAATATTTGAAAAACTGATAATGACTTAATACTGTCCATTTTTTTAGAGAACTTTATAACTCACAAAGCATTTTCATCACTATTATCTTATTTGTGACATATACAGGGCAAGAATTATCATTCATATTTTAGAAATAAGAAATCTGAGGTTCAGAGAGGCTAATATCCACAGCTAATTGGTGGTTAAACTAACATTAGAGCCAAGGTTAAGTCATTCTTCTTCATTCAAAATGTTTGCATTTTGATTTTGTGATGAATTTTAGAGTTTAGGGTTTTGGCATTCATGCCAGAAATTCACAGTTTAGCCTTTTACTTACTTAAAGTTATTAAAAGCATTGCTTATACTTTAATTCTTAGAGCTAGATGATTTCAAGGTTTAAGAGTAACTTGGATATCATTTAGACTAATATTTTATTCTTGGGATAAGGAAACACCAGCTCATGAAACTTAGTACTTGCCAAAAATCATATAGCTTGATAGGGGAATTTGATTAGGACTTCTTGACTTTAACTCATATATTCTACCTGTAAAAAAACTGAAATTCTTAATTTTTGAACAGTTGCAGGTTTACAGAAAAATTTATTGAAGAGTTCCCACATACACTCCTCCCAAATTTTACCTATTATTTATATCTTATATTAGTGTGATAAATTGTTAACAATTTTATATGATTGTTGATGTAATGAAATAATGATGCATTGCCGAAGCCAGTTTGGCTCAGCGGTAGAGCGTCGGTCTGCGGACTGAAGGGTCCCGGGTTCGATTCCGGTCAAGGGCATATGCATTGGTTGCGGGCACATCCCCAGTGGGGGGTGTGCAAGAGGCAGCTGGTTGATGTTTCTCTCTCATCGACGTTTCTAGCTCTCTAGCTCTCTCCCTTCCTCTCTGTAGAAAATCAATAAAATATGTTTAAAAAAAAAAAGAAAGAAATAATGATGCATTATTATCAACTAAAATCTATAGTTTACATTAGGGTTCACTCTTTGTGCTTCACATTTTGTGTTTTGACAAATGTATAATGACATTAATTAAAAAAACACATCTGATACCATGCATAGTTATTACGATACTAGAGGCCTGGTGCATGAAATTCGTGCATGGGGGTTAGGGGGTCCCCTCAGCCCAGCCTCCAGGAACCCTTCGGGGATGTCCAACTGCCAGTTTAGGTCTGATCCTGGGGATTGGGCCTAAACCGGCAGTCGGACATCCCTCTCATAATCTGGGACTGCTAGCTCCTAACTGTTCACTTGCCTGCCTGCATGATCACCCCTAACTGCCCCCCCCTGCTGGTCTGGTTGTCCCCAACAGTCCCCACCCCCTGCCAGCCTGGTCACCCCTAACTATCCTCCCACCCGCTGGCCTGGTAGCCCCCAACTTTCCCCCCTACTGGCCCGGTTGCCCCATGCAGCCTGCTGTTCAGTCATTTGGTCATTCCTCACTAACCTCCCTGTTGGCCTGGTCGCCCCATGCAGCCTGCTGTTTGGTCATTACTGTGAGGGTGTCCTGACCAGTTTACATGTTACCCACTTATTAGTATAGATTTACTGTATTCTCTATGCTGAACCTTATATTCCCATGACTATTTTGTAACTTCCAATTTGTACTTCTTTTTAAAAAAAATATATTTTATTGATTTTTCTTACAGAGAGGAAGGGAGAGAGATAGAGAGCTAGAAACGTCGATGAGAGAGAAACATTGACCAGCTGCCTCTTACACACCCCTTACCTGGGATGTGCCCACAACCAATGTACATGCCCTTGACCGAAATCGAACCTGGGACCTTTCAGTCCACAGACCGACGCTCTACCGCTGAGCCAAATCGGTTTTGGCCCAATTTGTACTTCTTAATCCCTTCATATTTTTCACCTATTCCCTAACCCCCATCACCTCTGGTAATAATCATATCTTAACCATTTCTATAGGTTTTCCTTTTTTTCAGAATATCATATAGTTGGAATCATACATTATGTAGCCTTCTAAGATTAGTTCCCTTTATTTAGCAGTATGCTTTGACTGTTTCTTATTGTCTTTTTGTGGCTTGATAGCTCATTTTCTTTTTCTATTTTTAATAAGTAAGTAATATTCAATTGCATGAAAGTGCCCCACTTTGTTGATCCATTGAAATATTGAAGGATATCTTGCTTGCTCCAAAGTTTTGGCAATTATAAATAAAGTTGGGATAAAAATGAGTCTTTCTAAATATCTGTGTGTAGGTTCTTTTTCTGTACAAAACTTTTCAACTCATTTGGGAAAATACCAAGGAGTGAGATTGCTGAGTTGTATGGTAAGAGTATGTTTAATTTTTTAAGAAACAGCAAAACTGTCTTCCAAAATAGTTGTACCATTTTGCCTTCCCACTGTCAATAAATGTGTCTTTCTGTTCTTCTACACTATTTGTAAGTTGTTTGGATTTTAGCCAGTTATTTGGATGGTGGTAATTTTTAGTTTCCTGATTGCATGTGATGTGTAGCATCTTTTCATGGGCTTATTTGCCACCAGTATATCATCTCTGGTGAGAGGCCCTGATGTTTTTTTCTTTGTTCATCAGGTTTGTTGTTGGCGTTTTTTATTATTGTTGAGTTTTAAGAATTCTTTGTATATTTTAATACCAAGTTCAATGTGTATTTGATATGAATTCCCCTAGTGACTAAATTAGGTTTTGAATTTTAGTCATCCATCCTTCCTTTTCATGTTCACATCTCCCGTATTCTAATATAGGAAAGGTGAAAGCCAGTCGTCAAAAAGAGAATTGTTAAATACCACCATCCTGAACAATCAACATCAATAAAATAACCATTTTATTAGTCATAAGTCAGGTGCCATACTAAAGGTTCTTATTTTTCCTCCAGTATTTAATATAGCTTTGACTATTTAAAGCTTAAAATATGTGACGGTATTCATTAGTAAATGTCAATTGGAAATGCTTGGAGTAAAGGTCATGAAGTAAGATGTATATGATGTTTTTACTAGTGAAAATCACTGAAATTGATTCATGTAGTATTGTGTTTTTTTTAATATTATAGCCTCAACTATGTGACCACAAAATATATGTAACAAAAGGATTTTGACCACCAAGTAGCACTTAAGAACTAGTTACATGGTAGATTTGGAATGTTAAAACTTAAAAATATATTAAAGTGTTTTGAGTGAGAAAACACAAAACCACCAACATTTGGAAACTTGCTATTTCATGCACAAGCAGAATAAAGATGAGTTGAAAATATGTGTTTATCACCATAGCAATTCTAATGTTCATAACAACAGACTTACCAAAGTGAGCACAGTGATTTCATTACCTCTGAAGGTAAAAGAGCCATTTTTCTATGGTGGACTGGTACTCAGGAAACAAATCAACAACAACAAAAGGACACTTCTTCAGAAACAGGAAACTATTGGACTTACCTCCGATAAATCTTCTTTAGTTCTGTACACTTAAGTGGGGCACTGAAGTATCCTATTGTAGATTATACCAATGGACCTGGCCTGCAGAGCCATTGAAGAAAGCCTTAAAAGTATGAGCAGCCCCAGAAGAAGAGAATAGAAGTATGTTTTAGAACACTTTTTTGTTCTGGCTATGTCACAAGGTTGTTTTTGTTTGGCTCTTTCAATCAGATGTTACAAAGCCAAAATCAGGTCACATTTATATATTCCATTTTGGCCAGAGAAAGAAATGATACAATAAATATTGAATATCAAGGACACTCACACACACACACACACACACACACACACACACACCTACACTGACATGACTGAATTTTTTAAGGTTTGGTTTAAATTTGACTTTCTTTTACTAAAGAAATTATAGAAATAGCCTACAAAATTTCTGAAAGACCCTATATTAAAAAGGCAGTTTAGGACATATTTTCATTATGCTTCTTAAATCTGAAAATTATAAAGCCATTAAAACATCTTATGATAATACTTTATTGTAATAAAAGTAAAAAACAAGGAAGTTGATATTTGTGGCAAAATTTGATGAAGTATTTATAAGTAAGATAAATTCATACACATTTTAGGAGATAGTATTTAAAATACCTCAGTGGACTAAACTATTTTTCTTCTTCTAACTTCTTTCTCCTGACTTTGATGATCTTATTCTACATATATAAATATTTTATAATATAGTTTCAGTACTATATCACATTACAGTCTTTGCTGTGTTGTAACATCTGTTATTCATGCCTGTTATAGTCAGTATTTTGAGGGAGCATATTTTAAATTATTTTCTTCAGTAATATGTGCCTTTTAGGTTTAGAAAATTTTAGAGGGATCCTATGATATCTTTTAGCATCTGATAAACTGCTAAGAAAAATTTGCCATCCCAATGCCTGACTCATAAGTGTTCATATATTTGTTGAATATAGATCTTTTGAAATGCATAAATAAATGAGTAACTGGATGTATCTATGAATAAATAACTTCATGTAATGTGCAATTTTCAGAAATGATTCTTCAGGAAATCATTTAAGCATAGGAGATAGTCTTGAAGTGAGGCAAAGGCAATATTTATATTTCAATATGAGTATGAAATATACCACTACAAAGTTAATGTTTGCATGAGTCACACAGATATAAGAAAAATTTTGCAGTCATATATGAGCAAAACAGCTACATGAAGCAATGCTATTTATTTCTCTCACATCTTTTGAATGTTTTTCAAGTGACCTTTGGCACTCTTTAAAGTACAAATACTTTGGAGACAAAAAGGTCTGATTTAAAATCCCAGTTTTTACTAGTTGTGTGATCTTATTATAGAATTTTATGACTGATTTTGTTTTTCATTTCTAAATCAAAGATAAAATTATCAACCTCTTAGTATTGTTGTAAGTAATAAAATGAATTAATGCATGCATACATTATAAGCTTTTAATATCTTTATGGTACTTATTTTTTTGTAATATATATTTTATTGATTTTGTACAGAGAGGAAGGGAGAGAGATAGAGAATTAGAAACATCAATGAGCCGGGACCGGTTTGGCGCAGTGGATAGAGCGTCAGCCTGCGGACTGAAAGGTCCCGGGTTCGATTCCGGACAAGGGCATGTACCTTGGTTGCGGGCACATCCCCAGTGGGGGGTGTGCAGGAGGCAGCTGATCGATGATTCTCTCTCATCGATGTTTCTAACTCTCTATCTCTCTCTTCCTCTCTGTGAAAAATCAATAAAATATATTAGAAACATCGATGAGAGAGAGTCATCAATCAGCTGCCTCTTGCACACCCCCTAATGGGGATTTACCTGCAACCAAGGTACATGCCCTTGACCGGAATCGAACCCGGAACCTTTCAGTCTCCAAGCCAACGCTCTATCCATTGAGCCAAACCGGTTTCAGCAATAGTACTTATTTATTTTCCAATAATCCCCCACCCTTTACTTCCTACCCACACACCACTCTGTTCCACATTTTAGTCTCTATGTATTTGATATTTTTTTCTATGAATCACTACTTAATCCTTGACACCTTTCTCAGCTGAAATCAAGTCCTAAATCTTTAATATATCTTTTCTGTCTAATCCCCTGGAACAGGGGTCCTCAAACTTTTTAAAGTGGGGGCCAGATCACGGTCCCTCAGAGAGCTGGAGGGCCAGACTATATGAACTACTAATTCCTACTGTAACACCTCGGCTGCGCTCACTGCCCAAAAAGCCTGGCGGGCCGGATCAGACTCCTCTGTGGGCCACATGTGGCCCGCGGGCCGTAGTTTGAAGACCCCTGCCCTGGAACATTTTGAGAAATGGTTTATTTGTGTGTATCTAATTTTTAGTTTCTTATTTTAGACTAGAAGCCCGGTGTACAAAATTTGTGCATGGGGGTGGGCTATCCCTCAGCCCAGCCTGCACCCTCTCCAAACTGGGACCTCTCAAGGGATTCCCACAGAGATCAGACCTAAACAGGCAGTTGGACATCCTTCTCACAAGCCAGAACTGCTGGCTCCCAAATACTTGCCTGCCGGCCTGATTGCCCCTAACCGCTTCTGCCTGCCAACCTGATCAACCCCTAACACTCACCTGTCAGCCCAATTGTTCCTAACTGCCATCCCTTGCTGGCATGGTAACCCCTAACTGCCCTCCCTTGCCAGCCTGGTTGCCCCCAATTGCCCTCCCCTGCGGGCCTGGTCTCTCACAACTGATCTCCCCTACAGGTCTGGTCCCCTCCACAGCCCCTCCCCCTGCAGGCCTGAACACCCCCAACTGCCCTCCCTTTCAGGGCTGATCACTCCCAATTGCCCTCCCCTGCAGGTCTGGTCGCCCCCACTTCTCTCCTCTGCTGGCCTGGTACCTCCCAAATTCTCGCCCCTGCAGGCCTGGTACCCCACAACTGCCCTCCATAGCAGGCCTGGTTGCCCTCAACTGCCCTTCCCTGCAGGCTTGGTTCCCATCAACTGCTCTCACCTGCTGGCTTGGTCCTCCCAAACTGCCCTCTCCTGCAGTCCTGATCACCCCTATCTGCCCTCCCTTTGAGGCATGATCACCCCCAATAGCCCTCCCCTACAGGCCTGGTTCCCCCCAACTGCCCTCCCATGCAGGCCTAGTCCCCCCCCCTATTGCCTCCCCTGCAAGCCTGGTCCCCCCCACTGCCTTCCTCTGCCAGCCTGGTCACCCCTAACTGCCCTTCCCTGAAGGCCTGATCGCCCCTAACTGCCCTTTCTTTCAGGCCTGTCCTTCCCAACTTCCCTCCGTTGCTGGCCATCTTGTGATGGCCATCTTTTGTCCACATGGGGGCAGCCATCTTGTGTTTTGGAGGAATGGTCAATTTGCATATTACCTCTTTATTACTCTGTTTCCCCGAAAATAAGACAGTGGCTTATATTAATTTTTTCTCCCAAAGTTGCGCTAGGTCTTATTTTCAGAGGATGTCTTATTTTCAGGGAAACATGGTATATAGCATTACTTTCTGGGTTGGAGTAGATGCAACAATGAACATGTCCTAAATAAAATGGCTTTTGAAATGACGTATTCCAATATATAAGGTCTCAAAAAGAGGTGCTGAGAGGGCTGCACCAATCAACTGAAGCTTGTTATAAATACATCCTTAAATTGCACCCTTGGATATTTTAATTCAGTAGATCTATAGTGTGTCAGGAAACCCTGTTTCAAGAGAAAGAAAAATACCCCATCCGGGTTATTTTGATATGTGGCAAAGTTTGGAAACCAAATGGCTATTCTACTCATTCAGCCCAGATAAATTTATCCAATAAATATCCTGCAATTCAGGTGCTCCCTGTGTCTCATAACACTTCTAAGCATTTTGGTGCTATTTGAGTTTTGTATATTATAAATGTAGCATGGCAGAGTGAAATAAAAACAAGTGGGTTATGGTGTCAGACAGTCTAGGATTATAATCCCAGTATGAAATGAACATAACATTGTCTACCTTGTAGGATCTTTTCATGAGTTTAATTAACTTATTTTGTGTAATATGCTTAATATATATGTTATTCCAGAACTGGTTGCTATTATGTATTATTCTTTGTTTCTAAATAATCTTTTGACTTGCCAGATGCGGGATGTTGTGGTAGATTGACTTGTTGGTTACAATTTTTACCTGGCCTTGCATCTACATCTTGGACATAACTTTATAGTGGCTGCAGAGTGTTTTCCTGCCACTGGACTTTGGGTATGGCCTTGTGATTTGCTTTGATTTTAGACTGAATGATGCAGGCAAGAGTTTGAATTATGTTTGCATGGCAGTATATACTCATATGCCTCTTCAACACCATGAAGAGAACATGTATCACCTAACCTACTTATCAACTAAGATGAAGGATACATAGGTCAGAGTTGCACAGTGAACCTGGTAAACTGTAGCTTAAAGAATAGTCAGCTCACTGAACCCCTCCAATCCCACTCTAAATCAGCTCACCCACAGATATGAAGAGCCCCAGTGAAATCAGCAGTACTGTCTTAGCCATTGCAGCCTGAAACAAAAGCCAGTTATGAATTGCAGACCCATGGAAATAAAATATTTTTGTTTTAAATTACTGATCTGGGAATCCTTTGTTAAGCACCCTAGAGACAGACAGACAGAGAGAGAGAGAGAGAGAGAGAGAGAGAGAGAGAGAGAGAGAGAGAGAGAAAGTAATCAGCAAAAAAACACAGGTGGTTTTTTTTTCAATGAGGGTGTATTCCATTTCTAATTGTATAAGAGTTATGGTTGTGTGTTAGTAAAGAGTTATGTTGTTATAAAGCACTCCTAGAACACTGAGTTTTGAAGTGTAAAGATCTTACAGGAAATACTTGAGCTGTGTGTCAGCCCAACTTACATTGAAGATTTTTATCCAATATTTGGATAGACATATGAGAGGTTGCTCATGAAAGCAGTGTACAAGATGAGAATCCACAGGGTCAAGAGGATATTACCTAAGATTATTTTCAAGAAATGAGCAGCAAAAAATGAAAATCCATTTATTAATTGTCCATTAATTATTCAGTTGTTGCTAAACCTTTGTTATTACAAACAGTGTTCTGATGCCTCTCTGCAAACCTTTATGTAAGAGTTTCTCTTGGATATATACCCAGGATTGCACAATTTCCTAAATGATTACAGATTGCTCCCGTGAATGATTGACTGCATTAATTTATACTCCCACCACCAGTGCATAAAAACTCCTCTTCCCCACGTTTTCACCAATACTTTGTATTGCCTGAAGTTTTCATTGTTGTTTTATGATGGGTATAGAGTGCTCACTTATTCTTTCGGAAGTTGCATTTCTTTAATTACTTGTGAAATTTAGCAACTCCTCTTCTTTATTAGACATTTTGGTTTCTCATTTTGACAATTATCTATTTTATTGTCTACTCATTTTTATTGGGATTCTGGTCTTGTTCTTGATGATTTCTTCCTTATATCTTCTACAGATTATGTTTTTATTTGCTAAGTATTTCAACAATGTATTTTCCCAATCTTTTACCTGCCTATTAACCTTCTTTATGGTGTTCTGCATTGAAAAAACATACTTAATTTTAACAATATTAAATCAATTAAATCTATACATAAAGCTCTGTGCTTTGTACAGTTTATTTAAATAATAATTTTCCATGCCAACTTAAAAAAAAAATTAACCTATTCCAATAATGTCATAATTTTGTCTTTTACAGTGTAGTATTTTCTTCATCTGGAATTTATTTAATATGTAATGAAAGGTATGGATTTCAATCTGTTTTTCTCTTTTGCAAGGCAATTATACTAACACTATTTATTAATTAATTTTCCCACTGATTTGAACTAAGATATCAATTTATCATTTATATTTTGGTACTCCCAAAGTAGTTTCATTGCTCTAGTTGTCAATTTCTAAGTGAGTAACTGAGGCTTTTGATTATTATTGTAATATAACAGCCGATTTCTAAAATAAAAGCAATGCTTTTCAGTATACAGTGCATTAATAATAACCTTTGGGGGTTATTTGATTTTCTTAAGTTAAAAAATCAAGTGGTTAATGAGAAAACATCCACATAGATTATGCCATAAAGACTGCCTTACATTTTATTATAATAGATATAAGATATGGGAAATTGTATATGTGAACATATACTATATATATATATATATATATATATATATATATATATATATATATTCAGATTGTGAATAGGATGGTAATGAGCCACTTGAAGCTTAATACTAAAACTGCTTATTTTATTAGTCAGAATTGAAACTTCCAATGAAATATTTATTCAGCTGTATTTATGTAGGACATCCAGGTGTTGGTTATCTAAATCATAGTCATATATTCACTTTATAGATTTAAGATACTGCATTCAGCTCAATCATACAGCAGGTGATAATTAGAATTCAGATCAGACACCATCTTCTCAAAAATTTACTGAGCTTATATTTACCTATTTCAATTTTGATCCTTTTTAATGACACCAAACTAATATTCCTTCACTGTCAGGATAGTTCCAACAGTATGATAAGTGCAAAACTTTGAAACCTCATTCTCTTTACGTTAACACTAGAGGCCTGATGCACGAAATTCATGCAAGCGGCTCAGCCCTTGCAGCCACAGCTGCTGCCTAAGCCCTTGCAGCCCCAGCTTCATCCAGAAGGTCATCCAGAATGTCATTCGGCTGACCAGTCTAATTAGCATATTACACTTTTATTATTATAGATTGAATGTTCAAATATAAGAATTCAATAATTTGAATAGTGTAGTTAGTGACTATGTAACTATCAAGGCAGATTGCATATTTCCCAACTTTCCCTCCTGCACATGACACAACAAATTGCTGAATTAGGGGATAGGATGTATAAAACTGCCTCCAATGAATTGGATGCAGTTCCACTGCCATATCTCCTCTCTGTCTATATGTACACACACAAATAGACAAGCAACTGTTTACTCTCATAAGAGAATACAAATACCTTAAGAACATTAAAGTTTAATAAAGTACCTACTGCCGAGAAGTCATCCACTCTATTGAATAATGAAATAAAATGCATGCACTTAATCAATTATTAATTAATCAACCATCATCATCATCCCTAATTGCTAGTACTTTCATTTTAATATGCTAAGCAAAATATGCCAGTCAGAGAAAGACAATTATAACATGGTTTCACTTACCTCTAATGAAAAAAATGAAATTACTTACAAAATAGGTCCAGAGACATGGAGGCATGCAACAGATTGATGAATATTAAAGGGAAGAGGGGGGAGATTTGAGAAAAGATTAATAAGTGAATTTATATGCATTTATGAATAATCCATGGACACAGACAATGGGAGGCGGAAGGTTTTGGGTACAGTGGGAGCTCAGTGGAGAGAAGCAATGGAGGAAATTGGGGAGTACCTATAATACCTTTGTGATAAAGGTAATTAAAAAAAAAGTCTATCTATATATAACCTAAAATTTATCTATATATAAATTGTAGGTTGTGGCTATTGGGTTAATCCTCCGACTGACCTGTTGGCAACGTTACAAACAAGTCCCAGCTTAGAGGGCACAGCCCTCTTAGTACAATTAAGCTTGACCTTATGACATTCCCCAGATCCCTCCTGGGTAGCTAATGGGCTATGGGAGGTGCAGCAAGTGCTGCCAAAACAAGTGAAACTCACAAGAACATTGTAACTATGGTGACCACTACCATGTTTACCTCTGACTATAAAATAACCATCAACTTGCTGGCTGGATCTATCTCTCTGTGGCCTCATCCAGGCACAGGTGATCCACCAAACCTCAGCTTATTCTCTTTGTCTGTTTTTTCTTTAATCTTTTGCAGCACCCCCACCCCTCAAGCTCACCAAACCCTTGGCTGAGCTTCCCTGCACAATTAGTGTTGTGCTTTATCCTTATTTGTGCCCATTCCAAAAAAATAAAATAAAAAGGTAATATTAAATCAATGTAGAACACTTAAAAATCAAAGACATGATCAAAGACATGGTAGAATTCAGGAAATACAGTATAGATAGAGGTCTCCTGTATTCAAGGCAAACTATAATATATTCACACAAAAAATATAAAACATGATTTTGTCCTCAATGAACTTAAATTTTAGGTGAAGATACAAGTAATATACACAATAAATTGATGAATTACCAAGAAAATTATAGGAACAATATTATATTGATTTGTTTATTTGTTAGATTATTTATAATCAATATACATTCTGCTCCTAAAACCTAGTAAACAGCTTGCAATATCCTAATTAAAAATCTTTTAGGGTACATATTATGAGCTTGGAACTATCAATGGGTAATGAGGTTATAGCAGTAAACATAACAGATAAAATTGTTGCCTTCAGTAAACTTATTTCTGGAGGAGGAAACAATAAAAAAGTATATGGCATAATGTCAGGAACAAGTTTTATGAAGGAAAATACAGTAGAACAAGGCAATACAGAGGGAAGTGCTATTTTATATAGAATAGTCAGGGAAGGGCTCTAAGAAGAAGCAGGATTTGAGCAGAAACCTAAATGAGTTAGGGGAAATAGCCAAGGGTTTCTCTGGCCAGAATTTTCCAAAATATATAGATGACCAAGTACAAAGACCATTCCAGAAACAGGAAGAAATGCTAGTATGGCTGAGTCAGGGAGCACTAAGGAAGAGTTAAGAGAAGTGAGGTCAGGGTCTTGTTGGCCACGACAAGAATCTTGAGTGTTGTTCTATATGTGATGATAAATTTTGGAGGTTTTAAAGCAGGAAATTACATGATAAAACTGTGACTCTAGCTTCTCTGTGGCTACTATAGCTACTGCGAAGAGACCAGGTTAAAGGAGACAAGAAAAGAAGCAGAAATATTGCCTAAATACAGGCAAGAGCTGATAATGATCTATACTTATAAAAGCCTAGGTAGTCTTTGTGCACTTGCATGTGATGTCATTACAAGATGGTCACCGAAAGATAGCTGCCACAAGATGGCTGTGTGCACAGTGAAGGTGGGGCAGGTTGGCCACTCCACACAGTGAGGCCTGGGGGTACCACAGCTCCACGCAGTATGGAGGAAACTCTTCCCAGGGGAGGAGGTAGGTTGAGGCAGGGGAGGGCAGTTGTGGGCGATCAGGTTGGCAGGAGAGCAGTTAGATGTCAATTAGGCCAGCAGGGGAATGGTTAGGGCCAATCAAGCTGGCAAGTGGAAGCAGTTAGGAGCAATCAGGCAGGAAGGAAGGCTAGCAGTTAGGAGCCAGTGGTGCCAGATTGCAAGAAGGATTCCAGATTGGAGAGGATGCAGGCTGGGTTGAGGGACAACTGCCTCTTCGTGCACAAATTTCATGACAGGGCCTCTAGTCCTACCTAATAAAAGAGTAATGTGCAAATTAACCTCACCTTTGCTACACCCAAGCCACACCCACCAGCCAATCTGGGTGAGTATGCAAATGAACCCAACCAAAATGGCGGTTAATTTTCATATCAAGACAACTTGGAAAGAAGCCAAGCCTGCAGAAGGGATTGAAGCAGCAGAGAAGCAAGCAAACAGGGTGGTGAAGAAGGGAGGAAAGCAGGCAGGGCCTGGGAAGAAGGGAGGAAAGCAGGTGGGGAAGCCAACAAAGTAGGAAGCCTTATTGCAGGAATCTTCGTGCAATTTTGCCACTAGTTAATAATAGTGAAAGTGGTAAGAGGTGATCAGATTCAAGATATGCTGAATTTAAAGCTAACATGAATTGTTGATGAAAATGCAATAAGAGAGAAAATTTTTAAGGTTTCAGGCCTGAGTAAAACATGGGGAAGACTGAGAGAGGAGCAGCTTTTTGGGACTGAGCAGAGGGCAGAAAATAAAAGTTTAACATTAAAGATTATGTTTTAGAAGACTATTAGAGATCCAAGTGCCAATGTTTTGTTTGTTTGTTTTATTGATTTCAGAGAGGAAAGGAGAAGCGAGATAGAAACATCAATTTTGAGAATCATTGATATGCTCTGTCCTGTAGTCCCCCTACTGGGGATTGAGTCTGAAACCCACGCATGTGCCCTGAGCAGGAATTGAACCATGACATCCTGGTTCATAGGTCAATGCTCAACCACTGAGCAACACTGTCCAGGCCCAAGTGGCAAAGTTGACAAGCAGTTAGTTATACAAGTCTGGAGTTCAGAAACTAAGTCTGTGCCAAAAAACATACATCTGCAAATCATTAGCATATGCATGGCATTTAGTGCCACAGGTTTGGATGAGATCACCTGGGAAGGAGTGCATAGAAAAAAGAAGTGGCCCAGGACTGAGCCTTGAGGCACTTCATTAGTTTTATGTTGGGAAGAAGAGCAATCATCATAATTGCCTGAGTAGCATTGTCTAGTACAACAGTTGTTCATGAAGTATAATAAGGATAGTGTCCTGAAAGCCAAGTGAAGAAAATGTTACAAGAAAGAGGAAATGAAGAATGAGAAAAAGCTTCTGACAGGGCCACTAGCATAGGGCTAAAAGCTGACCATTGAATTTAGCAGTCATAGTGAAATGCTTTGACTTCTTTACTTCATTGGTAATTTCCCTGGTCACGCTTCTTGATTCATATTTACATTTTACCACTATTGTTTTCAATTACTTCACCTGATGACCTACTTCAAGTCCTTACTAGAATGGAGAAGATAAAATAAATAAATACCATTTGATGATTAAAGTGTTTGCTGTAGGAATCTGCATTTTCATTTAATAGTCATTTGATGAGGTATGTACCATACATTTTGTAGGGGCTAAATATATATAGTCCCTACAAAAAAAAAGATTAAAGTTATATGGCCACATACCAATCATACTCTGAATTTCCATATGACCTATGGAATAATTTTATATTACCTTGATTGAAAACCTTCCATATCACCTCCTTATGTTCTGGGAAATTGTTGTCCCAATGCAGAGAAAATAGAACATTCACTAACACTTTTATCTCTATTATCCACCAGAGCTCACCTATTCCCTTGAGGTAACACAAATGACCTAAAGAAAGAACCTTGTTTTTCCAAATTTTGAAATAATTACCAAGGAGAATTAAAAAGTTATAACATATCTAAGATGGCAATCCAGTTTAAGACTAGTCAGCTGTTTATTAATTAAACCAATCTACAACCAACCAATTTGACTTATGTGCCCAGCAAACAAAGGAGGTAAATCACAAAAGAAGTCTCATGGGCTGAAAAAATTGTGAAATGGTATTGGCTTGAATTTTATAGCACACATGAGGCATTTCTAGTTTTCCTGTATTTAATCAGTATATACATGCAATCGAAAGTCTTTTCATTTATATACAGATTTGTATCTTTATGACCACAGTCAGTTTTAGAATATTTTTATCAAAAAGAAATTGAGAACCCCTTTAGCCATCATCCTTTTGACTTCTCATGCCTTAAACAACCATCAATATACTTTCTGTCTCTATAGATTTCCTCATTCAGGATATTTCAGATATATGGAAACATATAATATGTTGACCTTTGTGTCTGCCTTTTTCGATACATCATGTTCATCCATGTTGTAAGCATATATAAATGTTTAATTCATTTTTATTGCTTATAATAGCCCATTGTATAGCTATATTTTGTTTATCCACTCATTAGCTGTGGAAATTTGGGTCATTTTCAAAATTACCTATTATGCATAATGATGCTATGAATATTCATGAACATGTTTTTGTGTGTACAGACATAGGTATCATTTTTCTTGGAAATAAACCTAACATATGTGTGTATTTATATATGCATGCATGCATGCATGTATGTATGTATGTATATTTAAATACATACAGAAAAATACAGCTTTTAGTCACAATGACAGGGTAAGTAAATGTGGTACTTACCTTCTCTGACAACATCAAAATTACAATTAAACTACAGAACAACCATCATTCAGAAGCACCTGAAATCTAGATGACCAGAAGTCATATTACTAAAGACATAAAGAAGCAGCCATACTGAGAGTGCTAGGAGAGGCACAGAATAATCATGGGGATGTAAATTATAGTATAGGGAATATTGTCAATAATTTATAATAATAATATGCAAATTAGATCAGAAGTCCCTCCTGGCTTCCTTCTGGACGTCTTTCCAGAAAAAGCCAGGGCCAGAGGGTAACAGCATGGGGGAGAAGCCAGGGCTGAAGGGAAGCCAGTGCCAGGAGCCGGAGGAAGGAAGGCCTACTTTTGCATAAATTTTAGTGCATCAGATCTTTAGTCCTATCTAATAAAAGGGTAATATGCAAATTGACTGTCACTCCAACACACAATATGGCTGCCCCCATGTGGTCAAAGATGGCCACCTCCATGTGAACACAAGATGGCCACCACAAGATGGCTGGCAGGGGAAGGCAGTTGTGGGTGATCAGGCCAACAGGGGAGGGCAGTTGGGGGGAACCAGGCCTACAGGGGAGAGCAGATTGGGGTGGACAAGGCAAGCAGGAGAGGGCAGTTAGGGGTGACCAGGCCAGCAGGGGAGTAGATAGGTATTGATCAGGCTGGCAGGGGAGTGGTTAAGGGGTGAATAGGCTGGCAGTCAGAAGCAGTTAGGGGCAATCAGGCAGGCAGGCAGGCAGGTGAGCAGTTGGGAGCCTGCAATCCTGGATTGTGAGAGGGATGTCCAACTGCCCTTTTAGGCCCTATCCCAGCAGTATCAGGAGTAAACAGGCAATTGGGTATCCCTTGAGGGATCACAGTTTGGAGAGGGTTCAGGCTGGGCTGAGAGACACCTCCACCATGCACGACTTTTGTGCAATGGGCCTCTGGTATTATAACTATGTATGATATCAGGTGGGCACTAGATTTTTGGAGTGATAATTTTTAAATTGTATAAATGTCTAACCACTGTGTTGTACACCTGAAACTAATATAACATAGTATGTCACCTGAAATTAAAAAAAACACAAACATTTAAAATGAAAAATGTATAAAAATAATCAGAGGCTCAGGAGTCCAGAACCAAGAAGAAATCAGGTTAGGCTTAATAAAATTGAAAGCATGTCGAGAATAAACTGTAATATGTACTTTTTAATTTAATTTTCTAAATAGGTTATACCCATCTTGCCTGCAGCACCATGTTATCTGTTTTTTTGTGTGTTTTTTTTTGTCTATGGATTATTATTCTAAATTCTCTGTTAATCATCTATATGCTTTATGGAAATGCCATTAGTAGAGAGAAGTTCTCTTTCCTTGTTTATTAAAAACTAGAGGCTCACCGAATGAAATTCCTGCACTGGGGGGAGGGTGTCCCTCAGCCCAGCCTGCACCCTCTCCAAACTGGGAAATCCCTCTCACGACCCAGAACTGCTGGCTCCCAACTGCTCACCTGCCTGCCTGCCTGATTGCCCCTAACTGCTTCTGCCTGCCAGCCTGATCACCCCCTAACCACTTCCCTGCCAGCCTGATTGATGCCTAACTGCTCCCCTGCAGGCCTGGTGCTTGCCACCTGTCCTCCCTTGGAGCCCTGGTCACCCCCAACTACTCTCCTTTGCTAGCCTGGTCACCTCCAACTGCACTCCTCTGCAGGCCTGGTCCCTCCTGACTGCCCTTCCCTGTTGGCCTAATCACCCACAACTGCCCTCCCCTGCCAGCCTGGTCACCACTAACTTCCCTCCCCTGTAGGGTTGATCTCTCCCAACTACCCTCCCTTCCAGGCCTGGTCATTCTCAACTGCCCTCCTTTACAGGCCTGCTTCCTCCCAACTGCCTTCCCCTGCTGGCCATCTTCTGGTTGCCACCTTGTGTCCACATGGGGGAGGCCATCTTTGACCACATTGGGGCAGCCATCTTGTGTGTTGTAGTGGCGGTCATTTTGCATATTACCCTTTTATTAGATAGGATTTAAACTATGTTATAATTTAAACCAAAATGAAGCTATTGCTTGAAATGATATGTGGAATAAATACAGTCAAGCTTCATTTACTGTGGAAAGGGACTTGGATCATTTGCCATGTGCAGTGTTTTCCAAAGTTCCATAGAATATGAATTATTAGGACTACTGATTTATTTATTTATTCCTTTATTTATTTAGGGAAAGAGAGTAGGGCTTGGAATAGTATTATAAAGCTTGTAAATTGCCATGTCAAATATGTTTCATGGCTGCATGACTTCTGAGAACCTTTAACATTCAGTGGTTAGTAAACAATTCCTACTCATATAGAGAAAGATTGGCTATGACAAAGGTGGCTTGTGGGTAGCCCTATTAGTGTGCAAATAAAACAAGTTATTAATATTATTTACTAAATTGGGTACGTTTATCTCTTATGTATTCAATAAAATACATATGTTTTTAAATAATTGAATGAAAAAAAAAATGAAGAAGGCTCTTATCCTAACAGATTTGGCTCAGAGGATAGAGTGTAGGCCTGCAGACTTAAGGGTCCAAGGTTTGATTCTGGTCAAGGGCATGCACCTTGGTTGTGGGCACATCCCCAGTGGGGAGTGTGCAGGATGCAGTTGGTCGATGTTTCTCTCTCATTGATGTTTATAACTCTCTATCCCTTTCCTTTCCTCTCTGTAAAAAAATCAATAAAGGTATATATTTAAAAAAAATAAAAGGAGGTTCTTTTGGAAAGTATGGTTTGTTTCATTCCAACATATTTTTTAATTGAGAATCTGATGGGCTTGTAACTTTTAGGAGGATATGCTGGTACTTTTTCTTCTTCAATAGTATCATATCCCCCTCCTTTGGGTAAAAGCAGTTAAAATATTTTTTCCAGAGTACAGCAAATAATGTCAGAAAAAAATGATTTTTTTTCTTTCCTGTGTCTGATAACATTGTCATGAACACCCTTTTCCTTAAATGTTTTAGATAATCTTTCATTACTTTTTCAAATTTATAAGGGATATTATTGAGTCAGAGGTTATTATTATTTTAAGATAATATATTTTGATAAATTGTTTTCCAAAAAGGTTGCCTCATTTTCCACTCTTACCAGCAGTAAATGAAAGTAACTATCTCGTCACATCCTCATCAGCACTAGGTAGCTTTTATTTTATAATATACTAATTTGATATATAGTATACATATTTTAATTCAATGGGCATTTCTTTGATTATATGTAAGAGTTCACATTTTTATGTTATTATAAAAGTAATGATTTCTGAATTAGAAGAATATAACTACATTGGAAGTAGATCATTTAAGGGGAAAGTTTTCATTTTATGCATCACTTCTAACCCTCTCAAGAACACTAAAGCTACACCAATCAGTAAAAAATAGACAACCAGCCACCTACTATTTGAGGACTCATTTCTGAGTTAACAGAGGAATACTGATTCCAAATAGTGTTAAAACTTGGGTGTGGTTAAAACTCATGACCAAATGGAAAAGGATTTCAAATTTATATTTATTCAAATATAGATACTTTACAACGGATATCTATTGAATCTTCATTAGGCAATTAGAAAGCTTGAACTTTTGGCAGGAAATAAACCTAGGACCATAGCCCAAGTTCTGCAATAGCTATTGCTCCCCTCATTTTGAGGGTCCACTTACTTCTTACCCTTTGACATCTCACAAAACTAGTGTGAGCTTATATTGGACAATCAATAATTTGTAGATAATAATTCAGAATTCTGAATTCCTTATAACCTTAAAGAAGGTAATTTTAAATTTATCAAATCATTAACCTCTTTTTTCATGGACTATCATAAAATGTTGGAGTTATTTGATACTGTGAAAATAATTCTGATCCTCATCATTGCTGAAGAATATATAAAGGGAGCCAGTTATTACTGCCAATTTACCCCCAGCTTTTTCAATGACATTGAAAATATGAAATGTTAATCTGGAGTATAAAACTCTGATTATGTGACATGATAACTTCTGTGGAACATTTGCATAAATATTTAGTGAACAAAAGTGTTTGAGTGGAAGAATATAATATATACAGTATTCAGCTTGATGGTTTTATAATGTGGCAAAAACTGAAGCAACATTGCCATTGACAATTAATTTTCATTTAGAAAAGCAGTATAGCCCTAGCCGGTTTTGCATAGAGGACAGAATGTCAGACTGCGGACTGAAATGTCCTGGGTTCAATTCTGGCCAAGGGCACATGCTTGGGTTGCATGCAAGAGGAAGCCAATCAGTGATTCTCTTTTATCATCAATTTTTTTTTATCTCTCTCTTCCTCTCTCTTCCTTTCTGAAATAAAAAAAATATATATATATATATATATTTTAAAAAGGAAAAGCAGCCAAAACCTGTTTGGCTCAGTGGATAGAGCTTCTACTTGCAGACTGAAAGGTCAAGGGCATGTACCTTGGTTTAGGGCACGTCACCAGTAGGGGGTGTGCAAGAGGCAGCTGATAGATGTTTCTCTTTCATTGATGTATCTAACTCTACCCCTCTCTTCCTCTCTGTAAAAAAAAAAAATCAATGAAATATATTTAAAAAAAGGAAAAGCAGTGTATTTAGGTTTAATTTTTCAAGGTTATTAAATAATATAGAATGAGCCAAAACCGGTTTGGCTCAGTGGATAGAGCATCGGCCTGCGGACTGAAAGGTCCAGGGTTCAATTCTGGTCAATGGCATGTACTTGGTTGAGGGCACATGCCCAGTAGGGGGTGTGCAAGAGGCAGCTGATTGATGATTTTCTCTCATCGATGTCTCTGACTCTCTATCCCTCTTCCTCTCTATAAAAAATCAATAAAATATATTAAAAATAAATAAATAAATAAATAATATAGAATTATGCTTTTGAAAAAACTGGGCTACTTTTGTACATTTTGACTGGTTAAAACTCATGCCAAAAGCTGAATGTGTGGATTAAACTTTGTTTGAGATGATGAAAAAACAACTAGATAATAGATTAATATTGATAGATGAGTGTATCTGTTCATTTCTTTCTATGTTTACCTTCAAAGTGGGTAGAATAATTATTGGCAAAATAATTTTGATCTACATAATCTCTGAAACTGTCATTTAACTAAACAAATTTTATTTTAAGGAATACATTAACAAAGCCCCTTTACTTTCAGCTATTGTATTTTAGTAATATATTATTAGATTATTTCTTTGCATGTATCAATATTTTATAGTACATTGCTTAAGAAAACCATAATATTGAATAATTGCATCTATGATTCTAAAAAATATTTTTGAAAAATTTATACTTGCAGTTAAAGAATGCAAAAGAATATTCACCAAAAAGTTTCTCACCCACACCTAATGCCTGGTATTCTAAGTCCTTCCCCTCAGAAACAAGTTCTGTGATTGTACATACCTGATCTATAAATAAGTCATCTATGTTTGTTTTTAAAGGAGATTTAGAACTATACTGAAACTGCATGTTACATATTAGTGCAATAGAGTTACTTGTTAATTTTTCTCTTTCTTCTGTTATTTCTTATAACCTTGTGGGACAAGAACTATGGTTTCAACAAATCTAAATTGAGTGACTACTGTGTCCCATGTACTATTGTAGGTACTTGGGGTACATCAGGGTACAAAACAACCCAAAAGCCCTACCACCATGGAATTTTTATTTATAATCATCATCACTACATCCCAAGTATATAACACAGCATCTGGTACATAGTCATGTTCAGGAAAGTTTTTTTTAAATAATATTATATCTAGATCCTCTGTTGATCCAGGTTCTCTTTCTCTGTGTGTACATTAATAAATTATATACAGCAATCAATGTATTCATAATTATATAATATTATTAATAAAACTGTAATTATATTAATATATAAATATATTTACAGAATATATATTACTATATTATAGATGTGTGAGAAAGATGTGAAAGAAAGAAATATTTGTTTTAAGGAATTAATTAAGGTAAATGTGGAGGTTGGCAAGTCTGAAATCTACAGGCAAGCCTTCAGTTAAGATTTCATATGATAGTCTTGAGCCCAAAAGCTAGAAACTCAGAATTATATTGTAGTCTGGAGTCAGAATTCCTTCTTCTTTGCAAACCTTTACCCTTAAGGCCTTCACCTGATTGGATGAGGCCCACTTAAATTATGGACTGTAATCTTACTTAAAGTAAACTGATTGTAAGTACCCTGTTTCCCTGAAAATAAGACAGTGTCTTATATTAATTTTTGCTCCCAAAGATGCGCTAGGTCTTATTTTCAGGGGATGTCTTATTTTTCCATGAAGAAGAATACGGTACACATTTATTGTTAAATGAAAATAAAGGAAATTTATTACCTGTATATGGTACAGTAGTATGGTAGTTGTCAACACAAACCAGACAAACTGTGAATCCTACAGTATCAAGAATTTACTCATTTATTCAATGATAATCATGTCATCATCTTCTGGAACATCATCATAACAATCCAATTCCTGAATTCCCTGGTGAATTTTTTGTGACTCCATTTCTTTCAGAATCAGTGGACCAAATCTCTCATGTTTAGCAATAACATTCTGAGACAGAGCCTAGGGTGGGCCTTATTTTCGGATGATGTCTTATTTTCGGGGAAACACGATATTAAGCATATCTACATATACATTTACAGAAACATTTAGATTAGTGCTTGACCAAACAACTGCACACCATAGGCTAGCCAAGTTGACAAATACAATTAACTATCACAGATGCCAATCTGTTATAATAATATTCCACAATGGGTGGATAATATGGCTAATTCAGTCAAGGTTCTATTTCAAAATAGATTTATTCCAAAGCATTAATTGCACTGTTCATGTTGCCTACACACACATGCCAATTTACCCCTACCTGTATTTTCTTTGTCTCCATGCATACAGTAAGTTATTTTATTTAGGTGTTATGTCTAAATTTTCAGCGTATAAAAAAGCTACAATTTATTATTTTTTCTTATTTAAGACAGTGGCTTATCAATCTTCATGATATTGTTTGTTTTTACCAGATAACATTATTGAAGTTTGATTAATGTTTTGATTTCTGCTATTCATTCTGATTTGATCTGGGTAATATATTTTTTCACCAGTTTATAATTATTTACTGTTTTCTAAAATATCACATATTTAAATTAGATGCAATTTGGAAAAAATGATAAAAATTAAGTTAAATAAAAATATTTTAAATCAATTATTTAATTATCCTAATTATTTGAGAACCCTAAATGAGCTTGTGAATAATTATACTCATAAAATGTTTTTAATTAGCTCTCTTGTATTTCCAGATTAATTTTATAACATGATATCAGTGCCAGGTATACCTTTTTCACTCTTCACTAACATAATGAAGTAGATATGCAAAAAGACCAAACCATGAAACATTTAATGAAAATGATTACCAAAAATATATGGGGGAGGGATTAACGTGGTAAATGGGGTTGAACTGAGAGGGGGAAAAAAATTCCTTCTATTTGGAAGCAAAATAGCCGATTGAGGGGAAAAACAATCAACTTTGCTTCCTCTTGTCATCAATAAGGACCCATGGTTGCTCCACTGGCCCTGAAATGTATGCAGTCACTTCTCTATGGCATAGTGACCACTTCTGAAATTGCCAGAGTCTTGCTTACCATTCCCTTCTTTCTGGCATTATTTAGGTTTCTGCCTTTCTATACCCACTGGGACAGTGGTTTCCACACCCACCTAATGTGGAAATAAACATTCAGAAAATATTTATTAAGCACCTACTATAGCTAGACAGTATTCTAGGTGTTGGTACAGCATTAAAAAAAACCACGCTTTCATGGTGCTTACATAGTAGTAGGAGGCGAGAGATCATAAGCTAAAAACAATAAATAAACTATCTGGGATGTGTCTTAGTCAACTTGGGTTACTATAACAAAAACACCATAAATAGGAACCTGAAACAATAAAAATTGATTTCTCACAGTCCTAGAGATTGGAAGTCTGAGATTAGGGTGTCAAGGCCAGGTTCTTGGTGAGGGCCTTTCTTCTTGTTAACAGATAGTTGTCTTCTTTCTTCATCTTCACATGGCAGAGAAAGAGAGATAGAAACATTCAGTCCATAGCAGTATGTTAGAAAGTTATAAGGTCTATGTTAAAAATAAAAAGAAGAGAGATATGAGAGCATCTGACTGTGACATCTGTCATCCGGTTGATCTTCATGGTTGATTCAGCTTATCTGGCTGGCTGGCTGGGTTCCATGTGTGCCCTTTCTGAAGCTAAATGCTGGGTTGAAAAGGACCAGCTTCCCAGATAGTAGGGGCCTGTTCTTCCTGCAAGGGTATCCAAAGAGCCATGTTCCTCTGCTAGAACCTCCAGAAAAGTTCTCAAGGTCCATTTACAGAAGAACATAGGGCAGTCAAGCTCCCAAGGCTCCAGATACATCCAAATGAGCTGCTGGATCTGGCAGACTACTTCCCTTAAGAAATGAAAAGAAAAGAAAAAAGAGGAGGGCAAGATGAGTTGCCCATCTTGTTGTGATGTGAAGAGCAATAAAGTCTGAATAATCCTTATTAAGTCATCAGAATCATATATACAAATTGTGGTACTTTCTTTAGAATTTAAAATTTATTATCTCTAAATGGAGTCTAGGAGTCTGTACCTCTGTCTGTTGATTTATTCATTCTGGCTTATAAACCTGTGTATATAGGCAATCTTAAATCAAAGTCAAACAAAAATAAAATGAAACATAACCCCTCTACCATTCTTACAACCACCCTAACCCTTATCTCTTTTCCTTTCTTGCTAGAGTTCTAGAAATAATAATTTATACCTAAGTTATCCATGAAGTATGATTTTTAATCAAGCACACAGATAATAATAAATGTCATAAATTATTCTAAACACAAGGTAGATATTATTGTTATGATCCCTAATTTATCTCTACACTTTAATGCCTCCATCATTGAGTCATCCAGCTTTTCGTCTTTTTCTTGTAGGCTAGGGGACTAGAGTGATTTAAGACAGAAACAGTTTGTCTGGCAGAACCTGAGAAAATTTTGTTGGCATTGGGCAAATCATAAGTCATGGATATTCAGCAATGTTCTGGTTCATGTCAGCTGCAGAAAAAGAACTCTCATGGCCATTATAAAGCACTCTAAATATATAATACTAGGGACCCGTTGCAGGAAGATTCCTACAAGAGCAGGGCTTCCTGTGGGCTTCCCTCCTGCCACCGCCACCTCTCCCCACTCCCCACCCTGCACTTTCCCTGCTGCCTCTGGCCCCCAACCCCCACCCCATACTTTTCCCACCGCTGCAGCCTATCCCACCCCACCCAAGCTTTCCCTCCCTCTTCCTTCTATGCTGTCTTCAGTCTTCACTCCTACCTCCCTAAGCATATGCAAATTAAACCGCCATCTTTGTTGGTTAATTTGCATAGTCATTCTGATTGGCTGTGGGCATAGCAAAGGTACGATCAGTTAGCATTTTTCTCTTTTATTAGTGTAGATTCCTAACATTTCTACCAATTCCTCCCACTCACATAATACTATATCTTAACAACCCAAAAAGAGGCAGTAGAGGGACATTTAAGAGGAGAGATAGAATGAAGGAGCTTGTTGCTACAACCCACACTTCTTCCTGGGATGATCCAGGTCTTATATATTCTTAGTCCTAGCTCATTCTTGGACTTTTCACAGTGTTCATAAACAGACTTCTTTTGTGTCTTTGCCAAATTTTAAATTTATTATTATGTTTATATACTCTGTTTGCGTGTGTGTGTGTGTGTGTGTGTGTGTGTGTGTGTGTGTGTTTGTGTGTGTGTGTATTGGGCAGTATACGTGATATAGTGGGGATTGTAAGAGATCCTAAGAAAATGTTTCCCTTTCTCCAGAACATGACACGGGTATATGAAAGGAACAAAGGACATCTATTATACAGATGCCAACCATTCAAAGCTATTCAGTCTTAACTATCAGTGGATAGGGTTTAGGATACGTTGGCTGACTCCTTAAAACTTTTTATATTTATCATAAAGGCTCTAACTATTGGTAATATCTTTACTTTGAGCTCTCCATTTCTCACATTGACTGTGTTTCCTGCTATAAGATGCTCCATTTTTCTCACCTTCACTGATAGACAATCTTTACACTGAAATCCACCTATATTCCTGTGGTAATTATCCCCTAACTGAATTCAATTCTTCAGTGAGGAGAGCCCCATCATTGAAATTGATTTCCTTCCCTGATTTTCATTGTTTATTTCAAAGCACTGCCTCTGCTATATGTTGCTCATTTCAGGGCATCCAGTTTGGACTTCCATAGACACTGCTATCACCATGCCTATATACTTCAGTCCCCATCATCTTCAGCTTAGTTTCAGTTTTTCTGAATAAAAGTAACATAGGATATCCAGAAAATTGTAGTTATTTCAGTTTCAGTTAAGATATTTGATTTTTTATGAATTAAAAATATTCCAGATATTTAAGATTTAATTTAAGCCCACAATCTTAAAATACCAATAATTAAAAGAACATCATATAAGTTTCTCTTTGTTCTAATTAAATTTTTCAGGTGAATAAAAAACTAATATATCTTTCAGTACTGAGAAATATTAAATTTCTCATTACACTACATGTTCATCTTTACTTTTTGTATGAATTGACAAATCAAAAGTTTAACACAGACCTTCCAAAGTGTCAGTAAAATGTTTTTGGTGCTTCAAGTTGCACTTAAAATCTAAACATGCTCTTGTTGGCCTGACATTCAGGCAGCCTTTTGTGGCTGTTTCATCCTTTTTTTTTAATGGATTAGAGAGAGAGGGAGAGATAAAAACATCAATGATAAGAGAGAATCATTTATTGGCTGCCTCCTGCACACCTCCTACTGGGAATCAAGCCCACAACCCTGGCATATGCCCCTGACCAGAATCAAACCTATGTTCTTTTGAGTCCACGGGTCAATGCTCTATCCACTGAGCCAAACTAGCTATGGCTGTTTCATCCTTTTGAACTATCAGTTTTCAAGCTATCAGCTAGATGGTTAAATATGGCCAGAAAATCTATTTTGTTTGTCTTAAGATTGTTTTGCTTATTGAATTAACAACTTAGGTTTAATAATTGGGCAATTATGCATGCAAAAAATCCATATTTTTGGTATTAGACTCTCCTATCTTCCTTAGTTTTCCCTATAGAAGCTGCACTTATTTCCCCCCAATTTTATTGAGATAGAATTGATATGTAACATTGTATTAATTTAAGGTATACAATATAATGATTAGACATGTGTGTATTGCAAAATGGTTACCACAATAAATTTAGGTGATTCATTGCCTCACATAGGTACATTTTTTCTTGAGATAAAAACTTTTAAGATCTACTCTCTTAAAGACTTTTAAATATACAATACAGTATTGTTAACTGTAGTTACATACTGTATATATTACATCCCAAGAATTATTAATCTTTTAACTGGAAGTCTGTATATTTCAACCACTTTCACCTGTTTACCCCAATCTTCATTCCCTAACTTGGGCAACCACCAAACTGTTCTATGCTTCTATGACTTTGTTTCTTTTAAGATTCTACATTATAACTGAGACCATATAGTATTTGTCTTTATTTGACTTATCTCAGTCCATTCTTACTTTTGCAAATGGCAGGATTTTATTCTTTTTTGTGGCTGAAGAATAGTCTATTCATAGTCTCCTTATCTATTTATCCTACTTAGATCATTTCCATATCTTGGATATTGTAAATAACGCTGCAATGAACATGGGAGTGGAAGTATTTTTTTCAAGATAGTGATTTTGTTTCCTTCAGCTATATAACCAGATGTGGGATTTCTGAAATATGTAGTATTTCTATTTTAATGTATTGTTGAATTGCCATCTGTTTTTTTATAGCAGTTGCACCACTTTAAATGATCTCCAAAAGTGTATAATGGTTCCAATATCTCTACAACTCACCTACAATTATCTTTTGTTTATTTGATAACAGCTATGTTAGCAATGTGAGGTAATACCTCATTTTAGTTTTCATGAACATTTCCCTGATTAGTGATGTTGAATATCTTTTCAGATACCCATTGTACAATTGTCTGTCTTCTTTGAAGAAATGTAGCTTCTGCACAGTAAAGGAAAAGGCAACCTACAGAATGGGAGAAAATACTTGCAAACAATATAGCTCATGAAATAATAATATCCAAAATATATAAGTACTCACAACTCGATATAAATAAGTAGCAATGGAGTTGGATAAAATCAAATGAAAAAGTCACAATATTTAAAAAAAAATAATTAATGCAAACCTACACAGTACTGCACATTTCCTGTTCAAATATTGTGTCCCCTTTATTCACATGTATGACCAAAAAATCGTATCTAATAAAAGAGAAACATGCAAATTGACCATACCTTTGCTACACCCACAAGTCACCCCCACCAGCCAATCAGGGCAAATATGCAAATTAACCCAACCAAGATGGCAGTTAATTGGCATATCTAGGCCAGAGGGAAGACTGAAGACATCATAGAAAGAAGCCAAACGGTGCAGAAGGGAGTGAAGCTGTGGAGAAGCAAGCAAGCGGGGCAAGGTAGAAGGGAAGGAAGCAAGCAGGGAGGCAGAGACCACAGCAGGAAGCCCTATTGCAAGAATCTTCCTGAAAGGGGCCTCTAGTATAGTAATAATCTTTCTTCTTAATAAGGACTTAGTTCACAGTAATGAAATGGCACACATTATATCCCACCCCCCAAATTAGAAAATAAGCCATTCATGAAGGAATGTTTTATTATAATTTCCACCTTTAAAATGTACATTCCTATATTTCTTTGGTTTGCAAAATTACATAAGTATTTTTTTTTCCAATTTTAACATGTAATTACATAAGGCAGGGATTAATCCTACAAATAATCCATTTTAAATGCTCAAGAGTTGAATATATTCTTACCTGTCAATCAAATGAAACTTTTCAGGTTTAATCTACTCACCTCTTCACACACACACCTCCTAGGAAGATTTTCCAAAGTCCTCCTATAACTTGTAAAAGGAACAGGTTTGACATGTGTATAAAAAGTACTCAGGCTTGCCAAAACCTGTTTGGCTCAGTGGATAGAGCATCGGCCTGCAGACTCAAGGGCCCCAGGTTTGATTCGGGTTAAGGGCATGTACCTTTGCTGCGGGCACATCCCCAGTAGGGGGTGTGCAAGAGGCAACTGATCCATGATTCTTTCTCATCGATGTTTCTAACTCTCTATCCCTCTCTCTTCCTCTCTGTAAAAAATCAATAAAAAAAATATATATATATATATATATTTTAAAAGTACTCAGTCTTGCTGAAACCGGTTTGGCTCAGTGAATAAAGCATTGGCCTGTGGAATGAAAGGTCCCAGGTTAGATTCTGGTCAAGGGCATGTACCTTGGTTGTGGGAAGATCCCCAGTGGGGGTGTGTGTGTGCAGGAGGCAGCTGATCGATGTTTCTCTTTCATGGATGTTTCTGGCTTTCTATCCCTCTCCCTTCCTCTCTGTAAAAAATCAATAAAATATATTTTTTAAAAAATAAAAAAAAATAAAAAAAATACTCAGTCTAAAACTTGTGAAGAGCCCAATTCACAATGCCCAGACCCAGGGCATTATTTCTACTCTCAAGTGATCAGATCAGTTGTTGTGTGTTTGTTTTTTATTAGATCTGTTAATAATACTCACTATAATGTTTTTTTCCTCTGAATCAGCTTGCCATCCAGGTTGTCAGCTAAAATGAAATTCCCAGAACCCCTAAATCCTCTGTCTCTTTAATTCATGCATGTGTAAACATAAAGTCTGTTTCCTTTTATTCCTAGGGGTTAAAGACTGCCATAGTCACTTATTTCAGGTGAGAACACAGTTGGTGTGATTGTCTCACAAACTAGTATCTCTACCTGTTGTGTTTGGCCTCCTCCACACTAGAATTAAAAATTCATAGGATGTCCTGAACAAATGTTCCCGAACACAATTACTATCACATGTTCACAGGCTCTCTCTCTCTCTCTCTCTCTCTCTCTCTCTCTCTCTCTCTCTCTCTCTCTCTCTCTCTCTCTTTCTCACACACACACACACACACACACACACACACACACACACACACACACTTAAACTTCCAGGTTGGCATTTACTGATCAAACCCTTCTGGGCTATGAGTATTTGGAGTTCAGAGTCATAATCCCTTAGATCAGTGGTTCTCAACCTTTCTAATGCTGCTACACTTTAATACAGTTCTTCATGTTGTGGTGACCCCCAACCATAAAATTATTTTCGTTGCTATTTCATAACTGTAATTTTGCTACTGTCAATGAGTCATCATGTAAATATCTGTGTTTTCTGATGGTCTTAGGTGACCGCTGCTGTATAACAAAAATAATTTTATGGTTGGGGGTCACCACAACATGAAGGAAGAACTATATTAAAGGGTCATGGCATTACAAGATTGAGAACCACTGCCTTAGATCCTTCCAATCCGTCCTGGGAAACCTGGTAGGATCTTTCCCTCAACAACTAAAATCATTCTAATAAGTAATTCCAAGAGAGAATTTAGCCAGTCCTATTTGTGGGAGCTCAAGATGTATCAAAGACTACTCACAGACCTCACAGACTGAGCCAGCTTCCCAACCCATTCTCTAGTATTGGTATAGTACTGTCTGCTCATTCACTTATAACATATTGTATTTTGACACCTTCTAGGATTCATTCCCCTTTCTACACATGATTCATAGGGGCATGAAGAAATGTATTTATATTAAACTAGCAACTAGTTGACAAGTAGATTTTATATTTTACTAGAAGCCTGGTGCATGAAATTCATGCTTGGAGGGGGGGAGTGTCCCTCAGCCCAGCCTACATGGGACCCCTCTCTCCAATAAGGGACCCCTCGAGGGAACGGCCAGTTGGATATCCCTCTCATAAAATCCAGGACTGTTGGCTCCCAACTGCTCACCTGCTTGCCTTCCTGATTGGCTGTTTATGCAAGTCAGCCTGATCACCCCCTAACCACTCCCCTGCCAGCCTGATTGATGCCTAACTCTCCCCTGCCAGCCTGTTTGCCCCTAACTGCTGTCCCCTGCAGACCTGGTCACCCCTAACTTCCCTTTCCTGCAGGCCTGGTCTCCCCCCAACTGCCCTCCACTTCAGGCCTTGTCTCCTCCCAACAGCCCTCCCCTGCTGGCCATATTGTGATGGCCATCTTGTGTCCACATGGGGGCAGCCATCATTTTAGTGATGGTCAATTTGCATATTATTCTTTTATTATATAGTATTAGATAGAATAGAGGTCTGGTAAATGGGTGGGGGCCAGCTTCTTTTCCCTGAAGGGTGTCCTGGATCAGGGTAGGTGTTCCCTTGGGGCGTGGGACAGCCTGGGCAAGGGGCCTGTGGTGGTTTGCAGGCTGGCCACACCCCCAGAAACCCAAACATAGGCCCTGGTATCTTGGATTTATCTTCTACAATTGAAACTTTGTAGCCAGGAGCAGAGCCAAGCCTCCTGCTTGCTCCATGGTGGCAGCCATTTCTGTTGGGATTTATCTATCTTCTGTAATTGAAACTCTGTAGTTTGTAGTGGAGGCCAAGGCAGGCCAGGGCTTCAATAGCTTGGCTTCCTCCATCGTTTTGAGAAACCCTAGCTTCCTGGTCTTTCCAGCTTCATGGCTGACGCCATTTCTGTTTGGACTTATTTATCTTCTATCATTGAAACTTTGTAGCTTTGAGTGGAGGCCTAGGCCAGCAAGGATAGGCAGAAAGCTTGGCTTCCTGCATTGCCGAGGAAACCCAAGCCTCCCTCCTGCTCTCTGTAGCTGCAACCATCTTGGTTGGGTATATTTTCTCCTGATTGGCTGGTGGGTGTGGCTTGTGGGTGGAGCAGAGTGATGATCCATTTGCGCATTACTCTTTTATTAGACAGTATTGCACATATGACATAGGCATATGCTGTGGAAGTCAGGGGCTGTACTGGCCCAGACCTAACCCACAGAGAAAGTTTTTTATAGGTTATGCTAATATATGCTCCAATACCTTCAGAAAAAATGTTCTCCATATATCACTCTTCAACACTACTTTTTATATCACCCATAAGGAGAAAGAGTCAGAAGACAGCTTTTCAACAAACAATAAATTACTACAAACAACTTTTGTCTTCAGTTCTCAGCAATCTCTGCTGTGCCTCAGCTTTAGATAACACAGATAGACTGAAACCAGATTTCTTAGGGCCCTAGCAATCACTACCACTATAATATTATAAACAAGATAGGTGAAAATTCTTATTCTTTACTTTGCCCAGTTATCGTTTTCTCTCTGTGTGTGTTTTGTTGTGTTGGTGCAGTTGTGGGTGCTTATAATTTATTCTACGCAAATATTTCCCAGCCCCTAATGTATGCATTTAAGTTAACAGAACAAAATCAGAGGAAAACCATGAAGCTATTATGAAACTATTAGACAATAAAAATGTCAAATACTAAAAGTGGGAGAAAGTGTATCAAAGTCCCTAGACCCCCTTATTTTACTGTCAGGTCCATATAGAGTTATTACTATTAAATTCATATTTCTCCTATTCATCTGTTCTCTCCAAAACTCAGCACACATCAGCTTCTTTCTTTTTCATTCTATTAATACTATTCTTACTACGGTTACCTATGATTCCTGATTTATGAACCCAAAACAAGCACTTTTTAATTACAAAATTTACTTTAGTAAAGGCAGCTTTTCACCTGCATAACTATTCCCCACTCCTTGAAATTCTTCATCAATTGATTTTCACAACTTTGCTCTCTTCTGGTTCTTCTTCTGCATGCCCCTTTCAGGCTCATCTACACTGCCTGTAAATGTTAGCATTCCTTAGGCCTCCACCAAATAGCAACAAATATCTTCTGGTTCAAAGGTGAGTAAAAAACAATAGACTAGTCACCTATTTACTAATTCCTATTTGAGGAATAAACCAGTCTAGATACATTAAATTGTGTCAGATTAATCTGGCTCATATCAGATTGAGATAAATCAGTTAATTATTACAGTATTAAAAGATTACAAGCAAACATTCACTCAGAAACTTGAGTGTTATCCTTAATCTGTTTTCTTCCTCATTGACACATCCAAAGGGACACAGCATCTTTTTTAATCTACCTTCTAAATATTTCTCCAATTCATTTCCTCCTCTCCATTCCCACTACTGATGTGGTGTTATTAATCTTTTTCCTATACTACTTTATATTAATATATAGTACTATCCTATATAATCCTATATAATAAAAGCCTAATATGCAAACTGACCAAACGGTGGAACCACCTGGAGAATGACTGGTCACTATAATGTGCACTGACCACCAAGGGGAAGATGCTCAATGCAGGAGCTGCCCCCAGACTACAGGTCCCAGGACAGCCAAGGCTGGTGCCATCAGGGGCCTTCTGATTGCCCCATTGGTCACCCTACAGAGGGAGGTGACCAGTGGCAACAGCAGCAGCTGAGTCACCTCCAATGCAGGTCCCAGTGCTCCCTCCACCATCACCCCACCAGTCACCCCTCAGATTGGCTCTGATTGCCAGTCAGGCCTAGGGACCCTACCCATGCATGAATTTCATCAACCAGGCCTCTAGTATACTAATATATTACTACATACTACTAATCTTAATTTACCAGCTATAAATATTTTTCTCTTTAATCTGTCTTCTTTATTATTGATCTTTGCAAAAAAATAAATAAATATATCTAAGCTAGTATCTGACCTGTTTGATATTCGTTAGTTCTGGAAGATGAAGTCCAAACTTTCAAGCAATTCATGGATTGATTGCTAGAATAAATCTTCAGCCATCTTACCATTGCTTCTCTATACCAGTGATGTTCAACATTTTTCATCTCATGGAACACATAAAGTAATGACTAATATTCTGTGGCACAAAAAAAAGTATATATTTTTGTCAATCTGAAAAAAAATAGGTATAATTTTGAATCATTCATACCAGATGACTATTGTTAATTTGGTTGTTGTCATTTTTTAAATTTGACAATCTAAAGGAAAAGAGTCAGTATTGCATGTTTTAAAAATTCTGGCAGGACAGCAGGTAAAAATTGCTGCTATATTCTGTATATTTCAGCTCTTGATATTTCTTCACATCCCTTGTTCTGAATGCCCACTAGTTCACCAGAAACCCTATTCATCCAGAATTTGGGTGCACTGGCTTATAATAACTGAGTTTGTGCATCTCCTCTCAGTGACTTCACAGTGGTAATTTGAAATCAGACACAGTGGAAGCATTTATACAACAAAAATTAACAAATAATAAAAGTCATATTTTGTTCTCTACTCTCCCCACACTGAACTAGTTGTTAGATATTTATAAGCTCACCTGTGTAAAGCATAAATAGAGAGGACTTTTTTGGATGCCTTTGACAATCCAAAAAGGAATCACTATCAGCAATAGCAGCTATGTCAAGACTGAGGTAATAGTGTGTATCAGGAATGTCCACAAGTCTGGACACTTGGATAAGCACTTCTTCTGTACACCTATATAATATGAATGGGCCCTTCACTCCTTGTGGGCTAGAACATAGAGCTCCTACCACCCAACGCTGGAGCTTGGCTGTATCACAGGTCACTCCACTGGATGCCTGCAGTCACCGTGTAAGTCTGGCTTGAGACAATGCCCACCTCTCAACCTCCAGATGACACCACTAACTGGATCTTCACACTGGATGCTGGCTCTGCTCATTTCTATTGCTTAAGCTGCTCTTCTCTGTGTATAACCTGTATGTGACTCTGTTAGCTTATTGGGAAGATCTCCCTAATAAACCTGGCACTGTTGAAAAACACAAATGTCAGACTTCTTTCAGGAAGGCTTCCTTGCTCATAGCAACACAACTTTACTCATCCTCAAATGTCATTTATAGGACTTCTATAATCATTCTCACTGCTTTCACCATCAGAATTAACTAGTCCTCATTTTGAACTATTTATAAAACTTGTATATAGCATCTATATTGTACCAAAAGATAATTTATTGATTACCATGACTACCTATCCTACTGGATTTTGAGTTTCTTAATGGCAGAGTCTGTGTTGTATTTACCTCTTTTCCCATCAGATAGCACATTGTCTAGCACATGGTATAACATAACTGTTTATACTTCATTATTTATACTTCATTTCATTGATTCATGATTGTAACATGATCATAATCTAAATGGAAAGGTGTTGGTGGATTAAAAAGTGATGTAGGGGTACAGTGTGATTCTCTGTCTATACAAAAACAAAGTAACAACAATAAAATACATTCAAAAGAGAGAAGAGTTGGCCACAGAAAGAAAGTGGACTGTTCTGTGTGAAATACAAGGACATCTTGAAATTGATGGCATGTTATATATAGTGATTTAAAAATATCTATAATGTTGTGTCCTGGCTATTTCTCTGTAAGTGTAGATTGAAATATTCTTCACTATATGTTACAGTTGCATAGTACTTCATTAAGTGGTTTAGCAGTTTCTTCCATCCCACCCAGTTGACAAATATTTGACTCATTTCCATTCGTTTGTATCACAAATAGTATTATAATAAACAACCTTCCCATGGAAATTTAATTTCAAGGATCTCTGTAAAAAAAAAAGGGAGGGGGGAGAGTGGGGGCACTGACCTCTTTTCCTTTAGATTGTCTAATACAAAATTGACAACAGCAAACACAACAATAGTCATCTAGTGTGAATGAATCAAAATTACACTTTTTTTTGCATATTGGCAAAATATATAATATGTATATCTTTGTGCTGGAGAATGTTAGTAATTTTTTTATGTGTGCCATGAAATGAAAAAGGTTGAGAATTGCTAGTATAGAGAAACAATGGTAAGAGGGCTGAAGATTTAGTCTAGCCATCAGTCCATGAATTACTAACTAAACAATCAATAAATAGCAACAGGGCATTTTTGCATCTATATTTGACCAAATGATACTCTTGCATTTGGGCAAATATTTACCAATAGCTTAACACAAACTGAAATAATTATTTTACTAGTTAGTTAGGTATCCCTATACCTAAAATAAAAGATAAAGTTGGAGGATCTTTCTAAATCTCAGTAACATGGAATGAATATGTCTCTACAATGTTTACATGAAAGCAATTTGCTTAAAATACTTATAAGGTTCCTCACCCCAAACTCTATATTTTCATACAAAATACATTTAATGAGAGAAATCTAAAATAAATGGAAACAGGCCTTAACTACTAGTATAAATCAAAGAAACTGAGATACTTGATGACTTAGAGATCTGAAAAAAAATATTAAACTTACAGAAGTATAGCAGTTCCATCTGGGAAATTCGAAAATCAGCACATTTCCATTTTTAGGAAAGAAAACAATTTTGGCCCAATTAGCTATAATATGTGTCCATATTAATTGGCCTATGCATTTGACTGGGAGTCCTCTTCTGACACAATGACTTGCTTCAGTACTAGAAGTGTTGTTTTGAGATTGGGGCAGAAGAGGATAGTCCAAGAAGGGAGCAATAGTTAATATATTTGAGAGCTAAGAAATTAAAAAGAAAGGCCTCATTTGGAAGTGCTGGGAAGGGAGAGGTAAAAAGTTATCTAGTACGTTAAGAGTAACCTGATAAATAATGTAAATCATTAAATTTTTAGCTCAATATTTACCTTAACATAAATAATTCTTGTAGCTGTAATAGCCTGGTTCATTACTGTTTCTGAACTTTTGCATGTTTCAATGTTTATCAGACCTTCTACTAAAATCCTTCTGCTAAAGTTTGTCTCTCTCTCCCCCTCTCCTCCTTGCTTCATATTAGCCCCTGTACAATGCTTGGTGTGGAAAAAAACAATTTGTTGAAAAAATGTTTTTGATTTATCAGTGAATCTTACTTATGTTTTGATAACAGGTAGAAAATTATAAGAGAGCCTTCAGGAATGAGTGGCAAAAGAGAAGTGAAATAATAAGAGGAAGGTCAAAGATAATGATGACATAAAATTGAGTTATAGTCATGTGTCATTTAATGTTCTGAGAAATGCATCTATTTTTTGATGGGTGTACTGCTGCATACCTTATAAACACTGTACACTTAGGCTACACTAAATTTATAGAACAAGGGTTTAGATCAAAGGAGAAAATAATACAATTAAGAGACATGACAAACAGGAGATGTATAAGGCTATTGGTGGTGTAACATGACACACTGTTTTACAGCAAATATTTTTATATAAGTAGAAAGAATACTCTCTAAAAATAATAATAAAAAGTAGAGTATAGTAATTATATAAACCAGTAACATAGTTATTTATTATCATTATCAAGTATTATGTACTGTGCACAATTGCATGTGCTATACCAGTGGCTCTCAACCTTTCTAATGCCACAACTCTTTATTACAGTTCCTCATGTTGTGGTGACCCCCAACCATAAAATTATTTTTGTTGCTACTTCATAACTGTAATTTTGCTACTGTCAATGAGTTGTAATGTAAATATCTGTGTTTTCTGATAGTCTTAGGCGACCCTGCTAGCAGTTCTTAACCTGTGGGTCACAACCGACAAGTTGAGAACCGCTGCTGTAGAGCCTAAGACCATCCAAAAACACATATATTTACATTACAATTCATAACAGTAGCAAAATTATAGTGATGAAGTAGCAACAAAAATAATTTTATGGTTGGGGGTAATCGCAACATGAGGAACTGTATTAAAGGGTCACAACATTAGAAAGGTTGAGAACCACTGTGCTATACTTTTATGACTCACAGTGTATAGGTTTGTTTACACCAGCATCACCAGAAGCATGTAAATAATGCATTGCACTATGACATGATGGCCACAATGTTAGTTAGGTGATAGGATTTTTTTTGTTTCATTATAATATATCGGAACACCATTATATATGTGGTCTGTTATAAACTGAAATATCATTATTTGGTGTATGACAGTTAACTTGTGAGACCATGAAAAAAAAAGTGCAATATAGACCTTCGTTACACTTAATATTTAAAAAGAAATATGTTGATCAACACCTGCCTCCGTCAATGATCATGAAATGCTTTGTGGCTTTCATTAAAAATATAGTACTGCCACCTGTTAGAAAGGTTACGTCTTCTGAATCAGATGCACAATAAAATCAATGTCATTTACAGCCTCTTTATATTAAACTAAGGGCCCAGTGCATAAATGCGTGCACCTTGAAAGGAATTGTGGGCCACGAGGCTATGGTGAGCACAGGGGTGGCTCTCAGCTTACCCTCTGCGCCCCAATCTAGCCCCTCCTGCCTCAGCTCCCAGTTCCCTGTCTGTTGGCAGCTTTGCCCCTGCAGAGCAATTGGGGCTGGTGCCAGCAGCAGGTTCAAGTGCTGGGCAGGACCATGGCACATGGGAGCAAAGAATTTTCAGTAACCACCGGAGGCCCGCCCTGATGACAGACACCAGTGCCCCACCTTGGTCTGGTGCACCCACTTACCTCCACCATCCTGCCATAGACAATGCCTGCCATGTGCCATGCTCTACTGCTTGCTGCAGACACCACCATGTTCTTCACACACACCCTGGTGGTCAGCACATGTCATAGTGACTGGCTGTTTGGTTGTTCGGTTGTTCCACCATTTGGTCTATTTGCATATTAACATTTTATTATATAGGATTAGAGGCCTGATGCATGAAATTTGTGAAAGGGGCTCAGCCCTAACAGGCTGGCTTCATCCAGAAGGTCATACTCCTGTCCTGTCTAACTAGCATATTACTCTTTTATTATTATCAATATGGGATCACTTTAATGCTCCTTTATAATGGACTATTAGTATGAATATTATGTGAGTAATGGGAAAACTGTCTCTGGGGACAAATCCACATCTCCTTGAAAATACAATTGATAAAAAATGTTCAGTGTTCATCTACCCAGAAAATCACTTTTACCTAGGTCCTTGTACCCCAGCTACCCTGACCTTGCTCTTTCTCCAATGTCCCAAGTTTGTTCTTTCTTAAAGGGCTTTCACACTTACTCTTTGGCTTGCACAAATACCCAACTCTTGCAAGATTCCTTTTCTCAGGACTCTTTCTAAAAATAGCCCCCTGATTGGTGATTTGGGATTTTTAGTCATATTTCCAAAAAGGACATACAAATGCTCAAGAGACATATAAAAAAATGCTCAAAGTCACTAATAATCAAAGAAATACAAATTAAAACCACAGAGATATCACCTCACACCTGTTAGAATGGATATCATCAAAAAAGCAAGTGCTGGCAAGGTTGCGGAGAAAAGGGAGCATTAGTCCACTGTTGGTGGGACTGCAGCATGGTGCAGCCACTACGGAAAACAGTATGGAATTTCTTTTTATTTTTTTAATAAATGTTTTATTTTTATTTATTTAATAAATGTTTATTGTTCAGATTATTATAATTGTTTCTACTCCCCCCCCATAGCTCCTCTCCACCCGATTCCCATGCTACCCTCTGCTCTTACCTCCACCCCATTGTCCTCATCCCTAGAAGTATGATTTTTGTCAAGTCTCTTCCTGCACCCCATAGTCTTTTCCCCTGAGAATTATCAGTCCACTCACTTTCTATGCCCCTGGTTCTATTATATTCACCAGTTTATTCTGTTCCTCAGATTTTTAAGTCACTTGATTTTTAGGTTCAATTGTTGATAGATATGTATTTGTTGTTCATAATTTTTATCTTTATCTTTTTCTTCTTCTTCCTCTTCTTAAAGAATACCTTTTAGCATTTCATATAATACTGGTTTGGTGTTGATGAACTCCTTTAGATTTTTCTTATCTAAGAAGCTCTTTATCTGCCCTTCAATTCTGAATGATAACTTTGCTGGGTAGAGTAATCTTGGTTGTAGGTTTTTGCTATTCATCACTTTGAATATTTCTTGCCACTCCCATCTGGCTTGCATGGTTTCTGTTGATAACTCAGCTGACAATCATATGGGTGCTCCCTTGTAGGTAATTAACTGCTTTTCTCTTGCTGCTTGTAAGATTCTCTCTTTGTCTTTTGCCCTTGGCATTTTAATTATGATGTGTCTTGGTGTGGTCCTCTTTGGATTTCTTTTGTTTGTGTTCTGTGTTCTTCCTGTACATGTAAGTCTATTTCTTTCATCAGGTGGAGGAATTTTTCAGTCATTATTTCTTCAAATAGGTTTTGAGTATCTTGCTCTTTCTCTTCTTCTGGCACCCCCATAATTCTGATGTAGGTATGCTTGAAGTTGTCCCAGAGGCTTCTCACACTACCTTCACATTTTTGGTTTTTGTGTTTTGTTTTGTTTTTCCTTTTCTGGTGGAGTGTTTTTTTACTTCTTTGTATTTCAAATCTTTGACTTGATTCTTGCATTCCTTTAGTCTGCTGTTGGGTCCCTGTATATTTTTTATTTCAGTCAGTGTATGTTTAATTTCTACTTGGCCCTTTTTCATATCCTCAAGGGTCTCGCTAAATGTATTGGCCTTTTCTAGGAAATTCTTGAAAAACCTATAAATGTGGTTTTGAATTCTATATCCAGTCATTTGTTTTCTTCCATTTCTTTTGTTGGTGATCTGTTTCTTTGTCTCCACATTTTCACTGCTTCCCTGAATTGATAGGGTAGCTTTGTGTGCTAGTTGTTCTATATGACCCAGTGGGTTGGCCTCCCCAGTTATGTGAGGTGGAAACTCTTGGTGCATTCCTTTGTGGACTGTGTGTATAGCCTTGTTGTAGTTAAGTCTTGATTGCTGTTGGTATCACTGGGATGAACTGACCTCCAGGGAAATTGTCTATGACTATCAGCTATCTCTACACTGGGAGACCTTCTGTTCTGGAGACAGCCTTTTAGGACCAGACTTGCAAACTTGCAAAAGCCTCTGTGCTCATCTTGGATGCGACAGAGTCTCAGGGCTGAGCAGACAGTCTTGGCTTCCAGTCAGCTCTGCCTCCAGACCTCTGCCTTCCATGGCTCCCCTGAGTTTCTGCCTTAAAGTCCAGATTCCCCCATAAAAGTGTAGGTCCCCATGGGATAACCTGGAACTGAAGTTCAGTGCAGTCAGGAGCTTCTGACTCCCTTTTGTTAGAGAAAGCCTGCAGCAACCTCCATAATCAGTCTTTCTGTGCACACCAATGCACGCGCCTGCCTCCAGACCCCTGCCTGCCATGGCTATCCTGAGTCTCCATGTGCCTTTCTCTCTACCTGACAGTCCAAACTCCCCCCATATGAGCCTGGGTCCACAGGGTTTCAGCCGGAACTGGGGTTCAGCTCAGTTGGGGGCTTCCTTCACCCTCCTGCCAGAAAACACCAGCCAGGCACTCAGCCGCCCTTCCTCTCTGCATGCATGTCTCTTACCTCAACCCTTTGCAGCTCCTCTGATTCTCCGAGAGCTTTTCTTTTCCCTTTTAGTTGTAATTTCCACTCAGCTAGCTTTCCTGTGGTTCTGGATGATGTCCATCCTGTCTTTTAATTGTAGTTTTGAAATTGCTGTGCAAGGCAGCAGTTTAGGTGCTTATATATCCCACCATCTTAGTTTCAATCCAGTATGGAGTTTCCTCAAAAAATTAAAAATGGAACTTCCATTTGACACAGTGATCCCAATTCTGGGAATATATCCTAAAAGCCAACCAGAAAGAATATATGTGCTCCTATATTTATAGAAGCATTATTTACCATAGCTAAGATTTGAAATCAGCCCAAGTGCCTAGCAGTAGAGGAATGAATAAAAAAGCTGTGGGGTATTTACACTATGGAATACTATGCAGCTGTAAAATAATCTCTTACCCTTTGGGACACATGGATGGACCTAGAAAATAGTATGCTAAGTGAAATAAGCCAATCTGAGAAAGATAAATATCATGTGATCTCACTTATTTGTGGAATCTAATGAATTGACCAACAATTTAAGACCCAAAGCATGGAGGCATGGAACAGATTGACGTACATTGATGTGGGGTTGTGGGCTGAGAAGAGATAAACCAAAAGAATCTGTATACTTATACGCATAGCCCATGCACATGGGCAATAGGGTAGTGAAGACCTAGGGGTGGGGTATTGGAGAGGATGAGGGAGGTTAAGTGGGGGGCAGGATTGGGAAATATCTGTAATACTACCAACAATGAAAAATAAAATAAAGACTTTAGTAATATATTAAATAAATGAATGAATAAATAAATAAGTACATAAAAATAAATAAATAAATAAATAAATAAATAAATAAATAAATAAATATAGCACTTCTAGGATTCTATTCTCTATCCTGCTTTATTTTTTCTTCATAGAACCACCTGTTATTTTACAGCCTTTCCTCACTGTATGTAGAATTAACTAGACAGGAATTATATATATTTTTTGTTTGTTAATGTATTTCTAATCTTCCAGACAGTGCTTAGCACATAGAGAAATAAAATGTATCATTTATGGAATGCTTATAAAGCATCAGGTGTTTTCTATATCTTTGCATTCATTAACTTATTTAATCCCCCAAGCTATCATTTCTATTGTAGAGATAAGAAAAATGTGGCAAAATCAAAACCTGTTCAAACTCTAATCTATTAAGTAAAAAAGTGAAGATTCAGAAACAAATCACTATACTACAATATATATTTCCTCTCACTGGTAGTAGATGTTCAATATTTGTCAAATGAAAATGTATTGGTTTAAAGCGATACACTGATATCAATATTTCAAATAGTTTCATAACTTCCAATGAACCACAATGAAATTTATAATTGTGTATTTGTATTCAGAACACTGAGTTAAATATGATGAAAATTACCTGCAAGGCAGTAAATCTTCTGCCATGCTAAAGTAAGCTCCCACTTCTTGGCAGACATTTTCCATATATAACTTGATTTAATCCTCAAAACAACTGCAGTGTTAGGTATTACTTGATGTATCAATACTTTACAAATAATGAAACTGAGGCCAATTTCACTGTCACATGGGGTCACACAGCAAGGACTATTTAACATTGGTTCTAAGACATGTTTCATTGTTTTAACATCTCTGAAATTAGAATATGCCTTTAAAATCTTTGGTTTTTATAAGTATAAATGCTCACTTTATTCATGTCTTTCTTAGTCATACATAAAATAATCAAGCACTTTGAAATAGATGGCATCTTAGGTATGGCATGTGATAAGGAGTGAAGATAATATTTAAACACATGCAGTTGTGCACCATTATGCTATATGTTGTCTTGCTTGATTTCTAATTTTGTTGTTAGTTATCCTTCCTTTATTATAGGCAATAAAATTAACTATCATAGAGCTTCAGTTATGGAGAAATGCAGAAATACTTAACTTCTCTGTCTACCTCCTCAGGACTATGTCATTGGATCAACCTTTTATCATTTTTTCACAATGTTCTATTTCTGATCGCAGGTATGTTTGCTATATAGAGAGACAGACTGTTACAACTAACAGAAGGAAATTCACTAAATCAAGTGAATTTGCTATGTTGACACTAAGATTGTTGATGTTATATAGAGTATAGTTGTTTATCACCTCCTTTAAGAACAGTATGCACTAGTAGGTCAGGAGTTGTGTCATGTTTTGTGGCTGGTAGTAAAGATGAAAATTATTGGGTCGGCAACTAAGTAATTGCGGGTTTCACACATATATGGCTTCAGTTGAATTTTTAGGTTTGCAGACATAGTACAAATGTAAAACACATTTTGTATTTGATAGTTGGCTATTCAGCTGTTAATCAGTAAAAAAAGTTTTTTGATCTGTTTTGTAGTTTTTGTTTGGCGTTCGTTGAAAAATGGAAAATCAAAAGGAACATTTTCGTCATATTTTGCTTTTTTATTTCTGCAAAGGGAAAAACGCATCGCAAGCTCATAAAAAGTTATGTGCTGTTTATGGTGACGAAGCCTTAAAAGAATGGCAGTGTCAAAATTGGTTTGCCAAATTTCGTTCTGGTGATTTTTCACTCAAAGATGAAAGACGCTCTGGTCGTCCAGTTGAAGTTGATGACGCCCTAATCAAAGCAATAATCAATTCGGACTGTCACAGTACAACATGTGAGATTGCAGAGAAGCTTCATATATCACATACATGCATTGAAAATCACTTAAAACAACTTGGCTATGTTCAAAAACTCGATACATGGGTTCCTCACGAACTGAAAGAATCACAGTTAACGCAACGCATTAGCAGCTGCGATTTGCTAAAGAAACGTAATGAAAATGATCCATTTTTAAAACGACTGATAACTGGCAATGAAAAATGGGTTATTTACAACAATATCAAGCGGAAAAGATCGTGGAGCAGGCCAGGTGAACCAACTCAAACAACATCAAAAGCTGATATTCATCAAAAGAAGGTTTTGTTATCAGTTTGGTGGGATTACAAAGGAATTGTCTACTTTGAACTCTTACCACCCAACCGAACGATCAATTCTGATGTGTACATTGAACAACTAACGAAATTAAACAATGCAGTTGAAGAAAAGCGGCCCGAATTGACAAATCGAAAAGGTGTTGTATTCCATCATGACAATGCAAGGCCACACACATCTTTGGTCACTTGGCAAAAATTAATGGAGCTTGGTTGGGATGTTTTGCCACACCCACCATATAGTCCTGACCTTGCACCATCTGATTACTTTTTGTTTCGATCTTTACAAAACTCCTTGAATGGTAAAAATTTCAATAATGATGATGATGTCAAATTGTACCTGATTCAGTTTTTTGCTAATAAAAACCAGAAGTTTTTTGAACGTGGGATTATGATGCTGCCTGAAAGATGGCAAAAGGTCATTGATCAAAATGGGCAATACATTACAGAATAAAGTTATTTAGTTCCATGAAAAAATTGTCTTTGATTTTCTTTAAAAAATCCGCAATTACTTAGCTGCCGACCCAATATTTAGTTTAGAAGTTTATTGCGCATTAATTCTTTTAACTGACATTTTGAAAATTGTTTAAAAATTAGACTTTTCAATTCTCTTTTTAATGTTGAACATTGAAAAGTTAGGCTATTGAAAATAATTATTTTTATTTCACATTATTTCACATTTTATTAGAATAATAAAGGTGATTATGCAACAACTTTTTCCATCTTGAAGTGTGAAGTTAAATTGAAAAAGCAAAGTGCTTTCAGCTTAAAAAAAAAAAAGACTATCTGATGAAACAACTGCTCTGCCACAAGTTTTCAAAAAGCTGAATCATAACATAGTTTAAATAATGATGCCTTGGTATTTCATAGATGTGTTATTAGATTTAGGAATTAACATTTGCTTTAATGAAATGGCGGTAATATGGCAAGTCAGGAGAAAAATCTTATATTTTCTATTCATCCCCTAACCAAGATAACTGGAGCTTTAACTTCTTAGGTACTATAGGCATTCCAATGCTGCTGACTTTTACTTTAGGGGGAATTTAACTTAGCTACATGAAAGCCTCATTTATAGCTTGAATTTGTCAACTTTGAGCTTTCAAAGAATAACTAATCTTTTTTCTTAACTTAAACTTATCTTCACTTTTTCAAAACATTGTGTCAGTTAATGGTATGTGTTTATACAATTAGTCTTTGGCTAATAAAGTACAGAATATTTTCATTAGCCTCATTCTGCAAAGAGTGATGAATTAAAGCTTTTGTTAGGATTTATGGTATATGTGGAGGTCAGCGTAGATTGTCAAAGCAAATACACTGATATTTTATATGTAAATATAAAGCAGGATTAGAATAGATTATTTTAAAAACTGACAAATAGTATTTAAATTTGACCATATAAAATGGTTATTCATAAAGTAGACAGTAGATAATCATACAACATGAAACCAGTTGTGTACTGGCAAATGATTAGTAACTGCCTCCCTGGTGGAGGGGCAACATCCTGATTGTAGTGTTGACTTATTTCTGCCATGTAAATATTCTTTTTAAAAAATAAATCTTTATTGCTCAGATTATTACAATTGTTTCTCCTTCCCCCCCCCATAGCTCCCTTCCACCCTGTTCTTGCTCCACCCTCTTCCCTTACATCCCCCCACCATCATTGTCCTCATCCATAGGTGTACGAATTTAATCCAGTCTCTTCCTGCACCACCCACACCCTTTCCCCCTGATAATTATCAATCCACTCCCTTTCTTTGCCCCTGATTCTATTATATTCACCAGTTTATTCTGTTCCTCAGATTTTTAATTCACTTGATTTTTAGATTCACTTGTTGATATATATGTATTTGTTGATCATAATTTTTATCTTTGACATAGATAATTTCAAAATAGTAATGTGACATCAGTTAGCTCACAAAATTCCTAAAAAGTTAATAGTTACCTCAAGCCAGTACCAGTTGGCTCCAGTTCATCACTGTTCCTATCACAGGCACAACTTGACCTTCAATTCATTTGGGTTAATACCTGAGCTACCAAATAATAGCCTACATTAGAACTTGCTTTCCAGTATTTGCACTTTGATTTGTAATATGAAAACATCTGGATATAGAATGGCCAATTCATTTAAAATAACTATCTCCTCGGCTAATAGTCTTTGTTATGGGGCCTGTCCTGTGCATTGTAAGATATTGGCAGCATCCTTGGCCTCTACCAATTGAAGCCAGTAAGTAGCTTTCTCCAGGCATGTCAAGTAAAATGTCTCCATACATTATGAAATGTTCCCTAGTAGTGTATTGCTCCCTGTTTTATATGTGTGTGAACATATATGAATAATATTTGTGAATTATAGGGAACATTGGAACTTAAGGAAGGCCCAAGATGGTTTATATGATGCAAAGCAATTGCAAGGAAATGCAAGAATATAGTTAATCATCTGGATGTTTCCAAATATCCAGATGCATATAATCAAATAGGCAAAGCATCTGTGAGTCAGACTGAATTTTCCAGCTTTCATCTGGAAGATTATCTTTCTGTGAATAAAAGCTTCATATCTCATTGGTCTAATGACTATATCTATGTGATGAATAACACTAGTTCAGAAATCTCTTGTTCTGATATTTTGGGATGTCAAACTATCTGATTTAGATCACAGCCAATTTCTCTAAAAAAGGATGTATTGATTTTTCAGCTACGTTTTGATGCTATAGCTCAAGAGAACTGCTCTCCCCCATTCTATGGTTTTCATTATTTTGCATCAATGGAGCTTTAAGTATAGGTCAGAGACCAGAGACATAGAAACATGGAACAGATTTCAACATAACAGAGGGAAGGCAGGGGAGGGGAGGTGAGTACTAGTAGGTGGGAAGAGATCAACCAAAGAACTTGCATGCCTATACACATAACCCCTGGACTTAGACAGTGGGATAGTGAGGGACTGGGAAGGGGGGCAGGGGTGGGCTGGAGGAGTTGATGGGGAAAAGGGGAGACTTATGTAATACTTCCAACAATAAAGATTTTAAAAGTAAAAGAGAGAGAGAGAGAGAGAGAGAGAGAGAGAGAGAGAGAGAGAGAGAGAGAGGAAGGAAGGAAAGAAGGAAGGAAGGAAGGAAGGAAGGAAGGAAGGAAGGAAGGAAGGAAGGAAGGAAGGAAGGAAGAACTTGTGTGCATATATGCATAATCCCTGGACACAGACAATAATGTGGTGAAGACTGGGTGGGGGAAGTGGGCTAGAAGAGATCAATGGGGAAAAACTGGGGACATATGTAATACTTTCAACAATTAAGATTTTTTTTAATTAAAAAATAAAAATGTTCTACCTCATTCTAATTACCCACTCAATTTACATAATTTCTTATCCAGTAAAAATTACAAAAGAAAAAAAATTTGGCAGACTGCATTAATTTAACAACATAACTCTAGAAGTTGTTGTAAATCTTATGCATTATACTCTTTTATTTTCTTTTTTCTATTATTATTGTTGCTGCTGTTGTTTACATATAGTGAGTTTACTTCATTTCTTGTCACTGGATGACACACTTTGTCAAAAGAGAAACTGCCTTCACTAGACATTTTCATTTTGGATATCTTCACTAAAGCTTATGCTTAGGCTGGGAAAGTGAAAATTACATGTGTCCCCATAAGAGCTGCACTTCCATGGTCTACTGGAGGCCTTTCCCAAACCCTTTGTGTTTGTGTATGTCTACATAGAAACAATCTTACAAATTTAGGAAGTGCATAAATAAGCACCTTTGACACAATAGAAAAATCTAACTCTACTTACCTTTCTCGTTTCTGTAGTAGTGGTAGTTATGGCAGTTGCTAGTATTTTAGGAAAAGGGAATGGGAATAAATTTACATTTATTACTATTTTGTTTTTGTTTTTAATTTTATTGAATTTATTGGGGTGACATTGGTTATTAAAATTATATAGGTTTCAGGTGTACAATTCTATAATACAAAATCTGTATATTATATTGTGTGTTCACTACCCAAAGTCAAGTCTCCTTCCATAACTATTTATCCTTCCTTTACCCTCTTCTACTTTCCCCATCCCTCTTTTCCACTGGAAATCACCATACTGTTGTCTCTTTTCATGAAATTCATTTCCCTTTGCTTAATTACTCAACTTTTTCACCCAGAACCCCAACCCCTGCCTCTGATATTATCAATCTCTGTATCTATGAGTCTGTTTTTAATTTATTTGTTAGTTTATTTGGAAATCATATTGTACTTGTCTTTCTCTAACTGGCTCATTTCACATAGCATAATACGGTCCACATTTATCATTCATAAATTTTTACTCTTACCTCACATGAAAGAACATTTTTTTTTGCCAAAAGAAAGCTCAATTCAAAATTAGGCATATTATCCACACATTGATTGTCAACTGACATTATTATTATTATTATTATTATTATTATTATTTTAATTAATTTATTTATTTTATTGATTATGGTCTCACATAATTGTCCTCATCCCCCCATTCCCATCCCAAACCCCTCCTTACATATGTGCTCACCCCCCTGTTGTCCATGGCCACTGGCTAGGCCCATATGCATGCACACAAGTCCTTTGGTTGATCTCTTCCCCTTACTTTCCCTCTGAGGTTTGAGAGTCTGATCGCTGCTTCTCTATCTCTGGGTCTGTTTTTATTCATCAGTTTAGGTTGTTCATTATTTCCTCTAGATTTGTGAGATCGTGTGATCCAAGAAATACCCTTGTAAGAACCTAAATTGCGACAAGCCATAATGGTTATGATGAGAGGCAAATGAAACAGTCTGTAATGAGTTCCTTTCTGGGCCAACAGTTTTTTTAAGACTCAATTTCAATGTCAAATAGTTCCTTATGTGTACATGTCAGCCGTGATATTTCAGATATGGTTGGTGGACAAATGGTGGTAATGCAGGTCCAACCATCTCTGGTTTGGTCCTGGGCATCCTTCAGCAACACGCAGCTGCTGTCTGCTAGTATGCTGAGGCATCATCATCATCTTCCATCTCTGAATTGTGTCTCTTCTGTCTTCATGGCTGGAGCGCTTCTGTCTATTCCTCTCTGTTACAGGATTCCAAATGGTCTCAGAGTTGTTTTCTGAAAATATACAAACATATTCTCGACCAAAAGTTAATAAAGGGATATTTTCTTTAAATTTGACCTGGGATTCTTTTCCATTTCCCCTCCCCCCAAATAATTTTCTCCTGGCTTGTTTTGTCACCATGTGTGTATTTTCATGGGTATCTTGCTATTAGCATTTCGAATGAAGGTTAATTTTCTAAAGTACAAAATTTTTAGATGTAAATTATTCTCAGGATATTTTTCCTTACATGATATTCTTCCACTGTCACCCCCTTTTTTGCTTTAAATAATAGGACACTTTTGGAAATTTTATAATGTAGTCTTGATAGCTTTTACATTTTAAATTATTTGCGCTATACTATGACTACTTTAGGTTCATAACATGTTGTGCAATTTTACCATGGGATTCTCTGCCAATAAGAATTTTTGTTAACACTTTAGGAACAGCTTTTTGAACAGTACAATCAGTTTTTCTAGAATATTCATTTATTTCCATTAAGTACATTAATTTCCTCTGAGAAATTGACTACTATTCATATGTCAAACTCAACACTTGAGCAACAATCTTATTTACCATGTGTGTACTAGTGGAATTGATTATTTCGCTTCTTTAGAAGGGCCTTAGCATTCCTGCTACTAGGCTGGACTTGGATATTAAAAACCCACTTATCCACACCATGGGTATAAGACCTCTCAAACAAGTCTTATTGCAGTGAGAGGGCAGCTGCTGTCAGCCAAGTCTCTGTGTGTTACCTGGGACCCAATTTGATCTATGCATGGGAAGCAAAGCAGCCATGGGGGCAGGAGACCTCCCTCAGAACGGGAGAAGGTTCAGGCATCTGCCATGTTGCAGGGGGAGTTTGTAAGGGTCTGTGCCCCACCTCTGTTGAACCTCAAGTTCTCTCCTGATGGCCCCTCTTTGACTGTGCCTGTCTTAGGTTATTTCTTCCCTGAGGAATCTTACCTGTCTCTGGCTAACCAGCCATCCTCCGGGGCCAAGCAGGGTGATGTGAGGTTCAGTTCTGTCTCCTTGGTAGCCTATGCCCCCATGGGCTCCACACACAGCACCTGCCTCGGGAACCCCTCACCCACTGGCGAGGCCTGGGGACTAATCTCATATTTCTGGGAACCTATGTTTCTTCTCCAGAGTGGGCCCATCTCCCCCCACTGAGTGGGCGAGAGATCCATTGTACCAGCCACCATGGTGCTTCAGCCTCGGCATGAACTGAAAGGTCAGGCAACAGTCATGGGCAGCTGGACCACAAGAAGGGGTTCTTTTTTGGCCAAAAGGGCAAGACAGGCCAATATAGAATGCTCAGGTGCCTTCCCAGGGGGCCCTCTGCATAGGGGAAGGGATGAAGTCCTTTCATGTCATTTTTATTTTTTATTTATTTTTTACATTTTTTATTAAATTATTATCTGTGTACATATTTTAACATTGCCCCCTCCCTCCCATACATACCTGCCCTCCCCAGAGTTTTGTGTCCATTGGTTGTACTTATATGCACGTATACAAGTCCTTCGGTTGATCTATTATCTCCCCCAGATCTCCCTACCCTCCCTGCTGTAATTTGACAGTCTGCTTGTTGCTTTACTGACTCTCTATCTATCTTTTGGTTCATCAGTTTATAATGTTCTTTATTATCCATAAATGAGTGAGGTCATGTGGTGTTTCTCTTTCATTGACTAGCTTATTTCACTCAGCATGATGTTCTCCAATTCCATCCAGGTTGCTGCAAATGATGAGAATTCCTTCTTTTTTATGGCAGCATAGTATTCCATTGTGTAGATGTACCATAGTTTTTTGATCCAATCATCTGCTAACGGGCACCTAGGCTGTTTCCAAATTCTGGCTATTGTAGATTGCGCTGCTATGAACATAGAGGTGCATATACCCTTTCTGATTGGTGTTTCTAGTTTCTTGGGATAGATTCCTAGGAGTGGCATTACTGGGTCAAATGGGAGTTCCATTTTCAGTTTTTTGAGGAAACTCCACACTGTTCTCCACAGTGGTTGCACCAGTCTGCATTCCCACCAGCAGTGCACGAGGGTTCCTTTTTCTTTTCTTTCTTTTTAAAAAAATATATTTTATTGATTTTTTACAGAGAGGAAGGGAGAGAGGTAGAGAGTTAGAAATGTCAATGAGAGAGAAACATTGACCAGCTGCCTCTTGCACACCACCTACTGGGGATGTGCCCGGAAACAACATACATGCCCTTGACTGGAATTGAACCTGGGACCTTTCTGTCCACAGACCGACTCTCTACCGCTGAGCCAAACTGGTTTCGGAGAGGGTTCCTTTTTCTCCGCAACGTTGCCAACACTTTGTCGTTTGTTGATTTGTTGATGTTGGCCATTCTGACAGGTGTGAGATGGTACCACATTGTTGTTTTGATTTGCATCTCTCGGATAATTAGTGACTTTGAGCATGTTTGTATGTGCCTCTTGGCCTTCCTTCTGTCTTCTTTTGAAAATATTCTATTTAGGTCCATTGCCCATTTTTTAATTGGATCATCTTCCTTTTATTTAGTTGTATAAGCTGCCTGTAGATGTTGGAGATTAAACCTTTATCAGTGGTAACATTTGCAAATATGTTCTCCCACACAGTGGGCTTTCTTGTTGTTTTGTTGATGGTTTATTTGCTGTGAAAAAGCTTTATATTTTGATGTAGTCCCATTTGTTTATTTTCTCATTATCTTCTATTGCCCTAGGGGCAGTATCAGTGAAGAAGTTTTTTTGGCATATGTCTGAGATTTTGCTGCCTGTGGATGCTTCTAGTATTTTTATGGTTTCCCGTCTTATGTTTAAGTCCTGTATCCATTTTGAGTTTATTTTTGTGTATGGTGTAAGTTGGTGATCTAGTTTCATTCTTTTGCAGGTGTCTGTCCAATTTTCCCAACACCATTTATTGAATAGACTGTCTTGACTCCATTGTATATTTGTGCCTCATTTGTCAAATATTAATTGAGCATAGTGATTTGGGTTGAAATCTGGGTTCTCTATTTGATTCCATTGATCTATATGTCTGTTCTTGTGCCAGTACCAGGCTGTTTTGAGAACAGTGGCTTTGTAATACAGCTTGAAATCTGGTATTGAGATTCCTCTTACTTTACACTTCTTTCTCAGGATTGCTGTGGCTATTCGGGGTCTTTTATTGTTCCAACTGAACTTTTGGAGAGTTCTTTCTAGGTCAGTGAAATATGCTGTTGGTATTTTAATGAGGAGTGCATTGATCCTATAGATTGCTATGGGAAATATGGATATCCTGATGATGTTGATTCTACCAGTCCATGAACATGGTATGTTCTTCCATCTGTTTACATCTTCCTCTATCTCTTTTTTCAGTGTCATGTAGTTTTCCGCATATAGGTCCTTTACTTCCTTAGTTAATTTTATTCCTAGGTATCTTAATTTTTTTGGTGCGATGGTAATTGAAATTGCTTTTTTAGTCTCTGTTTCTGAAAATTCACTGTTGGTGTATAGAAATGCCATAGATTTCTTAGGGTTAATTTTGTATCCTGCTACATTGCCAAATTCATTTATTAAGTCAATTAGTTTTTTTTTTAATGGATTCTTTTTTTTATGTACAATATCATGTCATCTGCAAATAGGGATAACTTTACGTCTTCTTTTCCAATTTGGATGCCTTTTATTTCCTCTTCTTGTCTAATTGCAATGGCTAGTACTTCCAGTACTATGTCAAACAGGAGTTGCTAGAGTGGGCATCCCTGTCTTGTTCCTGTTCTTAGAGGGAATGGTTTTAGATTTGCCCATTGAGTATGATGTTGTCTGTGGGTTTATCATATATATCTTTTATTATATTGAGGTATGATCCTTGTACTCCCACCTTGCTGAGAGTTTTTATCAGGAAAGTGTGTTGGATTTTATCAAATGCTTTTTCTGCATCAATTGATATGACTATATGATTTTTATCTTTCAATTTGTTTATGTGATGTATCACATTTATTGATTTGCAGATATTGTTCCATCCTTATTCCTGGAATAAATCCTACTTGGTCGTGGTGTATGATCTTTGTGATGTTCTAGTGGAGCCGATTTGCTAGAATTTTGTTGAGGATTTTGGCATCTATGTTCATGAGGGATATTGGCCTGTAATTCTCATTCATTGAGTTGTCTTTATCTGGTTTTGGTATTAGGGTGATGATGGCTTCATAGAAGGAGTTTGGAAGTGTTCCTTCCTCTTGAATTTTTTGGAATAGTCTGAGGAGGATAGGTTTTAGTTCTTCCTTGAATGTTTGGTAAAACTCTCCTGTGAAGCCATCTGGCCCTGGGCTTTTGTTTGCTGGAAGCTTTTTGATGACTGTTTCAATTTCTTCTCAAGTCACTGGTCTATTGAGATTTTTAGATTCTTCCTGATTGAGTTTTGGAAGTTTGTATTTTTCTAGGAATATGTCCATTTCCTCCAGGTTGTTCAGTTTGTTGGAATACAGTTGTTCATAGTATTTTGTAACAATCCGTTGTATTTCAGTGGGGTCTGTTGTTATTTCACCTCTTTCATTTCTGATTTTGTTTATTTGAGTCCTCTCTCTTTGTTTCTTTGTTAGCCTGGCTAGAGGTTCATCAATCTTGTTTATCCTTTCAAAGAAAAAGCTCTCGGTTTTGTTGATCTTATGTATTGTTTCTTTGGTATCTATGTCGTTTATCTCTGCTCTGATTTTTATTATTTCCTTCCTTCTGCGTACACTGGGCTTTTCTTATTGCTCTTTTTCTAACTCTTTGAGTTGTAGAGTTAGACAATTTGTTACCATTTTTTCTTGTTTTTTGCAATAAGCTTGTAGGGATATGAACTTCCCTCTCAAAACTGCTTTGCTGTGTACCATAGATTTGGGATTGTTGTATTTTCATTGTCATTTGTTTCCAGGATGTTTTAAATTTCCTCCTTGATTTCTCTGGTAACCCAGTCCTTGTTTAATAGCATGCTGTTTAGTCTCCATGTATTTGATTTCTTTGGATTATTTTTATTGTAGTTAATTTCCAGTTTTATGCCACTATGATCTGAGAAGATGCTTGATATGATTTCTATCTTCTGGAATTTGAAGAGACTTTGCCTATGTCCCAAAATGTGGTCTATCTTTGAAAATTACCCATGTGCACTTGAGAAAAATGTATATTCTGTGGCTTTGGGGTGGAATGTTGTGAAGATGTCAATTAATTCCATCTGGTCTAGTGAGTCATTTAGGATTGATATTTCTTTGCTGATTTTTTGTTTAGGTGATTTGTCCAAAGGTGACAGTGGTGTATTAAAATCTCCTACTCTGATTGCATTGCTATTAATCTCTCCATTAATGTCCTCCAGCAGTTTTTTTTTTTTTTTATGTATTTGGGTGCTCCCATATTGGGTGCATATATATTTACCAGGGTTATTTCTTCTTGTTGGATTGCTCCCTTTAGTATTATGAAATGGCCTTCATTATCTCTTGTTATGTCCTTCACTCTGAGATCTAATTTCTCAGATATAAATATTGCTACCCCAGCTTTTATTTTTTCATTTCCATTCGCCTGGAAAACCTTTTTACATCCCTTCACCCTCAGTCTGTGCATCTTTTTTTCTGAAATGGGTTTCTTGTAGTCAACAGATATATGGGTCTTGTGTTCTTATCCAATCTGTTACCCTATGTCTTTTGATTGGAGCATTTAATCCATTTACATTTAAAGTTATTATTGATAGGTACTTATTTGACGCCATTTTTATTCTATACCCCTGTTTTCCTTCTTTGCTTTCTATTTCTTTAATTTTACAGTAGACCCGTTAGCATTTCTTGCATTGCTGGTTTGGTGGAGATAAATTCCCTTAGTCTGTTTTTGTCTGTGAAGCTCTTGATTTCACCTTCAGTTTTGATTGATAGCCTTGCTGGGTACCGTATTCTTGGATTCAGACCCTTCCTTTGCATGACTTTGTGTATTTCATCCCATTCCCTTCTGGCCTGATGAGTTGCTATGAAGAAATCAGTTGCTAGTCTGATGGGGGTTCCTTTATATATAACTTTCTGTCTGTCTCTGGCTGCTTTTAAAATTCTTATTTTGTCGTTGGTGTTTATCAGCTTAATTATAATGTGTCTTAGCCACGGTCTTCTGGGATTCATTTTGCTTGGGACTCTGAGAGATTCTTGGATTTGTGTGGGTTTTTTCTTCTCTATCTCAGGAAATTTTTCTGTCATTATTTCTTGAAATACATTTTACATGTCTTCCTCAGTTCCCTTTCTTTCTGGAACCCCTATTATTCTAATATTGTTTTGTTTTGTATTGTCCCAAAGTTCCCTTAGACTCTACTCCTGCTTTTTAAGTTTTTTTTTTTTTTTTTTTTTTTCCCATGAATCTGCTCTAATTGGGTATTTTTTCCATCTTGTCTTCTAGCTCACTGATGCAGTCCTCTGCTTCTTCTAGTCTACTCTTGATGCTTTCTATTGAGTTCTTTACAGTAGCAATGTCATTTTTCATTTCTTCTTGGTTCTTCTTCATTTCCTCTTGGTTCATACTCATATTGTCAAATTTGTCTTCCATTATTTTTAGCCATCTTATGATCATTAGTCTGAATTCTTGCTCTGGTAGGTTGCTTGTCTCTAACTCATTTATTTCCTTTTCTGGTGATGCCTGCTTTTCTTTCATATGCGGGCTGTTTCTTTATCTCCCCATGATCTCTCTTTTTAGGATGTGTGGTTGTGTAGTTCTCTCTCTTCTGCTTTGATTTAAAGGCACAAAATACAATACAACCAGGTACAACACACAAGGCACTGAATAGAAATGTGTTTGCGATATTAATAACCTTCAATAAAGGTGACTAGAACCCAGCTAACAAAAAACATACAATCAAACAAAAAATAGGCAAACCAATCTTATAAAAAAAGCATACAACTTTAAAATATTTAACATTCAACGTGTAACTACAAAGAGATAGAGAGAAAGACTGTTTTTTTGTTTTTGTTTTTTTTGTTTGTTTTTTTATGACAGCGACGAGGGAGGTGTGAATGGGCTTGGAGCAGGGGGTTGGAAATTAGTTATACATAAGTAGGGTGAAATTTTAGGAGGGGGTAAACAGAAAGAATGGGAAAAATCTAGATATAAAAGGAAAGGGTTACCATAAACAGGGTACCAAAGGAAAAGGTTAGGAAGAGAGTGAAGGCATAAAGGTAGGGTTGAGATAGAATAAATCGTTGGAGAAGGAAAGATAAATATAGACTGTAGAACAGTAATCCCGAAATAAAAAAAAAAAATAAAAAATAATAAAAATAAACAAAAGAAAATAAGATAAAAGGTAAAATAGTAGTAGTAATAATGTTGATTACGTAAACAATGTAATAATTAAGAACGTAAAATCAAGTGAGGAAAAAGAAAAAAAAATAGTTTCTTGAGTAAATGTTGCAAATAATAAAATAATAAAAAACAAAAATTTAAAAATTTAAAAAAATTAAATAAAATTTGCAGTAATGAAGGTCATTCGCTTCCTCTATTGTTGTAATCTGGTCCTGATTTTTAAGCAGCTCTTGCTTTGATTTTATTACACTAGGGTCAATTTGTCATTTAGCCTCTGGGTGGCAGTGTTTCTAGGTTGACTTCCCAGGCTCTACAGCCTCTCCAGCATTTTTTTTTCTCCCTCTCTAAGGCACTGATCTATGGAGGGGAGGAGGGGGCAAGTCGGAGCCAACTGTAATCCCCTGTAATTCTCTAATATCCCTCCGAGTCAGATTCAAATGTGTTGCTCTTTAGATATCTCCCCTATTAGGAGCCCCGTCCACTTTCACAGGTGACACTCACCCAACAGCCAGGGGATTCTACTTGTAATCACCGCGCCTGTCCTCCAGTTTCCTCGTGCCCGGCGCGCGCAGGCTTTTGTCTTCGCTGTGAGCACTCACTCACCCTCTCCCTGCGAAGTCTGACCTTTTCACTGTGCGGTGGGGCACTCCTGTGAGTCCAAGTGTTCCTGCCGCCTGGGGTCAGCGTTCTGGGGGTCACAGCTGCTTAGTGGTCGCTGCGGCTGTGGATATTCAAGCCTCTGACAGGATCCAATTTCACTTCAAGATGGTGAGATTTCCTGTCCAAGCCCGTAGGTAGCTCTGGGAAGGGACCTAGCCCCTCCGTGGGTGCTTCCCTGTCAGGGGCACCCTGGTCAGCGGCCCCCCAGTTTCTTCTGATGTTCGGCTGTCTCTTGGCTTGCTAATAAACACTCCCAGCACAAGACCCTCAGCTGCTCTCTCTTTCTGCTTTGGGACAAGGCTCAGAATTCGCCTATCTATTCTTCTGCCATTTTGTCTCCAAGCAAGCTTCGTTTTAATTTCATCATGATTCGATCACAAACTCAGGTCAGTTGTTTAAAGTATGTAATTCCTTTCTTGTCGAAATAACTGAATGTCCTCTCTTTTTTCCTCATCAAGAGGCAAGCCAATCAACATGTTGTTGTAAACAATCTGAAGCAATTAGTTAATCTCTATTGATGTAATTTTTGGGTGAATTAAACTTGATATTATAAATTTTTCTTTGGCATTTTTGCCTATTTCCCCCCCTCTTTTAAAATTGTTTTGTTGTCATTTTACTTTGGCTCTGGAATCTACTTCTATGTGACTCTATTTTAAAAATGAGGTTTAAAAATCAATTAAGCCAAGTTATTTTAGTTACTAAAGTAACATTTACTGTCCTGGTTACTTTTATCACATAGACCTGGGCAATATCTCAGTTTTCAAACAGAAACAGATACATACAAGTGCAGGTTTTTGTTCATTACATTTTCTTCAGATTCAAGATTATGAAGTACAATTATAAATATTCTGATCTGATTTGTGATATTTCTGTTTTTACCATAATCTGAGCACATAATTGAAATGGGGATCTCATTTTCTTTGAAATTACTTTTCCAGTGGTTGAACATCTGACACATTTCTCCTGTTATTCAGGCTCTTGTGGACCAACATTGAGGAAGATGGGATATGCATTGGAGTCTAAAAGTCACTGAAGGCCTTGGGTAGGTAGTGGTGGTGGGCTGAAGTGGGTCAATGAGGGAGGGGGAAGAGGAACAAATGTAATACTTTCAACAATAAAGAATTATTAAAAATAAATAAAAGTAGGTATAAATTTATTAACCAGGTAACTGACTGAAAAGGTCAAAAGAGAATTCTCAAGTGTCATAAAAGTAGCAAATAAAGGAAGTAGTTATTATCCCTAGGGTTAGGAAGAAAAAAGGCTGAATGATTGAAACTTCAGAGCTTAAATATGGTTTCCCATCCCCAACCCCAACTAAGACTCAGACCTCTGAGGAAGAGGCACTTCTCTGCTAGTGGTGGTGTCTCTGAGCTTCAAGTTGTGGCCTCTATGGGCCAATCAAATTTCACTTCAAGATAGTATTTGCTAAGGGAGCACATTTGGCTGACAGGCTGCCTTCAGTAGAAAGTTGCCTTGGACTGGGGTGCAGCTCTGAGAAAATTCACAGAGGGGACGTGCACTGTCAGAAATTATGAGTTTCTTGTAGTACTTTCATGTTCATCATTGGCTGTGGTTATATATGAAGCCCATATCCTGCAGCACTATACTATACTGCCTTTCCAGATAGCGGGTAGGCAAGTAGATATATGAGTTTGGTGTTCATAGAAGAAGTTTTAGGTGGAGATATAATTTTGGAGTTGTTAGGATACTGGTGATGTTTAGCATCATTACAGTGCAGTTATTTATGCAGAGATAATATTGAGCTCTGAGGTGAAACAACCATTGAAAATAGGAGGTAAATCAGGACCATCACAAAGCTATGGAAGGATGGAGTGGTCCACTCTGTCAAGTGGGATAGGAAATGGAATAATTAAAGGAGAAAAAAAATGATCATTGAGTCAGCTCAGAAGGGATTGGAGGAAAATATAGAATGCTCTCTTTTTTAAAATATGTTTTCATTGATTTCAGAGATAGAGACATTGATGATTATAGAGACTCATAGATTGGCTGCCTCTTGCATGCTCCCTACTGGGAATGGAGCCTATAACCTGGGCATGTGCTCTGATTTGGAATCGAACCATGACCCCCTGGTGCATGGGGCAATGCTTAACCACTTATCCACTCTGGTAGGACAACTAGTAAATTGCTCTTTAAAAAAACTTTGCTTAAAAAATAATTGGGAGGTATCTGGAAAGGAACATGAACCAAAGTGTTATTATTTTAAGTGTTTTTTAAAAAAATTAAGGAGAGATATCCTAAAACATGAGAACAAGTTTGTTGATTGAAATGATCCAGTAGGAGGGAGAAATCTTATATAATAAAGAGGTAATATGCAAATTTACCATCACACCCTCACAAAGCTGGCAGCCTACAACCAGGCCAGCAGGGGGGTTAGTGAGGGACGACCAAATGACTGAACAGCAGGCAGCGTGGGGTGACCAGGCTGGGGGGGGGGGGCATGAAAAGTGACCAGGCCAGTAGGGAGTGCAGTTGGGAACAACCAGGCTGGCAGTGGGGGCAGTTAGGGGCATCCAGACCAGCAGAGGGAGGCAATTGAAGTGACTAGGCAGGCAGGGGGGGGGGGCAGTAAGGGATGACCAGGTCGATCGGGAGAGGGACAGTTAGGAACGACCAGGCCAGTAGGGAGGGGGCAGTTGGGGGCAACCATGCCAGCAGGGTCAGTTAGAGGCAATCAGGCAGGCAGGGGAGGGGCAGTTAGGAGCGACCAGGCAGGCAAGTAGGTGAGCAATTTTGAGCCAACAGTCCAGGATTGTGAGAGGGATGTCCGACTGCTGGTTTAAGCCCAATCTTGGGGCCTAAACTGGCAGTCGGACATCCCCCGAGGGGTCCCGGAATGGAGAGGGTGCAGGCTGGGCTGAGGCAACCCCCCTGCAGATGAAATTTGCGCACTGTGCCTCTAGTATGTAATAAAGGGAAGAAAAGTATAACTGTAGGACCAAAGCTTTTGAGAAAGGGGCTCAGGATCCAGAGCACAAATGGAGAGGCTGATCTTATTTTGGACTTACATCTTTCACTGTAATAGGAAGAAAGCAGAATATACGAGCACAGATGCAGGCAGATGAGGAGGTGTGTTGGAAACTTGTGGATGTTTTCTTATAATTGTTGCTGTCTTAGTGAAATAAGAACTAAAGAAGAGGTGTTAGAGATTTGAATAGAGATCAGAGAGGGATGGTGAATAACCTGGGGAAACCAGAACTGTTTAGGTGCACCTATTTTACCCTCAAATATTTGTCTTTAGAAAATAATTTTAATCACTGAAATTGAAGTCCAAAAGGTCAAATGCCTTATCCTGGATTAAGCATCTAGGTAGCAGCTGTATTTGAACTCCAGTTTAGGTCCCTTGACTCATTCCAGTACTCTTTCTAATCAAACATTTATGTGTATTTCATTTATGTGTTCATAATGGTATTTCCTTTCCAGATGCTCACACTCCTGCTTAGAATATACCTTTTGTTGTGGAGGAGACCTTCTCCCAATACACTGCACTGAAGCATAGGCAGCCTTGCAAAAACCAAAAAACTTTCTCCAAAGAGTGGTTCTGCAAGCAGAAATTCTGTAATAACTTGCCCCTCAAATGTATTATAAACACAAAGTTAGCAATAGGCATCAGAATTGGACTGCATTGTGAAGTGGATGAGTGGATTGAGATGGCTGAGTGGTAGTGAGTTTGACAATTATTGACCACTACTAAATCATGTATCAGGACAACAGGATGTAAGACATACATCCCAGTAAAGGAAGATGAACATCTGTGTTTCAGGACATATTCTAAAAATTCCAACAAGTGCATACAATATAGTTTATGCTGGACTTGCAATGATTAAGAGGAAAAGAGGAAGTGAAGATATTTTAGAATGACAAGATACTTAGAATCCACATCCTTATTTAATAGATGAGAAATATTAGGCTCAGAAATTTTAAGAATGTTTACAAAAGCTAATTAGAGAAATAACTACACCTAAAAACCTGAACACAGAATATTATTTGTGTTCTTTCCACTATAATATATGCTGTTTGTGTGTGGGGGGGAGCGAGGGGATAAAAAGATGTTTAGCAGTCTGCATGTGTGCATGCATGTGTATGTAGTTCAGCAGCTATGACTACCTAGGTGTTGTCCTGAATCTAGGTCATTGACAACATTCTTTATTCTGCTCTTTGTTAGCTATGCCATTGTGAGTTGATTTCTACTCTTCTTTGAGGATTGATTTCCTCAACCAGAAATTGGGGTTGCTCATATATAATATGTAGACTTGCAATAAAAATCAAATGATGTTATGCAAAAGAATCTAAATAATATTTGGGAAAATTTTGGGTGCCTAGTAAATGGTACCCCCTTTGCCTTTTTCTTTCTATTTTGTATTGAAGGGATAGACTAGATAAGCAAGTGTCTGCACATTTATATAGTGAAGAAGACTTTGTGTTTCTTTTGCCAAGGCTGTCTGTGGGAGGGAATTTTTGTTCTCAGAAGATACTAATAGGTTATCCCAAAGAGTAGAAGACTATAGAGTTCCGACTTGTTGATCTCTTCCCTTACTAGGTATCCATACAGAGAATGAAATGTCTGATATATATATATATATATATATATATATATATATATATATATATATATATAGAGAGAGAGAGAGAGAGAGAGAGAGAGAGAGAGAGAGAGAGATACATGGCTATATGAAGATTGAGATAATTACTGTTTTATGGAGAGACACTAAGAATGCCCCTAGTCTATTTGTAAAAGAAATATAATTTGATGGGTACTTGTAAATATAAAGAGGACTTTCTTCTTTCTTTAAAAGAAAAAATATTTATTGTTGAGAGATATCCCCTTTTAATCCCATTATCCCCCTAAACCCAGTTTCTGCCCCATCCAGACCTTCAACATCCTATTGTTTGTGTCCATAGGTAATGCATATATGCATATAAGATCTTTGGTTATATCTCTTCCCATCCCCCATTCTCCTTCATTCTGAGCTTCGTCAATCTGTTCCATGTCTCCAAGCTTCTGATTCTATTTTATTCATTGGTTGATTTTGGTCATTAGATTTCTTGTTCATTTATTTTTATTTTTATTTTTATTTTTATATTCAATTGTTCATAGACATGTATTTATTGCCATTTTATTGTTCATATTTTTAAAATCTTTTTTTTTCTTCTTCTTCCTCTTTTTAACACCCTTCAACATTTCATGTATTACTGGTTTGGTTGTCTTATGAAATTATCTGACCTTCAATTCTAAACAATAGCTTTGCTGGATAGAGTAATCTTGATGGTTGGTCTTTGCTATTCATCATTTTGAATATTTCTTGCCACTCCCCTCTGGTCTGAAAAGTTTCTGTTGAGAAATCACCTGACAGTTCTATGGACTCTCCTTGGTAGATAACTGTTTTTCTCTTGCTGCTTTTAATATTCTCTCTTTGTCTTTAACCCATAGCATATTAATTATGATGTGTCTTGGTGTAGGCCTCTTTGGGTTCCTATGGTTTGGGACTCTCTTCACTTTCTGGACTTGTAGGCCTATTTTATTGACCAGGTAGGGGAAGTTTTCTGTCATTCTTTTTTCAAATAGGTTTTCAATATCTTTCTCTATCCCTTCTCTATGGCAACCCAATAAAATGAATGTTGGTATGCTTGAAGTTGTCCCAGAGGCTCCTTATACTACCTTCATATTTTGGGATTACTTTTTCATTTTGCCTTTTCGTTTGTTTGTTTTTTTGCTTCCTCATATACCAAATTGTTGATTTGATTCTTGGGATTATCTACTCTACTGTTGAATACCTGTAAATTAGTCTTTATTTCAATTAGTGTATGCTTAATTTCTGACTGGTCCTTTTTTCATATCTTTGACATTCTCACTAAGATACTTGAGTCTTACTAAGTCCCTTGAGGTACTCATTAAGTTTCTTGAAACTTTCATTAAGATCCTTGAGTAAACTTATAACCATTGTTTTGAATTCTGTATCCAATAGTTTACTTGCTTCCATTTCTTCATTTGTAATATGTTTCTTTGTCTCTGTATTTTGGTTGCTTTCTTGTGTTTATTTCTATGTATTGGTAGAACTGTTATATCTCCTGAAATTGGTAGAGTATTCTTGTGTATTAGGTGTGTATTAGGTGCAGGGCCCAGTGGCTCAGCCTCCACCATCACATGAGCTGAACACTCTAGGTGTGCCCTCGTGTGAGCTGTTTAGTTGAGCCTTAATTGCTGTTGACATCACTGAGAAGAATTGACCTCCAGTCCAATTGGCTATGAGGGCCAGCTGTGTCTACACTGGAGCAGGATTTTCTGTGCAGGGCATAACCCTATGGGGCAGAACTTGTTTCTGTGGAGCTTTTGTACTCACTGATTCTGCCCCTTAAGTGTGTCTCTTGTAGATGTGTAGAATTGTAACCTGGTATGATCTGAAGCTGTCCTCTGGTTGCACTGACTCTGGGGCCTCCTGGGAAGTACAAAGTCAGCCACTGCCTGGAGCCACCTGGCAGGAGCTAGAGGGAAATATGCATATTACTCCTAATTGTATTGGGCTGGGAAGTAACCAAGTGAGGTGTAGCAGTGAAGCTAGGCAAGCTGGTGCCAGTGCTGGGTCTTGGGCTTTTAACTGATAGGTTTTTGGCATGCTGACTGGAGCTGCTGCTTGTTTGAGATATTTTAGCAAAGTCTGAAGGCTGAACCAGTAAAGGCCATTCATATGTAAAAGTAGCTGCAAACAGCTTGGGTGGTGCTGAAAATTGGATGTGGGAGGGTCTTAGGGAATCCCTAAGGCAGAGCAAACAGTATGGGTGATGCTGATGGAAACTCAGATATGGCTGCCAGTAGCTCTCAATGAGGGTGTTCATAGCACAGGAACAATGACCCTTGTGGACACCTCTGTCTTGGAGAAAGTCACCACTGATTTCCTGCCCCACTGGCAGACAGTCCAGTTTCTCCCCATAAGTCTCTGGATCCCCCCAAAGCTACTGCCTGGTGCTGGAGCTCAGAGGAAGTGGGACCATGTAAGTTTGTGTGCTAGCTCTTTAAGAGAAACACCTGGGTTATCATTAGACTCCATGTCACTCAGCCATAATCCTCATTGATTTTTACAGCCTGAAGTTATTGGGATTTCTCTTTCCAGCTCTGGGACCCTGGACTGGGGAAATGGTGTGGGGCTATGCCCCCTTGTTTCTCACATGAATCCTCCACAGCAGAGATATCCCTCCTAATTAAAAACACCACACTTGGGTGTTGGAACAGCCCATTCTGAACCTTCACCCTACTACCAGTCTCAATGTGCTTTCTTTGTTACTTCTGTAGTTGCAGGACTTCCGTTTAGCCAGATATCAGGCAGTTCTGAATGATGGTTGTTCTGTATTTTAGTTGTAATTTTGATGTGGTTGTGGGAGGTGGTGAGTACAAGTGTTTACCTATGCTGTTATCTTGATTCTCAATGGAGGACTTTCTTAATAAGGAAATAAATCTGGTTCATTTATAATGTAAAACTGTCCAGTTCTCAGGAGATCATTTTTGACTGTCAAACTAATTTTCTGTTGTGCATACAGGATGGCGGTTTATATATTGAATGTTAAATCACCAAGGGTATTTCCTTATTATCATTGCAATATCTTGGCCATCCCTAGCTGCTTATAGAGATGACATGTCTGGTAGTCAGCAGAGAATCTTGTCAGGCATTTACTCTAAGTTGTATTTGGTAGTATAGTACACGATTTTCAGTAATACTGGATGAAATCTACTTATGCAGCAAATATATATGGAAATAGGCTTATTCACAGCCAACTGTGATTGGGTAAGGGCTGCTAAAATCACTTCATTTCAGAAGTTCAGAAGCTTATGGAGAACAAATTATAATTCCTTTGTCTTCTTTCTCATGTTTGGACCAAATGATTTCATGAGATGGCACACTTTGTTATTTTTTCCTATTTTTATACAGCATAAATGATGTTTTCTTTTTAAGGCAAGTTATGACTAATTAACATGTTCCCTAAAGATTGCATTAAAATGAATGACATTTTCATCATAATATGCTAACTTGAATACATATGGAATGCTTTAATTCTTCGAGTAAAATGTGCATCTTTTGAAAAATATTTCTTTTAGGAATTCTTGTTACAGTGTTGAGAAACATACATTAAACTAATCATATTTTTTTCAATCAAGATGATAGTTAATGAATAATGAACAAAGTTTAGATTTAGATGAAAGGCTTGTTTGTTTGTTCACCACTGCTTATATAAAGTCTAGGCATATGTTTGTTTCTTTACTAGTCCCATAATTCATCCTTCCTTCTTCAATTTTAGTCTAGTCTGTCAGCCAATTCATGGCTTCATTTCTATCCCCTGTCTATCAGGATTCAATGTTTAATTGCTTTACAAGCACTCTCTGGAACTCCTTTAATCTCTTGTCCCTTTTTCTTGTTCTCCACTTTCTGGAAGAGTCCAGTATGCTGATTAAATAAATTCAAGTACTTATTTGATCCCTACTGTTTTGTCTGTCTTCTAAATCCTTCAAAATCCCTCCTCAGGTTCACCCCTGGCCATGCTGGATGTAGTTTAGTTAACCTTGAAGCTGTTCTTTCATAGATGTAGCAATCCATTGATCCACACCCATGAATGTGTACAGCTTAGGAAACTTAAGAATCTTTTCCAAACTCCACTTTTTTCTTCTCTTCCAGACATGTACTTTCATTCACCAAAATTAATGTAATACAGCACTTATGAAAAATGGAAAATATTTTTTTACAAATTTTGAATCTATATTTCCTATCTAATAAAAGAGTAATATGCAAATTGACCATCACTCTGCTGCCCCCACAAGCCATGCCCACCAGCCAATCAGGAGAAAGTATGCAAATTAACCCAACCAAGGTGGCTGCAGCTACAAAGCAAGCAGGAGTCTTGGGTTTCCGGCAATGGAAGAAGCCAAGCTTTCCCCACACCCTGGCTGGCCCAGGCCTCCATTCAAGACTACAAAGTTTCAATTATAGAAGATAAATAAATCCCAACAAAAATGGCTGTGGCCATGGAGCAAACAAGAAGCTTGGCTCTGCTCAAGGCTACAAAATTTCAATTATAGAATATAAATATATCCCAGATACCAGGGCCTTCACTTGGTCACTGGGGGTGTGGCCAGCCTGCAAACCACCACAGGCCCCTCGCCCTGGCTGCCCCATGCCCCAAGGGTTCTCCCACCCTGATCAGGGACACCCTTCAGAGCAAACAGCAGGCCCCCACCCATGCACTAGGCCTCTATCCTATCTAATAAGAGAGTAATACACAAATTAACCATCACTCCAACACACCAGATGGCTGCCCCCATGTGGTCAAAGATGGCTGCACCTGTGTGGACACCAGATGGCCACCACAATATGGCCAGCAGGTGAGGGCAGTTGGGGGCGATCAAGCCTGCAGGGGAGGGTGACCTGGCCGGCAGAGGAAGTAAGTTGGGGGTGACAGGGCTTTCAGGCAAGGGAAGTTAGGAGGGACCAGACCTGCAAGGGAGGGCAGTTGGGGGAGATCAAGCCTGCAGGGGACAGCAGTTAGGGGTGACCAGGCCAGCAGAGGAGGGAAGTTGGGAGAGACCAGGCCTACAGGGTAGCAGTTAGGCATCAATCAGGCTGGCAGGGGAATGGTCAGGGGATGATCAGGCTGGCAGGAAGAAGTGGTTAGGGACTATCAGGAAGGCAAGCAGGTGAGCAGTTCCTGGATTGTGAGAGTGATGTCTAACTCCCAGTTTTGGCCCAATTCTTCAGGGATCAAACCTAAATGGACAGTTAGACATCCCTCACGGGGTCCCAGATTGGAATTTTATGCTCTGGGCTTCTAGTATATATAAAAAAGCTCAAGTGATCATTACAACCAAATGACTGGAATGGCCAGTTGACCTGTTGCTTTGATGCACATTGACCACCAGGGGGCATATTCTCAACTCAGGGGTCACCCACTTGTGGTCAGTGAGCTCCCACAGTCAACCTTCCACAGCCTGCCAACTTCCCCCAGTCCCTCCCCCTTTTATCCCTCCCATCTCTCTGGCCCTATCCAGCAGCCGGCAGGCCCCACCTGGCAGCCAGCATGCCTCTGCCAGCCCATCTCCAATAGGGACTGGCAAAGATAGCCCCAACAGGCCCTGATCACCTGCCAGACATGGGACCCCACCCGTGCACAAATTTCATGCATCAGGCCTCTAGTGTCCAATAATTGAGCTGTATTGTGATGAACACAATAATAAATTAGTTTTAAGTACTGAAAAAAAGTGTAGATAGCAATTTAAATCAGTGGAGAAAACAGTACAGTTATAATGGTATTATATGTATCAAAATGTATTATACATAGGTTAAATTTTTAAATCTAAAAAAAATTAAACCATAAAATAGCAATGATAATATACAGGTAAATATTGTCTTATTTGGAGACAGAGTTCAGATTTCTGAGCATAAATCCCAAGTAAAATACTGCTAGAACTATAATTTAAGCGTTTGAAGCTATTATTTGTAAAAATCACTAAAATAAAATTTGATGGAATTAAAAGTTAAAATACTTGTTGAAAATTAAAAATACTTGTTATTTATAAGACAGATATATACATACATTTTTGATGTTCCAACATGTAATTAAATGATGAACATGTCATTAGAAAACAAAGGACAAACATCCTGAACAAAATAAGACATCTAAACAAGAAATAAACATAGAAAAATTCTTTATTTGATTAGTCATGGATGATATTGCTAGCTGCTTACCAAAGTCTATTTCCATTATTTTCTTGAGTACAATGCTACATTATATCCCCAGAATTCTCTGGTTATGTATGATCATGTAACTAAGCTCTTCTATGGAAAGCGAGTAGAAATGATGTTTGACTATTTTTATTCTAAAATTTTCAAATTTTTTTCACAAATAGGATTTTTTATTTGTCACCATTAAATGTCTGAATTTTCAACATATTATTGGACTGGAGGCTCATGTCCATCAGCTCGTTCAACTTTAGCACATGTCTCATTCCCTCTAACTTTTCCAAAACTGCTACCTTCACCATAAAGCTCCATGAGCTTTCCCAATTCAAACTTGGGCTTCTTCAGCATTTTAACTTTTCTAACAAAGACATCATGGAGCAAATAAAAATGATTGCCAAGGTTTTTCTATGTCTTCTCCAGTGCTGCCTGGAATCAATTTATTGACCACTACTTTCAACTCATTTGTCTGCACCTCTTGGGTGATGATTTCCATCATCTTCTTCTGGATTTGGCAAACTTGCTGATGCTAAACATAAGAGGTCTTCTGAATCTGATTGTTGTGCTTTCTACTAAAACCAAGACAGAATAGATGAAGCAAATAACCATCGGTAGTCTTGACATTGACATGAGCTTCAATCAATGATCTGCTATTTCTTAACCATAGAGCACATTTCGTCACGGTAAGATCCATGCCATGGAAATTAGTCAGGCAGTTTTTGTCCTGAAGATCCTCAGTAATTAGCTTGAATTTTCTAAATGCAACTTCATCATTCTGCAGATCAGCTAGGCTCACTTCAAAAACAGGACTCTAGCAGATGCAATTTTGGTTCCTTGAGTTCTCATAACTAATGTTTTTTCCAATATTTCTTATATTGAGAATATCCGGTGCTTTCACATCATACCAATCTTTCTTAGAAAATTGATCAACTACTTTCTTTTTGGCTCCCTTTTTGCTGCCTCTCATAAGGTGCTTGTTCTTGCCCACTGCCATGTTGCTGCTCAGAGAGCCAAAAGGGGGTAATATTTTTTAATTTTTAAGTTTATCTTTATTGTTGAGAGTATTATAGGTGTTCCCTTTTTTCCCATTAACCCCCTATGCCCTGCAGTCCCCCAGGCCCTCCTATAGGAGACAGTAGCAGTCTTATATTAATGTTAGCATCCAGTTTATTTGCATGTATTTTCTTTTGCTTAAAGGTTGCTTAGCCCATAAACAATTTTCCCTATAACATTTTTCCTTTTTTGGGTGATTGTAATGGCAGCACCCAGGGTAACCTTGGAATCTGTGTATTAAAGATGGCAGATCCACAAGAGGATGGGAGCCTGGGTCCTTGCAATCATACATAAAGAAAATGTATCCACTGACTAGGAACACTCACTTTGTACATTTTTGTGAGCAAAAAATAAACGTTTTTTATTTTAAAAACTTTATACATTGTTAGTTCTATGTTTTTTCCTTGAGGTTTAAGTGATAAAATAATATGCAATCATTGAACGTTATGCTTTTTTAGGAATAAGAGGATACTGATTAACATAAAAATGCATTAAAAATCATAAGCTCTAAAGGTGTATGCAAAATTCAAAAATAACTCCAAACTTATTGGAATAAATTTTAGAAGAAATTATATAAAGATATAAATAATGCTTATCACTAGGTAGTAAATTGAGTGACTTTATTCTTTTACCCTTCTGCATTTTATATTAAGCATGCTACTAAAATTAATGCAAATATGTTTAAACTCCATGCATTAATTCATTGAAATTTCCAAAAAACATAATAAGAGAGATAGATAATTAACATTTTTAAAAAATAGCATATCATATTTCTCCACTCAAGGGGAAACTAAAAAAATAAATTAGAAAAAAGTGAACATTAATTCAAACTTTGGTATTTGCAGAAAAAATGCCAAATGGTAATTATACGAGATTTGTGCAAACATTTAATCTTTTGGAATGCTGCTTGGAAATCTCCCAGAATTTTGTTTATAGACAAACTAGCATATTTATTAATGTCTTTCATTGGCAAACTAAATGTTTAATAAATTTTGACTTCATGGAACTCAAAATGAGAAAAAGTATTTCTGAAAATTAATGTTTAGAAAAAATGAGAATATTATAAAAACCAAATAACTTAATTAAAATGACAAAAATACTGTACAGAACTAGTTAAAAACTATTTGCATGCTGTCCTCCAGGAAATATATGGGGTCTGGGCATATGTCAAAATAATGTCTTTCAACACACCTACTTCATCTAAGATCATAGTGTGCAATGAACTTATCGATATTTTTGAAGGCTCAGTTCTATTCAACACCAAGAAGCATTGTTCTAAAATGTACAATGACCTATGCAAATAATCTAACCAAAGACATTGCATCATTAGAATAAAAAATCAACCTGCTGTCTATTATAGGTAGAGGTCACTTTGCTGTCAAAGCAACACAGTATGGGAAATACTCCAGAAATATTGAGGTGTATTTCCCAGTGTTAGATGTAGAAGATTATGTTCATACCTGATATACAGATTCAGAGATGTGATATGTTGATTCTGCAAAAGAACATATTGTCAAATGATGAGATCCAAACCCTACTTGATTTAATAAATGAATTTGGTACTGTAGTAGTTTACAAAATTAAGACCTAGAAATCTATGGCTTTTTTATACACCAATAATGAACTCACAGAAAGAGAAACTAAAAAACAATCCCATTTATCATTGCAGTAGAAAAAAAAAATAAGATGCCTAGGAATAAACTTAACTAAGGATGTAAAGGACCTGTACTCGGGAAACTACAGGACATTGAAAAACGTGATAGAGGAAGATATACACAAGTAGAAGAATATATTATGTTCATGGATTGGTAGAATCAACATAATTAATATGCCCATAATACCCAAAGCAGTCTATATATTCAACACAATCCCCATTAAAATACCAATGACATATTTCAAAGACCTAGAACAAACTCTCCAAAAATTTGTATGTAATAAAAACAGACCCCAAATAGCCACAGCAATCCTGAGGAAAAAAAGAACAAAGTCAGAGGGATCACAATACCAGGCATTAAGTTATATTACAAATCCACTGTTCTCAAAACAGCATGGCACTGACATAAGAGCAGACACATAGACCAATGGAACAGAGCAGAGAACCCAGAAATCTACCCAAGCCAATATGCTCAATTAATATTTGGCAAAGGAGGCAAGAGCATAAAATGGAGTCAAGACAATCTCTTCAATAAATGAATGGTGTTGGGAACATTGAACAGATACATGCCAAAAAAATGAAACTATACAACCAACTTAAACCATACACAAAAATAAACTCAAAATGGATAAAAGCCTTAAATGTAACATATGAAACCATAAAAATCTCAGAAGAATACATAGGAAGCAAAAATATCTGATATAGCTCACAGCAATATGTTTACTGACACATTTTCCTAGGACAATGAAAGCAAATGAGAAGAGAAATAAATGGTACTACGTCAAAATAAAAAGTTTCTGCACAGCAAAGGAAACCATGAACAAAACAATAAGAAAACTCACTGCATGGGAGAACATATTTGCTAATGTGATATCTGATAAGGGTTTAATCTCCAAAATTTATAGGAAACTCATACAACTTAACAAAAGGAAGGTAAACAATCCAATAAAAAATGGGCAAAGTACCTAACTAGACACTTTTGAAAGTGCACATACTAAAGGCCAAGAGACATATGAAAACATGCTCAAAGTCACTAATTATGCAAGAGATAGAAATTTAAAGGTCAATGAGGTACCACCTCACACCTGTCAGAATGGCTACCATGAACAAATCAACAAATGATAAGTGCTAGTGAGGATGAAGAGAAAAAAGAACCCTTGTGCACTGCTGGTGGGAATGCATACTGGTGCAGCCACTATGGAAAACAGTATGGATTTTCCTCAAAAAATTAAAAATGGAACTTCCATTGACCCAGTGATCCCACTTCTAGGAATATATCCCAAGAAATTAGAAACACCATCAGAAAGAATATATGCACCCGTATGTTCATAGCAGCACAGTTTATAATAGCTAAGATTTAGAAACTGCCTAAGTGCATATGAGTGGATTAAAAAACTGGTACATCTACATAATGAAATACTACCGTGCTGTAGAAAATAAAGAACTCTTCAATTCACAACAGCATGGATGGACATGGAAAGCATTGTGCTAAGCGTAAAAAGCTAGTCAGACAAAGAAATATCACATGATCTCACTCATATGTGGAATATAATGAACAACATAAATTGATGAACAAAAATAGCTCCAGAGACAGATAAGCATTGAACAGATTTTGAAACCTCAGAGGGTGGGGTAGGGAGGTGTAAGAGTTCAACTAAAGGACTTGTATGCATGCATATGAGCATAAGGAGTGGACACAGACACTAACAGGGGGGCGGCGCAGTGAGGGCATGTGCTAGGGGGTAAGAGAGGCCAGGAAGAAGCCAATGGGGGAAAAAGGAGATATAATATTTTAAACAATAAAGAATTTTTTTAAAGAAATAACTCTTACTATTCTCAACAGCATGGATGTACCTGGAGAGCATATGCTAAGTGAAATAAGCCAGTCAGAGAAAGCTATGTATCACATGATCTCACTCATTTATGGAATATAATAAGCAACATGAATTGATGAACAAAATAGATCCAGAGACACAGAATCATCAAACAGACTATCAAACTTCAGAAGGAAGATAAGGGTGTGTGGGGGTGATAAGAGATCAACCAAAGAACTTGTATGCATATAAGCATAACCAATGGACAAATGGACACAGGCAGTATGGGGGGCAGTGAAGGCCAGGACTGGGAGGGTAGAGGCAGGCTGGGAGAAGACAAGGAGGGGAAAATGGGACATATGTAATAGTTTCAACAATAAGGAATTAAAATGAGATTAAATTAAATTAAAAACTAAGATATTTTAAAAATAAAATATTAAACCAATACAAGAAAATGCACAAAGTGGATTTTTTTAAAAAAAATATATATATTTTATTGATTTTTTTTACAGAGAAGAAGCGAGAGGAATAGAGAGTTGGAAACATCAATGAGAGAAAAGCATCGATCAGCTGCCTCCTGCACACCCCCACTGAGTATGTGCCTGCAACCAAGGTACATACCCTTGACCGGAATCGAACCTGGGACCCTTCATTCAGTAGGCCGACTCTCTATCCAGTGAGCCAAACAGGTTTCGGCACAAAGTGGAATTTTAATTTGTTACACTTTTAAAGATCAAACTGAAAAAGTATACTTATTAAAGTAAATCCATAAAACATGGGTGCTATCATCATGCACAACAAAATTTTCAACCAAAACCTATAGGTGATGATAGCGGTTTGTTTGTGTATATTTTTTTCTTAAAAGTTATTTAGACAATCCTCATTAACACATGTAAAATATAACAATTATTAAGTTTTTTATCAATTCTTTTTGGAAAAATTTAAACTGATGTGGAAACTTAAAGGTCTTAAAGCCAAATCTCTAATTACTTAAAAATAAAATATCATAGTTGTTAAGACCATGGATATTTTAACAGAGTGATTAAGTGGATTCTAATTCAACCAGACTCTGTTACTTTACATATCTACAATCAAGGGAAATTTAAATACCTTTTGCAAGTCTCAGGGTAGAAATGAAAACAGTATATGCCTCATGGTATGTAAGAATATAATGATTATCCATGTAAAATACTAAGGATGGCTGATACATAATAATTATTATTATTAATTATTATTATTATATTATGTGTAATAACTGGCACCTTTTATCATACTTTCAGCTACAAACCACCTCAAAATAGCTTATCAACTAAAACCAAGTGACCTTATTTAATCTATTCCCATTGAGTTGCATTGCCCTCAACATGAGGCTAAGAATAGTTCCTTCTCTTAAGGATGCCCTGACACAACCTGTTGGAGCAGATTGTTCAAAAACATTTGCTAGGTTTTTCAGAGATGAGAACTTCATTCTAAGTTTAAGTGATGGACATCAGTCTTCTTGAATAACTAAAGTGGGAGTGTCTGAAATCTACCTTAAACCATCTCTATCCAAACTCGAATTGAGATGAACAATATAACCGATAATGCATTCTACATTGTTATCTATATTTCCCCCTCATTTCTTAAATCACAAGTTAAGATTTTCTAAAATTTGACATGATTGAAATCATAAAGTTTATGATTTACAAAACCTGGGTGAAAATGGAATCCTGGCAGGGAATTTTTTTCAGGAGTGACTTGACCATAGTAAGAGTGATCTAGGTTTGAAATTTACATTCTTTTTTTTAAAATAAGTTTTTATTGTTCATATTATTACAAATGTTCCTTTCCCCCCTCCCCCAATCATTGCTCACCTCCACCAGGTTCCCACCCCACCCTCTGCCCTTTCCCCACTCCCCATTGTCCTCATCCATAGGTGCACAGTTTATGTTCAGTCTCTTCCCACATCCCCCTCTCCCCTTTTCCCCAAGAATTGTCAGTTCACTCCCCTTCCATACCTCTGATTCTATTATATTCAACAGTTAATATTGTTCATCAGATTTTTTTAATTTCCTTGGTTTTTAGATTCACTTGTTGATAGTTACGTATTTGTTGTTCATAATTTTTATCTTTATTTACTTTCTCTTCTGAAAGAACCCCCTTCAGCAATTCATATAATTCTGGTTTGGTGTTGATGAACTCCTTTAGCTTTTTTTTATTAGTGAAGCTCTTTATCTGACCTTCGATTCTGAGTGATAGCTTTGCTGGATAGATTATCTTTGGCTGTAGGTTCTTACTGTTCATCACCTTGAATATTTCTTGCCATTCCCTTCTGGCCTGCATGGTTTCTGTTGAGAAGTCAGCTGACAATCGTATAGGTGCTCCTTTATAGGTAACTACCTTCTTTGCTCTTGCTGCTTTTAATATTCTCTCTTTGTCTTTTGCTTTAGGAATTTTAATTATGATGTGTCTTGGTGTGGTCCTCTTTAGATTCCCTTTGTTTGGAGTTCTGCTTCCTGGACTTGTAAGTCTAATTCTTTCACCAGGTGGGGGAATTTTTCTGTCACTATTTCTTTCAGTATGTTTTCGATATCTTGCTCTCTGTCATCTTCTGGGACTCCCATAATTCTGATGTTGGTTCGCTTGAAGTTGTCCCAGAGGTTTCTTACATTATCTTCAATTTTCTGGATTCTCTTGCCTTCTAGCTTCTGTGGAGGAGTGTCTTCTGGTTCTTTATGTTCCAAATCTTTGACTTGATTCTTGCGATCTTCCATTCTGTTTTTAGGACTCTGTATAATATTTTTTATTTCAGATAATGTATTCTTTATTTCTTGTAGGTCCCTTATCATTTATTGTTGATCCCTTATCATTTCTTATTGACTCCTTATTAATTCTAGTTGATCTCTTTTCATATCCTCATAGGTCTTATCCATCTTTTCTAGGAAATTCTTGAAAAACCTTATAAGCGTAGATTTGAAATCTATATCCAGTCGCTTTTTGTCCTCCATTTCTTTCGTTTGTGATCTAATTCGTTGTCACATTTCGCAGTTACAGATGGGACGAGATTTCAGGGTGGAGCCTACAGCCTTGGCTTCCGTCAGCCCTGCCCTATGCGGCTCCTGCATCTCAGGGTCCTTCAGTACTAGCTGCAAAGCGCCTCTGAGAGATAGGTGCCCTCGATTTTCGCCTGCTGCCAAACAGTCTATGCTCTCCCCCAATGAGCCCGGTATTGGAGTTCAGTTCAGTTGGAAGTGGAGTTGGAGGTGGCGTTCAGAGCAGACTGGAGCCCCAGTCTCCTTCCGACCTGGGCAATCCCGCGGCACAGCCAACCGTCCCTTCTCTGCGCGCAATGTGCACGCTGCTGGGACCTCCTTTTGCCGCTCCCCCGGGGTTCCGCCTTACAGCCCAGCTCCCTATGGATTAGCCTGGGTCCCCGGGGTCTGGCCTAGAACTGGGGTTCAGAGCAGTCAGAACTGGGGCCCAACACAGTCGGAGTTTTATCTCCTTCCCACTAGGGAACGCCAGCCAGGCACTCGGCCTCCCTCCTCTCCGGCTCCGTCCTCTCCGCTCGCCGCGTGTCTCCGTACCTTGGGCTTTTACAGCTCCTCTGCGCTTCCTTCTGGTTTTCTCCTTGCTTCTCGTTGTAGAATTTCCAGTCAGTCGACACTCCTGTAGTTCTGGGTAATGTCCATTTTATATTTTAGTTGTATTTTATTGAAATTGTTATGTGGGGCTGAGGCTAGGTGTTTACCTGGGTGCAGCCATCTTGGATCCTCCGAAATTTACATTCTTGAAGTGGAGCTAACCATCAGTGATTCTGGTTCTATCTTCTGGTTAATATTCTCTAGAGAAGTGATTTTAACAGATGTCATGCATGAGAATCACCCGAGGACGAGTAAAACACATACCTATTTATCTGGACCCAATTCCCAGAAATATGTGGTGAGATACAGGAATCTTCATGTTCTTACAAGTACCTCAGGTGATTATGAAATAGGTAGTCCAATGATGACTAGAGGAAGACTACTGCCCTGGAAATATTATATGCCGACTCCTTAGCAAAATCTTCTCAATTGCTAATTTTTCATTAACCACAGTAATTATAGGAGAGGAATTACTTAAAGTTCCTGCTCTTTTAAGCATAAGTTTAACTAGCAAGAACATGACTATGCTCTTGCTAGTTAAACAAGCATTTTGATTAAGTCAAACAAGCATTGTAAAGAGGTGGTGAGGAAGAACAATGTTATTAATACAACTAGAAGCCCGGTGCATGAAATTCGTGCATGGAAGAGGGGTCCCCTCAGCCCAGCCTGCACCCTTTCCAAACTGAGACCCCTCAGGCGATGCCCTCATAATCCGGGACCGCTGGCTCCTAACTGCTCACCTGCCTGCATCCCGGATCACCCCTAATTTCTCCCCCCGCCCTGGCCAGCCTGGTCAACCCTAACTCCCTCGCTGATGGCCTGGTTGCCCCATGCAGCCTGCTGTTTGGTCATTACTGTGATGGCATCCTGGAAAATTTGCATATTCCTCTATTATTAGTATAGATATTGTGTTATGGCTTAACCTTATCAGATAATTCTATTAGAGTTCCCATTAATAACTGGTACTTTTTATCACACTTATTTAAGCTATAAACCATCTCAAAATAGTTTATCAATTAAAATCAAGTCACCCTATTTAATCTATTACCATTGTGAGAGTATATGCTCTAAGGAAATGCTAAAATGTTGCAAAAATGTTGGATAAGATTATTCCCTAAAAGATAACACTTCAATACAATTATTTTCCAAGCAGCATGCTGGGTGCTTTAAGATTTTTATTTAATTTGTCATAACAACTCTGGGAAATAGGAATTATTGTTATGCCCATTTTACAGATGAGCAAAATGAGGCACAGTATAATCAAGTAATTTTCTTGAGGTCCTACAGTCTATATTCATGGCACACTAGAGAGATATTTAATGTGCAATGTGCTTCAAGTTCCCATTAGGGAAGGGGATGGCACTGAGTAGGAGATGAGACAGGAATGCCAATGACTAATTCTTTATGGGACACAAATTACCTCAAGTTTGATCCAGCATGAATATCTGAAGGCTGACCTCAGCCAAACATAAAGGGAAAGAATCTTAGTAATTATTAGCCTTAATTTGGTGTATCTTAGGGAGGCTATTTTTTATTAAATTTATTGGGGTGACATTGGTTAAGGATACTACAGATTGCTAAAGTTAAATTCAAACTTTGCTTTACATTTAATAATCATGAAGATGAAAACCAATCCAAGAAAGTTTGCCTTTCACTGTGATATGAAATAGCAATGTTTTCCCACTGTCTTGTTTGCTTGATTACTTTATGGCTACAGTTATCATTTTATTGTTTTCTGATAGATCTTGAAGAGTACAGAGGCAAGAGAAAGATGAGAGTATATGCTCTAATGAAAAGTTAAAATATACTAGACATATACTTTTCATTAATTTAAGATAGAAAGATACTGGGAATCATGATGTTTGGGATAAAAGACACATTTTTAGATAATTTTATGTGTTAGGTATTTGGGGTGTTCAGGAAGGATAATGCAAGCTTAAACTAGTTTTCATCTATAAATGAGGTTTATACCAGTACATACTTCCTAAGATAGTGGTGAGGATTAAATGTGATAACATTGAGTCAAAGCCCTAGCTTGGTACCTTGTAAGCAGGAAATAATCATTAAGTTCTTAAAATAGAAAATTCTAGGTTTAGAATTTAATTAAGCTGTTGCAAATATTTACAGAAGTAATTCCTCTAAATTTATAGCATGAAAGGATAATAGCTGTCCTTTAATTTTTTTAAAAAGTAGAAATATTATGTGGTTACTATTTGGGGTAATTGAACCCTGGAGCCCAAACACAGACATGCATGACACTTGATAATGTTGTCCAATAATCACTGTTAATAATCAATGAGGATCCAAAAAATAAAACAAATATTGAAATTAATTACTTATTATAATATAGCTGATGATGAAGTATAGATATACAATATTTCATCATAACCTTTTATAATTATTTGCTTTCCATAATAAATAATGACTGAATACACTCAATAAATTACAATGATGTCTTCCAGGTATTTAAAACATCATTTTTTTTTCTAGTGACTTTTGTGTATCATAATGATTTAATGTGAGTGTGTGTGCGCGCATTTTTATTTTATTGATTTTTTTTTACAGAGAAGAAGGGAGAAGGATAGAGTTAGAAACATTGATGAGAGAGAAACATCAATCAGCTGCCTCCTGCACATCTACTGTGGATGTGCTCACAACTAAGGTACATGTCCTTGACTGGAATTGAACCTGGGACCTTTCAGTCCATAGGCCAATGCTCTATCCACTGAGCCAAATATGTTAGGGCTAAAACATCAAATTTTATTTATGCTGTAGAAATATTTCTATTCAACTGAGAAATATTTCTGGTTAAAAAAATCTGTGAGAAAGGTCATAGCATCACTTACTATAACTACTCAACTATGTATCATTAAAATGTAACAAAGAAATGGTTAGTGAAATATCCATATATTCTCTTGACAATTATGGAAAAAAATGTTTATCCTTTTTTTTTTTTTTTGATACTGCAAATAGGAGTGGAATGACTTCTCAGTGGAAAATCGTTATTGATGACTAATTCATAATAAAAGTTCAACTGGTTGGGGCTGCTGAGATCAACTTAGCATTTTGAAACATTATAATTCCATTAAACTAAAAGAATAGACTACAATTTCAAGACAAATGATATGAGACAGAGATGCAGTTTTTATGTTACATAAGCTTTATTTGTTTTATTTTGGATTATTTTATCAATGTATGAAAAACTATCTGACAGAAACAAAATTTTTAATGTATTAATATAATTAATCACTCATCTGAGCTTAAAACCCATAGACTAACATTTCTGATTTAGTTTAAAATCAGAAATAGAAAACGCCAAAACCAGTTTGGCTCAGTGGTAGAGCGTTGGTCTGCGGACTGAAGGGTCCCAGGTTCGATTCCGGTCAAGGGCATGTGCATTAGTTGCCGGCACATCCCCGGTAGGGAGTGTGCAAGAGGCAGCTGGTCGATGTTTCTCTCTCATCGATGTTTCTACCTCTCTGTCCCTCTCCCTTCCTCTCTGTAAAAATCAATAACATATATTAAAAAAAAAAAAAAAGAAATAGTTTCTATTTTCTTGGTCTCATTAAAAATTATAGCTTAAATCCTATCCTAGCCAATAAAAGAGAAACATGCAAATTGACCGCACCTTCACTACACCCACAAGCCCCGCTCAACAGCCAAGCAGGTGATTATGCAAATTAACCCAAGATGGCGGTTAATTTGTATATCCATGTTAGAGTGAAGGCTGAAGGCAGAGTAGAAAGAAGCCAAGTGCTGCTGAAGGGAGTGAAGCTGCGGAGAGGCAAGCAAGCCAGGTGGCAAAGAAGGAAGGGAAGCAGGCAGGGCAGGCAGAAGGGAGGAAAGCAGGTAGGGCAGGGAGAAGGAAGGAAAGTAGATGGGGAAGCAACCAAAGCAGGAAGCCCTATTGCATAAATCTTCCTGCAACGCATCACTAGTTATTATATAAATAGCTATAACCAAAGAAAGTTTTTCACACAATATGAAAGTAAAATATACAATATAAGATCCTAACATTAGCCTGCTTGTTGCAAACTAAGTTCAAGGCTTCAAAATTAAAATAAAATGTAAATGTTTGAATAGTCTTAAATTATTTTTATATGGATTTGCCATATGCATAGGGAAGAAAAAAATATTTACTAATTTAAAAACTTGATTTATAATCAAGTTCCTTCTAGTATTTTTGTTTGTTTTAGAACTGTAAATAATAAACTTTTTTTTATACATCTATGACCGTTCTCATATTAAGTTTTAAACACCACATATAACAAATGTTCTATGATACAGCTGTTTTTTCTCACTATTTTATTTTACTTTCTACTTTCTATACTAAAATTATGAGATGTACTACCGTGTTTCTCTGAAAATAAAACATCCTCTGAAAATAAGAACTACAGGTTTCCTTCTGAGTGAAATATAAGGCATCCCCCCAAAAATAAGGCCCCCCAGGCTCTGTCTCAGAATGAAAATTAATTTACGGTAAACTGGTCGCTAGGGCTGCCCCGACTGATCAGATAATGATTCCCACAGGAATGACGGCCTATCTTCAGACTCTTGATATTGCAATAAGCAAGCCATTCAAAGACAATTTGAGCATGGAAATTAATGACTACGTACATTGAAAATAGAATGGAGAGAAATCAGCGTGGAAACTTTGTGAAACCTAAACTGCAAGAAGTTGTGACTTGGGTGAAGAATTCATGGGAGAAAATCACTGGCAGTTGCATTGCAAATGCACTGTGAGCAGGCTAGCTTGACAAGAAGTACTCATTTAAAGACAGTGCTATTGCTAAACATGAGAGATTTGGTCCACTGATTCTGAAAGAAATGGAGTCACAAGAAATTCACCAGGAAATTCAGGAATTGGATTATGATGATGTTCCAGAAGATGATGACATGATTGTCATTGAATAAATGAGTAAATTCTTGATACTGTAGGATTCACAGTTTGTCTGGTTTGTGTTGACAACTACTGTACTACCGTACCATATACAGGTAATAAATTTCCTTTATTTTCATTTAACAATAAATGTGTACCATATTCTTCTTCATGGAAAAATAAGACATCCCCTGAAAATAAGACCTAGCGCATCTTTGGGAGCAAAAATTAATATAAGACACTGTCTTATTTTCGGGGAAACGGTAGAAATTTATTTCCATTGATTTAAGAATGACGAATATTGAATTTCATATGTTAGCTCTCAAAAACAAAGGAAATATGAATAAAATCCAATAAGATGTTTTATATGATAGAAGAGTAAAAAAAGCAAAGCATAAGGAAACTAGTCAGAAAATATATTAAACACAGCAGGAAAGAAGTGTAATGAAAGGATGAGATATTTAGATGGAAAAAGAAGAATATTAAATGATACATTTCTGTCTTCAAGTCCAGAATTTAATAAAACAGAAACAATATCTTGACTGGAAGGGAGTTCAAACACTGTGTAAATGAGGCTGTCAAATCCCTCAAATGGAAAATGATTACAGTAAGATGGGTGTATATATAAGTTACAGGATTATAGAATATCCATTTATGTTAAGAGTTAGGCTGGAGAGTTTTAGACTTTGAATCTAATTCATGAGGTTATCACCACATACTAATACCTGATTGTGATGCCTCGTTGTGTGCCTAGCATGTTTCTTAAAGACTGAAAAATAGGCATACATAGATTAATCTAATAGAGAACACTACGAGTAAGTGAACAATAAGGTCTTGTGTTGTATTGTTCAGGATCTATAACACAGGAATTAAAAGAATTGTTTTAGATATATTTATTTCAAAGTGAAGCTATTTACTGATAACTAAATAGTCCTGATTTGATCACATTATATGGTTTTAAATGTATTATATCCATGTTCTCCTTCATTCAATAATAATAATTAACATTAAGTATGCAATACATTTTGGCCATATGTTATGCTTTGTATACCTTATTCTATGCATTGTTTCACTTAAACTTTACAACAAAATTTAGAGGTAGATCACATTACTTATATAATTTTTACTCCAAAGGAGTAAAAAATTAACCACTTTCTGACAATATTTAACCACTTCCTGACAATATTTAACAATCCTATCCACTTCCTGACAATATTTCAAGGAGTTGTGTATTTCTTTTCTTTTTTGTCTTTATTGTTGAGAGTATTACAGATGGCCCTCTTTTTACTCCTTTCCCCCCAACATCCTGGTTCCTACTTCACCCCAGACCTTCACTACCTTATCGTATATGTCCATTGGAAATGTATATATTCTATCTAATAAAAGAGTATTATGCAAATTAATCATCACTAGCTATATCCACAAGCCACGTCCACCAGCCACATAGGAGCAAATATGCAAATAAAGCCAACCAAGATACCTATGGCAATGAGAGCAGGAGGAAGGCTTGGGTTTCCCCAGCAACGGAGAAAGTCAAGCTTTCCTCCTGCCCTTGCCAGCCTAAGCCTCCACTCAATGCTACAAAGTTTCAATGATAGAAGATACATAAACCCAAACTGAAATTGCAGTAGCCAAGGAGCTGGAAAGAACAGAAGACTAGGGTTGCCTTCGGTGATGGAGGAAGCCAAGTTTTCTGCACACCCTGGCCAGCCCAGGCCTCTGCTTAAGGCTACAAAGTTTCAATTATAGAAGATACATAAATCCCAACAAAAATGGCTGCCCCCAAGGAGCAAGCAGGAGGCTTGGCTCCACTCCAGACTACGAAGTTTCAATTGTAGAAGATAAATAACCCCAGATACCAGGGCCTCCGCTTGGGTCACCAGGGGGCATGGCTGGCCTACAAAGCACCACAGGCCCCTTGCCCAGGCCTCCCCACACCCCAAGGGAACCCCTGATCCAAGACATCCTTCAGGGCAAACCAGCTGGCCCCCACCCATGCACCAAGCCTCCAGCCTATCTAATAAAATAATAATATGCAGATTGACCATCACTCCAACACACAAGATGGCTTCCCCCATGTGGTCAAAGGTCCTGTCCCCATGTGGACACAAGATGGCCAGCAGGGGAGGGCAGTTGGGAGGGACAAGGCCTGCAGGGGAGAGTAGTTGGGGGTGACCAGGCCTTCAGGGGAGGGCAGTTAGGGGCAAACAGGCTAGCAGGGGAACAGTTGGGCATCAATCATACTGGCAGGGAGTGGTTAGGGGGTGATCAGGCTGGCAGGCAGAAATAGTTAGGGGCAATCAGGAAAGCAGGCGGGCTAGCAGTTGGGAGCCAGCAGTCCTGGATTGTGAGAGGGCAGTCAGACATCCCTTGAGGTGTCCCTGATTGGAGAGGGTGCAGGCTGGGCTGAGGGACACCCTCTTCCCCATGCATGAATTTCATGCACCGGGCCTCTAGTATATATATAAACCCTTAATATGCAAATAGACTAAACAGCAGAACAATTGAACAACCAGGTTGCTATGACATGTGCTGACCACCAGGGGGCATGTGCAGAGCATGGCATGCATCAGCAGGAGGAAGTAGAGCATGGAACATGGCTGGCATTGCCTGCGGTGGCTTGCTGGAGCAGGTGAGCACAGGCACCAGACCAAGGTAGGGCCCAGGTCGTTATCATCGGGGTGAGTTTCTGGTGGTTACAAGAATTCTTTGTTTCCGCATGCCAAGGTCCTGCCCAGTGCTCGCACCTGCTGCTGTCACAGACCCCAGCTGCTCAGTGCCATCAGCGGGTGAGTGAAGCAGCTGCAGGCCCTGATAACCCCTCAGGGCCTCTCCACATACCCCTGCTCCTGAGGGGTTATTAGGGCTGGCAGCCACTTCTTGCACCCACTAGTGGTGCTGGAGTTTCTGCTAACACCACTGCTGGTGCCAACCCTGCTTGCATCTGTAGCCAGCACCAGAGCCGCCATTTGCACCTGATGCCCATGGCCAGCACTGGTCCCACTTGCTCAGTTTCTTCAGCAGGTACAAGCGGTGGTTGCCAGCCCTGATCACCCCTGAGGGCTTTTCCACCCTCCCCTGCTCCTGAGGGTTGATAGGAACAGCAGCCACCACTTGCACCCCCTGATGACACTATTCCTAATCACTCCGTGCTGTCAGAGGGTGCAAGCGGGGCCAGTGCTGTGAGCACATGGGAGTGGTGGTGGCAGGAGTGGGGTTGCCACCAGACAAGGGATCAGGGGCCACGGTGGGAGGGGCCAGGCAGGGGTGCAGAGGATGTGCTGAGACCCACCCCTGGGCCAACTGCAGTCTTGCGGCCCATAGTTCCTTTCAAGGTGCATGAATTCATGCACCGGGACCCTAGTATACATATAAGTTCTTTGGTTATCCTTTTCCTATCCCTATTTCCTCTTCCCTCAGAGATTCACCAGTCTGTTCAATGTTTCCATGTCACTGGTTCCATTTTATTCATCATTTTATTGTGTTTATTAGGTTCCACTAAAGTGAGATTATGTGATATTTGTCTTCCTCTGTCTGGCTTATTTCATTTATTATAATCACCTCCAGGTCCCTCCATGTCATCTCAAAGGGGAAGATTCTTCCCATTTTTACAGCTGCATAATATTCCATTGTATAAATTTATCAGACCTTTCTTATCCATTCACTTACTGATGAGTACTTAGGCTGTTTCCAGATCTTAGCTATTGTAAATTGTTCTGCTATGACATAGGGGTATATATATATATATATATATATATATATATATATATATATATATATTTTCTGATTGATGTTTTGGGTTTCTTAGTATATTTTCTTATAAATGGGACAACTAGATCAAATTTTAGTTCCATATTTAATTTTTTAGGAAACTCCACACTGTTTTCCATAATTGCTGTACCAGTCTGCATTTCCACCAGCAATGTACTAGGGTTCCTTTTTCTCCATCTCCTCTCCTGCATTTATTGATTTATTGATGGTAGCCATTCTGACAGGTGTGAGGAGGTACCACCAGCTTACATCACACACAAAAATAAGATCAAAGTGGATAAAAGGCTTAAGTGTAAGTTGTAAAACAAACAAACAAAATATATCCTAGAAGAAAACGTAGACGGCAATATATCAGACATCTCATGTAGCAGAATTTTCACAGATACATCGCCCAGGGCAAAAGAAACAGGAAAAAAATGGGTCTACACAAAACAAAAGCTTCTGCACAGCAAAAGAAACCTGTATCAAAATGAAAAAGCAACCCATTGTATGGGAGAACATATTCTCCACAGATACATTTTATAAGGGGTTAATTTCCAAAATATATAAAGTACACATACAACTCAACAAAAAGAAGATAAACAATCCAATTATAAAATGGGTAGAGAATCTGAATGGACACTTCGCCAAAGAGGACCTACAAATTATCATGAGACATATGAAGAAATACTCAATATCACTACCATAGAAGCAAATTAAAATATGTTATGTGTTTCATTGAGGTTTCTACTCAGATTTGTCTTTACCTAATTGATACAGATACTAAACTTCCAAAATCTTGGTGTGTTCCTTTCTGTTGTTTGCTCCTTGGCACATTCATACTTCTCAATAAATACTATATGTAATGATCCAGTGCCCCATTGTCTTTATACATCTATTATGCTAAGCTCTGTTGTTCAATATAATGAATTTGATTAACTATTGTCCACAAAGTAATAGAATCCTAATGTAGAAAAAGCCAGGGGCCGTAATGACCAAAACGATTGGGTGGACAACTGAACAGCAGACTAGGGAGCTGAGAGAGTGGGACAAATAGTCACCATGAGAGGACCCCCGCCTGGATCAGGGGCATGGCCATCCTTCAAACCACAGGCATCCCTTAGCCCAGGCCGGCCAGTGCCCCAGAGGAGACACCTACCACAATCAGGGTTGTGGCTGGCCTTCAAATCACTGGCAACCCCTGGCCCAGAGAGATCTCCAAGTGGAGAATGACCGAGTATGTTCTGGATGTTACAAAAGGATATTATAAAATGACAAAATTCAAATTAAAATCATGTGCTTTCTTTTTTAAAATATTTTTTATTGATTTCAGAGAGAAATTGAAAGGGAGAGAGAGAGATACATCAATGATAAGAATCACTGATCAGCTGCCTCCCGCAGACCCCCTACTGGGGATCGAGCCTGCAAACCAGGCATGTGCCCCTGACCAGAATGAAACCTGGGACACTTCAGTCCACAGGCTGATGCGCTCTCAATTAAGCCAAACTGGCCAGGTCCATGTGTTTCCTTTAAGTTCTGTGTGGTTGTAATGGTCTCCAAATCTATACTAATAAAAAGGTAATATGTTAATTAGAGTGGCCATCTTCAGGAAATCCTTCCACACAAAGGTGAAGCAGCTGCCAAGGCGAAGGCGAAGGCAGCTGTGGGCGGATTTGAAGGGCTGAGGCTCAGGCTGGCAGTGGCAGCAGCAGCAGGGTAATGGGGGCAGTACCTTCCCCTGATCTGCCAAGTTGTCTCCTGCAGAGTTAGGTCAGATTGGGGGCCTAGGCAAAGGCATTTAGGGGTTATTAGATCAGCAGGGAGGCAAGTTAGGGTTGATCAAGCCAGCAGGGGGACAAGTTAGGGTTGATCAGGCCAGCAGGATGGCAAGGTAGGAGCCATCAGGCAGCATGGGGGCAAGGTAGGGTTGATCAGACCAGCAGGCTGAGGGGTTAGGGGCAATTAGGCAGGCAGGCGAGTGGTTAGGAGCCAGTGGTCCTGGATTGTGAGAGGGATGTCTAACCTCTGGTTTAGACATTCAAACTGACAGTCAGATATCCCCGAGGGGTTCCAGATTGGAGAGGGTGCAGGCTGGGCTGAAGACCCCCGCCCCTGCACAAATGATTTTTATGCACCAGACCTCTAGTCAAATATAACATGAAGAGCATTAAACTGTTCAGCTATGTTATATGTTGTATCCCCAATGAGAAAGCAAGAGAGTAAGGAATCAATCAAAAACAATTACTCCTTCCCTTTCATTATCACTATGTTCTGTGTATAATTAGTAAAATCATGGCATAACTGAAAGAACAATCAACTCTATATCATAAGTGAGAAAAACCAAGGCTGGCTTAGGGATCAGGACTATTCTGCAAAGAAGTAAATGTAAAATTCCAGCTTGCCTGTTAAAAATATATAGTACCAAATTGAAGTAATTAAGATGCTTGTCTCCCTGCCTTGCTTTTCTTGATTAGTGGTAAACAAATAGAAAATAAAGCAAATCTTCTGGAAAGCAGCACATGATGAAGAGTGCAAAGTCTTTACACAAGGCATAAGAGATACTACTGAATAATAATTTAATTTAATCATGCCCATGCAGGCTTAGAGTGAGAGAGCGGGAAAACCATTGGAGGCACTGGTCATGAAATTACTGCTCTGCCAACACCAAAATAAAGTTTATAGATCATGTTTTAGTTATAGTACTGTCCAATAGAAATATAACATAAATCACCTACATAATTTTACATTTTCTAGTAGGCATTTTAAAAGACCAACATAAACATAAACTGATGAAATTAACTTTAAGAATATACTTCATTTAACCCAAATACAGTATATGCAAAATATTACTATTTCATTTGTGGCACCAGCTGCATTTCAAGTGCTCAATAACCCAATGTTCCTAGGGGCTACAATATCGGATAGCACAAGTTTAGTGCCTTAAAATGAAACAGATATTTGGGAAATGTTTCCAAAGTTTTTCACTCAGTCAAATAGGTTGAATGTATACAAACAGATGCAAACTGTATGTATACATACATTAATTCTTTCCAACAGGGCTAATAATAAGGCTGTGAATAAAATGAGTATTCAATGCATTGTTCTTATGTATGATTATTTTCTATTTCTGCCTCAAAGATGTTCGACACACTAACTTTAAACACTTGTGAGTTAGAAACACCCCATTGATGACAACCATGCTCTGACTTGTCTTTTTATTTCAATATTGATGTTATCCTAACTTAGTGGAAGAGTTGGCAGTGGTTGTCACTTTAGGTAAAAAAGAACTTATCAGACATTATTTGAAAAAGGTGCCTATGGTTAAACTTTATTTTTGGGTAAGTCATATGGGCTGGAGTTCATGTTACATGTGCAGCCTGGAAATCCAATTGTGTGATGCTGGACATGCTATTAAAGTTCTTTATGCTTCAGTTATTTTATCCTAAATTGTATTAATAACAAGACAAACATCACTGAGTTTTGTTGTGAGTATTAAATGACATATTGTACGTGTCTTAGTCAGTTTGGGCTGAGATAACAGAATCACCATAATATTAATAGCTTAAATAACAAACACTTATTACTCACTAGAGACCCAGTGCATGAAATTTGTGCACTTGGTGGGGGCGGGGGGGGGAGACTCAGTCTGGCTTGCACCCTCTCATAGTCCAGAATCCCTCAGGGGATGTCCAACTGATGGCTTAGGGACTTAGCCAGCAGTAGCTAATGAAGTGGGAGAGGCTCCAACCACTGACACTGTGTTCGCCAGCCATAAGCCCAGCTCTGGGCTTCTGACTGAGCAGTGCTCCACCTGGGAGCACAGAGACTGGGCAGGGGGTATGGCAGGGAAGGTGGAGTTCTGAAGGCTACATCATAGGGGTGAGCAAGCCATGGAGAGGAAGGCACTTCAGACAGAGGGAGCCTCTCCCACTTCCTTAACTCCTCCATTGAGCATCTGCTCCCTGGTGGACAATGTGCATCATAGCGACCAGTCCTTCTGCCATTTGGTTGATGTGATTATTAGCCTTTCATTATATATCACTAGTGTCCTGGTGCATGAAATTCATGCACATTAAAAAGGAATTAATTAGAAGAAATATTTTAATATTGCTATTTTTCCTTTCTGTATAATAGAAGTGTTAGAGATGAAAGAAAATTACTAAAATGTACATGAAAATCACCCTCCTGTCAGAGTCTGGGGCATGCTGTGGAACTCAGAGTCAAGTCCCTGCCCACCCCCATGCACCTCAAAATCTGGTCTAACCCAGACTCAGCTGGCCCCACTCCCATCAAGACCCACAGGGAGTGTGCACAGACTCAGGACCCCCATTATGCCCCACTAGGCCCTGGTGCCAGGGCATATGGCCTGGCCTCAGGTCCCCTGACCTGGCCTTAGGTCCCCTGACCCCGGAGCCAGGGTGAGGGCACAGCTTCAGACCTCCTGACACCAGCGTGAAGGTGTGAGGGCATGAGGTCACAAGGGCATGATGACCATTTGCATATTAGCTCTTTATTATGTAGGATAGTTCTGGAAGCTGGAAAGTCCCAAGTCAAGGCACCAGCAGATCCTGTGTCTGATAAAAGCTCTCTTCCTGGTAGGCTATATCCTTTTTTTATCTTCACCTGGTGGAGAGCAGAGAAAGAGGGGAAGCAAGCTCTCTCTAGTTTCTTCTTGTAAATGCACATCCACCCTCATGACCTAACTACCTCCCAAAGTTTACATCTCCAAATACCATCACATTGAGGATTAGGGTTTCAATATATAAATTTAAGGGGAACACAACCTTTCAATATATAGAAGTTTTCTTATGCTTGACAGAGTAAGCACTTAATAAATGGTAATGCTTTGCTTTTCTCCTACTTCAACTCAAAACACCACTTCCAGATATACAGAGTGAACCAAAAATGTATATTCACTTTGAATGATTATAAAGTCAGTGTTTATTAACAAACAGTTCATTTTCAAAATTTAAAAAAATCCACAGAAATGAATATATTTTTTGTCAATGCCTATTTTCAAACTGATGATAGTTTTCATGCAGACACTGCTGACAATGCAAAGCGATGGAACTGCAAACATCAGGAATTTTTTTTTCAGTATTTGTGCACCCTAATTAGTTGACTGTTGCTGATTTTGTACTGTAAACTTTATATTTTCTGTATTTCGATAAAGAAAATTCTAGTGGCATTTTAGGATAAATTTTCTTTAAAGCTTAGTCTGGCTTCACCCATTATATCTATCAGTTAAACATGAAAAAGAGTGAAAATTAAGTGAGTTATCCATCAGTTAAAGTGTGTAGTACTATACCACCGTACCCTACACATGTAATAAATTTCCTTAATTTTCATTTAACAATAAATGTGTACCGTATTCTTCATGGAAAAATAAGTCAACCCCTGAAAATAAGACCTAGCGCACCTTTTGGAGCAAAAATTAATATAAGACAATATCTTATTTTCGGGGAAACAGGGTACATAAGTAGGGGCGGCTCAGTGCCTCCAGAGTGGAAAGTGATTTTGGGGGACTTGACACAGCTCTCTCCCTGATCTCAAAGCCCATAGACAGGGCATTGGGGGATGCAGGACACTCCGTTGTAAGATGCCCCATGGTGGGGGCAGTGGGGGCCTTAGAGTCTCACGGAGGCCCATGGCTGTCAGAAAGCGGGGGCTGGCCTCCCCATGCTTGTGGACCTGGGTGGTAGGCAACCTGTGAGTAGAAGGCCATCTGCCCTTGGGGCTTTTAGACACCAAACAATACTTCCAGAGGTGGGGCTGTAAGCCTCCCCCTACTCCCTCCCTTCCCCCCCTCCCCCTAGGTCTTGAGAGGAGCAGGGCAGCCTGGTCAGTGCTGCTTGCTCATTGGTCCAATGAATGAGGGTGCGGGTGTGTGTGTGTGTGTGTGTGTGTGTGTGTGTGTGTGTGTGTTTCTGAAACAAGGGGGCGGGGCCAGGCCTAGTGGTGAAGGCAGTCAAGTCAATGAGGGGGGCGGGGCCAGGTGAACAGCTGAAGGCAGTCATGACAACAAGGGGGCGGGGCCAGGTGAAGGGCAGGCACTTGTGACCTAAGCAGGAGAAAGGCTGGTCGCCATGGATACCGGGAGGTGGGGAGGGGGTTAGGGGTTGGGGGAAGGCCTGCTGGCAGTGAGGCCTGCTGCCAGGCAGCACCGACCTAAACAAGGAGGCTGGGGTTTTGGGAGGCTGGCTCAATGATCAGCCAGAAGAGGCCAAGCCAAGAATGGATTGGGGCCAGAGGAAACACCCGGAAATGGCCCAGTGGATAAGGCCATGGGGCCCTGTGAATGAAGATGTGGGTCCCCAGTGGCTGCAAAAGCCCCGTCTTCCCCTGGTCCAGACTGGATGCCAGCAAGAAGGTCCCTTGTCCTCTAGGAAGCACTTTCCCTGAGAATGCAGCAGAAAGCTCGCCCTCAGGGCCCAGCGACCAGTAAGTACTGCGTTTCCCTGAAAATAAGACATCCTCTGAAAATGAGAACTACTTGCGGGTTTCCTTCTGAGTTAAATATGACATCTCCCCTGAAAATAAGCCCCCCCCCCTAAACCAAACATGAGAGTTTGGGTCCGCTGATTCTGAAAGAAATGGGGTCACAAGAAATTCACCAGGAAACTCAGGAATTGGATTGTTATGATCCTTTTCAAAAGATGTTGACATGATTGTCATTGAATAAATGAGCAAATTCTTGATACTGTAGGATTCTCAGTTTTTCGGAATTGTGTTGACAACTACCGTATTTTCCGGCGTATAAGACGGCACTGTGTTCTAATAAAAAGCCTGCTCAGATTGGCCAGAGTCAGATAGGCGGTCTATTAAAAAAAAAACTGGTGTTGCCTTGCAAGTGGGGGGTAGTTTTATACTGCAAATATAGGCCTAAACCTATCTTTTAACTGTAAAATTAGGGGGTCGTCTTATTCGCTGGAAAATACGGTATATCCTTTCCCAAATTTGTCGAGTTTACCATGCATTCCTGCACATCATAATGGCCACCAATTATATGTCTAAAAGATGTGCTATGGCCATGCTGTATAGCCCCTTCACTGAAAAATTTCATTGGGAAATAGCTCAAGCACCTCTTTGGAAAGATTTACATGTGTCCCACTTCCTAGTTGGGAATAAGGACTCAAGTAACTCATCCTATCTAATAAAAAAGTAATACGCAAATTTACCATACCTCAGATACACCCACCTGCCACACCCACAAGCCACACCCACAAGCCTATCAGCGCAAGTATGCAGATTAACCCCAACCAAGATGGCTGCAGCCACAGAGAGAAGGAGGGAGGTTTGGGTTTCGCAGGCAATGGAGGAAGCCAAGCTTTCCACATACCCTGGCAGGCCCAGGCTTCTACTCAAGGCTACAAAGTTTCAATTATAGAAGTTAAACAAATCCAAACAGAAATGGCAGCAGCCACTGAGCTGGAAAGGTAGGAGGCTAGGGTTGTCCCAGGCAAGGAAGGAAGTTTCTGTAACCCTAGCCAGCCTAGACCTCCACTCTAAGCTACCAAGTTTCAATTATAGGATGTAAATTCCAGATACCAGGGCCTCCACTTGGGTCACTGGGGGCGTGGCTGGCCTGCAAACCATCACTGGGCCCTTGCCCAGGCCACCGCACATCCCAAGGGAACCCCCAACCTGATCCGGGACACCCTTCATGGCAAACCAGCTGGCCCCCACCCATGCACCAAGCATCCAGCCTATCTAATAAAATAATAATATGCAGATTGACCATCACTCCAACACACAAGATGGCTGCCCCCATGTGGTCAAATAACCTGCCCCCTGTTGACACAAGATGGCCACCACAAGATGGCAAGCAGGGGAGGGTAGTTGGAAGGGACCAGGCCTGCAAGGAAGAGCAGTTGTGGGTGATCAAGCAAGCAAGAGAGAGCCATTGGGAGGCACAAGGTCTGCAAGGGAAGGCAGTTGAGAGGGACCAGGTTTGCAATGGAGGGTAGTTGGGGTGATCAACCCAACAGGGGAGAGAAGTTAGGGGTGACCAGGCCAGTAGAGGAGGGTAGTTGGGGGCAAACAGGCTGGCAGGGGAGCAATTAGGCATCAATCAGGCTGGCAGGGTAATGGTTAGGGGTGATCAGGCTGACAGGCAGAAGTGGTTAGGGGCAATCAGGAAGGCTGGCAGGCAAGCAGTTGTGAGCCAGTAGTCCTGGATTGTGAGAGGGATGTCCGACTGCCCGTTTAGGCCCAATCCTGGTGAGACATCCCTCGAGGGGTCCCAGATTGAAGAGGGTGCAGGCTGGGCTGAGAAACAACCCCCCCCCCACACACAAATCCCGTGCTCGGGGCCTCTAGTACTTTTATATTAGCCTACCTGAAACCATTAGTCTACCTGCAACTCCCAACAGATTCTCCTGGTGACCCAAGCTTACCACACAGACTAAAACTCTAAAAACTCAGACACTCAGATACTTTAGTCCTATTTTTGCTGATAAATTCGACTTCGCAGTCTATGATATATTTATATAAAAATAAAGCATTCATTTTGCTTTAATTGCGAATATTATATTTGTTCATTCACTAGAGAATTCTAATTCACCAGACAATTGCCAAAAATTCACTTCTTTTTCTGGAGATTTATTACACAAGCCAGTTTCAAAGAAACCAAGCAAATCTATTGCTTTGGAATCAACAAATGGAATTTATAGAACATAAAGAATAATATAGTATTATAATTACAGTTGACCCTTGAAAAACATTTTTGACTCCCTCAAAACTTAACTATAATCATCCCTCAGTATCTGAGGAGGATTGGTTTCATGTTCCCCTTAGATACTAAATTCCATAGATGCTCAAGCACCTGCATATAAAATGATATAGAACAATACATACAGTAAGCCCTCCTCACACACAGATTCTCTACTGTGGAACAAAAATAATGTTTTTAATTCATGGTTGGTAGAATTCATGGATGTGTAACTCAGAGAGAAATAGGGAGTATTTTTTATTGAAAAACACGTGAATATAAATGGAAATGTGAAATTCAAACACATTGTTCAAGGGTCAAATGTGGTTAAGTCTCTTGGTTAACCAAGTTTCTAAAATACCATTTATTCATAGGAAATACGTAAACATAATAATTTTAATATTACAAAATATGCTTATCACTAAAACTAAAATGAGCACAATTGTTTGTTTTATTTTATTATATAATGTATCTAAATATCTAAAATATATAATAAATAGCAGAAACTGATTAATATACTTGTAAACTAAATTCAGGCTATTTTATTATTTTGGTATTTCAGATTCTGGATAAATGAAATTTTATTATATTAAGCTTAGAATTAATGGATCTATTATAATTTCATGGAGCTTAAGGATAGCATTATTCAGAGATTTAGGAAGATTATACACATATATAGACACATACATATATACATGCATAAACAAACATTTTATTTGCACTGTTTAGATTTCATGAAAACAAAAGCTTTTAGAATTTCATGCCTTTCATTTCTAAAAATGGTCTGAAATGTCTTGTTTCTGTGATTGTCATTCAGCATACACTTATCCTGCATCCAACTAGGAATGAGTCTTGACCACTCCTGCCAAGGTAGCAATATTGCTTGCAATTGCTCTCAGCTAGGCTTTCAATTCCTTGCAACAGGAAAGAACATCAACAAGGTCAACTCATTTATCAACAGTGGCAGTGGCATTAGCCTATTATGAGAGTACATGAAAATACAGACTCTAAAAACCATGGCTTGAAGTAAGAAAAAATTAAAGTCCGAGGTTTTTGGGTTTTTGGGCTTTTTTGTTTGTTTGTTTGTTTTTTGCAATAATCTGAAAATGGTTACTTAAGATGGGAACATATCAGAATATAGAAATAACCCAACCGGCATGGCTTGACCTATGAACCAGGAGGTCACAGTTCGATTCCTGGTCAGGGCATATGCCTGGGTTGTGAGCTGGTTCCCTAGTGGGGGGCATGCAGGAGAAAGCCAATCAATAATCCTCCCTCATCGTTGATGGTTCTATCTCTCTCTTCCTTCCCCTTTCTCTTTGAAATCAATAAAAGTATACTTAAAAACAAACAAAAAACCCCCACAGAAATAGAAAGTATTCAAATATATTTTCTAAAAAATGGGAAGTGTAGTGTAATAGTTAAAAACCTGAAGTTTTGCTCAATTTATTCACTTGTTAAATGAAGTAATCATTCCTAATATCAGGGTGTGGTAAGAACTGAATCATATATCACATATTAAGCACCTAGCATAGAAACTGGTATACAGTCATTGTTCTATGGATGGTATTCACACTATAGACTGACCTTTTTTCCACAGATCCGGACATGGTGTCCTGATGTAAAGTTTTATTTACCTAAAAAGTGTTCTAAACTATATTTTATTGGACTATACTTTTGAGGAAAATGTGAAAGTGGAACCATTCTTCATATCATCAAATTTATTTATAATTGAAGGTGTCCATATATGTACTATTTTCATTACAGAATGCATTGTTATTATATTCATTGTGTACCCTGTAATGCAGAACATTTGTGTTTGTGGGCGGATACATGCAGCACTGAAGTCCCTGCACAAGGCAATGGGTCTTCATAAGTTAGTTTCCAGATATTTCTTCCTTTAGAACACATACAATGTGAGTGTGTATACACAAACACTTGTGCAACCATGTGTGTCTTTAAAGGCAAAAATCATATAACTGGGACTGGAGAAATGTGTCTGATAAAACCCTTTAATTGTTCTAATAACTGATGCCACCATTAGAATTATGAAAGCCATCCTGTCTCCATGCACTGAGGCTTAAGAAACATGTACAGTTTACCGAGGTAGCCTTTCCATCATAAAAATGTGCAAGCTTAACACATTAATTCCATGTCACAACAGTAAATGATAAGGCTGTTATTCCTCTTAGGAGCCAGAGGAAGCCAATTCCTTCATTGCATTTTTTTTTGTTTAGTTTAAAAGGAATATTTTTCTATTGGTAGAACAGGTAAGGAAATATTTCATTTCATGACCATTTGCTAATCCATTGTTTATGAAGTTCACCAACATTCACTATGAGATACCGAATGTAACTTCTTTTTATCACTTTATCCTAAATACTTCCTTTCACATAAAGAAGTACAGCATACATCATTAAATTGACCTGTTTTATGGTACTTATTCAATAATAAGCCTCCAGGCTGCATTTCAGACTATCTTAATAAACCTAACATGGTCTTTCTAGTGGTTCACTGCTTTGATTAGACTGGATACAACCAATGTCAGTTTAATAAATATAACATGGTTAGTCACTTTCTTCACAAACAATGGGAACAAAATGTCATGTAGAACCATCCTGTATTAGACAACACCAAGCACATTTGTTCTAAGATTGAAAAGGTCTGAGATGTTTATTGGTTTTGATTGAATGATGAAAAATATATAGAGAGTTGTTGTACAAAAGCCATAATACTGACAATGAAATGTGAAAATTTATATCCACAGTATTCTTAAGAGTGATTCAGTGGATATACACATTGCCAGATGTTTAAAGGTATGCTGGATGAATTGCCTTTTGGCATTCTATGCACTATCTGTTAAAAATGTTACCACAGCCCTGGCTGATGTGACTCAAGAGTTAGTGCCTTCCAGTACACAAAAGAGTTGCGGGTTAAATTCCTGGTCAAGGGCATTTATCTGGGTTGTGGGTTCACTCCCCTGACCACCAGGGAGTGTGCAGGAGTCTGCACACCCCACTATGCAGGGCTTGACAGGGGACCTCAGGCCACACCCCCCATCCCAGCACAGGCAAGGGGAACTGAGACTTTGCCCCCCTCCATATGGGGTTTGAAGGGGGGCCTCAAGGCATAATCCCTGCCCTGGGCCAGGGAACCTCAGGCCATGCTCCTCACCCCCATGCTGGGCTGGAGGACCTGAGGCTGCGTCCCCTTCTGGTGGAGCTTGATTGGGGACCTCAAGCCATGCCCCCCACCCTGGTGCCAGGCCAGGTGATCTGAGGCTTGACCGGGGTGGGGCTGGCCAGGTCTGGGTCTCCTGCGATTTAGAGGTGCATGTAGGTGGGCAGAGACCTGACTCCAGTTCCCATGGCACGCCCCAGACTCTGACAAGAAGATTTTCATATACATTTTACTAATTTTTTTTTCATCTCTGGCACTTCTATTATAGAGAAAAGGCAAGTAACAATTTTAAAATATTTCCTCTGATTAACTCCCTTTTAGTGTGCATGAATTTTATGCACTGGGTCACTAGTAATGTAATAAAATGTCAAAGGCTAACACATTTCATCATTTAACAAGCACTTCTGAGCAAACTTTTTTAACAGACACATTGCTGAGATACCAGAGTGACTACGGTACTATAATCCAGGTATGTTGAAGGTACTATGAGAGAGAAAAAAAGAGTCATCATACACAGATAAGCGTGGAGAACATTAAAAAAATATCAGCATAAGTAAAGTTTCAGCTGAGCAATGAAGAATATTTAGGGATTCAGTTGTCAAATTAGGATAGAACAGGATACAAGTTGAGGAGTGGAAGGTGGGTTTAGTGAACCAAAATGGACAATAAATTTGGATATTAAATGATGTCTCCACGATTTTCAACGTAGAAAACCATAATATTTGTGTAATCAACAAGAGTAGCACATTTAAAACATATATTTGTATTGATTTTAGAGTGAGAGGAAGGGAAAGGAAGAGGGAGAGAGAGAAACTTTGATGTGAGAGAGACATGGATTGGTTGCTTCCCACAGGCACCCTGACCAGGTACTGAACCTTAAACCTGGGCCTGTGCCTAAACCAGGAATTGAACCAGGGACATTTTGATGCACATGACAACACTCAACCAACTGAACCACATCTGACAGGACAGAACTAGCACATTTAAAAATATATATATATATTTTATTGATTTTTCACAGAGAGGAAGAGAGAGGGATAGAGAGTTAGAAACATCGATGAGAGAGAATTATCGATCAGCTGCCTCCTGCACACCCCCTATTGGGGATGTGCCCGCAACCAAGGTACATGCCCTTGACCAGAATTGAATCCGGGATCTTCCAGTATGCAGGCCAAAGCTCTATCCACTGAGCCAAACCGGTTTTGGCAGAACTAGCACATTTTTAATAGGTGCTACTTGTGAGACAAGAATGGGATCCCAGTAAGGTGTTCTTTATCTCAAGTGATGGCAAAATTCTATTCAAAACTGAAAATATAGTAAAGCAGCACAGGTGGACAATCAAGTCTGGATTTGAAAGTTGTGTGAATATAATCACATATAAATAACTCTTCATGTTCTTTGTGTACCAAATCAGCTATTTCAATTCACCAAATTATTTCATTATTTGTTAACTTTATGACTTCAACAAAGGATCACTTATTTTTTTTACTTCACTTTTATTGTTGACATTATTATAGATACAAGGGAGCACTTTAGTAGCATCTCTAATATTTGCCTGCTACTTATATTATCTCCAGTTGTAAAACACTCAAAGCTGATTTTGTAATGTAAAATAATATTTCCCATCAATAGGTAAGTCTGTGTGGCAAAGCTGTGTCTCCGGGACCAATCCACTACAGCTCTAAGAGAGACAGATAACATGAAAATTAGTGACTCTGCCCTTGTGAGTCTCAAGGAAACTAACTCATCAAGTATTTTACATATTATAATGCTGGATTGGTTTTGTAAACAAAGTGTCAGCAAAAATTAGTGAAATTAACTGCAAAGCAGAAGCAAAATGATTTTAAAAGCTTCTCAATTATCTGCCACAATAATTAGTGGAGTGGAAAATAATGCTCCAGAGTCACTATAAGATCTTTCATGCTTTCTGAAGCTTCTACAAAAAGATGAAATTATTATTAGCACTATTTTCATTCTGTGCACTTCTTTACAGCCCCATTTTGAGAGTTATATTCATGAATGTTATATATGATACTAGAGGCCCAGTGCATGAAATTTCATGCACTGGAAGGGGGGGGCGGTCCTTCAACCTGGCTTTCCCCCTCTCACATTCTGAGAGCCCTCAGGGGCAGGGAGAAACCTGGCAATCAGGGGAAGGTGATGCCCCATCACACTTATGCTGCTGGTACTGCTGGAAGTTCAAGCCTCAGCTGGCCCTGGTTATCTGTGCCTCAGGCCAACTCTGGATGGCTGGGAAGCTGCCATGCTTGCTTGCACCATGGGCTGACCCTGAGTGGTTGGGCAGCTGCCATCTGAGGCTTGCATGCACCTCGGGCCAGCCCTGGGTGGCGGTGGGGCTGAGGGGGTTGGGGAACCGTGGAGGCAGGTGTGCCTGCCACCCTGGTGAGACTGAGGGGACTGAGCACTGCCATTTTGTGGTTGTGAGTGCTGCCATCTTTTAGGGAATGGGAGTCAAATAGCATATTCACTCCTTATTGACTGTGGGTACAACCATCTTTGAGGGTGGGACAGTCAATTAGCATATTCTCTCTTTATTGGCCGTGGGCACTGCAACCTCTTGTGACAGTGTGAGGGTCTCAATTAGCATATTCCCTCTTTATTAGATAGGATCATTTCATCACCTGAAATTGCACTCAAATATTCTTAATTATAAAGCACCAACACTTGATCTACTTCCTCTCCTTGTCAGATACGACTGTTAATTGAACTAATATTTTACAAAGGAGGTAAAACCACATTGAGTTTTCTCACATACAAGGTAATATTTTTACTTGCCTAGTTAATCGACTTTAAAAAAAAAATTGATGTTTTTTACAGAGAAAGGGAGAGGGATAAAGAGTTAGGAACGTTCATGTGAGAGAAACATCGATCCGCTGCCTCCCTGCACACTCCCTCCTGGGGATGAGCCTGCAACCAAGTTATATGCTCTTGACAGGAATCAAACCTGGGACCCTTCAGTCTGCAAGCTAATGCTCTATCCACTGAGCAAAACCAGTTAGGGCTAATCAACTATTTTTGAAAAGTATTTATTTGGTTTAGTTGAAAATATACAATGATTAGTTCTTCCTCACTTTAATTATTGTCATCAAAGCCCCGAGTTCAAATGGTTCTTATATTAAGAGCTCTTTTTTTTAGCATATGATATTTTTATGCTTTTAGCTAAAATCTCTCCCTTTACAAATTTTAAATCGCCAAGAAGATCTAGTACCTGAATCTGAGTTTATATTCTTTTTAAAAAATAAATATATGAAAAGGATAGGACTGGGTATCATGGAAGGATAAGTGAAGGTTACATTTCAATTTAGAAAAATTTCCTTCTCTAAGAAAAATATTTGAACTGGGAACAGCATTGTACATATACAGTCAGAGTAGGCAGTATAAATGAGTTTAGGGCTAAGATGGATATACAGTTGGAATCAATAAACTTGGTTATGCTTGCTAAATAGCAAGATTCACCTACTGAAAGGCAGCAGATTGGATTGATAGTGGCTCTTTCCAACAATAAATTCCATGTTTCAGAGTAATATTTCATGGTTGGCAATTGGAACAGTGGTGGCACAATTGGGTTGATTGGCACTGAAGAGAAGATTTTGTCAACAAATGTGTTTCATGATTCAACACTGATTAGATCACATGTGTCAAACACAAGGCCCCCGGGCCAAATCCAGCCCGCCAGGCCTTGCAATGTGGCCCGCACCGCGCTGTCATCACTGCACTCCGCTGTCAGTTTATGACATTGTCAGTTTATGACTGTTCAGTAAACCATTCGGCCCGCGATTTAGGCTGGATTTTAGATTTTGGCCCCTTCTCTGATTGAGTTCGACACCCCTAGATTAGATACTGGCTGCCTACAAAAAAATTGCGTAAGTGTATCACAGATAATTTTTAGAAATACATCAACACTAATTCATCAGCACAACCACATATTAAAGATAGTAAAAAAAAAAATAGTTCACAGTAGTCATTGCTATTCAGGACAGAAGTAATAGCTTAGTAAATAGATTCACATGCAATATTCAGGGTGCAATCATCTCATTGAAGGTACAACCCTTTGTTCTTGGTGTGAAAGTGTTTGCCAACTTTCTTTGTTTCATGACCAACCACCAACGCATGCCAGAAAGCCATGGAAGGATAACTAACTCACCTCTAAAACATCAGGGTAACTTTGGCCTTATTCTTCTTGTGGTGCAGAATAACTTCAGTGTAATACGTAATAATGCTGGATTTTGAGTTGTACACATTCAAATTGACAAAGCTGGCTTTGCTACTAAATGTCTCTGTAAGGGAACATGTTATTTAAAAAGTTTAAGGGTCAGTTTCTTAGCTTGAAAAATGGAACCAATAATAATCTATATTGCAAAGATAAATTTAAGTACTACAAGTGTTCAAAAGTACTAGCTATTATTTAGCAGTCTTATTCACACAACATTAGACATTGTAGTCTATAGCTTCTCCTCATAGGTCATGATTCCTCAAACCAGAAAGCTATCCCCAGCATCTAAAAAACTGTTTACCCAATACCCAAATAATCTTTGCACCCCTAGGCCATTGCCTGCCTGACTCATTGGAGATGTGGTGGGTCATTTCTTCTCTGAAATAAGAAGGCCATTGCTCACAAATAAATGGACAAAATAGTTTAACTTATTGGACCTCCATCCTCTTATTTAGAGGTCAATTGATCAAGTCTGCTAAGGACTCATCAATGTTCTAAAACCTTCTGATTCTTTATAGTAATGCACAGAAACAGACCCTCTATGAATATGTGCAAAATACATGTATGCTTAAGGTGCTGCATTTGTGAAAATCTATAGAAAGCAAAATAAAACTTGGAGGGAAATGTATAAAGCATTTGTAGGTTATTGAATTTCATAAACCTAGCACCAGGGAGCAGCAATAACCCAAAGCAGTACACAGCTGAAAAATTAAAACTGGCAGACAACCATCTTTTATCTTTGAATTAAGGTATATGGATGCTTCTAGCTCATTTTTACTTCTTTCTAAGCCCAGAAGCCAATCTTTGATTTTTACTTGGATAATTCATTGTGCTTAAAATTCAATGAATAAAACAAAAAGAAATAAAAAGCTTTTGTTTTTGTTGAACAATTAATAACTATAACAAAAAATAAGCATCAACTAATAAGGTTTCATTACTAGACATAATTCATCTCATTTTCTGACCACTTTTTCATCACCCCAAAATTGATTATACTCTTAAATTTTCACAAAGAAATAGGCATCAATATTCTGCATTGCTGTGCTGAGCTGACCTTGGATCTTCTTAGCCCACTGTCTCTTAGGTTGTATGGTAGACTTCAGCTCTGAGTACTAAGTAAGTGACTCCTGGATTTGGCCTTAGATGGCTCCCTACCTTTCACCTGACTACTTGTTCATATTTTTTCTTATTGCTGACATAATGATTAAGACCTGGATCACAGCCTTGAAGCTGACTTGCAAACCTCTGAGAATATCAAGAGAATTCAGATGAATACACACACATGCAAACACACTTCCATATGCTTTATATGAATTAAAAAAATTGAGAGCCGCCAAAACCGGTTTGGCTCAGTGGTAGAGCGTCGGTCTGCGGACTGAAGGGTCCCAGGTTCAATTCCGGTCAAGGGCATGTACATTGGTTGCGGGCAAATCCCCAGTAGGGGGTGTGCAAGAGGCAGCTGGTCGATGTTTCTCTCTCATCGACATTTCTAGCTCTCTATCCCTCTCTCCTCCTCTCTGTAAAAAATCAATAAAATATATTTTAAAAAATTGAGAGCCAAGTAGGATTTTAGATAAATTATTGGTTTGGTTGTCTAGGACATCTAAATTCACTGTGTATTCTGCCAACTCTCTATTGCATAAGTTATGGATAGATATCAAATTATAGTCCCACAGTAATTCAAGTCATTATGATAATGTCTCTTTCCTTATGTTAAAATAATGGATTCTAAAACCACATGGAATATTAACTTCCTTTGTGATTTTTCATAGATAATTGTCTAACCCAGGGATTTTTAAAACTCCAGTGGGTCCATGAATGACCCTGGGTGGCTTCTAAAATTGCACACTTCCTTACATGTCCCAACCTAAATGCTGACCTCCCTCTCTTAGGATATACCTTATTCTCTAGTTGAGAATTTTTTTCAACCCACTGTTACTGATGGGAGTTAGGAATATCATTTAGGGTTTCAGAGTGGGAAAACTGTTTAAAATCATTGACTTAGTATCACCATTTATTTGTTCATTCAACCAACATTTATTGAATGCTTACAGGGTGGCATGCCTTTTAAATAAAAGGTAAAAAAAGAAATATAGAAACAACATGTCCATTAAAGTCATAAGATATTAGTAGACATTTTTGTCCCCATTTCTGTCCCCATTTTCTTACCTTCACTCCCAATAAGTAAAGTCAAATTTTGAATTGATGAAAGTAAATCATTATATAATTTATTCTTTGGCTGAAGTAGACCATTTTACCCTATTCATATGTAACATTAAATGTTCCAGAGCAATGCCCTTAATATTTCACATTAAGTTTGTGAGTAATTATAGAAAAAATATGAAAATAATGCATAGTTTTGGTAAATTAATGATAAAATGAAGAAATTTTAATATGATTCAAAATCAAAATAGATGTACTTGTAAAATTAAAAAGTCATTCCTTTTATTCACCCTGTATCTTATACTAGTAGCCCAGTGCATAAAATTTGTGCATGGAGAGGGGGTTCCCTCAGCCCAACCTGCACCCTCTCCAATTGGGGACTCCTTGGGGGACAACCTTCTCACAATCTGATACCACTGGCTCCTAACCGCTCACCTGCCTGCCTGATCACCCCTAACTGACCCTGCCTGGCTGCCTGATTGCCCCTAACCCCTCTGCCTGCCTGCCTGATCACCCCTAAACTCTCTGCCTTCCTACTTGATCACCCCCAACTGCCTCTGCCTTCCTGCCTGATCACCCCTAACTGACCTCTCCTGACGGCCTGATCTCACCCCCAATGGCCCTCCCCTGCTGGCCTGATCTCACCCCCAATACCCTCCTCTGCCTGCCAATGCTGTTCTAATTAGTCAATTTCTATGCCAGTCAGTGTCAAAAGCTCCACCGCTTAGGCAGCCTTTGTCTCCTCATTGTTCACCCAGATTTGGTTCTGATTGGTCAGTTTCCTTGACAGTCAGCATCAAAAGCTCCGCCTCCTAGGCAGCCATTGGCTTCTCACAGTTGACCCAAGTTTGGTTCTGATTGGTTGATTTCCATGCCATTCAGCATCTCTGGGCCTATCAATGGGGCCTTAATCAGAAAAGCAGGGCTGATCAGCAGCCCTGGTGGAGGCTTGGAGAGTAATGGAGGCGCAGCTGCTTGCCCAGCTTGGAGAGAAAGAGAGAGGCAAATGCTGATCAACAGCTGCTACAGAGGCTGTGGATTAGGTCCTCCTTCTCTCTTTAGGCCTCTCTCTGGGCCTGATTCACAGCCCCCTCAGCAGTCAGTGCTGGGTCAGGACCCCTGAAGCCACAGCAGTCATTGCTGGGTCACCACAGCAACCCAGTGCTGACTGCAGGACTGACTTCTGGTTTGTCTAGCCTCTGGTCATGACCAACCCAGGGTTTTTATATATTGTGATTAATGTTGATATTTATATTCACAATCCATATTTTACATATCTTTTTCTATACCAACTAAATGTTTTTCTATTCTGGGCATGAAACTGTTTTTATGATAACACAGAAAGTAAACATATTATATTTCTTGTTTCAAATTTCAAATGGTATTTAAGTTACTTTCATTATCTTATAAATCATGTTAAGAAACTTACAAAGTATAGAATTGTTTAATCCCACTATTCAACTAGCATATACTTCCCTTGATTTCTCTGAGAGAATTCCTGTCTTGAACAAGATCCAACTGGGGTTTCATTAATTACCAAACGCTAAATTTGCACATATAGACATCTACCACAAACCATACAGTAAATATAAACTTAGATCACGTAGTGATAATTTATGTAACTAGAAGTATAAACAACCTAATCACTGAATAAATAGGCAATTTTACTGTATACTTGACAGATTAATGGATTTTATTTTAATTAAGATACTGACATTTTAAAAGTAATTTTTTTTCTTCCTTTGTCTTTTTTATTGGCTTGTTTCTTCCACATCAACTAAGAATTGCTTGCCATGTTAAAACTGCCTTTCCTGTTAGATACAACATACCCTCAAGTGATAATCGCTTTTCTTTCAAAAATTGCAGGTAAGTTTAACTAAAAACTAAGCAAAATGTCCTTTCGCTCTAATAGAAGAGTTAACCTTGAAATACCCTATTCTGTTTCTTTCTAATTTACACAGCAAAGACATATATACCTCCATTTCTTTCAGAATTCAGGGTGAGGCAACACTTTCAAGGACTGCAGTATGGGATACTGGGCAGGCAAGTACTAAGAACAAATGGTAAAAATATTCTACTAAAAAGGGGGAGAATGCTGTGCAGCCATTTATATTTTACATCATTTTCAAAGGCTAGCTCTGATTCTACTGTGTAAAATGCAAATCGACTCGTTCATTGTAGAGCTACCAATAGCACAGGGCCCTCTTTTCTTGATGGAGTAGATAATATATGACTACCTCAACTCCAAATGCTTAACTCTTAGGTAATAATTCTGCATTCTACTAAAACCCAGAAACCAAAAAAAAAAAAATAATAATAATAAGTTCGTATCTCTTTTATTTGAATCCAAGCTTTGATCCTCAATTTGTTTTCAATAAATAATTCTTGAAGACATAAATGATGGTATATGATGAGCCTGGGTAAAATACCTAGGTGTTCTGTCTTGGGTTAATGCCCTCATTCAAAAGTTCATTCTGATGGGTTGCCATGTAGCTTCTGAAGGTAAGACTCAAGAGTTGGTTTTATAAGTGTTGCGAGGAAATAAAAATCAGCTAGTTTTGGAGTGTGGGTAGTGGAATGACTAAATTGAGGCTGGGGAGTCATAGAGCACTTTATTAGCTACACCTTTAAAATTCAGGCAATACTGTGTCAGAGAAGAATTCTGGGATAATGTGAGATCATTCATGCAATATATCTACAATTTGTAAAACTTGAGAAACCTGCTTGATTTATTATTTTAAAAAAATAGCAGTTTATAATTTGCCAAGATTTGGTTGTTTCCTTTTGTTCTTCCCCTGACACTTATCCTCTCCCCCCACCTAAGTCCAGCCCCTACTTCATCTTGAGAATCCCATACATTCCTAAGATTATGTCCCCCACAGCCCTATGCCTAACTGCACCTTTTCCCCTGGGTATTTGCTTTACATGTCTTTATAAACATTTTTCCCTGGGATGTCAAGCCTGCACTATTTACTGGACTCAGTTTCCCCTCTTCAAAATCACTTTTCCCCCTGATTTACCTATTTCTATTAATGGTCAATCAAATTTAAAATCTGGGAGTCATTTTTGGTTCCAACTTCTCCATCACTTCTATGCCCAGACACTTGCCAACTAAAAATAGTTTATGATCTCTAATTCATCTGTCAACCTTATCACCTCTCTTCTATTTTCACTGTCCCTAATTACCTCATGCTTGTGAAGTGTGATCCAGTCATGTAGTCCACCAGCTTAAATACCATCTATTTCATGAAATTTTTTTTCCATCTCTTATTTTCATGTAAACTCTCTAGCCTTCAAAGCCCTCTAGTACCATTAATATTCTTCTTATGGCACTTATTATTTCCTGGCTGTATAAGAGTTTCTTATACTTACAACTGTTGTACCATCTGTCTTCACTATTTTCTATCTTTACAAATTCAGCCTTGCATTATAGAACAAGAGAAACAGAAAGAATTATCATATTCACAGGCAACAGAAAATACTGTTATAGTTCCTACTTACATGACAGCTTTGTGTGAGATCCTCCCTCCCCCCAACTGATGGGCAGAGTTAAGACATTACTGGCATCTGCCACAGAGACATCCCCAAGACACTTAACCACCAATCAGTATGTGCCAAAGTGCCCTGGGGTCCACCCTTCCTGTTCCACTCTGGGCCCAACCCTTTCCTGTTCCTCCCCTCAAAAGGCTGGCCCAACCCTCCACATGCTGCTCTCTCCATCTAGTCTGTGGAGGCAGCCCGGCTGGGTCCTTTCTCTCCTTCCCCCTCCTTTAATTCTGATTTCTCTACCTCCATAATGAGCCCCGCTCATTACTGGGGAATAAACCTTACTTTAATATGTCTTGGTGGTCTCTGACTTCAGTTTCCTGCGCCTCAAACCTTACACTGTGAAGCTTAAATTGGTTAATATATTTAATCTTGCTAGAACAATACCTGTCATAATGAAGCAGGAATTTAAGGAGACACATAGACAGGCTTAGGGATTTTTTAGAATCAGGGTCCATAGAAAAGCATGGGGCTGCAGACTGGGAGAAGGTACATTTCCATAACACTAGGAATCCAGGTAAGGTCACATCTCCATAAGGCAAGGGAACTGGAAGTAGGCAGGAAAGATCTATATTCACAAAATAAAGAGAAGGAAGCCCTTCATTCAGATGGAAAAAAATAAAGTCCAGAGGGAAGGGGGAGGGAGAACCTCACATGTCAAAGGGGAATAGTGACCAATCAGAGAGGATATCAGGCACCTGAATCTGCAGTCTTTATAAACCATAGGGTAGGGGAACCCAGTGGGACTCTTTTCCCCCTCCCTACTTGGGATTCTATTCCGTGGACTCTTCTCCCTCCCTACATGGGAGTCTGTACTTGTTCTTCAATAATTCTCCACCTTTGCTATACCATTTTCTGTCTGTGGATTCATTCTTCAATTCCGGTGAACAAAGAATCCAGGGTCTAATCCAAAAACCCAGTATCAATAATAAGGTCTTAACAAGTGTTAATTGTTATTATTCTGTGGGGTCTGGGGCATTTTTTTTCCTGGCTGGTATATCTCTAAAATGGGTCTTGAATAGAGTGGGCATTCTGTAAATTAATCACAATAATTCAACATTGTGGTTATCCTCAACAGGATCAAACCATTTCCACAGTAAAAATTACCAGGGTCACATTTATGTGTTTTGAAAAAACTTCAAGATCTTCTTGCTCAAAAATACTTAGCCATCACTTCTACCATCCCTTCAACACACACACACACACACACACACAAACACACACACACACACACACACACACATACACACACACACACACACACACACTCACACTCACTTACTTTTCCTTGTTAAGTCAAGTGTTATGCTCAGATTTTGTGATCCTCAAAGACCACCAGGGAGCCAAGTCCCGAGGCAAAAGCAAAGAGCCTTTATTCGAACTAGCCCGAGTTCAGCCCCACATACACCAGTGCAACGGCGAGATGGAGAGTGAACTTTAACAGAACAAAGGTTTTATAAAGATCTGGGGTTGGGTGGTGGGGTAATGCTCAGACCACTGATTTGGCTGATTTCAATTGATTGGGTGAGGGCTAGGGTCCAGTTACACAGTGACAGGATGCTGTTAGCATACTTTTGGCCTCCGGTAATTTCCTTCTGCATCCTGCATTCCTATTGGCTGATTTAGGGGTGGGCTGAGTAACTGATACATTCTGTGGCTTTTCTTGGAAAGGGGTTATGGCAGGGACATAGTTACACAAGATGGAGGACACAGTACAAAATAGAGTCAGGAGTTAGTCCTGTCCTGCCCTCTCACAAGCATGTCAAACTTGAGGCTCAAAACAAATATTTTTGAGGCCCAGCCAAAATAACAGTATGTAAGAAATGTTTTAATAAAAATTGTGTAACTTAACTTTACAATATCCTGTTACACATAATTATTGATAACGAAGTACAATGTTCATTAATGACTGATTATTATATCATGTTGCATTCATTTCCTTACACACCTTATGCCCAGGTGCACCAGTTCTCTCCACTTATACTAGCAGCGAGCATTTTAGTAGCTGATTGCCACCTCATTAGTCTTGGATTGACTTTTTTTTTTTTTTCTTTCAGAGAACAAGAACAATCGGTTGATTTGAGTTAGGTTTATTAATTTGAGCAGTTATTCGGTGTCTCATAAGTTAATGTTCAAAAATATTAATTTTTATTAAAATGTTATACCCTGTTTCCCCAAAAATAAGACAGTGTCTTATATTAATTTTTGCTCCCAAAGATGTGCTAAGTCTTATTTTCCAGGGGATGCCTTATTTTTCCATGAAGAAGAATATGGTACACATTTATTGTTAAATGAAAATAAAGGAAATTTATTACCAGTATACAACACGGTAGTACGGTAGTTGTCAACACAAACCAGACAAACTGTGAATCCTACAGTATCAAGAATTTACTCGTTTATTCAATGACAATCATGTCATCATCTTCTGGAACATCATCATAACAATCCAATTCCTGAATTTCCCGGTGAATTTCTTGTGACTCCATTTCTTTCAGAATCAGTGGACCAAATCTCTCATGTTTAGCAATAGCATTGTCTTTAAATGAGTACTTCTTGTCAAGGTAGCCTGCTCACAGTGCATTTGCAATGCAACTGTCAGTGATTTTCTCCCATGAATTCTTCACCCAAGTCACAACTTCTTGCAGTTTAGGTTTCACAAAGTTTCCACGCTGATTTCTCTCCATTCGATTTTCAATGTACGTAGTCATTAATTTCCATGCTCAAATTGTCTTTGAATGGCTTGCTTATTGCAATATCAAGAGTCTGGAGATAGGCCGCCATTCCTGCGGGAATCATTATCTGATCTATTTTTCTTTCATGAAGAAATGTCTTCATGTCTTTAGCACGATGAGTGCTGGCGGCATCTCAGACTAGCAGACCTCTTTTGCTCCCTTGCATAACAAGTGGCAGCATTAAATCGACCCACTTCCTTATAACTGTTTGTGTGGCCCAGGCTTTTTCAGTTTCAACAATAAAAATGCCCAAAACACATTCAATCTTTTTTTTTCTTGCCCTTAGAAATGATTAAAGGTGGGATTTTAGTGCCATCCAGACGAATTGCCAAAATACAGGAAACACGTGCACTTTTGTAAGCAGTGGAGGGAATGTACACTAAGGAGGCACCCCGCTGTTCAATTGTTGTTTGAGATGATTGGCCCACAAACACTTCAGTTTCATCCATAGCAATCATGTTAGAAAGATTGTATTTAGAGAAGTCAGCATCATCAATAAAGGACTTGAATTCAAGTGCTCGCTTAATAACTTAAGTATCTTCTAATCTAAACAATGTTGTAGATCTTCTTAAAGACAGTTCACTTCGCTGAAGGAAATTATCCAGCCAGTGTTGTGATGCTTTGAAGTCTTCGGGGGCTATGTCAGACTGTGGTGCCATTGCAAGGGCAAATTCTTGAATCTGAGTCCTATTCACAACGAAAGCCTTTGCTCTCCTGTCAACAACCCATTCACAGATCAGGTCTTCCAGCTTGGAAAATAATGGTTGCCGACCTGATCCACACTTGAGCTTTTTAGCATTTTCCTTGTCCACTTGTTCAATGAGGTTACCATACTCTGCTTGCCATTTTAGGACCAATCGGATACTCAACATCTTCTCTTTGCAGAAAGCGGTAAGATTTTGGTCCCAAGAGTCTTCCACGATTCCTTTCTTGTACTCCAAGGATTAGCTTTTTCTTTTTGAGCTCATTTCTAGTGGTAAAAAAAAAAAAAAAGGAATTGGGGTATCTAGGTGAGGGGGGATCAGAGAGGGTAATCAAAATGGCGCAGGAGAATCAGAGGGGGGATTACAATTTTAGCAACCCTTATTGATCCTCCTATGTCATTTTGATTGCCCCCTCTGATCCTCCTGTATCATTTTAAGTGATCCCCCTTCCCCACCCCTGTGCCACTGCACACCTTCAAAAGACATCCCCCCTACCCCTTTATCAGACATTTACCCCCTGGGGCCTGCCTGGGGACTGTCACTGGGCTTGCTGGGGCCTGGATCTGTGCTGGAGCAGGGTCTGCCACTGACTGAGAACCTTCAGTCATCATGAGGGCGGCCATGAGCATCAGTTAGTGTCACCACAGACAGACCAACACTCACCACCTTCGCCGTGTCCTGTCCGCTCTAATCCTCCTGTTCTTCTACAGGCATCTGTGAAAGTCTCCTCCTCTCTCCACCTAGTGCTCACCACTCACTTGGACCTCTGCTCCGCCTCCACACAGCAGTGATGTCAGGACTCCGCGTAATGTCACTGGTTGCTAGACAGCAGTTGTGGCGGCCCTAGCGACCAGTTTATGGTAAATTAATTTTCATTCTGAGACAGAGCCTAGGGTGCCTTATTTTTGGTAGGATGCCTTATATTTCACTCAGAAGGAAACCTGTAAGTAGGTCTTATTTTCGGAGGATGTTTTATTTTTGGAGAAACACTGTATTACTTTATGTTAACAATTACTCATTTATTTTAGCCCTTTGTATTCAGCATGTCTCTATCAAAATAAACCTATTTTCTATAAAAATTGAAGCTTTTGAGTTTTAGCGGCTCACAAACTTAAATCTTGTTTATTTGGCCCAAGTTAGCCTTTGAATTTAATATGTTTGTTGTAAGTGATTGAGATCCTGATCATAGTCAAAGTTTTGTGTTAAAAACTACTTTTGCTATTAGATTTTCCTATTCAAATGTAAATTCCAAAGGAGAATTAACACATTAAGTGGTTCATACCATAATGTGACTGAACTAGTCAGTTTTTTTTTTTTTTTCTTCTTCTTCTCATGGACTGGCAAAGGTCCCGCTCAATGAGGTTAATGGAAGGTCATCTTCTCAAGATAAACCTTGCAGCTTCACAATTTTGCCAAGGGCAGACTGGTCTTGACACATGCAGCTATTTTTTCAGTTGAAAAAATGCCCTTGCAAAAGTGGTGTTTTCACAGTTGTTTTTTCCCCAGATGTACCTATGAAGAAAAAAAAAATCTATGCAAATCCATACTTGATGCTGACGGAAAGTTTGTTGGAACAAAACAGATTGAGAACTTTGTTAGGAATGGTTCATCTTTACATAAAAACTCACCTTCTCTTGCCAAAAATCACCCAGACATTTTGTTATCTGCCAAGAAAGTGCTCAGAGGCATCTTTAATTTGCATACCTGTTTCCAGCTCTAAGTATGAATTGACATTTGCTTTTTTAATTGTCATAGATATCTTCAAAAGCCCATTTGCTTTGAAAGTTTCTTGGATATGTAATCTGTCTTTTTTTTTTTTTTTCCAAAGTGAGTTTACTTTGTTATTGCCTCAGCAAAAGCACACCCAAACTGCAACAATCTTCTGTGATTGGTTGGGATCTCTCCTTGTCCCCACCAGTGCAATGTCATGAGAAAAACAATTTTCTGAGATTCACATGGGAGGGTGAGATATTTTAGAAAGCTTTATTTCTGTGGAATTATACCACAGAGTTTTCAAGATCCTATTTCTTTTCCCGCCAAAGAATATGTCCCATTTTTCTTTAAGCAGAGCTAAGATTAAATTAGTTGCTCAGAGTTTTGGCTCCAATTGGGCACAGTCCAATTCAGTCTCAACCTAGCTTAGTTTGTGTTCCATACTGTAGTCCATCAGTCCATTGTGTGTGGGATCTGCAGAGTCACATGGCTGTGGAAGGAACATGGGTGAATGCAAGGGAACCACAAGAGTGCCAAGAACCAAGAGAGAGACAATTCTTTCATTTTGGGATTATATATCCCAATTTTTATGGGTTGCAATGGCCTTGCCCCTTTTAGCTAATGATCTCTGTTCCCAAATTTGACTGACAGGCATCTTCCTTCCCTACATTACCCCAACTTTGATGTGCATGCATCCATCTTCTCTTTGTCTACCAGGGGTCTGCAACCTTTAAGACATAAAGAGCCACTTGGACCCATTTCTGAAGGAAAAACAAACAAACAAACAAACAAACAAACAAACAAAAAAAAACAGAGCGCCAGGAGCACTGGAGGCGGCAGAGGTAAGTGATACAGCTCCCCGCCACCCCCTGCTATCGGCCCTGCTAGTGTCGACCCTGCTGTCGGAGCTGCGGCAAAGCTTCAAAAGAGCTGCTTGCGGCTCCGGAACTGTAGGTTGCCGACACCTGAGTCCCTTCCCCCAGTGACCTACAGGAATAGATTGGTGGTTCCCTGAGGAGTATAAAGTTTCAGTTACCTGGTGAAGCTGTTCAGATGACATGCCTATTATGTCTGACCTTCCTTTTGCTCCTTTCCTATTATCAACAAATAGCTAATTACAATGGTATCACTTCCTAGGCACATAAATTATCTAAAAACTAGAGGCCCAGTGCACGAATTTGTACACAGGTGGGGTCTGGCCATCCCACCCTGATGGGGTCCCATTGGGCCAGGCCAGTGGGGTAGGAGGGGTTGTGAGTGGTTGGGTGCTGGCCCCACCCCTGATCTGGTGTTGGAGGTCCATCAGGGGCCGGTCCAGCTAGGGGCTGGGGGGACCAATTGGCCTGGATCAGGCTGGTTGGGTACTGTAATGCACATCATAGCCACTGGTCATTCTAGTCATTTGGTCATTCTGCCATTCCAGTCGCTGGGCTTTTATATGTATAGATTCATTGTTAGGGATTCCCAAAGGGAAAAGAAAGGGGGTGCAGAAAGCTCAAGAACAAGTGACACTTTGTGCCTCATTCTCCTTCCTGATCTTGGCCAACATTTTTAGGCAGATGAGATGAAGTCACCCTGAATGTTAAGAATAGTCTAAGGAAGATGAGGATATCAGTCATCGGGGAAAGGAGAAAGGGAAAGAGAAAAGAAGGAAGAATGAGAAAAATCATGCCTTTGTTAAAAATGAGCCATATTTAAGCTCAAAATGAAGTCATTTGTGTTAAGCTCATGCCATCAAACCAAGACTTAATACCTAACCTCAGAGCAGTCTCAGCCTTTCCCAAAAATGTACTTTTAACCAGTCAACTTGGAATTTCCTGCTCAGAACTAGTGAGGTAATCTTCCTGAGAGACTCTAGTCTTACCCTAAGGGAAGATGATCTTGCCTGAAATAGTCCCTCTCCCATTTTTGTGTAGAAAAGTCTTCCATTTTGTATAGCTTCTCAGAGCTCCTTACTAACTTCTTGATAGGATGCTGCTTGATTCAAGAACCAGTGGAAAAGCCAATTAGATCTTCAAATTTAATAAGTTGAATTTTAAAGATGTTTTTATGGATAAAACAGGCAGGTTTATGGAATTTTAGGAATTAGGGGGTTCATAGGGAAGAAGTGCAGGGCTGCAAAGCTAGGGGGATAGGAGCAGCCAGAAGGCATACATTCACAGAATAAGGGGGCTGGGACCTGCCAAAAGGTATACATTTACAGAATAAAATTAAAGGAAGGCACTCATTTACAGAATAAAGGAAGAGGAAGACAATCATTCACAGAATGAAGGGGGAAACCACAAGGAGTAGAAAAACAAAAGGCTGAAAAGAAGGGTGACCCCAAGTGGGGTTTGAGCTCTGAAGTTGCTATAGTGATCAATCAGAAGGAGTATCAGGACACAAAGAACTGCAGCCTTTATAAACCTTAGAAAGAGGGACTTGGTGGGTCTTTCTCCCCTTCCCCACATGGGAGTCTGTGCTTGTTTCCCAATAAATTTCCACTTTTTCCTATACCACCTTTTGTCTGTGCCTTCATTCTTCTAATTCACCTGGACAAGGACCTGGGAAATCACCTTTGCATTCTGCACAGAGATTAACATGTTTCAGTCTAATTTTCTCATTTCAAAATTCATTTTTAATGGCTTTTATACCTGTCATTGTCTCCCAAAGAAAGGAAACAACCTTGTTCTGCTGCCAGTCACTGCAGCAATACAGGTTCACTCATCACCACATACAATTCAGGTCCTAGAGAAAAGTGAGTACATTTTCTATACTTTGAAAATAGCTCTTGGCACATTTAAAATAAATGCGTAACTTTTAAAATAAATGGTATTTCATAGATCACTCAATTCATCTTATGTACCACCTCCCCTTATTAGACTTTTACACAGTTGAAAGACTACCAAGATTTGAAATTAGACAAGTTTGATTTAGACAAATGGCTCTGTCCCTTCATAATTTATTTTGGCACGTTACCAATGTCTAAAACATAAGCTCTCAAGAAGTTAATTGAGAAAATGTATGTTTAGGATTGGTACTCAATAAATGTTGGTTTTCCTAGGTACTTCAATTTTTATATCCATGAAATGCTTCCTAGTATAAATGGAAGGAACATGGGTCTTGGAGCCTGCCCTATTGGATTAAAACCCCAAATCTAGTTAGTTAAACTTTTTAAGCCCCAATTTTCTCTTTTGTAACTGGAGAAATAGTAACTAAATTTCATGGGGTTGTCATCAGGATCCTACATAATATATGTAAAATTCTTAAAACATGAAGCATTATATAAATGGTAACTATGAATATTAACCATACTAGAGGCCCAGTGCACAAATTCGTGCATGGGGGGGGGTCCCCTCAGCCTCGCTGGCAATCAAGGTCTATTGGGGAGCTGGCCAGCAAGTGGGAGGGAATGTGGGAGGTTGGCTGTGGGAGTGCACTGACCACCATGGGAAGGCTCCTGTATTGAGCATCTGCCCCCTGGTGATCAGTGTGTGCATCATAGTGACTGGTTGGCCAATTTTTCTGGTCATTCTGGTTGTTCGGTCATAATGGTCACTTAGGCCAATATGTCATATATATATATATATATATATATATATATATATATATATATATATATATATACACACACATATATAGTCCTCATTAGTGCCTTATATACATCACAAGCAAAGAAGAGGTTGACAGACCATCAGAGGACATTTGACTCATGCAGACTAGAAAGTCCCATGTGAGAAAGTGACCCCAGCCTCATTTTGTGGAACAGCCTGCTGTCACCCTATCCTGCTCAACAGAAGGCAGCCACACTGTAGGCAAGGCAGCAGGCCAATGATAACAATGGCAACTTATAGCCCTCAGCCTCAACAGCCAGCACTAATCAGGTTGAAGGACATCAAACTCCATCTAATCAGACTAGAACACTTACATCCTCCAGCCTCTGCACCTTGTGGTTTTAGCACATAACCTTCCCCGGTTGGCTCAATTCCCCCCCCCATTCCCTCTAATAAATTCCCCTCTTACTTGCTCACTGCATCTGCCTAATCTCTTGAGCAACTCCATTCTTATAGAGGTAGGTATTATTCATTCAACAACTAGAAAACACCCCTATTATTTTCTATCTCATATTCTGCCTCTCTTCTTTATGTACCTGATAATGTCCTTAGTAAACAAGGGTCTATCACAGAAGTTATTGCTGGAACTACAGACTGTTCGTACCATAATGAGAATGAGATGCTATTAGGCAGGGTTGTTCAAAATAAGGCACAACGGTGAATATTTGTGAAGTGCTAAGAATAAAGCCAGACAGAGCATGCACTTTGTAAGTGTTAAATGCACTATCTAAGGACTAAGTAAAGTAACTAAAAAAGAACTGTGGAAGCATATGAAAGATAAAAAGGGAAAAATGATACAAGCAAAACCAAATTAAAATGAAATGGGGCTTCACAAGGGGCTGTCTCTTTCTTCTCTTATGTGGGAGTGCAAGAACTCAGAGAACTACAATAGATATAGTGATGAGCAGCAATGTCACCCTTTAATTGCTAAATTTTAGTAGCAGGCATTGACTGAAAAAAGCATCCTTTCTTTTTTCCTGAACCAGACATCTTCCTATTATGAGCTGCTTCCTTTTTGGTCCAGTGTAATGTCAGTAGGCTTACTATACAGAAATGTTGAAAGCAAGTCTAGATAATTAAAGAGAGCCTTCCAACTAAACTTAAAACTAGAAAAGTATTTTCATTAATAATGAACTGATTCACTGGGTATGAAATATAAAACAGCATTATGTAGGACAGCTTATTTGTGTAGAAAATTTTTCAAGAATTCATTAAAAATATTTGTTTTGAGTTAAAAAAAAACTTAAAAAGAATACCTTTTTTATTTTAGTGAGAAAATGTAGACATTATAAAATCATTAGTGAAAAAACATACTAATTAAATAGTAGCTTCATGAAGAAATGAGTGAGTAGGCAGAAAATAGTTTACACTAGTCTTTCATAATGTAAAATTACAATACTTTTAAGAAACAATTTGTATGAGGTCGTCATCACTAATCCTCACACATCAAATGGAATTTTGTGCCATTTGATGGAACTAAAATTTTGTTTAAGAAACAAATACTTCAAATATTATCTGGCAATAATGAGCTACCTAAATAATTATGCTAAAATGTTTTGTTTATTTCTCTGTCTTATGTCTTCCTTTCCTGCTGTTATTTTTTATTTTATTTTATTGGCACCCTACAAAGTCTCTTTTCAGCTTTGTTTTAACTTTCCTCATTTAAAATCTTTCAAGTATGTTTTGGTTCCTTTCTGCTTGCTTCCTGATTTATAGCTGCACCTGCACCTCCTACACCTGTTTATATTCCCTACTCCTTCACTGAATGAAAGAGCAGTACAATAAAGAAGGTATAAAACAAAGCTCAAATGTTCAATTGGTCCATTCCAATTCTGTAACTTGCCTTGCGGGATAATATTGAAGTAAAAAGCTGTAGGACAAACCCTAGAAATTTGGTTTAAAAATTAAAAGCTTCACTATAGCCCTGATTGGGTAGCTCAGTTGGTTGGATAATCATCTCATACATTCAAAGGTTCTGGATTTGATTCCTAGTCAGTTCACATACTTAGGTTGCAGGTTCAAAACCCAACCCAGAAGGATAGAAGAGGCAACCAACCAATCTCTCCCCCCACTCCCCCAGGCGGATCCAGCCTCCCTGCTCCACTGCTCCTACAGTGTCTGGGCCTGTCAGCCCAACCAAGGTTCCTGGGGACCAAGCAGCGAGGCTGGATCTGCCCCCAGACCAGACAGACAGAGCCTGGATAGCAGGGCTTGGGGACTTCCTTAGTGAGGCGGCAGCAGGGGAAACCACAGGCCTTGCAGACGGAGCCTGGACAGCCGGGCTTGGGAGCTTCCTTAGCAGGGCTGTGGTGGGAGCATTTCCAGGCCCTGCAGACAGAGCCCAGACAGCAGGGCTTGGGGGGCTTTCTTAGTGCAGTGGCAGCAGGGAAGCGCCACGCCCTGCAGACAGAACCTAGTCAGCCAGGCATGGGGGCTTCCTTAGAGTGGCGGCAGTGGGGAAGACACAGGCCTGGCAGTCAGAGATTGGACAGCAGAGCTTGGGAGCTTCTTTAGCTCAGAGGTGGTGGGAACACCCCCAGGCCCAGCAGACAGAGCCCAGACAGCAGGGCTTGGGAACTTTTTTAGCATGGCGGCAGCGTGGAAGACCCAGGCCCAGCAGAGGGCATGGGGGCTTCATTCACAGGGTGATAGTGGGGAAGCCCCAGGCCAGGAAGACAGAGCCCAGACAACAGGACTTGGGGGCTTCCTTAGTGTGTCAGTGGCAGGGAAATCCCCAGACATGGCACACAGAGCCCAGACAACAGGGCTTGGGGACTTCCTTAGCAAGGTGGCAGCGGGAACACCTTCAGGCCCCACAGACAGAGTCCAGACAACAGGGCTTGGGTGCTTCCTTTGTGTGTTGGTATTGCTGAAGCCCCCAGGTCTGGCAGACAGAACACACTACGGAGCATTGGGTCTTCCTTCACATGACACATGGCGGGAGCAAGCAGAGAGCAGAGAGCAGGGCATGGGGGCTTCATCTCCATGGCTGCAGTGAAACCCCCAGACCCACAGAGAACCATGGGAGTGGGCCTAAGCCATCAGTAGGACATCCCCTGAGAGCTCCTGGATTGCAGAGGGTGCAGGTTGGGCTGAGGGAGCCCCGTGCATGAATTTCGTGCACCAGGCCTCTAGTCTATCTATATAAAAGGCTAATACGTTAAGTGATTCTACTGCCATCCGACCAGTTGCTATGATGCACACTGACCACCAGGGGCAGAAACTTAATGCAGAGCTGCTGAGCTGCAGTGGCTTGGCACCAGCAGTTCTCAGGTGATGCATCCCAAAACCAGCGAGGAGGGAGCCCAATTCCTCACGAGGCCATGCGATTCCACCTTATGCCGTTGGATTATGTTGTTGCTGGGACACTGTCATCCCTGAATCTGGTTTACTGCACACTTGCATTTATCTAATATTCAGAAATAGGTAAAAATACGTAATCCTATTTAGGAACACATATATAGGTGACAAAGCTGTAAAGAGAATCAAGAAAATATTTACCACAACTGTCTAGAAAGGAGTGAGGAATTATTATCCAAGATGGGCAGAAGGAGACATCTGGAGTGTTGTCTTCACAGAAATGGTCCTTATGCAAACCTTTGTTTTAAAATTCTTCTTTAAACTAGAGATCAGCAAAGTATGACCAATGGAACAAATCTAGCCCAAAGCCTGTTTTTATAAATAAATATTTATTGGAACAAACACACACAAAAGAGTTGTTCATAAGAAATGGAGAAAAATAAAAAGTACATGTTTCCATAGGACATCATAATAAAAAAAAAACACACCAAAAACCTAGTGAGTTATGCACTTTCAAAACCTTTCCTCTTATTCTTCATAGATAAATGAGTATCTGAAAGTCAGAGAAATAAAATATCTTGTCAAGATCATATTGATGCTTTATTGCCTCTGTATCTATCTTTTTGTTCATCAGTTTATAACTTTCTTTATTATCCATAAATGAATGAGATCATGTGGTATTTTTCTTTCATTGACTAGCTTATTTCACTTAGCCTAATGTTTTCCAGATAAAAGACTTAAACATTATACAGGATACCATAAAAATACTAGAGGAATCCAAAGGCAGCGAAATCTCAGACAAATGCCAAAGCATTTCTTCACTGATACTGCCCCTCGGGAAATGAAAACTAAAAAGAAAACAAACAAATGAGACTATATCAAAATAAAAAGCTTTTGCACATCAAAGGAAACCATCAACAAAACAACAAGAAAGCCCACTGCATGGGAGAACATATTTGCCAATGTTATCACCGATAAGGCTTTTATCTCCAACATTTACTGGGAACTCCTACAACTTAACGAAAGGAAGATAAACAACCCAATCAAAAAATGGGAAATGGACCTAAATACTAGTAGATACTTTTTGAAAGAAGACAGAAGGAAGGCCGAGAGACATATGAAAACATGCCCAAAGTCACTAATCATCTGAGAGATGCAAATCAAAACAACAGTGAGGTACCATCTCACATAAGTCAGAATGGCTATCATCAACAAATGACGAAAGCTGGAGAGGATGGTGAGAAAAAGGAATCCTTGTGCACTGCTGGAGAACAGTATGGAAATTCCTTAAAAAACTAAAAATGGAACTCCCATTTGACCCAGTTATCACACATCTACCGTGTTTCCCCGAAAATAAGACATCCCCTAAAAATAAGACCTAGCGCAACTTTGGGAGAAAAAATTAATATAAGACACTGTCTTATTTTCGGGGAAACAGGGTAGGAATATATCCCAAGAAACTAGAAACACCATTCAGAAAGGATATATGCACCCCTATGTCTATAGAGGCACAATTTGTCATAGGAAAGATTTGGAAACAGCCTAAGTGCCCATCAGCAGGTGAGTAAATTAAAAAACTCTGGTACATCAACAAAATGGAATACTACACTGTGGTAAAAAAGAAGGAGTTCCTACCATTTGCAAGAGCCTGGATGGACCTGGAGAGCATGATGCTAAGTGAAATAAGCCAGTCAGAGAAAGATAAACATCATATGATCTCACACATTAATGGAATATAATGAACAACATAAACTGATGAACAAAAACAGATTCAGAGAAAGAGAAGCATCGATCAGACCGTCAAACCTCAGAGGGAAGGTAGGGGAGGAGAGTTCAACCAAAAGGATTTGTATGCATGCATATAAGCCTAACCAATGGACACTGATACCAGCGGGGTGAGGGCATGAGTGGGAAGTGGGAGGGGGGGCAATAGGGCGATATGTAATACCTTAATCAATAAAGAAAAAAAAATTAAAGGTATTCTTTGTACAAGTTTCCAAAAGAGAACATTTCATTTAGGGTAAATTGTATATTGTAGTTAATATTAAACTAAAATTTAGGGGACACCTAGTAAATAAACAACATAGTGTCTATAAATTCTAAATGACTTCAGGATCTCATGAACTTTACTACTTCATTTAATCAGAGACATTGGTGAAGCAAAGACTTAAGTAAAAAAAAAAAAAAAAGGTAACTTCAAATGGGTCTGGGAGTGTTTCACAATTGGTGGGGGGAATTTTACTTTTAATTTAGATTTGGATGGACAAACCAGTAGAATTGGACAAAGAAAAAGAAAAATGGTGCCTCTGGATGGGAAGACTAAATGTTTTTGTTTGTTTGTTTTTTTACATTTTTCTTTATTGATTAATGGAGACTAAAATTTTATAAAGATGATAATTCATCCTAGGCTTATTCATATATGTAATGCAACTACAATCAAAATGACAAAACATATTAGTACTAGTGTCTATTTAGTTCCATTTCCCATTTTTTGGTAGGGTTATTTATCTTCCTTTTGTTAAGTTGTATGAGTTCCCTGTAAATGTTGGAGATTAAACCCTTATCAATGATAACATTTGCAAAAATGTTCTCCCAAGCAGTGGGCTTTCTTTTCTTCTTCTTCTTCTTTTTTTAATAGTTTCTTTTGCTGGGCAAAAGCTTTTTATTTTGATGTATTCCCATTTTTTATTTTCTCTTTATTTTACATTTCATAGGAGCCGTATCAGTGAAGAAGTTCCTTCAGCATATGTCTGAGATTTCATTGCCTGTGGATTGCTCCAGTATTATTATGGCTTCCTGTCTTATGTTTAAGTCCTTTTATCCATTTTGAGTTTATTTTTGTGTGTGGTGTAAGATGGTAATTTAGTTTCATTTTTTTGCATGTCTCTGTCCAATTTTCCCAACACCATTTTTTAAAGAGACTATATTGATTCAATTGTATGCTCATGCCTCTTTTGTTGAATATTAATTGAACATAGTGGTTTGGGTTGATTTCTGGGTTCTCTATTCTATTCCATTGGTGTATATGTCTGTTCTTGTGCCAGTGCCAGGCTGTTTTGAGAGCAGTGGCTTTGTAATACATAATAAAATCTGGAATTGAGATCCCACCTACTTTGTTCTTCTTTCTCAGGATTTCTGCAGCTATTGGGGGTCTCTTTTTTATTCGAGATGTATTTTTGGAGAGTTCTTTCTAAGTCTGTGAAATATGCCATTGGTATTTTAATGGGGAGTGCATTGAATCTATAGATTGTTTTGGGTAGTATGAAAATTTTCATGATGTTGATTCTACCAATCCATGAACATGGTATGTTCTTCCATATGTTTATGTCTTCCTCTATCTCTTTTTTCAGTGTCCTGTTGTTTTTTTGTGTATAGGTCTTTCACCTCTTTAGTTTTATTCCTAGGTATCTTAATTTTTTGGGGGTACTATGGTAAATGGTATTGCCTTTTTAGTCTCTCTTTCTGTAAATTCATTATTGGTGTATAGAAATGCCATAGATTTCTTGGCATTAACCTTGTATCCGATGAGATAACATGGCAGAAGACTAGATGGATGGGTTCTGAGCCTTGTCCCGAAGCAGAAGGAGAGAGCAGCTGAGGGTCATGCTGGGAGTGTTTGTTAGCAAGGTAAGAGATAGGTGATCTCATGAGAAGGCGGGGATTGCTGATCAGGGTGCTCCTGACAGGGAAGCACCCACGGCAGGGCTGGGTCCCCTCCCGGAGCTACCTATGGGCTTGGACTGGGAAATCTCGCCATCTTTAAAGGAAAAGTGGATCTTGTCAGAGGCCTGAATCTCTACAGCCTCAGCAATCACCGAGCACCTGTGATCCCCGGAAAGCTGGTTCCAGGTGGAGCAAACATTTGGACTCAAAGGAGCACATCACCACCAAGAAAAAAGGTAAGATTTCACGGGGATAGGGAGAGTCTCCGTGAGGACAGAAGCCTGCATGCACTGTGCACACGGAAGCTGGAGGACTAGGGTGGTGTTTACAAGGAGAAACCCCGGGCTGTTGGGCTGGTGTATCCCCTTATTGTGGAATGGGCTCCTAATAGGGGAGATAAAGAAAAACATGTTTTGATCTGACGCGGAGGGATATCCAGAGAATTACAGGGGAGTGCAGTCTGCTCGGACTTGTCCCCCAGCCTCCACATATCAGCATCACAGAGAGAAAAATAAAATCTGGAGAGGCTTTAGAGCCCTGGAAGTCAACCCAAAAAACCTGCCACCTAGAGGCTAAATCACAAATTGACCCTAGTGTAATAAAAAATCAAAGCAAGGCCCCTTAAATATCAGGACCGGATTTCAACACTGAGGAGCAGTGAAAGGCAAGGAACTGCAATACTGTCTAGACTGGGAAACAGGCGTTCCAAACAGAACGATAAATGACATAGAGACCAAAGAAACAATACAAAAGATCAACAAAACCAAGAGCTGGTTCTTTGAATGGATAAACAAGATTGATGAACCTCTAGCCAGGCTAAGCAAGAAACTAAGAGAGAGGAACCAAATAAACAGAATCAGAAATGAAAGAGGTGAAATAACAACAGACCCCACCGAAATACAAAAGATTGTTACAAATTACTACGAACAACTCTATTCCAACAAACTGGACAACCTGGAGGAAATGGGCATATTCCTAGAAACATACAATCTTCCAAAACTCAATCAGGAATAATCTAAACATCTCAATAGACCAGCGACTTTGGAAGAAATTGAAACAGTCATCAAAAAGCTTCCAGCAAACAAAAGCCCGGGCCAGGTGGCTTCACAGGAGAGTTTTATCAAACATTCAAGGAAGTACTAAAACCTATCCTCCTCAGACTATTCCAAAAAATTCAAGAGGAAGGAACACTTCCAAACTCCTTCTATGAAGCTAGCATCACCCTAATACCAAAACCAGATAAAGATAACACAATGGAAGAGAATTATAGGCCAATAACTCTCATGAACATAGGTGCCAAAATCCTCAACAAAATTCTAGCAAATCGGCTCCAGCAGTACATCAGAAAGATCATACATCATGACCAAGTAGGATTTATTCCAGGAATGCAAGGACGGTACAATATCTGCAAATCAGTAAACGTGATACATCACTTAAAGAAATTAAGAGATAAAAATCATATAGTCATGTCAATCGACACAAAAAAAAGCATTTGATAAAATCCAACACCCTTTCCTGACAAAAACTCTCAACAAGGTAGGAGTACAAGAATCATACCTCAACATAATAAAAGCTATATATAATAAACCCACAGCCAACATCATACTCAATGGGCAAAAATTAAAACCATTCCCTGTAAGAACAGGAACAAGACAGGGTTGCCCACTCTCACCACTCCTGTTTGACATAGTACTAGAAGTACTAGCCATTGCAATTAGACAGGAAGAAGAAATAAAAGGCATCAAATTGGAAAAGAAGAATTAAAATTGTCCTTATTTGCAGATGACATGATATTGTACATAAAAAAAAAACACACACAAAAGACTCCATCAAAAAACTAATTGATTTAATAAATGAACTCTGCAATATAGCAGGATACAAAATTAACACCAAGAAATCAATGGCATTTCTATACACCAATAGTGAACTTACAGAAACAGGGACCAAAAAAATTAAGGTACCTAGGAACAAACTTAACTAAGGAGGTAAAAGACCTATTCACAGAAAACTACATGACACTGAAAAAAGAGATAGAGGAAGATGGAAGGAGATGGAAGAACATACCATGTTCATGGATTGGTAGAATCAACATAATCAAAATGTCCATATTTCCCAAAGCAATTTATAGGTTCAATGAACTACCCATTAAAATATCAATGGTATATTTCACAGACCTAGAAATAACTCTCCAAAAATTCATCTGGAACAAAAAAAAGACCCCAAATAGCCACAGCAATCCTGAGAAAAAAGAATAAAGTAGGAGGGATCTCAATACCAGATTTCAAGCTGTATTACAATGCCAATCTTCTTAAAACAGCCAAGTACTGGCACAAGAACAGACATACATATCAGTGGAATAGAATAGAGAATCCAGATATCAACCCAAATCACTAGGCTAAATTAATATTTGACAAAGGAGGCACAAATATACAATGGAGTCAATAAATGGTGTTAGGAAAATTGGGCAAATACATGCAAAAGAATTAAATTAGATCATCAACTTACACCATAAACAAAAATAAACTAAAAATGTATATAGGACTTAAACATAAGACAGGAAACCATAAAAATACTAGAGGAATCCACAGGAAGCAAAATCTCAGACATATGCCAAAAGAACTTCTTCACTGATACTACCCCCAGGGCAATGGAAACTAAAGAGAAAATAAACAAATGGGACTACACCAAAATAAAAAGCTTTTTTACAGCAAAATAAACCATCAACAAAACAACAAGAAAGCCCACTGTATGGGAGAACATATTTGCAAATGTTATCACTGATAAAGGCTTAATCTCCAACATCTACAGACAGCTTATACAACTTAATAAAAGGAAGATAAATGATCCAATTAAAAAATGGGCAATGTACCTAAATAGAATCTTTTCAAAAGAAGACAGAAGGAAGTCCAAGAGGCACATGAGAACATGCTCAAAGTCACTAATTATCAGAGAGATGCAAATCAAAATGACAATGCGGTACCATCTCACACCTGTCAGAATGGCCAACATCAACAAATCAGCAAACGACAAGTGCTGGCAAGAATGCGGAGAAAAAGGAACCCTCGTTGTGGGAATGCAGACTGGTGCAACCACTGTGGAGAACAGTATGGAGTTTCCTCAAAAAACTGAAAATGTAACTCCCATTAGACCCAGTAATCCCACTCCTAGGAAGATATCCTAAGAAACTAGAAACACCAATCAAAAAGGATATATGTTCATAGCAGGACAATCTACAATAGCTAGGATTTGGAAAAGCCTAGGTGCCCTTCAGCAGATGATTGGATAAAAAAACTATGCTATATCTACACAATGGAATACTATGCTGCCATAAAAAGAAGGAATTCTTATCATTTGCAGCAACCTGGATGGAATTGGAGAACATTATGCTGAGTGAAATAAGCCAGTCAATAAAAGAAAAACACCATATGATCTCACTCATTTATGGGTAATAAGGAACATTATAAACCGATGAACAAAAAGATACATACAGAGACAGTAAAGGAAACAGACTGTCAAATTACAGCGGGGAAGATAGGGAGATAAGGGAGAGATAAGAGATCAACCGAAGGACTTGTATGCATGCATATAAGCATAACCAATGGAGGAAAAACTCTAGGGAGGGAGGTCATGTATGAGAGTGGGGGTGGGGTGGGGATTGGTAAGGTATGTAACGCATGTAATACCTTAACAAAAAAATGATTTAAAAAAACACATTGTATCCTCCTACATTGCCAAATTCATTTAAGTATAATAATTTTTTATGGAGTCTTTAGGATTTTTTATGTACAGTATCATGTCATCTACAAATAAGGACAGTTTTATTTCTTTTCCAATTTGGATGCCTTTTATTTCTTCTTCTTCTCTAATCACAATGGCTAGTACTTCCTGTAGTATGTTGAACAGGAGTGGTGAGAGAGGACATCCCTGTCTTGTTCCTGTTTTTAGGGGAATTGGCTTGAGTTGTGTGTTTTTTGTTTTTGTTTTTTTCCCCATTGAGTGTGATGCTCTCTTTGGGTTTGTCATATATGGATTTCATGATGTTGAGATATGATCATTCTATTCCCACCTTTCTGAGAGATTTTATCAATAAAAGGTATTAGATTTTTCAAATGCTTTTTCTGCATCAATTTGTTTATGTGATATGACTATGTGATTTTTCTCCCTCAATTTGTTTATTTCATGTATCACATTTATTGATTTGCAGATATTGTACCTTCCTTGCATCCCTAGGATAAATCCTGCTTGGTCTGTGTGTATGATCTTTCTGATGTACTGCTGGATCTGATTTACTAGAATTTTTTTGAGCATTTTGGCATCTATGTTCATGAGGGATATTGGCCTATAATTCTCTTTCACTGTGTTGTCTTTATCTGGTTTTGGTATTAGTGTAAGGCTGGCTTCATAGAAGGAGTTTGGAAGTATTCCTTCCTCTTGAATTTTCTGGAATATTCTGAGGAGGTTAGGTTTTAGTTCTTCCTTGAATGTTTGCTAAAACTCTCCTGCTTTCCCCTATTTCTCCTTTTTCCTCATTCTAGTCTCTATTATAGAACACAGAGGTGGTAACTTTCAGGAGATTTTTAAAGCACTCTTGGGACTAATAGAGCAATTCTTGTAATCTCTTTATATCTGGGATAAACTGATGATAAATTTGTCCTTTAAAATTAGTTGTCCCGATTCTGAATCTGGGATAATGTTGGTCTGCTTAACCAAAAGTCTTCTTGAGCCTTCCAAAAAGGCCAAATGATTTTTGTTACCCCCTTGTTTAATGGTGGTTAATTAGAGTAATTAACAGTCTTTGTTTTACCAAGCCTGAGGCTTTCTATAATACAAAACTGGAAGTGATTTATTTTTTAGTATACTAGAGGCCCAGTGCAGGGAATTTGTGCACGGGGGTTAGGAGGGGGGTGTGGAAGGGTGTCCCTCAGTCCAGCTTGCACCCTCTCCAATCTGGGTCCTCTCAAATAATGTCTGACTGCCCGTTGAGGCCCTCTCACAATCCAGACGACCACCTTCCTGCCTGCCTTCCTGATTGCCCCTAACAATTTCTGCCTGCCAGCCTGATCACCCCCTAACCACTCCCCTGCTAGCCTGATCTACGCCTAACTGCTACCTTGCCAGCCTGATTGTCCCTAACTTCCCTCCCCTGCAGGCCTGGTCACCCCTAACTGTCTTCCCCTGAAGGCCTGGTTGCCCCCAACTGCCCTCCCCTGCTGGCCCGTTCACCCCTAAATGCCCTCACTTGCCTCCAGTGGAAGCATGTATACGCAGTGTTTTGTCCAGGTCCGTTGTATGTAATTTAAAAGGACCTGAGTGACTGTCATATTTGAATTACCCACTAAACTGGATGGGTTGGAGTGCCTGCTGACCTGAATTTCTGAGGGGTCTACTCTAGGATGAGGACTTAAGAGAGTTCATACAGTATGTGGAACCCTGGTTTGGCCGATATCCAGTGATCCGAGTAAACCACTAACAGCTCCGGTCCCCACCCCTTGTATGCCCTAGTTACTAAAGGAATCATCCTCTCTGCCTGATTTGGGGAAAAGGATGGAATTTGATTTCTAGTCAAATATAGTACCTTAAATTTTCTGCTCACTGACTTAATTTTCAGTTTTTACTGACCCTTAATTTCTGTTAATTTACCTTAAAAAATGTCACTTTCGCCGAAACCGGTTTGGCTCAAGGGATAGAGCGTCGGCTTGGGGACTGAAGGGTCCCGGGTTCGATTCCGGTCAAGGGCATGTACCTTGGTTGCGGGCATATCCCCAGTAGGGGGTGTGCAAGAGGCAGCTGATCGATGACTCTCTCTCATTGATGTTTCTAACTCTCTATCTCTCTCCCTTTCTCTCTATACAAAATCAATAAAAAAAAAATGTCACTTTCAAACTGAGCAACCAATTTGGTTGCTTCAACTGAAAAAAAAACAAAAACAAACAAACAAACAAACAAAACAAAAAACCGCCTGGGAGAGGGACATGTTAGTTGACTTTTACAAGAAATTGTTTAGGTAAAGGCACACCTTCTTAGATTTTATTAATGGTGTATATTGGTGGAAGGGGTGTTTTTAAACTTTAAGATTATTTTATTCAGGTATGCTAAGAAAGGGGTGCCATGATTTCCTAAAGTTTTACAAACACCTTTTGGTTCAAACATGACCAGCTTAGAAGCCTGCAATTTAGAGTAAGTCAGAGTCCTATCTATGGGTTTTTCTAAAGCCTTAAATGCACCAAAGTAAGACAGTGGCTTTCCAATGACAAAATCCAAAAGTGTTGTGGTTATAGATTTGTTTAAAATCCAATTGATAAAATATTTGCTTCATAATATTCTGAGACAAAAACCTTCTAGTGCAACAACAACAAAAAGTTGTGTATAACCTGTGGCACATGGCTTGTTGTAGATGGCACATTAAAGCATTGAAAACAATTTATAAATCCTAATAAAAGAAACCTAAAACTCCAGAATGTCACTGGCAGACAGAGAATTATCACACTTGCTCTTTTCCCTGGCTGAAAGTTTCCAGTTCAAACTTGGCTTTGAATCTGCATAAGTTTTTCCTGAAGTAGACTAAAATCTTTATGACATTCAAAGTATATGTATTTTGAATAGAACATTGCATTTATTGTTTTTTGGCAGAGTTTTCTCATGAAATTTCAAGTATATTACATTGGTCTAATTTGGTTCAAAGGTATTTCTTTAGGGGGAGAGAATAAATCCTTTGCATCACCCCAGGACACCCAGGGTGTCACAAAAAAGTTCTCTTTCAGTTAAATTCTTGAAATGTTACATTCAGAAAAGCTGTCAAATATACCCAATGCAAAGATTATTAAAACTTAAACCAATTTTTAACATTAAAGATTTGGTCTTGACCACGAAATTAATTATTTTAAATCTGGCCATTAAAATTTTATATGATATACTTTGAATGTTAGAGAAAATGCTGGGAGGACACGCCTACCACCCATCCATTTAGAAGTCACAAAGCTGTGGCCAAAATTACTTCCCACTTCTGCAGGGCCTGTGTGGGTTTGTGACATCACAGAAAGGCATTGACTACCTGGTTCCCATTACCTAAGCTGCCTAGCGGATGTTTAATGGATGTGCTACTGGGAGGAGCTTTGACAATTTCCCCACCATTCCCCTTTTCTTTCTTTCTTTAAATTTCTTTATTGATTAAGATATCACATATTTGTCCTCTTTCCCCCATTCCCATCTCAAACTCTTCCCCATTTATGCCCCCACCCCTCTGTTGTCCATGACCACTGGTTTAGCTTATATGCATGCACCTTTGGTTGATATCTCTCCCTTACCCCCACCCTCCCCTAACTTCCCTCTGAGGTTTGACAGTCTTATCTATGGTCTCTGAGTCTGTTTTTGTTCATCAGTTTATGTTGTTCATTATTTCCCCTAGATGAGTGAGATCATGTGATACTAGAAATACACATAGAAGAACTGAAAATAAGACAAGCAATAATGGTTATGCTAAGAGGCAAATGAATCAGTCTGTAGTGACTTTCATTCTGGGCCAACAGTTATTTTGAGTCCCAATTTCAATGTGAAACAGTTCCTTATGTGTACATGTCAACAATGATATTGCAGTTCTGGATGATGGACAAATGGTGGTAATGCAGGTCTGACCCTCTTTGGTTTGGTTCTGGGCAACCTGCAGTGATGCATAGCTGCTGACTACTAGTAAGGCAAGGCATTGTCAACATCTTCCATCTCTGGACTGTTTCTCTTCTGTCTTCATGGTTAGAACACTCCTCTCAATTCCTCTCTGTTGTAGGAATTCACATGGTTGACTTGGGATCCTTTTTCATGTTTTGCCCAAAAGATTTTCCTTTGGCTTGTTTTGATACCATGTATGTTTTACATGGGTATCTTGCTGTTAGCATTACAAATAGAAGTTAATTTTCTAGAGTAAAAATTTTCCTCTTTTCTAAGGTCCTGCACAGGTTCCACCTCTTATTCTGCCTCAAAAAGCCACTTGTCTGAGTACAAAGGTTTTTTTTTTTCTTCTTTTTTTCTTTTTCTTAACCCCTCATGGGGAAGACAATGGCTACAACTTTAGATAGTGATCTTTGTTTAAACTTCCCTGGGTTAGCATATATGCAACCTTCACAAACTTACACTGTCAAATTAGCCTTAGAATCTTAAGATTTTAACCTAACAGAACAACCTTTGGTTCTGAGTGACACAAAGCCTACATGTAGCAGGGACAGAGGGCTTTCTATGTTCTTAAAGATGGCGAAGAGAAAACCACGCTAGCAATCAGTAATGAAGGTACATTACAGCAGACAAAACGACTTAAAATTCAAACCCTGCCACATGTTCCTCCTGTCCACAAGCAGCTGAGCCATGGCAAATTGGGATGATCCTTATTTTTAAACAGACTGTTTCAAGCCTCAACATGAAACATTAACAGAAACACTCTCATACAAGTCAGAACAATCTACAGACACTCCACAAAGCACTCCATCAAAAAGCAATGTCTCTCATCCTGGGGTTGAGAAGGGCTCTCCCCAAAACCTTAGCATTTTTCTAATGGACTATTTTGGCCATGTGGCTTCCTGCCTGATTGCCTTGAATTCCCCTTGTGTCATTTTCACCACTTTCCAAAGAAAACAGTATCAGGGCTATTTTAAAGCATCCATGAAGAGGTGGGGCTCCAGCCAAGGGCCACCCAAAGTCGGGTGGGGTGCCTCTCCTTGAACTAGCCTTTCCCTTTACACGGGTACAGAAAGTCCCAGAAACATCCCTTAATTTATGAGAAATGGCTCACCTTTCCACATTTCAAATGAACTGTGAAATAAAACCTGGCGAAAATGAGACTTTTAAGAATGCTTTTGAAAGTTTGAGACTGACTATTTTATGGAATCACAATGAAGGCGAGAGACAAGTTACCCAGTAATTAATAGGCTAACTTAACAGTTATGTTTGGCGGTAATTCTGAATTCTCTGAAAGGCTAAAAACTTCTTCAGGGTTGAGAAACAGTTAGCTGGCTCTTTTGTTCTTAACTCTTGCCTAGAAATTTTCTCTGGGACCCTTACTATAAAGACCTGCACCGATGGAGACTTAGGATTTTAAGCTTAGTGGGTCCTGGACCTCGGAGGCAGCAGTCTTGGCTGGATACTATTTGACTTGACTGAGATAAAAAGCAGAAGAAAAAGCCAGATTATTTCAGCGGGGCTGAAAGAATTAAGGTACTCCAGTGGGGCTGAGGGGAATGGTTATTGCCATCTTGTGTCTATGGGTGCCGCCATATTTGTGACATTGTGAGGGTCAATTTGCATATTCCATCTTTATTAGATAGGATAAGTACAGACTCCCACATGGGGAGAGGGAAAGAGTCTTACAGAATGAACTTCCAAATAGGTAGAGGAGAAAAAGGTCCCACTGAGTTCTTTTTCCCTATGGCTTATAAAGACTGAAGATCCTAGTGCCTTGATATCCCCTCTGATTGGTCACTATTCCCTTAAACTGGTTACTATAGTAACTCCTGGGCTTAAAAGGTGGAACCTCCTTCCCTATTGTTTTCCTATTCCATTTGGGCTTTCTTCTTCCTCTGAATGAAGGGCTTCTTTCTCTTTGTTCTGTAAATATAGACCTTTTGCTGTTCCCAGCCCCCTCATTCTTTGTAAATGTACCTGTTGTAGCTTTCCAGCTCCCTCATTCTATGGAAATAGACCTTTTGCTGCTCAACACTCAGGTGCTTTCCTCCATGGTCCTCTTAATTTCCAAATTTTCTAAAATTTCCTAAACCTGTCCTATTTCACCAAAAACATTCCTGTTTCAAAACTAATAATTAAATCCCAGGACACAAGGTTATTATCCAATCCATTATTTCTAGTAGATAGAAGTAGCTGCCCAGGAACAGTTATTGTGTGGTAACAGTTATTAAAGCAAGAAAAGAACAATATTAGAGATAAAGATGATAGATTTTGTTATTGGCAGTCCTTTAGTACTACAGTAAATGGATCTAAAATCCATGGCTACAGTACCTATCTCTGGGAAAGAAGAAACAAAGGAAGGAGGAATCTATTAACCAGATGTGTCTTTTTTGCCTTTTGCCAATAGGGGTCCTGCACTAACTTGGACACAAGTCTATTTAATAATTGTACATTTGTACAATTCAATAGGGAAGCTGCAGCACGGGCAGTATGTGTACCCATGGACTGCTGAATCTTTCTGAGGGTAGAAAGCACAAGGCTATTGAATTTTGCATTTATATGTTCATTATGTTTAGGCTTAGGATCCTACAAACCTTATTTTGGCAAAATATACATTAATAAAAGAGAAACATGCAAAATTGACCATCATTCCACTACGCCCACCAGCCAATCAGAGTGAGTATGCAAATTAATACAACTAAGATGGTAGCCACAAAAGAGCTAGAGTGAGCAGGAGGCTTGTGGTCAAAGATGGCTGCCCCAGGTGGTCAAAGATGACACAAGATGGCCATCACAAGATGTCCAACAGGGGAGGGCAGTTGGGAGGGTTCAGGACTACAAGGGAGGGCAGTTGGGGGTGATCAAGCCTGCAGGGGAGAGCAGTTGGGGTGGTGGGGGACGAGGCCTGCAGGAGAGGGAGGTTGGGGGTGACCTGGACTGCAGGGGAGGGAAGTTGAGGGGACCAGGCCTGAGGGGAGGGCAGTTGGGGTGACCAGTCCTGTAAGGGAGGGAAGTTGGGGATGACTGGGCCTGGAGATAAGTAAAGTTGGGGGAACCCATGCCTACAGGGGAGAGCATTTGGGGGGGACCAGGCCTTCAAGAGAGGGCAGTTGGGGGCGATCTAGCCTGCAGGGAAGGACAGTTAGGGGCAACTAGGCCAGCAGGGGAGGGCAGTTAGAGGCAATCTGGCTGGCAGGGGAGCAGTTAGGCATCAATCAGACTGGCAGGGAAATGGTTTGGGGGTGATCAGGCTGGTTGGCAGAAGCTATTAGGGGAAATCAGGAAGGCAGGCAGGTGAGCAATTGGGAGCCAGCAGTCTTGGATTGTCAGAGGGATCAGGCCTAAATGGGCAGTCAGGCATCCCTCAAGGGGTCCCAGATTGGAGAGAGTGCAGGCTGGGCTGAGGGACACACACCCTCATGCATGAATTTTGTGCACCAGGCCTCTAGTCTCATTATAAAAGACATTCTTGCATGATTTTCTCTTTAAAACTTAAGGAAAGCCCTAACCACTTTTGGCTCAGTGAATAGAGTGTAAGCCTGTGGACTGAAAGGTCCCAGGTTCGATTCTGGTCAAGGGCATGTACCTTGGTTGCAGGCACATCCCCAATGGGGGGTGTGCAGTAGGCAGCTGATCGGTATTGCTCTCTAATCTATGTTTATAACTCTCTATCCCTCTCCCTTGCTCTCTGTAAAAAATCAATAAAATATATATTTACAAAAAAACTTAAGGAAAAACAATTCTCAACATTGTAATTTGCCCATGTGCATCATTTAAAAATCTGATCATGTTAATCTCTATTGTACTTATATTAAAGCTAAGGTCCTAAAAATAGTTTTAGGTTGTGAATATTAAATTTAACCCAACCCAATTGGAAATAAGGCTAGAATAGGGGCATTCAAGGAAAGGTGGGGTTGGTTATTATTCTCATGCAAGTGTTGTATGGTACAAAAGCCTGTATCTGCTTCAAAGGAACTATCTGCAGATAACAATTCAAAGAAGCAGCAACAGCAGAAAAACCACCCTCAACAAAACAGAGTCTAAATCCAGTAGCATTTGTCCTCTGTCAACCCTCAAACACCTCTCGCTTTTACTAGATTTGTTAAACATAACTTACATTATAAGCACTTTCCAATTTAATTTTCCACACATTCAATTTTATTTTTCATTTTCACAGAGTACATTAAACATACCTACAATATTTTTCACATTGAAACTTTTTAAATAAACTAAAAGGAAGAGGCCAGTTACAGTGAAATAAGAATGTGATTTCAGAGTGAGGGGTACAAAGGAAGAAGGAGGAAAGGCTGCATCATATTCATAATTACAGAAAAAATTTTCACATCTTGTGGATGCCAAATGATATAGTGCAGGCTATACAAAAATAAAAGCTCTCACAGTAATGTTTGCTGTCTGCTCCATTTATCCACCCCAAATTCAGAAAATAAAAACAAAGGTAGGGAACAAAAAATAATTGTTGAAAAAGAACCTACCGGTAGCATGTTAATATAATGACTTACCTGAAACCAACTGCAAATTTCAATCAAGAAAAAAAAATATTCCCTGTCTTTATGTTTTCTCCTTTTAGCAAATGAATGAATAAAAAATTCAAAAACTTGCTTTCAGGTCATCCTAAAACTTAAAGAGAATCAAGTGATTTCTTATTTTTGCTTAGCATGCCTGGTCCCATCTTAGCCTTAGCTAATCCCAGCTAGTGGGTTTATTTTTCTTCCCAAAACAACTCAGTCCTACATCACGTTAGCTTCTATTTCAAAAGATCTTTGACTCAGCTTCAGGTCACTCTGAATGTTGCCTTTCTTTAGTCTAAGAAAGTTCAAGTGTCAGATCTTTGTGCCTCTACTTTTCAAAGGATGCACTTCTCCATCTCAGGGCTGGATTTTTATCCTCCATAGCTCAATGTCTCAAAGACTGACTGCTAGCTAATCCCAAGAAATTCTTATTGTAACTGATCTTCAGAGTTCTTGGGATCCTTTCTACCATTCCCTTTCTTCTCCCTGAGATTTAAATAATATTTGAGGTGGGCCGTGGAATCTGTACATGTTTAAGACTTTCCAAATTATTATGATTTACATAAATGTTTTTGAAACACTTCCCCTGGGTAGCTCAGTTATCTGTAGCTGAGTCTCTGACACCAATTTTTAGAGCAAGCTGTGTCCATTTACTCTTTTCAATCTATCTTACTCATACATTTGTGCCATCTCGCCATTCATTTGGATCTTGCAGTGCCTCTTATGTAAAATTTCTAGTTGTAAACTTGTGTTATTTGCATAGCTAGTTTTTTCTCAATATGTGGTCCCTGGAATATTTGTATCAGACATTATGAGGTGGGATGCTAAAATGCAGTCCCTCAGATCTACTAAATCTGAATCTCTTAAGATTGGGCTATTTATTACATGTTACACAATTTTACCAAGAGATTAACTACCAATAAAAATTTTAGTTAATACTTTAGGAACATCTGTTTTGTCCAGTACAATTGATTTTTCTAGAATATTCACTTATTTCAATTAGCCAAATTAAATTAGCCTGAAATTTTTACTACTATTTTACTGTCAAAATTAATACTCTAACAACCATCTTATTTTACCCTGTAAATATTAATGGAAAGTATTATTTGCCTTCCTGAGTAGGCCCTGAGAATACCTGGTGCTAGGCTGGGTTTAGATATTAAAAAATCCCAGTTCCCCACATCATGGGTAAAATACATCTCAAACAAGTCTTGTTGCAGTGAGAGGGCAGCTGTTGTCGGCCAAGTCTCTGTCTCTTTCCTGGGTCCCCATTTGAGCTTAGCATGGGAAGCGAAGCAGCCATGGTGGAGGAGACCTCCAACAACAGGGGTGACAGTTCAGGCCCCTGCAAAGTTGGGGGGGGGTGAAGGTCTGTGCCCCCCTTCTGTTGACCTCTAAGTTCTCTCCTGGTGGCCCCTCTGTGACTGTACCTGTCTTAGGTCGTTCTTTCCCTGAGGAGTCTTACCCTTCTCTGGCTAAGCAGCCATCCTCTAGGGCCAAGAAGGGTGATGTGAGGTTCAGTTCTGTCGACTTGGTAACCTATGCCCCTGTGGCCTCCACGCCCAGCACCTGCTTTGGGATCCTCTCGCCTGCTGGCAGGGCCCAAGCTCTGATCATATATCTTGAGAAGCCCAGGTTTCTTCTCCAGGGAGGGCCCAGGTCACCCCAATGGGCAAGGGGCAGATCCATGATATCACCCATCAGGAGGCTTCAACCTCTGCATGAACAGAAAGCTCAGGCAATAGCTGTGGACAATTGTATTGTGAGAAGAGGGTCCCTCTTGGCCAAAATGGCAAGAAGGGCCAATATAGAATGCTCAGGTGCTTTCCCAGGGGGCCCTATACACAGTGGAAGGGATTAAATCCTTTCATGTCCTTTTTAAATTGCTGCCAGACATTCAAATAATTAGTCTGTAAGTTTCTTTGAGAAAATTATACATTATGCTGTTGTAATTCCAAAATATCTAGAGATGTGTTACCTTTGTCTCCAAGCACCAAAAATATGATTTTTTTTATTGATATCCAAGGTTGCGAGGTCATGGGGATAACACAAATCTGGGAAAAATTATAATGACATTGTAGAATAATATCAAGTAAGGATATTATTTGCTCCATACCATGGCAATTACATTTCAAACTGGCTGTCAATTTATTTTTGTATAGACAAGGGCTTAGTTACATTTTCTGTACCTCTCCCAGGAGCAAGTAGTGAGAGTCCCTTTCTTTGGTGTCCACACAGGCCAAAAACCTCTCTTTAATTTTACATACAAAGGAGCAATGGTTTGATTTTGTGTCATACAAAAGGGAATCTGGGTGGAGATCCCTGTGTAATTATACTTCCTTGCCCCACCATGGTCCTCCTGGGTGACCAAGGTGTTTGGTATTATTGGTGATTACATTAGGATGGGGATCAGCCCACAAAGGGCTCTTACCCAGGAAGTGTCAGGAACATAAGTCCAAAATACTTCCCAATTTTCCCCAGGTAATATTACATACACCTGATGATTGCTAAAGCAGTCACATTTTAGTGCAAAAAATTAAAATTTAAAAGCTATCAAGATTACACTATAAAATTTCCGAAAGCCTCCTAATATTTAAATTAAAAGGGGGGGTTAGTAGAAGAATATCATGTAAGGAAAATATCCGGTATGTAAATTACATCTAGAAATTTTTTACTTTAGAAAATTAACTTTTATTTGTAATGCTAACAGCAAGATACCCATGTATTGTAAAACATACATGGTGTCAAAACAAGCCAAAGGAAAATCCTTTGGGCAAAAAATGAAAAAGGATGCCAAGTCAAATTTATAGAAAAGATTCCTTTATTAACTTTTGGTCAAGGATATGTTTTTATATTTTTCAGAAAGCAACTCCAAGTCCATGTGGATTCCTACAACAGAGAGGAATTGACAGAAGTGCTCTAGCCATGAAGGCAGAAGAGAAACAGTCAAGAGATACAAGACACTGATGATGCCTTGCCATACTAGCAGTGAGCAGCTGTGCATCACTGCAGGTTGCCCAGGGCCAAACCAAAGAGGGTCGGACCTGCATTACCACCATTTGTCCACCATCCAAAACTGCAATATCATTGCTAATATGTACACATAAGGAATTGTTTGACATAGAAATTGGGACTCAAAAGAACTGTTGGCCCAGAAAGAAACTCACTACAGACTGATTCATTTGCCTCTCAGGATAACCATTATTGCTTGTCTCAATTTTGGTTCTTTTAAGTGTATTTCTAGTATCACATGATCTCACTCATCTAGGGGAAATGATGAACAATATAGACTTATGAACAAGAACAGCATCAATCAGACTATTGGACCTCAGAGGGAAGGTATGGGATGGTGGTGATAAGGGAGTGAGATCAACCAAAGAACTTGTGTGCATGCATATGAGCCTAACCAGTGGTCACGGACAACAGGTGGTGGGAGCTTGCGTGTGGAGGGCTTTGGCATGGGAATGGGGGAATGAGGACAAATATGTGATATCTTAATTAATAAAGTAATTATAAAAAAATTAAAAAAAATAAAAACAAATCAATATTAAAAAATACCAAAAAAAAGTTTGGGCTGTTAATAACTTTATGTCATTACTTTATAAAATAACATATATTATGGCAATTTTAAAAAATATATATTTTATTGATATTTTTCAAAGAAGAAGAGAGAGGGATAGAGAGTTAGAAACATCGATGGGAGAGAATCATCGATCAGCTGCCTCTTGCACACAAGGTACATGCTCTATCCACCAAGCCAAACCGGTTTTGACTATTATGGAAAAATTTTAACCATTGTTATAATTGGGTATTTAAGTATATAAATATCTTTATACTTGTTTCTTTCAAAACAAAGAAAAGAGACAATAAGAAAATATACAAAAGAATACCATTTATATATCTTAGAGGTGGGATATGGTTTTCTTTCTCTTCTATTTCTACAAACCTTTTTATTCTTAACAGATTTTTCACACTGACCCTGTAGATTACATTAATAATTAGGAAACACTCAGTTAAAAACTGGGTGAAATGTACAGCAAATTTTAAAATGTGAAGAGATTTTCATCAATTTCGGTATGTACTGTGTTTCTTCTATATACTGTATAAATCACAGAAAATGAAAGTAATTTAAGACTAATAATACAGAACACAAACAAGACATACCTGTATTTTTAAAGTCAATAAGGATGTTATAAGGAAAATAGTTCAATTTTTCATTCTTTAACCAGAATAAAAACATTTGCCCAAACCTATGTGCTCCATAAACTCCTTTACCAGAGGCTACTGCTTCTGACCAATACAAGTTGCCATAATCATTTTTCACTACTCCCCCACCATATATACTAATAAAAGGATAAAATGCCAATTAGATTGGGAGACGTTCTGGAAGACCTTCAGGATATTCTTCTGGACAAAGACATGGTGGTGGTGCCCAGACACAGGTGGTTAGGGGTGATCAGGTCAGGGAGGGAGGGCAGTTGTGGGTGATCAGCCAGAGGCGGGGGCAGTTGGAAGTTGGGAGAAAACAGGCTGGGAGGGGAGGCAGTTGGGAGCAATCAGGTTGGTAGGAGGGGTAGTTGAAGTGGAGAATGCTGGTGGGGGGAGCAGTTGGGGGGATAATGCAGGCAGGCAGGAGAGCAGTTAGGAGCCATGGGTGTCAGATTGGAGAAGGTGCATGCCAGGCTGAGGGACACCCCCACTCCTATGCATGAATTTCATATATATGTGTATATATATATATATACAATATTTAATTAAAAAAAGTAATATGCAAATTAACTATACCTCTGCTATACCCAAAAGCCACTCCCACTAGCCAATCAGAGTGAGTATTCAAATAAACCCAACCAAGATGGCTTCAGCCACAGAGAGCAGGAGGGAGGCTTGGGTTTCCAGGCAATGGAGGAAGCCAAGCTTTCCACCTGCCCTTGCTGGCCTAACCCTCTACTCAAGGCTACAAAGTTTCAATTATAGAAGGTAAACAAATCCAAACAGAAATGGTGGCAGCCACAGAGTAAGCAGGAGGCTTGGCTTCACTCCAGGCTACAAAGTTTCAATTGTAGATACATAAATGCCAAATACCAGGGCCTCTGCTTGGGTCACCAGGGGGTGTGGCCAGCCTTCAAACCACCACAGGCCCCTCACCCAGGGCACCCCATGCCCCAAGGGAACCCCCACCCTGATCCAGGACATCCTTCAGGGAAAACCAGCTGGCCCCCACTCATGCACTAGGCTTCTATCCTATCTAATAAAAGAGTAATATGCAGACTGACCATCACTCCAACACACAAGATCAAGATAGCTGCTCCCATGTGGTCAAAGATCCTGCCCCCATATGGACACAAGATGGCCACTACAAGATAGCCAGCAGGAGAGGGCAGTTGAGAGGGACCAGGCCTGCAAGGGAGGACAGTTGGGGGCAATCAAGCCTGCTGGGGAGGGCAGTTAGGGGTGACCACGCTGGCAGAGGAGGGAAGTTGGGAGTGACCAGTCCTGTAGGGAGGGCAGTTAGGGGCAAACAGACTGGCAGGGGAGCAGTTAGGCATCAATCAGGCTGTCAGGGGAGTGGTTAGGGGGGTGATCAGGCTGGCAGGCAGAAGCAGTTAGGGGCAATCAGGAAGGCAGGCAGATTTGCAGTTGTGAGTTAGCAGTCCTGGATTGTGAGGGGGATTTCCGACTGCCCCTTTAGGCCCGTTTCCACCAGGATCGGGCATAAATGGGCTGTCTGACATCCCTTCAGGGGTCTGATTGGAGAGGGTGCAGGCTGGGAGACACCCCCCTCCGTGCACGGATTTTGTATGTATGTATGTATGTATGTGTATGTGTATGTGTGTGTGTATGTATGTATATATATATATATATATATATATATATATATATATATATATATATAAAGGATATATGCAAATAGATTGAACAGTGGAACAACTGAACAACCAAACAAATGGTTGCTATGACATGCACTGACCACCAGGGGGAACCTGAGGATCATGGTGGGCATTGGCCATGGAGGGATGGTGGAGCAGGTGAGCTGGGCACTGGTTGCTGTCATCAGAGCAAGCCTCTAGTAGTTACTGAAAATTCTTTGCTCCCACACTCCAAGATCCCATGCAGCACTTACACCTGTTTTCAGTACCAGCCCAGCGGCTCACACCCACTCTCAGCACCTGTCCCTGATTGGTCAACATCATCAGCAGGTGTGAGCAAAGGCTCCAGGCCCCAATCATCCCTCAGCATTTCTCCACCTCTCCTTGCTCCTGAGAGGTATCAGCCACCACTAGCACCTGCTGATGGTGCCAGTCCTGATCATACCCATTGCTGGCATAAGCCCCAATTGTTCTATGCTATCAGCTGGTATGAGTGGGGTCAGCACCATCAGCTTGTGGGAGTGGAAGCAGAGGAGGGGTGCTACTGACAGACAGGGGACTGAGGGCTGTGGTTGGAGGGTCTCGGAGGGGTGTTGAGGATGGGCTGAGACCCACCTCTGTGTCCACCACAGCCTCGCATCCTACAGTTCATTTTAAGGTACACTAATTCATGCACTGGGCCCTAGTTTATAATAATATAAGTATAATATGCTAATTAGACTAGATGTCTTTCCACACAATCTTCTGGACAAATCCAGGGCTGCAAGAGAACCCCAGGTCCCTGGAGCCTACCAGTGACTGGAAGGAAGCTCAGGTCCCTGGTGCTGGAGAGAAGCCCAATTCCTGGGTACCAGCAGGAAGCAGGTACCAGAAGTCAGGGGAGGGAAAGCCTACTCTTGCATGACTTTCATGCATCAGGCCTCTAGTAGTTCTATAACCTGCACTTTAAAATGTATTACCTTTTAAAGTTTTATAGGTATATTTTAAAATCACTTACGTATTTCATATTGCATTCATCTATCAAACTCTAGGATACTCTTCATTAGCACCACTGACCTTAGTATCTTATAGTCTTCACAACATCCTACCCTTCTCTTATACTGTCACAAATTTCAACAGATGTAAGAATGACACTTGGCTCCCCAACTTCAGTGATCTCATCTATTCTAATCAGTCACCCAGTAAGCTACTATAATTTTTCTCCTCATAATTGAATAATGCTCTACTTTCAAATTCATAAATATTGAAATTCCTGTCTCATAAATTTCTGTTAGACTTCTTATCTCAAGAGAAAATTGAATGGGTTTCCATCCTCAGACTAACCTACAGTTAATAGACTCCTGCTTTTCACAGTCATTCACTCTAATTCACTATCAACTGTTTGTGATGACTTGAGACAACTGAAACATCCTTTTGATTCTAATTATTCTGCCAATGGGTAAAAATTTCCTTAAAGTAACTTATTGTAAGAAGAAAAGACTGTGAAAACTCATGGCCAACATTTTTATCAACTTCTCTTTTATTAATAGACTTTTCCCTGGCTTCTTTTGATCTTACATTTTTGTCTAATGTTCCAGATGCCAAATCTTTGGCCACTTTTGTGTTTTCCTATGGCTTCTATTCTCAAAAGAAGCCAGGTTCCAACATTGCTATATTAGCTATAAAATAGACTGCTAAAGCCAAGTATAGCACTTTCAAAAAGTCTGCATGTCTTTATTTTTGGAAATGGGCATCAGTCCAAGAAAATGAAATCTCAGTGGAAAAACTGATATTTTGTTACCAAGTGTAAGATGAAGTTGGGTAGGGACCAGGAAAAGTGGGATAAAGGGGGGGATGGGAAACATTTGTAATACTATCTATACTAATAAAAGCCTAAGTTGTCCTTGTGCTCATGAGTGACACCCTCAGATCATCACAAGATGGCTGCCACAGATGGCCACCACAAGATGGCCAGCAAGGGAGGGAAGTTGGGGGTGATCAGGCCAGCAGGGGAGCAGTTAGGGAGTGATCAGGATTGCAGGCAGGTGATCAGTTAAGAGCCAGGGGTCCTGGATTGTAAGAGGAATGTCCGACTTCCAGTTTAGGCCCAATCCAACAGTCGGACATCCCCCTAGGAGTCCCAGATTGGAGAGGATACAGGCTTGGCTGAGGGACAACCCAAGTACATAAATTTCGTGCACTGGGCCTCTAGAAAACAATATAAAAGGCCAGAAAATATAACGACATAACATCCAGAATGACCAATCAACCAGTCACTATTAGGTGCATTGACCACCTCTCTGTCCCTCCCCCTAGCCTCCAGGCTCCATTGCAAAAAAATGAAACTACATCACCAACTTACACCATGCAAAAATAAAGTGAAAATGGATACAGGACTTAAACATAAGACAGAAAACCATAAAAATATTAGAGGAATCCACAGGCAGCAAAATCTCAGACATGCCAGAAGAACTTCATTGATGATACTGCTCCAAAGCCAATGGACACTAATAAGAAAATAAACAAAATGGAACTACATCAAAATAAAAAGCTTTTTCACAGCAAAATAAACCATCAACAAAATAACAAGAAAGCTCACTGTATAAGAGAACTTATTTGCAAATGTTATCACTGATAAAAGTTTTTTGTTTGTTTGTTTTTAATTGATTTTTTACAGAGAGGAAGAGAGAGGGACAGAGAGTTAGAAACACTGATGAGAGAGAATCATTGATCAGATGCCTCCTGCACACCCACTACTGGGGATGTGTCCACAACCAAGGCACATGCCCTTGACCGGAATTGAACCTGGGTCCTCTCAGTCTGTAGGCCGATACTCTATCCATTGAGCCAAACCAGTTTCAGCACTGATAAAGGTTTAATCTTCAATATCTACAGGCAATTTATACAACTTAATAAAAGGAAGATAAATGATCCAATAAAAAATGGGCAACAGACCTAAATAGAATCTTTTCAAAAGAAGACAGAAGAAAGCCACATGAAAGACACATGAAAACATGCTCAAAGTCACTAATTGCCGAAAGATGCAAATCAAAACGACAATGCGGTACCATCTCACACCTGTCAGAATAGCTATCATCAACAAATCACCAAATGACAAGTGTTGGCAAGGATGTGGAGAAAAAGGAATCCTTGTGCACTGTTGGTGGGAATGCAGACTGGTGCAGCCTCTGTGGAGAACAGTATGGAGTTTCCTCAAAAAACTGAAAATGGAACTCCCATTGACCCAAAAATCCCACTCCTAGGAATATATCCCAAGAAGCTAGAAACACCAATCTAAAAGGATATATGCACCCCTATGTTCATAGCAGCACAATTACAATAGCTAAGATTTAGGTTCAGCCTAGATGTCCGTCAGCAGATGACTGGATCAAAAAAATGATGGTACATCCACACAATTGAGTACTATGCTGCCATAAAATAGAAGGAATTCTTATCATTTTCAGCAACTTGGGTGAAACCAGAAAGCATTATGCTAAGCAAAATAAGCCAGTCAATTAAAGAAAAATAGCACATGATCTCACTCATTTGTGGATAATAAAGAACATTATAAACTGATGAACAAAAGATACAGAGGCAGTAAAGCAGAACACAGACTGTCAAATTACAGCTGAAGGGTTAAGGAGAGGTGGGGGAGATAAGAGATCAATTGAAGAACTTGTATGCATGCATATAAGCCTAACCAATGGATACAAAATACTGGGGGGTAATGGTATGTATAGGAGTGCGGTGGGGTGGAGACATTGGTAAGATAGGTACACATATAATACCTTAATAAAATATAGGAGAAAAAAGAAAAAGTGTCTGATTTTGTGCCAAAAAAGAGAACATTTGCAGGAAGTTTTAATTTATTACTTCATTTTGAAGAAAAGTACTGCTGAAAGTTATTGTATACTTCAGGAAGCTTATAGTTAACATGCTAAATCTCAAGATACGTGTGAACATTGGTTTAAATGCTTTAAATGTGATGATTTTGTTGTGAAAGGCACAGAATATCCACGTCAACCAAAAAAGTTTGAAGACCAACAATTACAAGTATTATTGGATGACGATGCGTATCAAACTCAAAAACAACTTTCAGAAAGACTCATCGTTGCTCATCAAGCAATTTCTGATCATTTACAAGGAATGGGATAGATTTTAAAGAAAGGAAAATGGGTGCCATATCAATTAAAAGAAAGAAAAATTGAAAACCAAAAAGTCATCAGTAAAATGTTGCTTCAACGGCACAAAAGAAAATATTTTTTGCATCAAATTGTGACTGGCTATGAAAAGTGGATTTATTTGAGAATCACAAATGCACAAAATCATGGATTGATCCAGGTCAACCATCAACATCGACTGCAAGGCCAAATCACTTTGGAGAAAAGACAATGCTCTGCCTTTGGTGGAATCAGGAAGGTATGGAGTATTATGAGCTTCTGAAACCAGGTGAAACCATTAATACTGATTTCTACCAACAAGAAGTAATCATGAAATGACCAGAATGTGCCAGAAGACATGACAAAGTAACTTTCTTCATGATAATGAGCAATCACATACTTCAAAACCACTTAAAGACATGGTAAAAGATCTTGCCTGGGAAGTATTAACCCACCCACTATATTCACCAGACCTTGTTCCTTCAGATTACCATTTATTCAGATTGATGGCACACCCATTTTTTGAGCAGCACTTTATAATGTACAAAGAAGTGGAAAATTGGGTCTCTGAATGGTTTACCTCAAAACAAGAAAAGTTCTATCGGGGCAGTATCCACAAATTACCTGAAAGGTGGGGGAAATGTGTAGCTAGCCAGGGACATTACTTTGAATAAAGCATTTTTTATGTTTCTCTTGAAATTATCATGTTTTATTGGATTACAAAATCAGCATTTATTAACTTATTAACTGGTATACCTGGTATATATACATATACACTGAGTGGCCAGATTATTATGACAACCCCATCAGTACTTCATTGAGCTATCTTTTGCTTTCAATACTGTGGCAATTCTTCTTGGCATTAACTCCATAAGATGTTGAAAAGTTATGCGAGGAATCTGACACCATGTCTGATGAATAGCACTGTCCAGTTCTGTGAGATTTAATGGTTGTGGAACCAGCTGCCTGATGGCCCTTTTAACTTTGTCCCACAAATGCTCAATTGGATTGAGATCTGGTGATTGTGGGGGCCACCCAAGCAAGGTAATGTCTCCCTCATGTTCTTGAAACCACTCCTGCACAATATGAGCCCCGTGGCATGGCACATTGTCTTATTGGAAGAAGCCATCTCCATTGGGATACGCCATCAACATGATAGGATGAACTTGATCAGCAATGATATTTAGGTATGTTGTGCTATACAGACATTGTTCCACATGAATTAAAGGGCCCAAATCATGCCATGAAAACATTCCCAAACCATAACACTGCCCGCAGCAGCTTGAAGGGTTGTAAAACCATGTTTTTATGCTGTTTCTGTGAAATTCTCACACTGCCATCAGCATGATGCAACTGGAAACGTGACTCATCAGACCACATGACTTTTTTTCCAATGCTTGATTATCCAATACTTGTGTTCCTGTGTGAATTGGAGACATTTTACTTTGGTAACTGCAGACAGCAAAGGTGTTCGAACAGGCCTTTGTCTTCCATAGCCCATATGATGCAGTATATAACTAATTTGCCTACAAAGGTCTGGTGGTCAAAATAATCAGGCCACTCAGTGTGTGTGTGTGTGTGTGTGTGTGTGTGTGTGTGTGTGTGTATAGTTAAAGTATAATATGTATATCAGATAGCAAAGCCATTGACTGTTCATTATTGGATTTATTATTTTAATAATTTGTTAATTTAAATTGTATGAAGTATATTAGAGGGCATTAGCTTTTTGTCTCTGAATTTTTAATAAAATTTTTCATGATTTTTAAATATAGTAATAACACACTTAAAACAATTTCAAATCTCAAAAATATATTAGCTAGAAAATGGCCTTATATACTTTATTCTTCAAAATAGATATTGTGTTCTCATAAACCTACTTATTTTTTTTACTATTTCTTTTTATATTTAATCAACATTTTAATTTGAAAAAATCCAAACCTACAGAAATGTTGAAAGAATGGAATAATGAGTATCCATGTAATATTTCTTAACTAGATTCGCCAATTTTAACATGTTGCCACATTTGCTATCTCTTCACTCTTTTTTTTTTTCTTTTTAGGGACAGACACACACACACACACTTCTTTGAAACCCTTTCCAAGTAAACTGTTAATATCATGACATTTTCCCTAAGTATTTCATGTAGCCCTTTAAAACATGAACTTTCTCTGACATAACTACAAAATTATTACCACTCAAGAAATTTTAATGTGTAAAAAATATTATCTACTATTCCAACCATATTCATATGTCTGTAATTATTCAAATAATGGGCTTTAGTTATTGTTTTTAACTGACTCAATATCTAACCAGAACATTAACATTTTTAAGAGTTCATGCCAATTATATTGTAAAATTAGTATAAATTAAATTTGTCTTGTCTAATTGTTTTCTTATTAAATTCAGATTAAACATTTTTAGTAAGCTTACTGGATAGGTGTATTTGCCTAACATCAAAAAGCACAAAATGACAATTTGACCTGTTATTATTGATACTTTATTTAATTGATTACTTAATATTTACCTTTAAATGTACCTTTCTTTCCTCTAACGTTATATTTTCCTTAAAAATTAATAAGTATATTGTGTGGTGACTGTTTGGAACCATATGAACATCTTGTTTCCCCACATCCTTTTACCCGATGACTTTAGCATGTATAAAGGATCATTAGCATCATTCTTGCCTGAAATCATCATTATATTGCAATGGCAAAATGCTGATTACCTAATTTCATTATCCTTTAATATTTATTAGTTAGTATTTTCTTTATAGAATGTTTCCATTTAACAACTTCCTTATTAAAGACATTTACAAAGGCACAAACACATAAATAATATAATGAACTCTCATGTATTCATTATCCAGGTTCAACATTTATTAACAGTTTGCCAACATGGTTTCATTTATATTTTTATGTTGGCATGTATGTATTGCTGAAGTATTTTAAAGCAAATTCCAGACATGATATAATTGTATGCCTACTTAAAAAATAAAACATAATCTAAGTAAATTATAGTATCTTTTCCCTACTAGATTAGAAGTAACCAATTTAAAAAATATAGAGAAATCCTGGAGATAAGCAGCTTGATAGTAGTGAGCTTCAACACTCATAATAAAATGTTAAAATTAAAAAGTAGATTCAGAATATGGTTGTGTGCTTTGTAGACTACAACACTGAATATTTATAATAATCCTGAGTTACCCAAAATAATGTTTAATAACTTTTTTATTGAAAGGAAATTATATACATAATGTATTTTATAATATTACTAGAGGCCCAGTGCATGAAATTTGTGCACTGGGGGGTTGTCCCTCTGCCCAGCCTGCACCCTCTCCAATCTGGGACTCCTTGGGGAATGTCCAACTGCCAGCAGTCGGACATCCCACTAACAATCTGGGACTGTTGGCTCCTAACCATTTACCTGCCTGCCTGCCTGATTGCCCCTAACTGCTTTTTCCTGCCAGCCTGATCACCACAAACTGCTCTCCCCTGCTGTCCCAATTGCCCCCAACTACCTTCACCTGTTAGCCTGGTCATCCCCAACTTCCCTTTCCTGCAGGCCTGTTTGCCCCCAAATTCCCTCCCCTACTGGCCTGGTCGCCCCCAACTGCCTGCTCCTGCCAGCCTGATGGCCCTCAATGGCCCTCCCCTGCCATCCTGATCTCCCCTAAATGCCCTCCCTTGCAGGCTTTGTCACCACCATCTTCCCTCCCCTGCTGGCCCAGTCACCCCCAACTGCTCTCTCCTGCTGGCTTGTTTGCCCCCAACTGCCCTCCGCTGCCAGCCTGATCACCCACAACTGCCCTCCTTTGCTGGCCATCTTATGGCAGCCATATTGTAATGGCCATCTTGTGGTGGCCACCTGGTTGTGGCTATCTTGTGACAACTTGAGAGCGGCCATCTTGTGACAACACGGGGCAGCCATCTTATGATGACGTGAGAGCATCATGTAAGGCTGTGACGCCACCTAGGCTTTTATTATATAGCATATAGACAGATAACTATAGAAATACTAAATTTTTAAATGAATACAGGGTTTTCACTTAAAGGGGTTAACCTCAATACCTAGAAAATTTGCCTATAAGCCAAATAGGAATGAGGCAGCATTATACATTAAAGAGTAATAAGTATAACATAATTTCACTTTAATCCCTGGTAACCAAAGTGGAATAAAAATGTTCAACAGCTCTATGTGAAATCACATAGATGTGAATCATAAAAACATATTTTTAGTCATATATACTTCCCAGATATCAGCAGTCAGAGTTAAACTAGATGAATACAGGAATGACTGAATTGGCAAGTTTATCTGAATCATTTTGTAATGTGAATCCCAGAAGCTAATTGCAAAAACACCTAGCACAGGTATTAGGACATGCCGTGCCAGGCCTCAACTGAAGGGATGAGCTATAAATTGGAGTTAGAAAGCTCCATCAAACCAAGTATTCCTGACTTTCACATAGAGGGCTTTAGGATTCACTTCTCAAAGTAATATGTCTGGGAAGATTCATTAATATTAGCAAACACTATATATATATATATATATATATATATATATATATATATATATATATATATATTTACACACACACACACACATTTGAATAGTATGTGCAATCAAACCCATATGGCTAATTATATTAAAATGTGATTTACACTAAAATGTAGTGACTGTTATATCACCACTGCCTCAGGTGGTCCTATGTTAATAAAATATTGCACCTATGAAAATAAGTAGAAAAGAAGCACACTCACCATGTCACATTTTAGTTTCAAACTGATAAACCCAGAAAAATTTAAGGGTCATCATAAATCATTTATTTAAAGACTTCTAAATTGATTTTTAGAGAAAGAAGGGAGAAGGGGAGAGAGATAAAAAAGAAAAAATCCATGTGATAGCAGAACATCCATCAGCTGCCTCCTCAACCCAGGCATGTGCCCTTATGGGAATTGAACCAGAAACCTTTTGGTGCCTGAAACTATGCCCAACCAACTGAGCCACACCAGGCAGGACAGAATTGTCCTAAATCATTTTGACAATCTTTCTTCATAAAAATTTCTACCTACTTGGGAAATAAGGAGCTGCTTTTTTATCCCATATAATAATTTATTTCTGATAGAAGGTAGAATATTTAAATATTTTCACTTTTTATATTCAGAGATGAACAGTTAGCTAAGTATAAAATAGGAAACAGAGCTCATTTTTTAAAAGTGGGTATAGTAGTTCTCCCACATATACCGAATTCTATGTATACCACGTTTTTACTTATACATACATACATACATACCTATGATAAATTTTAAAATTATAAATTAGACACAGTAAGAGATCAGCAGCAATAATAAAATCAACTATTATAATATTCTGTAGTACAAGTTATGTGAATGTGTTCTCTTTCTCAAAATAACTTATTGTCCTGGACTCACCCTTCTTGTGATGATGTGAAATAATAAAATGCCTATATGATTAGGGGAAGTGAAGTGAATTATGTAGGTTTAGTGATACTGTCAGATTACAATTGACCTTCCCATAATATATCAGGAATACCATCAAGCCATGACAATGTCATTTTTCCACCCACAAATCAAATGCCTTTTCTATTTTAACTAAGCACTTAGCATGCACTATGACTATAACTTCTGCAGTTTTAGGTATGACAGCAAAAGAAGCACATATTTATTTTTCCTTTTTCACAGTTTCATGGATAAAACAGTTGTTCTTTCCAAAGATCTGAGCAACCTCAACATACAATTTTTTCCATTCATTATTAAGTTAACTAGAGGCCTGATGCATGAAATTCATGCATTGTGGCGGGGAGTCCATCAGCCCAGCCTGCACCATCTCCAATCTAGGACCCCTCAAGGGATGTCTGATAGCCCTATCACAATCCAGTTACTGCTGGCTCACAACTGCTCACCTGTCTGCCTTCCTGATTGCCCCTAACCACATCTGTCTGACAGCCTGATCACCCCCTAACCACTCCCATGTCAGCCTGATTGATGTCTAACTGCTCTCCTGCCAGTCTATTTGCCCCCCAACTTCCCTCCTCTGCCGGACTGATCACCCTTAACTGTCCTCTCCTGCAGGGTAGATCATCCCAAACGGCCCTCCCTTAAAGGACTGGTCCCTCTCATCTGACCTCCCTGGCAGGCCTGGTGCCTCCCAACTGCCCTCCCCTGCTGGCCATCTTGTGGTGGCCATCTTGTATCCACATGGGGGAAGGATCTTTGACCACATGGGATCTTTGACCACAGCCATCTTGTGTGTTGGAGTGATGGTAAATCTGCATATTACTCTTTTATTAGATAGTATAGAGGCCTGGTGCATAGGTAGGGGCTGGCTGGTTCGCCCTGAAGGGTGTCCTGGATCAGGGTGGGGGTTCCCTTGGGGGATGGGGTGGCCTGGGCAAAGGGCCTGTGGTTGTTTGCAGGCTGGCCACATCTCCTGGTGACCCAAGCAGAGGCCCTGGGTATCTGAAATTTATCTTATACAATTGAAACTTTGTAGCCTGGAGCAGAGCCAAGCCTCCTGCTTGCTCCCTGGTGGCAGCCATTTCTGTTGGAATTTATGCATTTTCTATAATTGAAACTTTGTAGCCTAGAGTGAAGGACTGAGCAGGCCAGGGCTACAGAAGCTTGGCAACCCTAGCCTCCTGCTCTTCCACCTCAGTGGCTGCTGCCATTTTTGTTGGAATTTATTTACCTTCTATAATTGAAACTTTGTACCCTTGAGTGGAGGACTGGGCCCACCAGCGTATGCGGAAAGCTTGGCTTCCTCCATTGCCAGGGAAACCTAAGCCTCCCTCCTGCTCTCTGTGGCCATAGCTATCTTGGTTGGGGTTAATTTGGAAACTTGCTTTGATTGGGTGGTGGGTGTGGCTGGTGGGTGTGGTTTGTGGGTGTAGCAGAGTGATGGTTAATTTTCATATTACTCTTTTATTAAATAGTATATTTTTTTACCTCTTTACTTAAAGAAGGCACTTTATGGTTTCTCTTTGGAATATTCACATTTAGCATCACTACTCTTGTGACTTAGGGCCATTATTAAGTAAAACTAGTGACCTGGTGTAGGAAATTTGTGCACATTAAAAAGATATTAGAGGAAATAATCTAATATTGCTATTTGCCCTTTCTCTATAATAGAAGTGTCAGAAATGAAATAAAATTAGTAAACTGTATATGAAAACCTTCTTCCTGTCAGAGTCTGGGGCCCACCCCATTGGGCTAGATCCTGACATGGCCAGTCCCACCCTTGTCAAGCCCTAATGTGCAGGAGGCATAGTCTCAGGTCTCTAACCTGGTGCTGGGGAAGGGGGAGCAGCCTGAGGTCTCCTAGCCAAGCACCAGGATGGGAAGCACACCTTGAGGTCCCCTATCAAGCTTTGCCAGGTGGGGGGACATGGCCTGAGGTCCCCTGTCCTGGCACTGGGGCAGGAGGTATGGTCTGAGGTCCCCCAGCCTGACGCCAGAGCAGGGGATGTGGCCTGAGGTCTCCTGTCAAGACCCATGGGGGCGGGGGAGGTTGTAGCCTCAGGTCCCTGCTGATTGATCATTAAGGTTCCTTATGGGAACTTGGCTTCAGCTGTGGATGCAGCCAGTTTTGTGACAGAGTGATGGTCAATGAGCATATTCCCTCTTTATTAGATAGGATAAGAGTCAGTGAACATAAGCACTGAGATACTGCCACAGTTGATAACAGAGAAGGCTAAATGAGTAACTGCTGGGGAGCACCTATAACGTTGATACAATGGACAGAGAGATGTTTCACATCCCAGGCGAGAGGGCACAAGATGCAATTTAAAACTTATGAATTGTTTATTTCTGGAATTTACCATTGAATGTTTTTAAACCATAGGTAAAGGAAATAAAAAGCAAAACTGGAGATGAGGATGGACTACTTTATGTCTAAATTAGGCCTTAATTCTGAATATTTTATGATTCATAAAATATGATTCATAAAGTACTGCCTTCTCAGTAATGTACAGAAGTTCTAAATTGTATACAAATATAACCAGAGAACACATTTCAAAAAACCTATGTGTTGTTCTCTCATACTTGCTAAAAATATACGCATTCAGTAAATGGTACTCACTCTCATTCAGTTTATTCATATTCATTAAAATAACTTTATTTAATTTTTCTCAAGTATTTTTGTAAACATGTGCAACTGTTATGTCTAGATGGATATCCATATACCAAAATGCATTGAAAATTTATTTATTGCAATAAATAAGGTGGTTCAGGAAGGTTTGGGTGAAACAAAATAATAAATTGAAAGAATTTTGTTCTTGAATCATTTTATGTATACATATATAGTAAATGTCAGAAAAGTAGAAGACAAGTAGAAGAAGACAAACTAAATAATTCAGTATGGTTGGGAAACATTTGCTATGGGGATTCAGCTTGAATTCCCATGGAGATTCTGATATAATCACTTGGACTAAAACTAGTAGCAGCCAGCTCAGATACAGCATATGTTCAAAGAAAATAAACATTTTCTTTTAAAGTAGACATTTCATGATATGAAGAGGTTTGATTTAGTGATTTATTTATGAGCTGCAAAATGTGGAGACCTAGGAATACAGCCAAAGGACATTAAAGTACTTACTACAGAACAGAAAGAAATGTATGTTAGCAAACAAGTCATAAAATTGGCTTATCTTTTAAAAAATATGTTTTTATTGATTTTAGATAGAGGAAGAAAGATGAATAGAAATATAGAAACATCGATGTGAGAGAAACATTGATCAGCTGCCTCCTGCATGCCCCTCCTGGGGATCAAGCCTGCAACCCTGGCATGTGCCCTAATCAGGAGTGGAACTAACTGGTAACCTCTTGGTTCATGGGTCAATGCTCAACCACTGAGCAACACCGGCTGGCCTGTTTATTTTTTTTATGGTGAAGGACATTTCATCTTAAACAAAAATGTTATGAGTTGCTAATTCTCAAAGTCATCAGTTTCAATACTCATTTAATTTCCAAAATGGTTTTAAGCATATATTGACAAGACAGACAGTCTCCTTGTCTGGAGGGGGGGATGAAATGAGAAGTTGAGAAGTATGAATATACAAATCCATATATTTCTTCCTGAGGATTATATAGAGTTTATATTTTTCAACTTTTTGTGTCCAGCACTATGCCAAACATGATTTACCTCATTAAATTCTCACAGGAACCTTGTGAAATAGGTATGGTGACTGTTTTAAATATAAATATTGGAATTTGAGCCTGAGAGAGTTTTATTGAATTTAGGAAAGTAACAAAGTTAGATATTGGTAGAATTGAGACTAGAAAACAGATGTATACAAATTGTCCAGTAAAATAGTGGATCTAGTATCTAAAACCAAATATATCATTTTTAAGGACCCTATGCTGTCCAGAGAGCCATTAAGTTTAGCCAAAGATTAGCACTGTCATAGCAAGAAAACAGACCTTAGAACCCTAATCTATGTACTCACTATCCTAAATTTAATTAAGGAAAATAAGATTCTAGGTAGAATGTGGGCACCTATTTTAAAGCTTTCACTGAATGTTCAGAAAGCTTGTTTCACAACCCTAGCTGGATTACTTACCAGCATTCCTACCTTGAAATAGTAACTGATGGCTCCAGATTTTAGGGACCATATTTTCAAAAATGAGGATAATAAATAAATGACACATATTATTTTTTTAAATCTCTTTATTGATAAAGGTTTTATATATGCGTCATTCCCTCATTACCCCCTACCTCCCATTCATGCCCCCACTCCACTGTTGTCTGTGTCCATTGATTAGACTTATATGCATGCATATAAGTCCTTTGATTGATCTCTTCCCCTTACCCACGTAATCATAAACAAGTTGTTTTAACAACCAAATGAGAAAAATGAAAACATTTGGAAAACTTTTTGTCAGTCCATAGAGTTTAAACATATTATCACATAACGGAGCAATTCCATTCCTAGGTTTATATCCACAGAAAACGAAAGCATATGTCCACACAAAAATGAGTGCATGGATGTTTATAGCAAGCAGCATTGTTCATCACAGCCAAAAAGTGATGACAACCCAAATGTCTGTCAACTAATGAATGGATAAACAAATTGAGATATATTCATACAATGAAAATTATTCAGCAATAAAAATGAAATATTGATATATACTATAATATGGATGAACCTTAAAAACATTATGCTAAGTGAAATAAGTCTGGCCCAGAAGGCCACTATTGTATGATTCAATTCATATAAAATCTCCATAACAGACAAAATCCATAGAGATAAAAATAAGTTTGCCAAGCCAAAACCGGCTTGGCTCAGTGGTAGACCGTTGGTCTGCGGACTGAAAGGTCCCAGGTTCGATTCCGGTCAAGGGCATGTACCTGGGTTGTGAGCACATCCCCAGTATGGGGTGTGCAAGAGGCAGCTGGTTGATGTTTCTCTCTCATCGACATTTCTAGCTCTCTATCTCTCTCCCTTCCTCTCTGTAAAAAATCAATAAAATATATTTTTTTAAAAATAAGTTTGCCAAGAAATGGAAAGAGAGGGAATTTGGAGGCATGGGCTTTGTTTGGGGGGTGATAGAGATGTTCTGGAAGTAGACTTGGTAATAATTGCACAACTCTGGTAATATAATTAGAAAACACTGTATTGTATACTTTAAACGTGTAAGTTGTATATGAATCATATATTTAATAAAGTTGTTACAAAATAGAAAATTCAAAATACTCTCCCAACTAGAAATAATTGTAAAATTCAGTTATTATTATAATATGATAGAAGAATAGATGTTTTGTAAAGTAAAATTATTTCTGCTCTTTTAACATCATTTGGATTTGAACCTGCCTAATATATCCACTGCTAGTACTAGCAATGGGATCCCTCAGTCTTGAATTCCTCAGTCCTCCCTAAATACTATTTTTACCAGCGAAACTCATCCTGTAAATGACTGCTGAAAGCATGTTTTTTATTCTCTACTACTCACTAATGAAACTCACTGCAACCAAGCACATATATGACCCACAGGCAAGACTCAACTGCCAAGGAGGCAACTGATTAGTTATGAATATAACAATTATGTTTCTAAACAAAACAAACACATGTCAAAACACATTTATTTGATAGGACCTAAAGTTCAGGTATAGGTTGTATTATCAGCTTCTCCAAAAACAAGGAAAGTTGAGTTGAGTTTTAATTATGGAAGTATTTCTAAAAATGTTTATTAGTGCTTGTCCATGCATGTGGAGTAGAGACTTAAAACTTAAAATCCATTTATGAATCCAAGCCAAAACAAAAATCAGGATTAGGTGGATTGCTTCTAGTGCTTCCAGTTCACATGACAAGAAACAGCTGGCTCACAGGCTGGACTACAATTCCTCAGGGCTAGTAAAGCACATGTGCATAATAGGACATTAAGTGCAGTGCTAATCAGTCCCTCTAGGCTAAAAATAATAAAGCTCATTATTGTATAGCAGTTAATCAAAAGATATCAGAGAAATAAGCAAGGCTGGTATGCTTTTAATTGACCAGATTGTTTCTCAGCAGCAACATGCTCCCTCTTTACTAGATTATAATTTTCTGATTCTTCATGTGGTCATTCTTGGCTGATTTTATTGGTATTATTCCCTCATATTAAATTTACTAGCCCTTCTGCTCTCAATATTAAAAGGCCTAATCTCTGAGATAACTATCAAATGATCCTCATTTGTAGTTAATTGTACTAATGTCATAATTTTCCCATTTAAAGAGAAAAAATACTTACGGAATATGAGAGTTAACATTCATGAAACCATTCAAAGCAATGGGTCCAACTAAGCAGAACCAAAATATATTATGCATTTAGGCCCATCTGTTTCTTAAGGTATTAAAATTTAAAAAGGAAATCAACAACAAAATATTTTCAAGGACCCCCAATAATTTAAAAATTCAACTTACGGTGACAAACAGGAAAATACAAAACTTTTAAAAATTGTTGACATAAATGTATTGTCTAAGGTCATAGTGATAGAAATGACAACAAAATAATACAAAAATATTTCGCTGCATATGAGTATCCTTGTGTTAAATGAGGTTAAGAATAAGAAGCACTGTTGATAAACACACAAAGCCCATCAAAATGAAAAAAAGTCACATGACTCAGTAGCTCATTTTGTTTCTTAGATGAATTTTAGAAAATCTATATTTTACTTTTTAAATATTTTATTTAACAATTTGAAATGTAACAATTTATTTCAGAGAGTGAGGATGGGAAAGGGAGAGAGAGAGAGAAACATCTATGCTAGAGAGAAACACAGACTGGTTGCCTCCAATACACACCCCAACTAGAGATGGAAATTGAACCTGGTTATATGCCCTGACTGGGAATCAAACCCATGACCTTTTGGTATACAAGGAAGACTCTTCAGTCAACTTACCACAACATCCAGGGCAAGAAAATCTATATATCTAAAAGATTAATATGCTGAGTGTCCTTCTGCCCATCAGACCGGTTGCTATGATACACACTGACCACCAGGGGCAGATGCTCAATGCAGGAGCTGCTGAGCTGCAGTGACTTGGCAGCAGCGGTTCTCCGGTGATGCACTCCAAAATCAGAGAGGAGGGAACCCAATTCCTCAGGGGGCCACTCAATTCCACCTTTTGCAGTGGGTTATATTGTTGTTGGCCCCGAATCTGGTTTACTGCACACTTGCATTTGTGTGCCATACCCTGTACAAAAGCAACTTTACAGAATGCCCTCTTGCACTCAAGGACCCCCTAGGGGATGTCAGAGAGCTGGTTTTGGCCTAATCCCTGCAGGTCATGCCGAGGGACCCCACTTGTTGGAGGGACCCTGCTCACTCTGCAAATACTGGGGAGGGACCATGGGAGGTTGGCTCCAGGGTGTGTCTGGCCCATCTCACCCAGTCCTGCCCTGCTGGCCACCTTCTAATTTCCTTTCAATGTGCACAAATATAACACAATAGTTACAATGCTTACTATATGCCAAGCATTATTCTAATTGTTTGGTATGAATTAATTTAACCTTTATTAAAATTAAGAAAATTACTGTTTTATAAATGAGAAAATCAATGGACAGAGAAGTTACTTACTAAGGTCACACAGCCAGAGAACCATAATTCAAATCTGAAGAATCTTGCTCCTAAGTCTTTATACTACATAGCTACTATATCACTAGCTAGCTAGCTGAAAAATACAATTTTCTATCTCTATTGTATCACTGAGTTGAGTTTGAAATTCAAAAATGTCCCAATGACATTTGGCAATTTTTGATTCTATTATATGTGAATGGTAATCAGGAATGGAAACTGTACCATCAATGATTGCTGGTTTAGCTAAAATTTTATGTTCAGCTATATGAGCCAATTCCCTGAGTTCAATATGCTGTGATTTGTTTGTCTTTATTCTCTTCTTCCTAATGAAACATTATACCATTTGTATCCCATTTATATGTCATGTAGATTCAATAGGTTTCACTGGGATATATAATGAGACTATACATCACACACATATCCACTGCCAACCGCTTGGTTTTTTTCAGATTCAATAAGTTAGATGCTAACTCAAAGATATCAGAATAATTTCACTATTTTCAATATGCCTATTGATAAGTATTTTAAAAGGAATGCTCATTGGAACATCAACTAGTATAGGTTTATCATACTGGCACTGAAAGCAGAGTCTATGCAAGTTTGTGAGGGAGGTGATTGACAAGCTGGTTCTTCTTTACCTTCATCCCATCTAAATTCTGATCAGTACCAAGAAGATACTTGTTGGTGATATAATATATGAGATATTTGATTACAGTGCTTTATTCTGCATATCTCTTATAATAAAAGACCCCTGGCTGTCACACCATAGCGCTGTAAAGACCAAATGAGCAACAACTCTTGCAGTGGGCAGAGGGGGCTCTGGCTAATAATGGTGGAGAGCTATGAGCAGCAGAGGGCTACAAGCAGTGGAGGGCTAGGAGCAGCAGAAGGCAGCGGGGCAGAGAGCTATGAGTGGCAATGGGTGGGGCAGCCAGCTGAGGCAAGCCCAAGCTAGCTACTCATGAATGATTTTGTGCATGCTGGGCCTCTAGTATTGAAAATAATAATGTTGGGTTAGAAAGCAGCATTGGTTCATAACGTAAAAACATTAGTATGCTTCTCAAACAACATTTGAAAATGACTGAGGCCTGGTATATTCTATTATACTTAGGTCTTTCTCCTGTGCTACATTGTGTACATAACACAGTATAGTACACTGGATAAGGGCATAGTTTATGGAATCAGCCTACTTAATTCAAATGCTAACCGCTATACAGTTCTGTGACCTAAAATAAGCCACTTAATCTACTTGTGTCTGCATTTTCTGAAATGCTAATGACAATATTACATATGTCAATCCTGGGCTCATCAGCATTAAATGTTTCAAAAATACCTAACAGAGTGCCTGGCACATGGTAAAAGCTCAATAAATGTTATCTACTATTATTGTGGTTATGTGTGGTCAAGAATGATTTGTATGAACATAGATAAGAGTGAGCCAGACTTCTTACCCTTCATAATCCATCAGGAAAGATACACCACTAACATTATCAAAGAGATGTCATATATGATGCACTCAGAAAGTTGTACCACACCAAATGTAAACACTGGTGGTTAGGGATGAGGGAATACTAATATACAGACATGCTGGTTGCTGCATCCCTTGACTATCCTTTAAAAATATAGTATAATGCAATGAAAATCATCATGATCAGGCTCATGTTAAAATCCTAAGTCTGAAACTCACATAGTGGTATGATGCTGACAAAATCACTTAAATCTCATTTAATGGAATATAGTAATATTTACTTCAAATAATTGCTGTTAGAATGATATAGCATATGTAAAATGCCTAGTACAATCACAGCACCTAGTAGCACTCAGGAAATGTTTGATCACTTTTCCTCGTTTCATAAAAGCTATGGTCAGACTATAAAGTTGATTCTCTATAGCCTGCTAGATGCAAGAGTTATTGATTTTGTTAAGAAGTATGCCTTCCCTTTTTTCCTTTTTGAAAATATATCCTATCTCACTGAACTAAAATATCCTTGAAATAGAAACTAGAAAATCAGTGACCAATTTCTTTACCCACATAAAAAGTGAGAAAAGCATAACTCTTGCTCATCACTAGGGTTGAACGACTGCAAGTTCAGAACTGTGTGTGAATTAAAGACATTTCTTAATCTCCTACGGCTATCAATCCTCCAACCTTCATAAGCCTTCCGACTCAGAGGATAAGAAAAAGGATGAAAAGAAAACCTTTGTTTCCTTTTTAACAGCAAAGAACAGGGCAGCAGTCTAAAAATAAACTGTTCTTTCGGCCTATGAAAAGAAAAAAGAAAGAAAGAAGAAGAAAGGGACTCTTATACTATGATGGACAAAAATGTCAAATAAAATTAGACCAAACTGTAGAGTTAAAACCAAAGGGAAACCTTTCTTCTAAATTACTGCATTTCCCTCTAGATATCAGAGATGCTTTCCAGGACCATTACTAATGATCTGAATCAAAAGAAAAAGGGAATTTGAAAGCACATTAGAAAGTTGTGTGTGTGTGTGTGTGTGTGTGTGTGTGTGTGTGTGTATGTGTGAATGCGTGTGCAAATGTGTGTGTAATCTTAGTACATGGCAGGCACTAGGTTCCAGGGGGGAAAGGTTTAATGTTCTATGAAGCAAATCTTTAAAAAATGTGAAAGGAAAAATGTTGCCTTTATGACAGAAAAGGCTACCTTTTTATCTCAAGATAGTCAAAGAAACAGTTTGTCCTTTATAACTGATATTTAGATGCTTTCATCCTTTTGACAAAAAAGAGCTTATGAACTAGTGGAATTTAAAGTTAAGGTACAGACAGGTTTAATGGAAATTAGGCAGTTGTATCCTATAGCCTAGAAAAAATGTTTTTACAGTTATTTCACAAAGATATAATTCTGTTTTTTCCCCAAAGTATATGACATTACTGAGGTTTTAAATTATAGAACCAAAGAATAATGGAGCATCTAACATACTTTTCCCATCCCTCAATGAATACACTCACCTTTCTTCCAATTATATAGATTCACTATTCTTTCAGGAGAAAAATATAATGATAAAAAATTCACCAGTCTGAACCTAGACATTTCAAAGGACTACAAAAACTATCTCATTTACAAAGAAAACTATACTAGGTTCACCACTATGGGTGGTAGTAGAGAAGTAGGTTATTGGGGTCAAGTAGGCAAGTTTATGGTGACACCACATTCTACATCATTAGCTCTAAATAACTCCACAAGAATTCAGACAAGTATTTTCTCTTAAGACAAATAGTTTCCATATAATGTTTTCATCCAAAATCATCCCTCCTGTAAAATGACGTGATGACTTATTGTTGCACTTAAAATATGGACCAAATGCATCCCTTTATAATCTGTCCACCACTTACTTTCCCCACTTTATATCCTACTTTTCTCCCCCTTGCCCAATATACCATAGTCACACTGTCCTTCTGTTTCATGAACACATCAAACTGATTTCTGCCTCAGAGTCTTTGTGCTTGGTTCTCCATCTGCCTGGAATGCTCTCCTGACTTTTCATTAGAGTTGAGGTTAAATATCACCTTTTCCAAGAGGCCATCTCAAGCCATCCCATCCAAAATGATCCTGTCTGCATCATTATTCTGTTTTATTTTTTTTCCTAACAGAAGATTCTAAAATATATTTGTGAAATAAAGGAACACTTCATAAAATAATTCTTTTTTAAAATAAATTTTATTGTTTTTTTATAGAGAGGAAGAGAGAGGGATAGAGAGTTAGAAACATCAATGAGGGAGAAACATTGATCAACTGCCTTCTGCACACCCCCTACTGAGGATGTGCCTGCAACCAAGGCACATGCTCCCAACCGAAATCAAAAGTGGGACCACTGAGTCCGCAGTTGGTTTCGGCCATATAATAATTCTTGAACTTCCTCGACTTCCAGGTAACTTTTTGGAGGGCTTAGACTAATGCAGAATCTGCAATTGAATAAGGACAAAGGCAAATCAATAATTTGTTCCAAAATTTATATTGTACTAGAGGCCTGGTGCACGAAATTGATGGTGTCCCTCAGTCCAGCCCGCACCTTCTCAAATATGGGACCCTTTGAGAGATGTCTGACTGCCTGATGGGATCAGGCCTAAATGGGCAGTCTGACATCTTTCTCACAATCCAGGACTGCTGGCTCACAACTGCTCACCTGCCTGCCTTCCTCATTGCCCCTAACCGCTTCTGCCTGCCAGCCTGATCACCCCCTAACCACTCCTATGCCAGCCTGATTGATGTCTAACTGCTCTCCTGCCAGCCTATTTTCCCCCAACTTCCCTCCTCTGCTGTTTTGGTCATTCCTAACTGCCCTCTCCTGGAAGGTTGATCATCCCTAACTGCCCTCCCTTGCAGTCCTGTTGCCTCCCAACTGCCCCCTCCTTCTGGCCATCTTGTGGTGACCATCCCCTTTAAACAGCCTACCCACCATACATCTTGTGTCCACATGGGGGCAGGATCTTTGACCACATGGGGGCAGCTATCTTGATCTTGTGTGTTGGAGTGATGTCCAATCTGCATATTACTCTTTTATTAGATAGGCCTGGTGCATGGGTGGAGGCCAGCTGGTTTGCCCTGAAGCGTGTCCCGGATTAGGGTGCGGTTCCCTTGGGGCATGGGGCAGCATGGGCAAAGGGTCTGTGGTGGTTTGAAGGCCAACCACCCCATCCCCCGCCCCCGCGACCCAAGCGGAGGCTCTGGTATCTGGAATTTATTTACTATATATATAGTATATATATAGTAAATAAATTTGTATTTGAAATACAAGTATTTAAGTTGTATCTTAAGATATATATATATATATATATATATATATATATATATATATATATATATATATATTCTTGATGCCTTATTAATAAAAAAGAAATGCATGATTGTTGAAAGATTAGCATGGCCCTTATGAAAGGAAAACCAAGCAAATTACTAAAACCTTTTTTCTTTTAGAAAATAATTTGGCAGTGTCCGACAAAATGTAAAAGTCATAAAGATAATTTAGGGGGCCTGGGTTCCTATGGGGCCTTATCAGTGGCAGCTGTGTCTGCAGTCTCCACTTTAAACAGCCTGCCCACCATGTTCTGGCTTGCCACCCTGACCAACAGCTGCCGGTTATGGACCCCCAACATGTACAGGGTCAGAGACTACATCTACTTCTAGAACTTCTCCAGAGAATTGAGGAGCTCCACAAGGCCGATGGGAAAAAGGAGTCCAAGGTGGTGCGCTTCTACTGGGGGACATCTCCAGCATCCTCATTGCCCCAGCCACCCTGTCAGACAGGCTTGCCAACCAGTCCATTTGCTACAAAACTAGACTGGAGTCAACAATAGCGAGGAAAGGGGAAATCAAGGAGATGGAGAACCAAAAATGGTTGACCTGCCCATGAAGTTCAAGTACCAGGTGCAGCACTGGGAGCTGTTCTTTTCAAGAGAGCTGGAGTCTCTGCCTGACACCCACATCAGAGGAGAGTGCAGCATTACTTTCTCTGCTCAGTGAGACTCAGTAGCTCAAGTCCTACCTGGAGTGGAAGGACTTCTTCTACTATCTCATCTATGACCTGCAGCAGAAGATGCTGCTGGCTGACAAAGGGGGGATTTCTGTGGAAAACCAGTACCAGGCTGACATCACCCATTGGAAGGAGAGGAGTACAGTCATGATCAGTTTAAATTGGAGACCAAGATGTAGGAGACACACGGCTCAGTCATAGGCAAATAGATTGACCAGTTGCTGGTAGTGGCCCACTCCTTGGGCAACTTTAAGCAGACCCTTGACTACAGAAGCAGCTCCATCTGACAACCCAGCCTGCACATGAGCACTGCAGCTGCCTCCCAGGATATTATCCTGTTCCACCCCATTCTGCACAAGAACTTGAATGACTTTGCCAAGGCCGTTTTGGTTCTGGTGTGTCAGGGTGGGCTCATGCTCTGTTGGGGTAAAATGGAGGAGTGGTCAATCTCAGAGGCCAGTATCTTATCCAAGGAGGCCCTGGAGAAATATAGGAAAGATTTCAGTAACATCCACCAAAATTTTTTACCTTGAAAGTTACTCATCAGCATCATCCAGTACTAATCCATGTGGAAGACCACCAATAGATATGTGCAGCAGAAACGTTTGAAAGCAGCTAAAGCTGAGAGTGCATTAGAGCAAGTTTATATCCCCAACTATAACAAGCCAAATCCAAACCAGATCAGCATGAACAACATCAGGTGGGTGTGGTGAAGGGCACAGGGGCTGACAGAGCTGACACATCACTCAATCTTACCAGTGGTATTTTTGGAGTCCCCCTAACATGCAGCATCATCTCTGCACATCTAATTGCACATATTGGAAGAAATATGGTGACCTGGAAAGGGAAAATAGTATGGCAACATCTTCTAAAGTTAATCATACTACACAGCAATTATACCCCTTGGCATTTACCAAAAGAAATGAAAATTTATGTCGAAGCAACAATCATATATAAATGTTCAAAGCAGCGTTATTCATATAGCCCAAAAGTGAAAGCTACCCAAATGAACCTCAGTTGCTGAATAGATAATATTTCATGATATATTCACACCATAAAATACTACATAAATGAAATTATAAAAGGCAAAACTATAGTGACAGAAAACAAGTCAAGGGATACCTGGGGTGGGAGTGGGGAGGAATACAGCTGAATTGGATGTAGAAGTGAAATGGTCACTTGGAAACATCTTAGTGTGAAGGAGACATTTTGTAGCTTAATCACCATGCTAGTTACATTGCGTACAATTACCCAAATTTACCAAGTTATGCAGTTAAAATTGGTGAATTGTATTATAGATAAATAACAACTTAATGAGCCATAAAATAATAAAAAAGAAAGCAAAGGTAGAAGTAGTGTCCCACCTGTTGCTGGTGTGCGTGACTGGTCCTTTTATGGAGGCATGAGGAAAGAATTCCAAAAGCACATGCGTGGAGAAGTTTAAAATGTGATGGCAAGATTTTGTTGTGAATTAAGAGGAATTAATACGTTATTGGGGACCTAGAGGATGGGCAGGCTCTAGATGCACTTCAGTGAGGCTTCTGTTAATTATTCATATATCTTCTTGGATTAGGCCAATGGTCAGCAAATTCATTAGTCAACAGAGTCAAATATCAACAGTACAGCGAATGAAATTTATTTTGAGAGCCAAATCTTTAAAACTTAAACTTCTTCTAATACCACTTCTTCAAAATAGACTCCCCCAGGCTGTGGTATTTTGTGGAAGAGCCACACTCAAGGGGCCAAAGAGCCGCATGTGGCTTGCGAGCCACAGTTTGCCCACCACGGGTTTAGGCAAAGGACAAAGAACCATTTAAATTATCCAAACGTCTCTTCCCAAGCTTGGATTGAGCCCTCCTGCCAGTAAATTATATTGGGACTTCAAGCCTTCTATCCAATTCAATTACTTTCTGATTAGTCTCACGCAAGGTCCTGCCTCTCTATTTCATCACACTAACTCTCATTGTGCATGTCCAAAAGTTTTGTTATATCATCTAGTTCTTATTGCCCACGCCCTGGGCAAAGAAATTTCCTACCCCCACCTCAAGGACTGGGCTTTTAGGATTTCTAAGGAGGGTTCCTGTCCAGTTCTTGAGTGTGGAGTGTGCTAATGGGTCTGTTTACCAGTAAGCCAGATGGAAATTTTGTTTTGTTACTTGTTCCCACTTTCCAATGTATGAAAATTATTTAATTCTCTTTTGCTTTCTTATATTAATAACTCTATCTATGCTGAGACAACTTCTTGCCCCTAGTGAATGAAAAGCTATGTCCACACAACAACCATATATAAATGTTCAAAGTAGCATTATTCATATAGCCCCAAAGTGAAAGCTACCCAAATGAACCCCCTAGTGGGGGTTAAGAAAAACACAGAATAAATCATTTGTCCCTTTCTGATCCAGGATGTGAAGGACAATCCCTCCACTACTTTTTCTTTCCCCCAGCACCAAAACCTTCTATTGAAGTTATATGTTATTTTTTGCTAAAAGCAATTCTTTAAAAGGATGATATCTCTAAACTCATGGTACTCTCTGAGTTTGTAGTAGGCAGACTTTTTTACAGGGTGGGAAAAAATGACTTCTGAATTTATGAAAAATATGTCAACCTGGTGGTTCAATATAAAACTGGAGGAAGTCCAAGGATATTTCAGCTAAATCATTTGATTAAAATTTGGTTATATGACCTGATAGAGTAAATCAAAGTCACTTGATCTTAACTCTAAGATAACAACCTACTGATTATTGACAAAATACCTTGCAAGGATGCAGATCAAAGGGGGTTGTTTTTAGATGTAATCCATCAAAACAATCTTCATACCTCTATGATATCTTATCAATAGTATGGTTTAGCATTATAACTGTTCTAGGTAGTAAGACATCACAGAAAGAAGACAGTGGAAAAAAAGTGCCTTCAAATGCAGCAAGTTTGGAGACTAAAGATGAACTTTTAATTGGAAACGTTCTTGGACTAGCATATCTCCAAAGGTTGCAAAATAAATGTCTGGGACTATCAAATTTTTGACAGTCACAGTATTAACACCAATTTGGATTGTTAAATTAGAAATGTTTCAAATATGAATAAAGATAATGATATATTATCAGATCTCAGTAATAAGACAGACCCCCATCCCCACATGAAAAAAGGTATTTAAAGACCACATAGAGAAACAGCAAGGTCTGAAACATGCTGAAGAGAAAACCCAAGGCTTAGAGGTCTGCATATTTTTTTTATGATAGCAGGGGGAAAAACTGTTCTGAAAATCTAACCTAGGTACAACTAGTATTTCAAGCCAGACACCTGAGATTACTCTTCCCTGAAAATTTTTTAGTTTCACTCTCAGCAAGCCCCTTCCCATGTTTAAAAACAAAACAAAAATGTAACCAGGATCACAATGACTGGAATAGACAAGGGGGCCCTTTCCACTCACTTAACAGCAACAAATGCAAGGACAGTTTTGGAAATACCAGCTGTATGATTGCTATTTTACAGTGTTTGCTTCTTGTTAGGCATGTTCTAATGAATGGTTTACTTAAGCAAGGTATTTCATGGAAGAAAATCCCACTCAAGGCCCTTATCAGGCTTGTGCACTCCTGCTCATTAAGAAGGATGTCTGTGGCTCTAAAACAGGTTACTCCAGAAGCTTAAATATACCACTTCAGCTACTGCCAGAGAGTCTTTGAGTATATGCAAAATAATACTTAAAAATTTATGCTTTTATTATGGAAATTTTCAAAATATATAAAATTAGAGCCAAGTTTACAATGATCTACCACACAGCTTCAACATCTATCAACTCCTGTTCATTTTTGTTACATCTATGCTCTCCTTTTCCTTTTTATGAATTATTTAATGCAAATCCTAGATATTGCATCAATTATCCATTAATACTTTGATGCACATAAGTTTTTTATCACATTCTTAGAACAACTTAAAGATGACACAAGAAAAAGACATAAACTAAAAGATTAAATCCAGAACTTGACAATTTATCAGATTTTTTCATTACAATTACCACTAATTTGGAATTTGAAGTTCAGTACTATAAAATATGTAAGGCAAGTTCAGCAATCTATCATCCACAACTAGAACAATTTAATGACCTCTCCCTTGACATTTTCCAAAGGAAAAAAACAACAAAGGAAAACACTGCCTCATTGGTGAACATAAGGTCCTCTTAGTCTTTTATTTGGGGCAAAGGAACTGGGATATTACTAATAGATGTACATTGAAAAGTGCTTTTTCATACATAAATATAATTGACTATTCAGAGTTCTTATTTTTAATCTAAAATATTATAGCTTAAAGGTGGCACTCTCACTTTATAGGGTCTGATAAGAAAGTCACAATTCCAAGACATCTAACTCTTAAAATTTTATTGCATTGAAAATATAAAGCTGCCATTTACCCTTTTTTTATCCTGCGCAGTGCACACACTTCATTTTCTTGGATCACTGAAAGTCTTTCACAAGGTGAATTACCTTCAATGTAATCCTTTTAAACAATTAAGGAAAGCTAACTTCAAATTCCTGAGTTTTGTGGTTTTGTGAATATATCCAAAGAGTACAAGTGAGGTTACTAAAACCCATGTGGTCTATGGAAATGTTAAAAGAGCAGCAGCAGAAAAACCTGGCAAAATATGTTAATATGATAGAGTCTAACAAAGTGACAATAGAAAACACAGGACTGAAGACAGTAAGCAAGGATGAACATATAGCAGCTGTTTTAGGAGAGAGAGAGAGAGAGAGAGAGAGAGAGAGAGAGAGAGAGAGAGAGAGAGAGAGAGAGAGAGAGAGAGAGAGATATCTCACTGGACTAAGATGATGATGAACATGCTAGCAGCCCAGATATAGGGTTTATAGAGGCTTATTTTCAAGTAATCTCGAACCTATGGAACTGAGAAACCCCAAGCAGTCAATGAGCCAGATCCTGACAGTTTGAATGAAATAAAAATTTTGATAAGGATAAAATAATAAAGAGCATCAGGAACAAGTTGACTGGCACCAGGAGAAATTCTTAGAGCAAAATACAATAGGATAAGTTTCTGCACAGCAAACAAAACCATCAACAAAACAATAAGAAAGCCCACTGCATGGGAGAACATATTTGCCAATGTTATATCCAATAAGGCCCTAATCTCCAAAATTTATAGGGAAATCATACACTTAACAAAAGGAAGATAAACAATCCAATCAAAAAATGGGCAAAGAGAGATACTTTTTGGAAAGAGGCCAAGAGACATAAGAAAACATGCTCAAAGTCACTAATCATCTAAGAGATGCAAATCAAAACAACAATGAAGTACCATCTCACACCTGTCATAATGGCTATCATCAACAAATCAATGAACTACAAGTGCTGGTGAGGATGTGCAGAAAAAGGAGCCCACGTGCACTGCTGGTGGGAATGCAGACTGGTGTAGCCACTGTGGAAAACAGTATGGAGCTTCCTCAAAAAATTAAAAATGGAACTGCCATTTGATTCAGTAATCCCACTTTTAGGAATATATTCCAAGAAAACAAAAACACCAACCAGAATGGATATATGCACCCCTATGTTCATAGTGGCCCAATTTATAATAGCTAAGAATTGGAAACAGCCAATATCCCCATCAGCAGATGAGTGGATTAGAAAACTGAGGTACATTTACACAATGGAATACTACACTGCAGTAAAAAAGAAGGAATTCTTACCCTTTTCAACAGCATGGATTGAACTGGAGAGCATTATGATAAGTGAAATAAGCCAGTCAGAGAAAGATAAATATCACATGATCTCACTCATTTGTGGAATATAATGAACAACATAAACTGATGAACAAAAATAGATACAGAGATAGAAACATCAAACAGACTGTCCAACCTATGAGAGAAGGTGCGTGGTGAGGGGGTAAGAGATCAACCAAAGGACTTGTATGCATACATATGAGCGTAACCTATGGACACAGATGGGGGGTGGGTGTGAGGGCATGTGCTGGGGGTGTGTGGCTTGAAAAGTCCACTGGGGGAAAAAGCAGACTCATGTAATACTTTAAACAATAAGAATTTAAATTTAAAAATTAGATGAATGTTAGTTAATAATGGAAGTAATCATAGACTCAGAATATCATCAATTTAAGCACCACAATAAAGTAATTAAAAGCTGACAGAAACTTTTGTAATGCAGTATCAGCTAATAATAGCTGATTTCAATTATCAATCCTAAAATCATTAAAAGAGAGAAAACTGGACATCATGGTGAGATAATAAAAAGGTTAAAATAACACACATTAAGTATTGTTAACAGTAAAGCCAATATTGCCTGAATCTGAATCTGACAATACTTTCATATTAAAATCTCATTTTACAAACAATGTAAGAGATAGAGGGCTTTTTTTTTTAATACCACAGGGCTGTGTTAGTAAAATACAGAAGGTCAGGAGGTCAGGAACTCTATGAGAGAAAAACAAACAAACATAACTACTTCAACAAATAAACTGTAAAAATAAAAGGTGGAAAGATAAACTTATAAACTAAAAGAGATTTAAGAGACATGTAAAACAAATACAGTGTTTGAATGGAATTATTTGGATTTTAACAAATAACAATTGAAAACATTTGGGAAACTTGCACGTGTATTGTACATTTAATTAATCTTCTTTTAGCTGTAATAATGTATTGAAATTTTTCACAGAAAGAGTTCTTTTTCTTAGAGATACATATAGAGAATTTTGTAGATAAATTTATATGATGGATGGGATTTGCTTAAAAATAATCCAAGGAGGGGAAGGGTGAAACTACTGATATCTGCCTGAGAAGAACCCTTTGATAGATTTGGCCATCTTGTCTGTGACACCATTAGAAAACTTAGCAATGGTTTATGCCAAGTATAAGATGAAGAGTTTCCTTTAAGCAATTCAATGCTAAATGTCCATGAATAATAGGAACTTCAGTAGTTAAATAGTGTTATTTGATTTTAGAGTCTATGATAAAAACAGAATTGTAAGCTTCTGATATTTTGCCACTCTATAAGAAATTGAAAATCTATAAAAATCAGATTGTTTTGAGCTAAATGTATGTATGCATTCTCCTTATACTCCCTTTCCCCTTCTTCTGTATTATGTAATGCTTCCCCCCTGATATTTTATTATAGATCCGGAATGTAATACAAAATTATGTAGGCTATGGCCTCAGAATATAGCACAAGAAACAATGGGCTAGGACAGTGGTTGGCAAACTCATTAGTCAACACAGCCAAATATCAACAGTACAATGATTGAAATTTCTTTTGAGAGCCAAATTTTTTAAACTTAAACTTCTGATGCCATTTCTTCAAAATAGACACGCCCAGCCTGTGGTATTTTGTGGAAGAGCCAACTCAAAGGGCCAAAAAGCCGCATGTGGCTTGAGAGCCGCAGTTTGCCGACCATGGTGTTAGGAAATGATAGTCAATGGGGGAATTATGTATAATACTAAATTTTAGCCCATTTACCAGAGTCAATCCTTTTCAAAGCTATTACCATTTGGTCTCCATGATGCAAGTCTTCATTTAGTGAAATTAAAAAAAATAAAACCCAGGAAATAGCTGTAAATATCTACGCCATCTAAAATCAGACTTAGTTAAAAGCTTGTATGTGCCAATCTAGATAATAGCAGCAAGCAGTATTTGGCATGGGGAGGGGAGAAGAGAAGAACACTAAAGCAGATGAGGGCAGTATGTACCAAGGCTGCCTTCAATCTGGCTACAGTACCAAATGAACACATGGCAAATAAAAATTTCAGTTTGGTCTCACAGTGAAAACCATTCAGATATTTCAAAGTCTTTGCAATTTTCACTTTGCAGGAAGATATTAGGTTTACTCGGCTATAAAAATATGACTCTATAGATAAGTCCACAAATATATGATTTCATGAAATTTGTTTAGTTGTCATGCCATGTATCTAAATGAGAGTTTTTATGACTAGAAATGTCTGTACCCATGATTATCTTTTGAATGCAGTGGTAGTTAGCAGGGTTTTACAAAGAAATAAATGCCCTCTATTTGAAAATAGAGATTTACAGACCAAGAGAATGAACACTGAGATGGCATTCAAGACACTTAGAATTTTGCCATAATTTTGGCACTTACCAGCTAACAGTATGATCATGGGCAAGTCAGTTCACATCTTGACCCACACATTCTTAAAATAAACCAGTTAAATTAGATGATCTTCATAGTACTTTCCATTTATAAATTGTTCATTCAACAAATATTTGTTAGTTGGCCACTATAAGTGTACAGCATAGTAGCTAAGAGCATGTTTCTGAAATTACACTACCTAGGTTTTCCTCCTTTACTAAATGAGTGTGTCAATGGACAAGCTATTTTAGCTTCTCTGCTCTTTAGTAACCTTATCTATTAAAGTAGGGATAGTTATAGCATCTAACTCATAGAGTTATTAGAATTAAAAGGAAATAGTTTACTTAAAATATTTATTATTTTTTGTTTTTATTTTTTAATTCTTTATTGTAAAGTATGACATATAATATTACATAAATTATTATATATAGTATTTCCCTCATTGACCTCTCTCTGGCCACCCCCATCCCCCAGCACAAGGCCTAACTCCCCTAGTGTCAATGTCTACTGGATTGCTTATATGCATGTATACAAGTCCTTTGATTGATCTCTTACCCCGATTCCCTGCCTTTCCACTGAAGTTTGGCCGTCTGGTCAATGTTTCTGTGTTTCTGTATCTATTTTTGTTCATCAGTGTATGTTGTTCATTATATTACACAAATGAGTGAGATCATGTGATATTTATCTTTCTCTGACTGGCTTATTTCGCTTAGCATAATGTTCTCCAGTTCCATCTATGCTGTTGCAAATGGTACTAATTCCTTCTTTTCTTTTCTTTTTTTCTTTTTTTTTTTTTTTTTTTTTTTTACCACAGCATAATATTCTTTTATATAGATGTACCACAGTTTTTTTTTTAATCCACTCATCTGCTGATGGGCACTTAGGCAGTTTCAAATAATTAACTATTATAAATTGTGTTGCTGTGAACATAGGAGTACATATATCCTTTCAGATTGGTGTTTCTGATTTCTTGGGATATATCCCTAGAAGTGGGATAACTGGGTCAAATGGGAGTTCCATTTTTAGTTTTCTGAGGAAACTCCATACTATATTCCACAGTTTGCATTCCCATGAGCATTGCATGAAAGTTTCTTTTCTCCACATCCTCGACAGCACTTGTTGTTTGTTGATTTATTGATGATAACCATTCTGACATTGGCATATTTCACAAACTTGAACAAACTCTCTAAATATTCATATGGGGGGAAAAAGAGACCTTAATAGCCACAGCAATCCTAAGAAAGAACAAAGTTGGAGGGATCACAATACCAGATATTGAGCTGTATTACAAAGCCACTGTTCTCAAAACTGCCTGGTACTGGCACAAGAACAGACATATAAATCAATGGAACAGAACAGAGGACCCAGAAATCAACCCAAGCCATTATGCTCAATTAATATGTGACAAAGGAGGCAAGATCATACAATGGATTCAAGACAGTCCCTGCAATAAATGGTATTGGAAAAATTAGACAGAGAGATGCAAAAATATGAAACTGGACCATTAATTTACACCATACACACAAAAATAAACTCAAAATGGATAAAGTATTTATAAGTGCCTAGCATTCAAGGAATGTTAGTTATTATTATTATTATTATTATTATTATTATTATTATTATCAGTTAAGCATTCAATATACAATGGGGAGCAAGAACAAAATAGTTTTTGTTCTCAGGAGCCAACTAGAAAAAACAGAGAAAGAAATGACAAACGTGGATAAAGCTATGACAGTAAAAGTACTTGCTGAGAAGTAACATAACAAAAAGCAACAAGGGTGCCTTAATGGAACTTGTAGAAGAGGCTTAAAGTATGAAAAGAATAATAAGTAAGGAGTAGCTATCTAGAGAGGAATAGGTTCTAGGGCAGTGTTTCCCAAACTTCTCTCATGATGAGAATCACCTGGTGGAGTTGTTAAAACACAGATTCCTGAATCCCAACTAAGAAGTGCTAAACTAGAATTTTTGAGAACATATAGGTAAAATTGCATACCTAACTTAGTGCTCTGTATATAAAATCTGTCTTAGAGCACTAGTTAAGTATACAATTTTACCTATATGTTCCCAAAAATTCTAGTTTAGCACTTCTTAGTTGGGATTCAGGAATCTGTGTTTTAACAACTCCACCAGGTGATTCTCATCATGAGAGAAGTTTGGGAAACACTGTTCTAGGGAAAGGAAACAATATGTAAAAAGTCTGTGGGTCAGTAATTCCAATGGGCTAAGAAATGGTGTTTTCATGTAAGTGAAATCCATAAAGCAATTACGATACATTCAAAATTTATAACTCTCTTTCTCTATCAAACCGCATTATTAAGGAAGTAAATAGGTAAATGACTTGAGTGGGAGAAGACATCTGTAGACATATGTCTGTCTAGGACTCATGCAGAATATATAAAGGAAAGAATAGACAGCCCAATAAAAAAAATGAGTGAAAGACTCAACCAGCAGATACCTTATTAATAAAATATCTAAATGGCCATGAATAACAAAACTGCTTAATTTCACTGTCATTGGGGCAACAAATTAAAATCACAATACAATACTATTGTATTGTGATTTTAATACAAGAAATTAAAATCACAATACAATATCACACATCCATGAGAATGGCTATTTTAAAAAAAAATCAAGGGTTACAAGTTTGTGGATAATCCTAGATTTTTATATTCCACTGGTGGGAATGTGAATTTGTACTTTGGCAGTATCATTAAAGGTAAACATATGCATATTTTATTACTCTGTTATTGTTCTTTCATACATATACTCTGTGGACAAAAAAGGGTCACATGCTAATCTGACAAGTTCATGGAAGGCCTGGATCATGGCTGGGGAAACTCAGAGACCTGAAGTAACCACAAAACATGCTCTGACATTAATACTTTAAAAGCAGTTTATGGTGAGTAGTCATGTCTTAAGTTGGTATCTTCTCTGAAAAAAAGGTCAATCCTTCCTTTAATGGAGCTATTATCTTCTTGCATCTATGATAACACATCTTTGGAATGTCAAAGTAATTTATCTTTTCCTGGACCCCTGAAAGCACAGGCACCACTCTGTGGATGCCACAAGTCCTCTCATTGTTATTGGTTAACTGTTGACTTTTAAATATCCTACACCCACCTAAGTAAAATAAGTATGTGTCTATCATTTTACTTTTTAACCAATCCAAAAGGTTTTCCTGCTTTGCTTTCTTCTGCCTCCCTAATCTATCACCAATGGAGTTTATGTAACCCACTTACTTCTCCTCCTTTGATTGTAATATATAAAAACCTATGTGCAAAACTACCATTTTCTGGAGCATTATCTCAATATGTTGAGATTCTCCTTCCTGGCAATTGTCAACAGTTTGGCTCAAATAAACTCACAAAAATTATTTTCAGTTTGATTGTTCTTATGTTAACAACTCAAAAAACATATGGACATAAGTTCATCAAAATACATATAATAGAATGTTGGCTAGCAACACTATGTATATTTCAAAAACTGAAAGTCTGGGTGTCCATCAATAGCAGAACAGATAAATTAATCAATCATGCTGTATTAGCACAGTGGGGTGCTATTCAGCAATGACAATGAATGATCTGCAACTAAACTAAAAAAAATATGGATTCTCACAAACATAATGCTGAGTGAAAAAAATTCAGACGCACAAAAATATGTGATTCCATAAAAGTGGAAAAGTTATCTGATGCTATTGGAAATGAAGGTAAAGGTTAGTCTGCAGGAACAAGTAATGATTTGAAGACGATGCATGGGTGCCCACATAAAAATCATACTTGAATCTTCTCATTTTAAAGTGGATTGACAATGTCTGCTAAGTAGAAACAGAATTGATATTCTTTTTGTAAATCATTCACAATTAAAAGAAGAGGTGATCATAGCATTTCCAAGAATTGCATACATTTTCACTTTTCTTGCTGTTATGAATCTAGGATGACGATGTTTTCAAATCTAGAATCATAATTAAAAGTAATAAAAAGTTGAGAAGTCACTGACTATGTGTGAAATTTTCAATAATTATTTAATGCATCAAGGTGACAGCTGATTTGTCAAGTGTTGTAAATAATAGGTTGGGAATTTTCCTTATGAATATAATTTTATATTCCATACTAGAGCCCCAGTACACAAAATTCATGCAAGGCGGGGGGGGGGGGATATCCCTCAGCACAGCCTGCAGCGTCTCCAATTTGGGACCCCTTGAGGGATGTCCAACTGCCCATTTAGTCCCAATCCCACTAGGATCCTACCTAAACGGGTAGTTGAACATCCCTTTCACAATCCAGGACTTCTGGCTCCCAACTGCTTGCCTGCCTGCCTGCCTGATTGGCCATAACTGCTTCTGCCTGCCAGCCTGATTACCCCCTAACCACTCCCCTGCTAGCCTGATCTACATGTAACTGCTACCTTGCCGGCCTGATTGCCTGTAACTTCCCTCCCCTGCTGGCCTGATCACCACTAACTGCCCTCCCCTGCAGGCCTGGTTTCCCCCAACTGCCCTCCCCTGCAGACTTGACCCCCACCACTGTCCTCCTCTGCAGGCCCTGTCCCTCCTTACTGCTCTGCCCTTCTGGCCTCATCACCAACAACTGCCCTCCCCTGCTGGCCATCTTTTGGTGGCCATCTTTTTTCCACATGGAGATGGCCATATTTGACCTAATGGGGGTAGCCCCATATTGTGTGTTGGAGTGAGGTAAATTTGCATATTATCATTTTATTGAATAAGATATCTGTTAATTATATTCATTTATAAAAGCATTAATGTTGGTGGTATTATCTCCCTTGTGAAATTCAACTTGTTCCCTGGAATGAGTATCCACTATTTGGATTTTCTACCACTCATCTTGGTTTCACTTTCAGTGCACGCTATGCACTACCAACCTCCATTCGCCCAGTCACAGGTAGGGACAGTGGTCTCCTCATTTTTCATGGGGTATGAAATGCCAGATCTTTTTTACTTAACTTTGAGGCAATGTCTCTCTTGGAAAAGCTCTTGTAGTTCATAAATTTTTAGTAACATCAAGAGCCCAATGTAATGTACTGAATAATAATCATTAAAAATGTTAGTTCCTAATGCTTGGAATCTAAGGATCTTGACATAGCAATATTATCTTGATGGGGCCTAAATCCAATCACACATCTCTATCTATCTACCTACCTACCTATCTATCTATCTATCATCTATCTATCTATCTATCTATCTATCTATCTAATCTATCTATCCTATCTAATAAAGACAGAATATGCAAATTGACTGCAATTCTGAGACAAAGATGGTAGCACCCACAGCCAATAAGGAGGGAGGCAGAAGGCAGCTCTGGCTGGAGCAAAGGCAGTACTGGCAACCAGGGGAAGGAAGGTCCATTCTTGCTCAGCTTCATGCATTGGGCCTCTAGTCCTACCTAATAAAAGAGTAATATGCAAATTAACCACCACTCAGGTACATCCACAAGCCACGCCCACCAGACAATCAGCGTGAGTATGCAAATTAACCCCAACCAAGATGGCTGCAGCCACAGAGAGCAGTTGAGAGGCTTGGGTTACCCTAGCAATAGATGAATCCAAGCTTTCCACACACCCTAGCCAGCCTAGGCCTCCACTCAAGGATACAAAATTTCAATTATAGAAGATAAATCCCAAGAAAAATGACAGCAGCCATGGAGCTGGAGAAAACAGGCTAATGTTGCCCCCAGCAACAGAGGAAGCCAAGTTTTCCACCTGCCCTGGCGGGCCTAAGCCTCCACTCAAGGCTACAAAGTTTCAACTATAGAAGGTAAACAAATTCAAACTGAAATGGCTGCAGCCATGGAGCGAGCAGGAGGCGTGGCTCTGCTCCAGGCTACAAAGTTTCAATTGTAGAAGATAAATAAATTCCAGATACCAGGCCCTCTGCTTGGGTCACCAGGGGGGAGGGGGGTGGTTGGCCTGCAACCACCACAGGCCCCTCACTTAGGCTGCCCCACGCCCCAAGGAAATCCCCACCCTGATCCGGGACACCCTTCAGGGCAAACCAGCTGGCCCCCACCCATGCACCACACTTCTATCGTATCAAATAAAAGAGTAATATGCAGATTGACCATCACTCCAACACATAAGATGGCTTCCCCCATGTGGCCAAAGATCCTGCCCCCATGTGGTCAAAGATCCTGCCCCCATGTGGACACAAGATGGACACTACAAGATGGCCAGCAGGGTAGGGCAGTTGGGAGGCACCAGGCCTGCAAGGGAGGGCAGTTGTGGGTGATCAGGCCAGCAAGTCAGGTCAATTGGGGGTGATCAATCCTGCAGGGGAGGGCGTTAGGGGTGACCAGGCTGACAGAGGAGGGAAGTTGGGGCAAACAGGCTGGCAGAGGAGCAGTTAGACATTAATATGGCTGGCAGGGGAGTGTTTAGGGGGTGATCAGGCTTACAGGCAGAAGCAGTTAGGGGCAATCAGGAAGGCAGGCAGGTGAGGAGTTGTGAGCCAGCAGTCCTGGATTGTGAGAGGGATGTCCAACTGCTCATTTAGACAGGACTCACCAGGATTGGGTCTAAGCAGGCAGCTGGACATCCCTGGAGAGGTCCCAGATTGGAGAGGGTGCAGGTAGGGCTGAGGGACACCCCCTACCTTGTGCACAAATTTTGTACACTGGGCCTCTAGTCTATCTATAAAAGCCCAAGCAACTGTTTTGACCACAAGACCAGAATGACCAGAATGACCAGAATGACTGGTTGACCAGTGATGCGCACTGACTACCAGAGGCAGATGCTTAATGCAGGAGCTGGCTCCTGGTAGTCAGTGCACTCCTATAGCCTCTACCCCCAGCTGCCTCCCTCTCATCAGCCCCAATGGAAGAAGGGACAGCCACCAACCTCCTGTGGCTCCTCCCCACTGCCAGCCAGCCAACATCCCAGGGTCCGTCCCCCCCCCCCCCCCCCCGCTAGCTGGTCCCCCAGGAGGCCTAGATTGGCAGATAGGCTGAGGGATCCCACCCATGCATGAATTTGTGCACTGGGTCTCTATTGTCTTTATAAGAATGAGACAGAGGTGAGAGAATGACAGATAAAAAAGAGTAGATCCTGTGAAGACAGGCAGAGATTAGGGTGATGTGACCACAGAACAAGGAATGCTAAGGAATATTGGCATCCACAAGAAGCTGGAATTGCTAAGGGACAGATTCTCTCTTAGACTCTCCAGAATCACTCATCACTGCTGACAGGACCAGCACACCTTGAGTTCACACTAGTGAAACTAATTTGACTTCTAGACTCCACGATTGTGAGGGAATAAATTTCTGTTGTTTTAAGCATCAATGTTTGTGGTAATTTCTTACAGTAGCCACAGGAAACTAATATACCAATTCTCTCATAGAAGGAAAAATATATATACATATATGCCATATAATAAGTATGCATAAGAAAGAGACAGGGAGAAATTTAATATGGGTAGATACCTTTCTTTGTACACTTTACAACAGCTGTTAGCTGGCCACAGAGATGAAGAGTTCCTACATACCACCCACCTCCCTGACTCTCAAAGCCTTGTACCATGCCAGATATATACCAAAATTTGTTTGGGAGTAAATGAATGGTCAGAAACAGTATTGTGCACTTATCTGACATCTTTAGGTTCACTAATCTCTACATTGAAATTTCTAACATGGTAAAAGTTAACACAAAAAGAAAAAACAAACAAACCATATACCTTGGTAATTAAAGTGTGATCTGACAAACCAGCAGCTTTGGCATCACTTGGGAGCTTATCAGATATATCTACTTAGTCAGAATCTGCCTTTTAAGAAGATCCCTTGATGATTCATCTAAATATTAAAATTTGTGAAGCACAGATCTCTGAGATGATCAAAGACATCTGATTATTTGATAATATGCATTATGGTTGACTGTTAGTTGTGATAATGACATTGGGTTAAAAGAGTCCTTAAAAGGATAAATCTTTTAGAGATAAATACTGAATATTTATTGATGAAATTATGTTATATGTGGGCTTTACTTCAAATCATTCTGGGAGTGGGGAATAGGAAGTAGATGGGGGTATACAAAGAACAAGTATAACCATGAAATAAGTTATTGAAACTGAGTGATCTATATATGGAGGTTAATTATACTATTTCCTCTCTTTTTTGATATGTTTGAAATATTCCATAATAGAAAGTTTAACAATTTTTAGGTGCAGCATGAGTTATTTTCTCCTTCATAGATCTTATGTGTGTTCACTGAGATTCTTTCCTAATAGAAACTGTCCAATAACTCAACTATAATTTAGATATAATTGATTCAGGGGAAAATGCACTATAATGATCTCATATTTCCCTCTTCTCCTACTATAATGGAGAATTTGAGAGCAGGGACAAATAAAAATGACCTTGGAGAATATCATACAGTATTCTGGAGAATTGTGAGGCCTTTCTGGGTCTGTGTACAGAGCCTTTTCAATGCCCAAAATCTGTCATCTGAGCAGACAGTCTTTCAGACACTGTGAACAGCCAGAATGCTTTATTAGGGAGTGAAGAACTCTACTTGAATAATCTTCAAGGGATGGGGAATATGGCTGAAGGATGAGGAACAGAATTTGCTGGTATCCCTTTAAGGGAGAGTGAGTGTGAAATCAACTTATTAATAGCAAAAGCGATCCATTTTGATGGCACCACTTTAGCATTATCACAGAGAAACTATTTGTTTTAGTGATAAATATCATACATCTACCACTTTGCAGGCAGGAGACTGAAAATGTGCGTCAGATATCTTATTTAGCTCCATTCCCCTCTTTGAGGTTTTCAAAGGTAATTACTATTCATTGATCTTACTTGTCTGCCTCTGTTGCTACTGTGGCAAAGCAGCTGCAGCAGCTCCTTCTGTGATGATTGGTCGCAGGTTGTGCTGAATTTCTATCCAATTTTAGCAATACTTTAAGCCTCCCTTAGGCTAAGCAACAATGCTGTCGTCATTACTGAAGCTTCAATGCATCTTCCAGTAATCATTAATTTAAAAAATAATTAAATTAAAATCAGATTGCCTACAAGAAAAAAAAAACACAACAGATTTTATCACTAACCCACCTTGTTTTCCTGAATACCTTAGGTTTATTGAGAAGGTATAAATATTACATTTTTTAAGGTTGTTCAATGCTTCTGTCTGCTCAGGGCTTCATGTTATTGATAAATAATCCAGTCACATTCAAATTGGAAACCTAAAAAATCTGATAACTTTGGTTAAACAACAGGGTTGTGACAGAGTTTACCTCCATCCAGCTGCTTTCAGAGCCTAGGAGTGGGTGTAAGGTGAGGAACTTGTGATATCCTATAGCAATGTAAATATACTATATACATCTTTAAATTAAATTGTATTCATTTTTGCAATCAAATTAATGACATTGGCTTTGCAGTGTTTTGAATATGAAATCATTTTATCTCTGAAATGCACTACAGGTTTTCAAATCTATGGGTTTCAGAACTAAAGGTTTTAATATTTGTGCTTAGTATATAGGAATTCCAAGTGCCAAGGACCATGGTTAGCAAACTGCGGCTCATGAGCCACATGCGGCTCTTTGGCCCCTTGAGTGTGGCTCTTCCACAAAATACCAAGGCCTGAGTAAGTATTTTGAAGAAGTGTCATTAGAAGTTTAAATTTTAAAAAATTTGGCTCTCAAAAGAAATTGTAATCATTGTACTGTTGATATTTGACTCTGTTGACTAATGAGTTTGCTGACCTCTGGACAAGGAGATCTTTATTATAACAGTAGTTAGCTAAAGACTGAGATCAATTATTGTACAATAGAAGGAGATCTGTAGATCCTAATACTGATGATGCCTGGCAAAATCCCAGGCAGATCCTTCCTTTGCGTTGTAGAAGAGTCAGATTAAAGATAAATGAAATCTCTTGGACAGAGTTCTGCATTATCAATTACTGATTGGTATCTTAAGGGGCAGATCTGGAGAGTGATTTCAGTTAAGAGTAATTTCAATTATCTTGTCACTATCCTCAACTTTCTGATTCCCACAGAAAAAGTGTCAGGTAGATAATATTGTGTTCACTTGACAAATCAGGAAATTAAAGTACAGGGACCAAATGACCCAAACTCCTTTGGAAACATTTATTCTTTTTAATATATTTTATTGATTTTTTACAGAGAGGAAGGGAGAGAAATAGAGAGCTAGAAACATTGATGAGAGAGAAACATCAACCAGCTGCCTCCTGCACACCCCCTACCAGGGATGTGCCCTCAACCAAGGTACATGCCCTTGACCAGAATCGAACCCGGGACCTTTCAGTCTGCAGACCAACGCTCTACCACTGAGCCAAACTGGTTTCGGCTGGAAACATTTATTCTTATCCACTCTGTTGGTTATTCTCATATAATTTAGTCCAGTTTTCTTCAAAATGAAGTATGGGTGCTCCTGATAATACACAAAGACTTTCTAAGGAGCCCACAAGCATAGGATATTTAAATATCCTTTGCAAAATCTAAACTTCCATATGTATTTTTTTCTGTTTCTAATTTTGATAATTTTCCAAGAACACTTTCATTTTTTACAGAAGAAAAGCATACCTCTTACTCATCCAGAACATGAATTACGGTGATTGTTTCAGAGCATATGACTTCCAAGGAATGCTACAATATGAAGGAAGCTACAATATGAAGGGCGTGGGCCTAAGCTGGCAGTCAGATATCCCTCTGGCAGCCCAGGAGACCTCTGGGGATCTCCAACTAATGGCTTAGGTCCACATCCTTAGCGCTGCCTTGAAGGCAGGGGAGGCTTCTGGCTGAGCTGTGTTTCCTCTGTGGAAGTGCACTGACCACCAAGGGGGCAGGTCCTGAATTGAGAATCTTCCCCCTGGTGGTCAGTGCATGTCATAGTGGCCTGTCATTCCCAGGTCATTCCGCTGTTAGCAATAATTTGCATATTATCCTTTTATTATATAGGACTAGGGTCCTGGTGCATGAAATTTGTGCACTGGGGGTGGGAGATCTCTCAGACCAACCTGCCCCCTCTCACATACTGGGAGCCCACAAGGAATGTCCTACTGATGGCTTAGGTCCACAACTAGGCTGATTAGGGGAAGGCATCAGCCCCATCACCCCGCTGCTGTAGCCACTGCCAGTCACCACAGCCACCAAGCTGTTTTCGTCAACATGGACTCCCGTCCCTTCACCAAGAAAAAATGACAACTTTCTTTAGGCATTTTCAAGATGTGTCTTTCATAGGATATATGTTTCTTCCTTCCTTCCTTCCTTTCTTCCTTCCTTCCTTCCTTCCTTCCTTCCTTCCTTCCTTCCTTCCTTCCTTCCTTCTTTCCTTCCTTCCTTCCTTCTTTCTTTCTTTCTTTCTTTCTTTCTTTCTTTCTTTCTTTCTTTCTTTCTTTCTTTCTTTCTTTCTTTCTTCTTTCTTTCTTTTCTTTTTTTTTTATCCTCACCTGAGGCTATGTTTCCATTGACTTTTAGAGAATGTGGAACAGAAAGGGAAAGTCAGAGAGAAACATCAAAGTGAGAGGAATGCTTTGATTGGTTGCCTCTTGCATGAGCCCTGATCTGGGGCCTGGCCAGGGAGGAGCCTGCAACCTAGTTACATGCTAGTGATCAGAATCGAACCTAGACCCTGTTGTCTGTAAGTCAAGGCATTATCCACTGAGTCAAACTGGTTAGGGTAGGATATGACATTTCTTAGCCCTCCAGCAGTGGACCTTCATTTTTTTCCCCCCAGAAGTGTGGTGGAAAAACCCTAGATCATCTTTTTGGATTCTTATTACCCAAGTTACTAAGAATATTACCAGTGGCGTACATGAAGCTTAGCCAATGTGCAGTCAAAAAAGGTGTTTCCTCTATAGTTCACACCAACTGAGGGCTGGGCCCTACCCAGGCCTAAAGCTTCTGGCCAAAGCTCTAGGCCTGGGCAAGGCCCTGCCAGTTCCCTCTGATCTCAGGCTCCACCACTGTCCAGGCCTAAAGCCTCTGGCAGAGGATTTCTGCCTTGAGCAGGGGACCTTAGGCTCCCTGTGATTGCAGGCTTCCCCCCTTGGGCAGGGACCCCCAGCTCCCTGCAATCAATTGCAGGCTCCGCTCCCTGTGATTGATCATAGGAGCGGACCCCCTGACCTCTCTTTCTGACTGCAGCCTTGGCCCTGCCTAGGAGCTCTCTGTCTCAGGCCCTTCCCAGGCTGCTCTGGTCCTGTGTGGCTTTATCTCACAGTGACCTGGGTGCCAGGATGTTCCTAGGACACAAGCTCTGGGCGCCTATGTGTGCAAATTAACCACCATCTTTTTTGGGTTAATTTGTATACTCACTCTGATTGGCTATGGGGGTAGCGAAGGTACAGTCAATTTACATGTTTGTCTATTATTAGGTAAGATACAATTTCCAAAAAAGTAAGTCTGTATACTCAGAAAGTAGAACAGTGCTTTGGTGTCTAGTTGGGCTGCAATGTTTGGAAAAAAAACTATATATGCAATCCTAACTTATAATTAATTTCTAATACTTTGATTTCAACAAAATTGAAATATGTTATGAATATATGTTCTTTGCCTAATCCTTTCACCTTCTTTCATTCAGTCTTCCTCTCCACACCCTGACAGCTGTCAGTCTGTTCCAAGTATCCATGCATCAATTTCTGTTTTGTTCATTGGTTTATTTTGTTCATTTGATTCCACATATAAGTGAGATCACATGGCATTTCTTTCTCTGACTGCCTTATTTCACTTAGCATAATAACCTCTGTATTTATCCATGCTTCATAAATAGGAAGATGTTCTTTTTTCACAGCCATGTTGTATTCCATTGTGTAAATATACAACAAGCTTTTTACCCACTCATTTACTGATGGGCACTTGGGCTGTATCCAGATCTGGCTATTGTAAATTACACTGCTATGAATATAGGGGTGCATATATTGTTTTGAATTGGTGTTTCAGGTTTCTTAAGATATATCCCCAGATCTACTTGCATTCTTGTCTACTGAATAAGTTTCCTTTTCTTACATTTATAAAAGCAAAAAAAGATATAAATTTGAAGATGAACTGTCTCTTTTTACTGGTATGTAATATTACTGTATATACATAAATTAATTAAAAAACATTCTATTAGAACTGCATTTCAAATTATATATTTAATAATTATTAGTCTAAAGTTATAGATTTAAGTTGTTTGGATCCATTTTCCATTAACAATAATGATGATAATTAATCAATGTAGAAAAAACTGTTTAACCTAGAACCTTATAATTAGACTATATATAAACAATAAAATGTCAACACAATTACAGAATTTTGTAGCACAGAAGTATGATAGGATAATTTTTAAAAAAGCTTTCCAACATAAAATTATAATGCAATAACATTTTTTCTTTATTAAGGTATAACACATGTGTCCTTATTGCCTCATTGTCCCCCCATACCCCACTCATGCCCTTAACCCCTGGTGTCTGTGTCTGTTGGTTAGGCTTATATGCATCCATACAAGTCCTTTGGTTAATCTCTTTCCCTTACTCCCACCCTCCCCTACCTTCCCTCTGAGGTTTGACAGTCTGATAGATGCTTCTCTGCCTGTGGATCTGTTTTGTTTATCAGTTTATGTTGTTCATTATATTCCACAAATAAGTGAATCATGTGATATTTATCTTCCTCTGACTGGCTTATTTCGTTTAGCATAATGTTCTCCAGGTCCATCCATGCTGTTGTAAATGGTAAGAATTTCTTCTTTTTTACCACAGAATAATTATTAAAATGCAATAACATTTTAATAAAATTCTGTGTGTGGTAATACTATGGAAGTAAAAGTTCAAGAAGAAAAAAATTATGTAGAGTTTTCAACTATAAAATAATTTTTTCATGAATTTTAAGTGGATAATAATGTTTTATTACAATATTAGGTTTCACATGGTACATCTACACTGATACAATATGTTTCTTTATTCGATGTTATACATGCAGTTCAAAAATAGGTTAAAATTATCTTTTGTGATAGAAGTCAAAATAGAGACTGTTTCTAGATTTTTTTGACAGAGAGGCACTTGAAATAGCCTCCAAAGAGTAGGGAAATATCCTAAATATGTCGATATGCAGACTGCACATCAATCTGCATACTCATCCAGCATTATATTTAAGATCTTTGCACCGCATTACTTTTATTTATGCCTCAACTACTACATTAAAGACAATAGTGTACTGACAGAACCCTGCAAATCACATCCTTTGCAACTATTTAAAATTATGATGAAAAACAATCAAAAAGTCATCCAAATCATGCAAAAGGATATATAGCTTTTTATAGTTATTTTAGAAAGTATGGGAGGAAATAGTGTGAGGACCAATGACTTAGCCTTTCTGACCTGAAGAACTATAGCCACCTCCTCTACTGTAAAGGTACAGCTATCTGTAACAGTAGATCTACTACCACCATCATAGTTGACTCCCCTTCCACCTCTAACTTGGGCCTCTCCAGCAGTCAGTAACTCCCTGTCCACCTTCATTCTGGGACTACATTTCCCAGTAATGCAATGTGGCTCATGGTGGAAGTTTACATTTCTCACATTGCCTTCTGGACTCTGAAGTCAATAAATCTAAATCAATAGCAGGAAGTAGTAAAAGGATTTGGAAGCTTTGCTCTCTGGGAATTGTAGTTTTCTGTGTGCTCATTCTGGCTAGGAAAGAAATAACATACTGCTTCAAATATGCAGGAACAAAAAAGAAGCCAACCTCTGCCATGAAGAGAGAACCAGGCACAGCAGGAACAGTGGCATGTTAAGTAAAACTAAGTAGACCCCAGCAATTTGGCTAAGGACTATGAATGGCAACTGGCATATCCAGATTAAAAACTAAACAGACTTAAAAAATAGCTATAATGATTTTTCTGGTTACAAAGGAAATGCTCACTCTAAATAGAAAATATTGAAAAAGTATGTTTATGAAAAGAAAAATTACAGGCAATCATGGCATCCAGAGACATTAATTTACATCATTTTACACTGCAATCTGTTTTGCCAAATTCTAAGAGAAGCAATTAAATTCAGCATAGCTATTGAAATAGAGAGGTAGTGTAGCACTATTGAAAATGAAGAAAATACTGTTTGCAGAGGATATTGTATACCAAAAAAATTCCAGGAACATTAGTTAAAAAATAATCCAGAGCTAATATAGAGTTTAGAAAAGTGGCTGCATATAGAATGCAAAGCAGCAAGCAACAGAACAAAAATTCATTCTTATTTGCCACAAATAGACCTATTTAAAATCCATAATGGCATGGAGTGGAATTCTGTTCACGAAATATTAGAATTCAAATAAATATATATATATATTTTATATGAAGAAATACCATATTTTTAAAATATTTTATTGATTTTGTACTGAGAGAAAGGGAGAGAGATAGAGAGTTAGAAACATCGATGAGAGAGAGTCATCGATCAGCTGCCTCTTGTACACTCCCTACTGGGGATATGCCTGCAACCAAGGTACATGACCTTGACCGGAATCGAACCCGAGTCCCTTCAGTCCCCAAGCCGACGCTCTATCCTTTAAGCCAAACCGGTTTCGGCGAGAAATACCATAATTAATTGAAAGTCATCAGTAGGGAAAATACCATGTTATTGAATAGGAATTTTGAAATTTAAAAAAATGTCAATTTTTCCCAAAATATGTCTGTTTTAATATTTCTACTGGGCTTAGTGGAGTCTCACCACCAATTTAACTCTTATAGCACTTGGTATCTGGTCCTAAAAAGCACAGTAACACTTTTTAAATTCTCTTCCTTTGTTCTAACCTTGGGGAAGGATCAGTGTTGTAGAAAACTGAGGGGGGGGGGAATGAAACTAATAATTGCTGGGCATCTACTATATAGCAGGAACACTCTTAAGAAAAGTTATATACTTTACCTACCTTTTTTCCATTTTTTTAAATTAAGGTATTATATGTATACATATCTTACCATTGCCCTCCCACCCCACTCCCGTACATGCCTTCACCACCCAGTGTTTTGCATCCATTGGTTATGCTCATATCCATGCATACAAGTCCTTGGATTGATCTCTTATCTCCCCCACCTCTCCCTAACCTTCCTACTGTAATTCAACAGCCTGTTTGATGCTTTACTGTCTCTGTATTTATATTTTTGTTTATCAGTTTATAATGTCTTTATTATCCACAAATGAGTGAGATCATGTGGGATTTTTCTTTCATTGGCTGGCTTATTTCACATAGCGAAATGCTCTCCACTTCCATCCAGGTTGCTGCAAATGGTAACAGTTCCTTCTTTTTATGGCAGCATAGTATTCCATTATGTAGATGTAGCATAGTTTTCTGATTCAGTCATCTGCTTATGGGCACCTAGGTTGTATCCAAATCTTAGCTATTGTAAATTGCGCTGCTATGAACATAGGAGTGCATATATCCTTTCTGATCGGTGTTTCCAGTTTCTTAGGATATATTCCTAAGAGTGGGATTATTAGGTCAAATGGGAATCCCATTTTAAGTTTTCTGAGCAAACTCCATACTGTTCTCCACAGTGGCTGCAATGGTCTGCATTCCCACCAGCAGTGCATGAGGGTTCCTTTTTCTCCACACTGTCTCCAACACTTGCCATTTGTTGATGGTAGCCATTCTGATAGGTGTGAGATGGTACTGCATTGTCATTTTGATTTGCATCTTTTGGGTAATTAGTGACTTTGAGCATGTTTTCATGTGTCACTTGACCTTCCTTCTGTCTTCTTTCAGAAAGATTATATTTAGGTCCATTGCCCATTTTTTTTTATTGGATCATTTATCTTCCTTTTATTAAGTTGTGTAAGTTGCCTGTAGATATTGGAGATTAAAGTCTTATTGGTGATATTATTGGCAAATATGTTCTCCCATGCAGTGGGCTTTCTTGTTGTCTTGTTGATGGTTTCTTTTGCGGTGAAAAAACCTTTTTATTTTGATGTTGTCCCATTTGTTTACTTTCTCTTTAGCTTCCATTGCCTTAGGAGCAGTATCAGTGAAGAAGTTCTTTCAGCATATGTCTGAGATTTTGCTGCCTATGGATTCCTCTAGGATTTTTATGCTTTCCCATCTTATGTTCAAGTTCTGTATCTATTTTGAGTTTATTTTTTTGTATGATGTAAGTTGGTGATCTAGTTTCATTTTTTGCATGTATCTGTCCAATTTTCCCAACACCATTTATTGAAGAGACTGTCTTGACTCCATTGTATGTTCATGCCTCCTTGTCAAATATTAATTGAGCATAGTGGTTTGGGTCGATTTATGGGTTCCCTATTCTATTTCATTGGTCTATATGTCTGTTATTGTGCCAGTACCAGGCTGTTTTGAGAAGAGTGGCTTTGTAATACAGCTTAAAATCTGGTATTGAGATCCCTCCTACTTTGTTCTTCTTTCTCAGGATTGCTGTCTACTGCTACCCTTTTATATTAAGTCTTTATTTCTCCACTGGACTATTGTTATAGTATCCAAATGGATTTTCTTGACCTTAAAGATCAGTCTCCATTTAATGTGCTATAGAATTATATTTTAAAAGGGCAAATATATAAATAAGATTTTTTTCTTTAGGAGCAAAGTAGAAAAGGCCTTTTCTGATTTGGCCCTTGTCTATCAATATAACCTCTTCACCATTCTCTATGCAGATGTTCAGTGAAGACGTATGTGATAAATATAAAATTAACTACACTCAGTAGCTTATAATAATTGTTAACATGTATAGAGGAATTACTGGGTGTTGAACACTGTGTAAAATGCTAAGTGTGACACTTTAAGTCCTTCTGGCTATCTTAAAACTATTTCACTTAAACCTTACAACAATTATGTGATCCAGGTATTGCTTTCCTTGTTTTGAAGATGAGAAAATACAGCATCTGCCCAAAGTATAGAGGCTGGCAATTGACAGAGTCTGCAGTTTAAACAGAAGTGTCTGAGGCCAAAGCTTTTGTATCTGGAAATACACACAGTACTTTGACCTAAAGCACTAGAGTGGACTATATATTGTAATTTGGTTTTCCAGTTAGAAACTTACTAATACTGTAATATAATCATTAGTACTTGAGAAAGAAAGAATAATAAAGCATATATACTACAAATGTCATATTTAAATCATTGAAGTATAAGAGCTAGCCAGATAACAGAGCACACTGAAAAAAATCCTTCCAGATCTCTCTCTCTCCTTATGCTGATGCAGTGGCTCTAAATCACCAATTATAATACATCTATATTTTGAACATTGCAATGCTATATCCTAAATATTTTTCAGTATACTATTAAAGCTTTCAATATGCTATTTCATCATATGGGGTTTGTTGTTTAAATATCTATCTATCTATCTATCTATCTATCTATCTATCTATCTATCTATATTTGACAGGACCCCTTCTGGTGTGGTTCAGTAGTAGAACTTCAATCCAGGAACAAAGAGGTCACATTTCCATTCCAGGTCAGGACACGTGCCTGGGTTTCAAGCTTGATTCCCAGTAGGGGGCATGCAAGAGGCAGCCAATTGATGATTCTCTCTCATAGATGTTTTTATCCATCCTTCTCTCTAAAAATCCTAAATATGTTTGAAAACATATTAAATTTTTTGACAGGGTTAAGCATATGAGAGGGAATAGGTAACAAACCTTAGTCCCAAGAAATTAAAACCACAATAAGGAAACACAAAAGGACAATTTGAACCCAATAATTCTGTTTTCTGAGGAAAACCTGTCTAAATTAAAAAGGTTTAAGATTGAGGGGATTAGAAAAATGAGGTTGGATAGGAAGATTAGGGTCAAAATTGTGCTTGATCTTTAGTGCTATGCCAAGGAACCAAAATATTTCATGAATTTTACTTGTTTGCATGTGTGTGTATGCATCCCACTTCATGTGCTGCTCTCTACTTGTGTTACTTATTTTACCCATCTAATCAATAATTTATTTAGTAAAATTTTCTATTGAAAATTCCTATCTGATCCCTTCATGTAGCTACCCCCTCATCACTATCAACCTTATATGTGCTCTTTGTCTCAGCTCACATGTTACTTCATTTGGGAAACCATTCTTGACCCAATCACCATTTTGAGTTAGGTAGCCTGTGATCCTAATATTCAAACGATGCTTTGCCCATCACCCCAGGTCACACTGTTCACATTGTATTGTAATAGCATGTTTACATGTCTATTTGCCCTACCATACTAGAAATTCCTTGAGGTCAGAGAACCAGTTCTGTTTATTGTTGCATCAACTACACCAGGCATAGCATCTGGTGCATAGTGGGTACTCAACAAATATTTGGTTAATTAATTAATGATCTTTACTCCTATCTGGCTCATGGTTTTTTAAAAATACATTTTAAATTGACTTTTAGATAGATAAGATGATAGATGGATAGTGAGATAGAAAAATCAATGAGAGAGAAACATCACGGATCAGCTGTCTCCTGCACACTCCCTACTGGGCATTGCAACCCCGGCATTTGCCATGATCAGAAATCAAACCAGTGCTCAACCACTGAGCAACACCAGCTGGGCTGGCTCATGCATTTTAACAGGAGTCTTCAGTGTCTTGAAAAGATGTAGCTAAATTTCAATCAGGGCATATGTTCAGATATTATTTCAGTAGAATGTCAGCAAACTTCATAGTAAGGAGATAAGATCCACATCCTACTCCAGTTCCTGTTATGTCTGCTCTAGTGTTTTAAATATATGTAACATACTTCAATAATGTCCTTCACTCAGTCTCAGAAATAGAGTAGCTTGTTCCAAGGATTCTGTAAACTCAGAATCAGGTACCCTGAGAGGCTCCTGAATACCTTTCTTGACTATGGTCTCCCTTGCCCCATATCCATTTGCTCACTAGATGCTATTTTAAGATGCATTTGCCATCTATTTTGTGTCTCTAAGGTGATTTCACCTGGATGTATGTATCCCCCACTTAGTGTTGGGAGCTTGACATGGAGAAATGCAAACCTTTTGTGTCCTGTAAATCTCCTTATGCCTGCATATATGGCATACAACCAAAGTCATTGTCTAATTTCATGAACTCTCCTTGAGAACTGCTCCTCTCATTTCAGCAGTCTTCCTTCCTACAGTGTACCCCTTGCCTGAATGATAGTCAAACTGCACAGAGTCTCTGAACTAAGAGAATTTAAGTAAATGTATTATGACAAAGGTAGGAAAATAAGAAAAGCAAATAAAGCACTGAAATTCAGATAATTAAAGAGAAAATTTAGAGCATTGTTTTTTTTCCCTTTAAAATGATTAAACAGTGTCATTTCCACTTATTCATGGAATTAATAGGATAAATTGCCAGGGAGAAAAATTATAATTCTAAGCCTCAGTCAATTGTAACTTTGCAGCTAGCAATTAGTTCTAACAAGTATGTTTCATTATTTGTCCCTTTTAAAACATATTTTTCTCTATGTTAATACAAGAGGCCCAATGCATGAAATGCATGTAAGAGTAGGCCTTCTTTTCCCCAGCTGCCAGCACCAGCTTCTCTCTGTCCAGTTATAGGTGCAAGTTATTCCAATTTATAGAAATTTTCATCCAGAAGCAAAGCACAACCTCTTGGAGTATGAGTAAATATATGGAACTTCTTACCCTCCCCACCAAAAAGTTATAATATTAAATAGTGTCTTCTAGATCTTCATACAGATTTCAGAAATCAAGGAATATGCACAGATGGAAAGTAATTTGTAAAGGACAACAGAGTGGCACCACTGGGATTCCACCAGGTCTGACTAAAAGTTTATAAAGTGGGCTAACTTTATGGCATTGCCTCTTGCAGAGTACAGAAACATTTTCTTAATGGTATACATAATAACATTTCATGTGTTTGCTTATGTTTATTTTAAGAAAGAAGAACTGATGCAGTGAATTGAACAATATGCCATGGAGAAACCATGACTGAGGTTTGACTAAAAGAAGAGATAGAACTGAGGCACAAGGGAAAAAAAACAAAAAAACTGAGGAACAGACATCCACACTGAGACAAGAGGAAAACCACATTTCAGCATAGCATCTTGGACCAGTATTCATTCTGTCCTTAGAAGAGGTCTAGGAGTCTCTTTGTCAAGGGTATGGGGAACCATGTGAGGAAGGCTGCTGTTTCCGAGTCCTTCAAAAATTTAAGGAGCTGCCTAAATAGCTTGGTTTTCTTTTATTTATTTTTAAATATATTTTTTATTGATTTTTTACAGAGAGGAAGAGAGAAGGATAGAGAGTTAGAAACATCTATGAGAGAGAATCATCGATCAGCTGCCTCTTGCACATCCCCTACCGGGGATGTGCCCACAACCAAGGTACATGCCCTTAAGTGGAATCGAACCTGTGACCTTTCAGTCCGCAGGCCGACGCTCTATCCACTGAGCCAAACCGGTTTTGGCTTGGCTTTCTTTTATAAGGAAGGTCATGTCAGACCCTTTTAGAGCCTATTCCTTTTTACAGTGAGAACCATATGCCTCCTTGAAAGGCAGGGGAAACTTATAGCTTAAAAACAGACAGGAAATGTGTTTTTTCTTTGTTTTTAACAAATCAATGCTAAATGTTTTATCCAACTGCTAATTATCTCAGATTTTAAAGGGCTGTCACAACAACTCTATTTTTGAAATAACAATCAGTTTATTAAATACAATATTAAAAATCAAAAGGATGACTGATCTTAATTATGGAGTTAAGAAATTTCATTCCTCCCCCATTAACTCAGATTCACTATGATATCTGACAAAGGCATCTAATCAGAGGGATCTTTCCTGACTACTCTTTCTATAAACATACCCCATCACTTTCTATCCCTTAGCCTGCTTTATTTTTCTTTGTGGGACTCTATATATCTGATATATTTATTTTATTTCCCACCTTCTACTGTAGTCTCCATGATTATGTTTACCTTATTTTTGTTTAACACTGTATCCTCAACATCCAACACAGTGCCAAGTTGTGGTCTTTGGATCAGACTCACCAACATCATTCTGGAACTTGTTAAAAATGCAAATTATTGGGCCCCATATCAGAACCGAATGAGAATTGCTGTGGGTGAAGACCAGAAAACTGTGTTTGAACATGTTTTCCAGAATATTCTGATACATGATAAAGTTGGAAAAACAGAAAAAAATAAAAGAATTAATGAGTTTAAGGCATGATTGCTTAGAATGGGAAGACATTTATATAATGATTTTTTTCTTTAATTCACAATTAATTAAGTTAGAACGCCCTTCAGATTCACCTATATAAAGGCTAGAAAATGGATAAATATAGGATTTCAATATATAGCTTGGGACACCTAGATGTCTGGTCAGTGTCTATCTGGTATATTAAAGGATAAAAGAAAGTCTTTTGATAAGATAGTATTTGACAACTCTTAGGATGATAGAAGAAATTACTAATTGATTTATCTTCACTCAAACAAAACAAAATCCAGGCTTTAATAAAGCTTATCTTTCAGAGGAGCTTTCAAAAATACTTACTCCTGAACCCTGCTAGCTGTGCCAATTGTGGGTGCAAGTTTCTCCTTGTCCTGCTGGACTATGTCAACTGTGGGAGTACATTCTCTCCTAGGGTATGTACTCTCATGCACATTAAATATTAGACAGAGAAGATATGTGTAGTCACAGGCATATAGGAAAGACTTTATTGCAGACCAAGCAGCCATTGCTAACAAGGAGCCATCAGACAAGACAGTTCTTAAAAGTAGCCATACAAAGTAGCCACACAAAGAAGCCCATGCTAATACAGCAATAAACACAGGAGCCAGTCACCTGCTGGTCAGTAGTACATTTTATATCAACTCAGAAAAAAGAGGCTTCTTGCCAAATAGTGACATTAATATTTGGGTTATATAAAGGTACACCCATACAGTGCATACAGTAAGATTGCTGTGTCCTTGCTCTAGCAACTATGTATGGCAAATTGGCCTTGATTATCCAGTTTACCCTGGACAGGGCCCCCACACTCCAATTGGCCTTGAACATCTGGCTTACTCTGATTAGGGTTCCCACAGGAGTTTAATGAAAATAACTGTCTTTTATTCTCTTTGTCTCTCTTTCTCTCAATTTTTCACCATTGGTCTAACTTGAACTAGACCTTTCAGGTTAATTGTCTATAATACTGAAGACACTATGAAATCAAGAAAATACTTTTACATTCTATTTGACAAGTCTTTGTATTTCATTAAGTTAAGTGCAAAGCTCCAGAAGGTCCTTGATTAATTGGAGGAAAGGTCCTGCTGGCTGAACATTGTCTCCTAAGTTCCAATAAAGTCTGCTTTTGCAACAGCCTGTGCACTGAAGACACATAACTACACATAACTTCCTGATTGTTATTGTTGTTCTCTGCACTAATAACTAGCCTAGTGCTCACTATGTGCCAGGTACTCATGTAAAACTCTTTACCCTTTTTAACCCTTACAATAAACCTAATGATGCAAGTACTATCATTAAATTTCCCATTTTACAGATCAGGACATAAGGCACAGAGAGGATATACTTAACTACTGCTTACCCAAGTTTTCACAGGTCGTGGGGAACCAGGATTCAAATCTAAGCCATCTATCTCCAGAGACTGGGCTTGTAACCTATGCACTAGTGATTTCTTGTCATGTCAAAGCACATCATTACTGAGGAGTTCAACACCAAAAAAATCGTCCTGAAGCACTCATTGCAGGCAATGACTGTTTTCTCTTATAATATTGAGACTAGAATGTTTAACTCCTTTTGCAAACTGTTAACCAAGTAGCTAGCACTGTCTCATTTATACTGTTGACGCTGCAAACATGCAATTCACACATTCATATTTCTTTTTTCAAACATATATTTTTAATTCCTTTTTGTGTGTGAATACCTTCCTTTTTAGCTGTTTCTCCCTCTCTCCCCCAAACCTTCACCTTACAACTCAAATAACCTGTTGGAAATTCTGACAAAAATCTATTTCTATGGCAGCAGTTTTTCAAATAACTATTTTTTCTTCTAACTGGTACAGCCTTTATGATCAATCAGAAAATTAAGAGTTATTTCTGAATATGTTGATATTTGAAGAGCTGCATTGTTCTTATTCTGATAAACTTCTATCGACAATTTACAGGAGGACAGAGTCAAATAACTTATAGAGAAACTAGTCTTTACAAATATAGTTCAGATTTCCTGAACCTGGGAATGTAATGAAATTTTATTCTTCACTATAAAGACTATCAGTTTTTTGTTTGTTTGTTTGTTTGTTTGTTTGTTTGTTTTTTAATGTCAGGAACAACATGCTATATATTTTGGCCTAGTATTTCACAGTGCCAAGTGCATAAAAGGCACTAAATAAACACCTGTTTCTTAATTAATTGATTTAAAAACAAAGATTAGTACTTTAGGGCCAGCCAAAATAGAGTAACTGACTATTGCCTGTCTCGTTTGCTGATTACAAACCAAAACCTCTGGGCAAAATATAAAAATCAACTACCAGAAGATAGATATATTGACCTATTTTTCTCCTATTAACATTTAAAATATGAAGGTAAGTAGGATAGCATCAAATGTGTCCATACACTAATCCCAGGAATCTGTGACTATGTTATTTTACACAACAAAAGAGACAGTACAGATGTGATGAAGGTTATAATGGAATAGAGTCAGAGCAAAGAGAGATTTAAAGCATGAGAGGGACTCAATGGAAAGCATGAGAAGGAATGTGATCAGCTTCTAGAAGGAAAGACTGGCTCCTGCTTACAGACAGAAAGAAAATGGGGACCTTAGAGCTCCAGATACTAGGAAATGTATTTGACCAACCCCTGAATAAGTTTGAAGCAGAATCCCTCCAGATTTTTCATAAGGAATGGAGATCTGCCAACATCTTGACTTAACCTTTATAAGGCCTTGAGCAGAGGGTTCAGCCTTGTGCCTGGGCTTCTAACCCACAGAACTGTGATATGATAAATTAGTATTGTTTTAAATTTTTGGTAATTTTTTTACCGCAGCAGTGGAAAAATAATGCTTATTTTGTTACTGGAAGTGGAGTGGTTATATAACAAATACTGAAACATGTGCAGGTGATTTGGGGATGATGTAGTAAGTAGTGATTAAAAGAATGCTCAGGTGTATGATATATTGTCTTGACCACACTGTCAGTAAAAGTATGTATGGATGCTTCTGAGGGCTCAAATGGAAGGGAGGAGAATGTAAGAGAGACCTAAAACACTTTAGAGAAAATCTACATCTCCATGAAATCTGAATTTGGAGATACTTCTAGCGAAGTCTCAAAAATAAGTGAGGGTCATGTTTTCAGAAACCGAAAGAAGGACCCTTGTCTTGCACTGGCAAACAATTTAGTGGATTGCATCCTGCCATTATATGGAAAACTGAATTTGTCAACGAAGTCTTAGTCATTTAGATGAGACTTCAAAGCAAAGGGTTGAAGGTGCAGTCTTGTTTCTTCTTGCTGTTTATAGTGCAATGCAAAAAGAGAAAAATAAATTAAGGGATGTACTGTGAAACAAAAAGAAACCAGAACTTGATGACTTGGGAAAATTTAAGCCTATATTATAGATGCCAAAAATGTCAGAGTATCTAGTCAGACAAATGCTCTTTGATGAGGAACTCAGATCCCCACAAACAAATCAGGATACCTCTAGGAATTTTCAGACTATTATCCCTTAGACATCTTGGCAGAAGCCAGAAATAAAGACGGGATCATCTCAGAAAGATTTGCAGAACTAACTGCTGTCTAATGAGCTGAATCCTTGTGACATGCACAGGAGACCCACAAAGTTTTTGAAATTTAATCTCAGCAGAAACATTGCCAACTTGTATTGAAAAGGATGAAGAAAGTACAGAACGAAAGAAGACTGCTGATCCTTCATAATACTGCTGGCAGTAAGCAGGCCCATAAAACTACTCAGCTGCAAACACGTGCCACCTCTCATGAGAAAGAAACTATGGCTCAGAGCGCAGAGCCAGGAGCTGGGAGAAGAGCTAAGAGCATGGAGCACAAAGATAAAAGCCACTGACAATTATTCTCAGTTACTGAATCATACGGCCTGGGTTTTAAAACTGATTTGGGGTGATGATTCTTTTTCTCTATCCAATATATCTTTTGTAATGTATATATCTGCTATCATAGATAATTTGTGTTTTGGTTGTTCTGTGTGTGTGTGTGTGTGTGTGTGTGTGTGTGTGTGTGTTTTGTTTTATGTTTCTTTTCTTTTTTTTTTCTTTTTTTTAGTTTCACAAACCCACAGATGGAGAGGAGTTGTGCCCTAAGAGTTAACTTAATGGATTATAGTCAGAACCTCATCCACACCTGATTTAGATGATAATATTTTAGATAATTAGGCTGATAAGATTTATATGATATTTGAGGGTAATAGGATGAGAAAACTGAAGATATTTGGATAAACTGAAATTTTTGTTTGTTTGTTTGGAAATGACATAAATCCTAGTGGGTAGTTAGTGATAGATAGAATATCCACCAAATTTTCCGCAATTCCAATCCTAGAAATTTATTAATAAGTTACATTAGCCGAAACTGGTTTGGCTCAGTGGTAGAGCGTCGGTCTGCTGACTGAAAGGTCCCAGGTTCGATTCCAGTCAGGGGCATGTACATTGGTTGCGGGCACATCCCCAGTAGGGGGTGTGCAAGAGGCAGCTGGTCGATGTTTCTCTCTCATTGACGTTTCTGGCTCTCTATCTCTCTCCCTTCCTCTCTGTAAAAACTCAATAAAATATATTTTAAAAAATAACTTACATTAAATGGCAAAAGGGAATTTGCAGATGTAATTAATTTCACCAATGTGAAATTATCCTTTTTTTTTTTTAACTGTTTAGTATTTATTTCATAATCATAAACTTAACTCTACAATCCAGCTAGACTGGGAAGGGGTAAGGAAATGATGGAACCCAATAAACTGGCAAGAGCACATAGATTATAGAACATTCCAAGCAAATAGGGGTGAAGGGGTGCTCTCTTGAGCTACTAAAGGAATGGTCTGGTGGTGAAGATAAAACACAAGTCAGATTTATTAGAGTTGTCCACAGTCAGCAATGGTGATCTTCTTGCTGGTCTTGCCATTCCTGGACCCAAAGCACTCCATGGCCATCACAATATCCATGCCTTCTTTCACCTGGCCGAAGACCACATGCTTGCCATCCAACCATTCGGTCTTGGCGGTGCAGATGAAAAACTTGGAGCCGTTTGTGTTGGGCCCAGCATTCGCCATGGACAGGATGCCAGCGCCTGTGTGTTTCAGGATGAAGTTCTCCTCCGCAAACTTCTCCCCATAGATAGACTTGCCGCCAGTGCCATTATGGCATGTGAAGTCACCACCCTAGCACATAAATCCCGGAATAATTCTGTGAAAGCAAGAACCTTTATAACCAAATCCTTTCTCATCAGTTATCAGTGCATATAATACTATATGTCAATTATAATTTTAAAATATATAAAAATAATATGCTGAAAGACATATTTAGTATGGCTGTGTTAGAATATTTCATTTCTGACATGAATTTTGTCATAATTAACCATAATCTAGCCATGAAAAAGTTAGTTTCATAAGAAAGTTAAATATATGTTGAGTAGTTGATAGTACAATGTGTCATACACAAAATTAAAAATATATTTATAGGCATAATTTAAAACAAAATTCCAACAAGACTGAATATTGATTTTTTTATCCAAGCACCAAAAGTGGAAACAGTTACTTTGCTAATAAAAGTCTTAAAACTTTTTTTTAGAATATATTTTATTGATTTTTTACAGAGAAGAAGGGAAAGGGATAAAGAGCCAGAAACATCAATGGGAGGAAAACATTGATCAGCTGCCTCCTGCCCACAACCAAGGTACATACCCTTGTCCGGAATCGAACCGGATCCTTCTGTCTGCAGGCCAACGCTCTATCCACTGAGCCAAACCAGTTAGGGAAGAATATTAAAAAATGTGTTTAATAGTTCATAAAGAAATAATTCTTTGATTTAGTAAAAAAAAATAATGAGGTTTTAATTATTTCAGTCCCCTTGTATTATGTAATATGTTAGATATATAAACAAAGGAGTTCTTACCATTTGCAGCAACATGGATGGAGATGGAGAGCATTATGCTAAGTGAAATAAGCCAGGCAGAGAAAGATAAATATCAGGAGCTCACTCATTTGTGGAATATAATGAACAACACAAACTGATGAACAAAAATAGATTTAGAGACAGAGAAACATCAATCAGAACGTCAAACCTCAGGGAAGGTAGAGGATGGTGGGGGTAAGGGAGAGAGATCAACCAAAGGACTTATATGCATGCATATAAGCCTAATCAATGGACACAAACAACAGGGGGGTGGGGGCATAAATGGGAGGTGGGGTAATGGAGGGGATAAGTACACATATATAAAATACCTTAATCAATAAAGAAATTTTAAAAATACAAATAAAAATAAATGCTAAATAAATAAATGTGAGGAGAATGATACTTACATACCTTTATACTGCTCACTAACTTAAGAAATAAACATTATAAATACATTCACTGGAAAAAAATCTGTGAATTTTTTTCCTAACAGTTAGATGTAGTCAATATACTGTTAGAGGTTATCATTCCCATGCATAACTTTCCACTTTTATCAGAAATGTACATATCCATAAATAAAACACGAAACTATTTATACTATTTTATTGTGTGGTATATAGTAGTACATTTTTCCCCCTTCTCTTGTCTCTCCTCCTGCCCCCCAAATTAGTTTTAAGTTCTCTAGCTTCAATCTCTCAGGACTAACATCCTAATTTGTCTAGTTTTACTTTATATACTTGAGAGGCTTAAATTTTCCACTCTCAATTTAATAGAATTTTGGACTTAAGAATGTCCTACAGTTCCCAAAGCAATCTATAAATTCAATATAATTTCTATCAAAATACCAATGGTGTATTTCACAGAACAAGAACAAATAATCCACCAAAACCGGTTTGGCTTAGCGGTAGAGCGTCGGTCTGTGGACTGAAAGGTCCCAGGTTTGATTCCGGTCAAGGGCATGTACATTGGTTGCGGGCACATCCCTGGTAGGGAGGTGTGCAAGAGGCAGCTGGTCCATGTTTCTCTCTCATCGACGTTTCTAGCTCTCTATTTCTCTCCCTTACTCTCTGTAAAAAATCAATAAAATATATTTTTTTAAAAAGAAGAACAAATAATCCAAAAATGTATATGGAACCACAAAAGACCCCTCATAGTCGCAGCAGTCTTGAAAAAGAAGAACAAAGTTAGGGAAATCATGCTACCTGAATCAAACTATATTATAAGGTCATAAAAATAAAAAAGCATGATACTGGCATAAAAACAAATGCAGAGATTAATGTAACAGAATAGAGAGCCCAGAAATAACCCCACAGCTACATGGTCAATTAATATTTTACAAAGGATGTAAGAACATACAACGGGGTAGATAGTTCATTCAATAGATGGTGTTGGGAAAATAAGACAGATACATGCAAAACTAAAACTAGAGCACCTTCTTACACAAAACAAAAGAATAAACTCAAAATGGATTAAATAATTAAATGTAAGACTCAAAACCATAAAAATCCTAGAAGAAAACATAGGCAATAGAATCTCAGACATTTCTTGTAGTGATATTTAAAAAAATATTTTTTATTGATGTCAGAAAGGAAGGGAGAGGGAGAAAGAGAGAGGAGATAGAAAAATCAATGATGAGAGAGAATCATTGATGAGCTGCCTTCTGCATATCCCCTACTGGGTATCGAGCCCGCTACCTGGGCACGTGCCCTTGACCCAAATCCAACCTGGAATCCTTCAGTTGGCAGGCTGATGCTCTATCCACTGAGCAAAATCAGCCAGGGCAAGTAATATTTTTTTCTGATATATCTTCTCTGGTGAGAGAAACAAAATTAAAAAATAAACAAATGGAACTACATCAACGTAAATTTTTTTTGCATGGCAAAGGGAAATATCAATAAAATAACAAGATATAACACAGAACAGGAGAATATATTTGCCAATTATACATCTGATAAGGGGTTAATATAAATTTTTTAAAGAAATCATGACACTCAACATAAAAAAAATCAATCTAATTTAAAATGGACAAAGGACCTGACTAGACACTTCTTCAAAGAAAACACACAGCCAAAACCGATTTGGCTCAGTGGATAGAGCGTCAGCCTGTGGACTGAAAGGTCCTGGGTTCGATTCTGGTCAAGGGCATGTACCTGGGTAGCAGGCACATCCCAAGTAGGAGGTGTGCAAGAGGTAGCTGATTGATGATTCTCTTTCATCAATGTTTCTAACTCTCCTTTCTTCTTTGTAAAAAAATCAATAAAATATATTAAAACACACACACACACACACACACACACACACACACACATACACACACACACACACACACAGATGGCCAATAGATGTATAAAAAGATGCTCAATGTCAGATAAATGCAATCATCAGATAAATGCAAATTAAAAGCACAATGAGCCTGTCAGAAAGGCTGTCATCAATAAAACAACAAACAAGTGTTGGAGAGAATGCGGAGAAAAGAGAACCCTCATGTACTGTTGTTGGGAATGCATATTGGTGAAGCAACTATGAAAAATAGTATGGAAGTTCCTAAAAATATTAAAAATGGAACTTCTTGTGACCCAGTGATTCCACTTTTGAAAACACATATGAAGTAACTAAAACACTAATTCAAAATAATATATACTTCCCTATGTCTATTGCTATGTTATTTACAATAGTCAAGCTATGTAGGCCACCCAAATGCCATCAATAGACGAGTGGAATATTAATTGGCCATAAAAAATAATGAAATCTTACCACCTGTGAGAACATAGATAGAATTAGAGGTATTATGCTAAGTAAAATAATTCAGTCAGAGAAAGACAAATACCATGTGATTTCACTTATATGTGGAATCTAAACAATTAAATAAATGAACAATTAAAACAGAAACAGACTCCCAGATATAGAGGACAGACTGATGGTTGCTAGAAGTAAAAAGAGTTGGGGAATTGGGTGAAAAAGTTGAAGGTATTAAGAAGTACAAATTGGTATTTACAATAGTCAGGGGGATGTAAAGTACAGAAAGAGGATATAGTCAATAATATTTTAATAACTATATATGGTTCCAGGTGGGTACTGGATATATCAGAGGGAAAGGTTTGTAAATTATATGATTATTGAATCACTATGCTATACATCTGAAATTAATATAAATTATATTGAATTAAACTGTAGGTGAAAAAAATTAAATAAAGTAAAAAGAATGCCCTACAATTAATGAGGTAAAAATACTAATATTTTCCTGACATATACTGGGAGGTCCTCAAAAAATAGTCCCTAGGCCATCATCATAAGCCTACCCTGAGAACTTGTCAAATTTCAAATTCTTATAATATAATAGAATCAGAGGCATAGGAAGGGAGTGGACTGACAATTCTGGGGGCGGGGGGAGGGTATGGGGAGTGCGGGAAGAGACTGGACAAAAATCATACACCTATGGATCAGGACAGTTGGGGGTTAAGGACATAGGGTGGAGTGTGAACCAGGTGGAGGGGAGCTATGGGGGGGAAAGAGTAACAACTGTAATAATCTGAACAATAAAAAAATTAAATTCAATTTTTTAAATTTTTTTCATTCTTTTATTAAGGTATTATATGTGTACATATTCTTGGGGACCACTGAGGATTACTTAGAAGCTTTTTGCATGGAACCCAGAAATGTGTTTTAACAAACCCTCCAGGTGATTCTGATACACAGTGATGTTTGAGAACTACTGTACTTAAAGAAAGAGACCAAAGGTCCAGAGAAATAGCAATGTTGTGATGGATTTATTATATGTCATCTCAATTCTATAGTAGCTAAACTCTGTAAGTAAAGATAAAACAGAGGTTGTTGTGGTAGAGTTGGGTTCCTTGATGTCAATGTCATTAATGGGATCCTGGTATGGTGAAGGTCTAGTATCAGTAGTTAAAAATCAGAAACAAGGTGTGTGCAATTTCACAATAAGCCAACGAATGTAATGAGTCAAGGAATTTTTTTTACATACAGCACACTGCAGCCTAGAAATTAAATAGACTGACAGCCTAATAAGTAATAGTGGATAATAAAGAAGGAAACATTCCAAATCAGGTTAGAAGGCTAACTTGAGTCACCATAGTGGGGACCCATGGCCTCTTCTCCAAATCCTCAACTTCAATTGGGTCAAAGCCCTTCAACTGAGAGGCAAACTGTGTTTTTGAGGAGATACCTGCAATGTGACCACAGGTTTACATCATGACCAATCCTTCGGTGAGAATTAACACAAGTAATTGCAGTGAGGGAAGAAAAATAACCCAATTTTCTGGGGATTAATATTTAGATACTTACCCACAATTTTGGCTGTTGCATAGAGACAAAAATGCTACTGTAGTTCACTTCTCAAATTAGGGGATCAGTGAAATCAGAGGAGAGATGGAGTCTTGGCCAACATCCATTTCACAATACACACATTTGGAATATAGACTTCTTCTTTTATTTCTCTAGTTGCAGTTTATATAGCAAGAATAAATCTATTAAGTACTGGCAGAATTTCACAATGGCTCCTTGTCTCATGGGGGTTAAGTTGAAATACTTTGTAGAATTGACTGAGTTTTGAAATGATGATATGTCAAGTGAGAGGGCAATTATAGTAGAAAAATAGCCTCAGATAGGGCTATTATGGTAGAAAAAGTGAAGCAGGTGTCTCTTTCAAGATAACAAACCAAAAGCCCTTGAAGAATTTGGAGAAATTAGTGCCACCATGAAAGAATTTAGAGGTTCAGGGGAAATTATTCCTATAACACTCCCATTTATCAAGCTTGTTTGGCTGATGCAAAAGCCAGATGGATCATAGACAATGATAGTAGATAACTGCAAATAATCAGGAAGTTATGTCAATTGTAGTTGTGTTTTCAATAATTGTATATTTACTGGAGCAAATAAACAAAGTGCCTGGAATATAGTATGTGGCTACTTACCTGTAAAATGCTTTTCTTTACCTTCTCTATTCAGTAAGTAATGTCAAAAACAGTTTACATTCCCAGGGCACATACACTGATACATTATTTACTGTACTACATCAGGACTGTGAACTCTACTGCTTTTCCTCATAATATAGTCCTATAGTCCAAAGGGTCTTTGATAATCTTGACATTTCATAGGATATAATTTTTGGAACATTAGATTAATGATATTATGCTAATTGGATCCACTGAAGAGGAAATAGCAAGCCCCCTATATCAGTTCCTATCAAACTTATGAAAGATCATTTACTTTTTAATTTCTAATTTTTAAAAAGTTTTAATTAATCTTTCACTTAATCAAAAGCCAATATTTTGGTAAACTATAATAAACATGAATTACTAGAAAATATTTATGTGGTTAGATGTTGCAAATGTATTATATTGCTATGTAAGTTTTTATACATGTCTAGCAATTTCCATATTTATATTGTTGCAGACCAATAACAAGCAGTTTAGGAACTGCCATGAGTACATGGATCATATATTGAATAGCACTATCATATATGACTAAGGAAAACATATGAATGCCAGAGAATAGGACATAAACTATGCCAAAGTGCAGGACTTCCCACATTAATTAAGTTTCTAGGAGTCCATAAATATCCCAATATACCCAATATATCCAGGTATATTGGGACATTTCCTTCCAAAATGAGAAACAAGTTACTTTACCTTTTACCGTACACCACAAAAAATAGGCGTAATGCTTGGTGGTCCTCTTTGCATTTGAGAGGCTGCTTTGACAGATACTTTGGTAATCTGTAAAGCTTCTAACTTTAAGTGGATTCTAGAAAAGACTAGATTCTCCATCAGTTTCAGGCTTCAGTGCAACATGCCTCACTATTAAGGCTTTATAGATCAGAAGTCTAAAGGTATAAGAAGTTTCTGTGACAGAAAGAGATGTTAGCCTCTGGCACACCCCAATGGGAAGTTAATAGCAAAGAATCCTTTGGTTTAGGAGAAGGGCCTTACCTTACTCTATTCTCCATTTTAAAATCAGCAAGAATGTGCCCTAGAAAAGACTTCTTGTTTATTATGAACTTGTGCTGTCTGAATCACACAACCATGAATTTGGATGTTCACAGACTCATTTCATTATAAAAGGGAAGTTGTATATACCTGGCCTAAGTACAATAGATCTGAAAAGAAAAGTCATGATCAGATGACACAATCATTGTGCTCCTTGATATTTAACCAAATGAAGTGAAAACTTAAATGCATATTAATAAGTGAAATAAGTCAATCCGAAAAGTTGGCATGCTATATGATTTCAACTATATGGCATTCTGAAAAGAAAAGAAAAACACTGGAGACAGTGAGATATTAGTGGTTTTCAGGAATTAGAAGAGAGGGAGGAATAAATTGGCAGAGCACAGAGGATTTTGAGTTTAATGAAACTATTCTGTGTAATAGTGGATACATTTGTTCACACCCACATACTATAAAACACCAAGAGTGTAATCTAATATAAACTATGGATGATAAAAGTATGTAAATGTTGGTTCACCAATTGCAGGAAAGTATCCTTCTGATGTTGGATGCTGATAGTGGGGGAGGCTATGTGTGTATATAAGGACGGGTGCTATGTGTGAATTCTTTGTTCCTTCTAGTCAATTTTGCTGGGTGCCCAAAATTGACTTACAAATAAACTATATTACAAATTACGAGCAGATATCTCAGATGCTACCTGGTGATATCACTTTACCACCTCTCCCTCAAACACACCTAGTACATTATGAGGAGGAAAAGCATAGGTATGATTTACAAATGAATCAGTATGGTATGCAAATACCACCCAGAAGGAGTGTCTGTGAAAAGTCACTTTCGGCAGAATATTCTGCAGCATATTTGACTATGTATAACAGTGGCAGGAAATATTTCCTGAAGTACATCAATTCATGAACAAAGTTCAACATGTTGGTTAGGAATTTGGAGAAATCAGAATTGGGAAATAGTGACAAGAGATTCATGTTGTGTGTATGTGTGAGGAGGGGAGAGATATTTGTATAAACATCTTAGAATGAGCTGAGTGTGAAGAAATAAATCACTTATGCAAATACTGACCAGAGGGCATCATATCAAAGGAAGCTCTCAATAATGAGATGGGCAAAATAGCCTGCTCTTTTTTAACAGTCGAGCACTTTCCCCAGTCACCCTCCTGCTTATTCAATAGGCCCATATATAAAGTGTACCTGGTGAATGGGATTGTGACTGTGCATGGGTTCAACAATATTATTGTATTTTCATTACCTGAGTTGACTTGGCTTTCACCACTTCTGAGTGCCCAACCTGCTCACAACAGAGGCTAACGCTAAGCAATAAATATGGTATCATTTCCACTGACCATCAGGCTATGTGGTATCAGAGTGATTCTACTGAACCCCTTTGCCCATATATTCTGGATATTGATTTCCTTTCTCTGCATGGAAAGACTGTGCCAAAACAACTGTTCATGGATTTATATAATGCTTTAATTGCTGTGGATTTCACACAATATTATCTCTAACCAGGGGATACATTTTACAGCAATTGGTTTACATCCACAGAATTCACTGGTTTTATTATGTACTTTATGTGATTGGGTGGAGATTCATTTGTTACAACAAATAGGAGACAAAACCTTGCAAGTTTAGGATGCTGTCCTAAAGGATGTTATATATGCTTTTAACCAGTGGTCAATAAATGTTGCAACTTCTCCCATAGCCAGAAATTAAGTGGTAGGTGGGAGTGGTCCTTCCTACTATTACAGTTCATAAATACTTAAAAACACATGTTTCTGTTATTGTCATAATTAGTTAGTTATTAATATGAATAATAGGAATAGAGTGAAGGGGAGGCCAGACATTATAAGCATGATCATAAAGCTTCCTTCACACTGCCCAGGAAACCACCATCCCACTCCTTGTAAATCACTGTGGGAAGGGATCACACAAAAAGGGCGATGGGGTTGCAAGCACAGTGAAGTTAGGTAACATAGGGAAGGTGCTTGCCTGTCAGTCTAGCCTGGAAAGCCATAGATTAGTTAGGAGGGTGGACCTCAGTGCAAGCCAGGGAAATCTTGGAAAATGAAAATCCACAAAGAGAGTCCCCTCTCTTGCCCACCCCTGCACCCCTTGTTCCCTCTCACTCTCTTGCTCCATGACCCACATTTGCCTGCTATGTGGCTTTAAGCAGCTGCATGGCCCATGGCCATGTGGATCACACCACAATGGACTGCATCTGGGAACAGAGACTAACCTAGCCAGATAATAAACTGGTGTGTAATTTAATAAGGACCAGAAACTCTGGACACTGGTTTTGATTCTGGCCCTGCTGAAGACAAGATTGGATTTCTTCCATGGCAGTACAGACAGAGATGGGACCTTAAAAGGAGAATCCCCTTGATTTTACACCATCAATAAAGCTTTCCATGCAGCCCCATCCTCACATGGGGGCATGAGGATTTCTTTTTCTCCACATCACCCCAAGAACTCCACTTCCACCAATAACACTTTCATCCCCACAATAAGGCTTGATGTGGTTCGAAATCCTTGTGTACAATGAAGAAATATTTGCACCAGGAAACAAGGTCATGGATGGGATGTTTTTAAGCTCTTTATGCCACTAATCCAATAGGCAAAGAAGGGAGTTGCTGTATTTTAGGTAATTAAATCTAATTGTGAGGGGAAATTGGGTTGTTGCTACACAATGGGACAAAGGAGATTATGTTTGGAATCCAGAGGCTTCACAGTTGGGCAAGGGAGAAACAAGAAGTGGTGCCTCTTGTTACTTCTTTGCCCAACTGTCCTCATAAACTGAACATTACAACAACCCAATAGAGGAAGGACCACAGGATTCAGATACTTCAGGAATAAAGTTTTGTGACACTCAACCAGATAAAAACCTCATCTATTCAGGTGCTGGAAGAAGGTAAGAGAAGCACAGAATAGGAGAAGAAAGGCAGCTATGGTTTATCAATTTAACCTCATGAATAGTCGCAGAGGAGAAAAATGTAGCACTATGCTTTATGTTCCTTTTATTTCTCCTCCCCCACACACCACCTGTATTTTAATGAATAATGTCATTAGTGGCTAATGTTTTAGGTAAAGTATGAGCAAAATAACATCACCCTATAATACACTTAATTGTGTGACTTCATGCAACCCCTTTGGTGTAGACAAAATTTTCTCTCTGATGGTCAAGAATGGATACTAAAGTACAAAAGAAGTGGGCTGAATAACGTTAGGTATCTTTCATTTGCCCTTCTGGCTCCACTCTCCACCTTTTTTCAACCTGCTCTGTGCCCCAGGAGGCTGACCTATATGGACTATATCGATGTGATCTCATAACTTCTGATTTCCAACTGGGTTCAGCTCATGGGAAAAAGGACAAGAGATCAAAAGGAAGGAGAAAAGTGAGATCAAGGTTTTTTGTGTTTTTTGTTTGTTTGTTTTTTTCTGAAATGTCAGCTCAGGCTGACAATGACCATGCTATGTTCAAGGTGGCCTTCTATACACTACTTCATAGTTCTAATCCCTAACAGGACTAGAAGTAGTAAAAGCTAAGTTTTACTAGCCCCAGGTAACTGCACTATGCCACGTGGTTCTTCTACACTCTGTCAACACCTTTGTAAATAGCCAGTTTGTAATAGATTCAGACCTTTCCTTTGCATGACTTTGTATATTTCATTCCATTTCCTTCTGGCCTGATAAGTTTCTTTTGAGAAATCAGTTGCTAGTCTGATGGGGATTCATTTGTATGTAACTTTCTGTCTCTCTCTGGCTCCTTCCAAAGATTCTTACTTTGTTGCTGGTGTTTGCCAATTTACTTATATGCTGTGGTGTCGACCTTTTGGGGTCCGTTTTAGTTGGGAATCTGTAAGCCTCTTGGATTTGTGCGGGGTTTTTTTGTTTTGTTTTATTTTGTTTTTGTTTGTTTGTTTTTGTTTTTTTATTCCCTATATCAGGAAAGTTTTCTGTTATTATTTCTCCCAACAGATGTTCTATTCCTTGTTCGGTTTCTTTTCCTTCTGGTACCCCTATTATGTGGATGTTCTTTTGTTTTGTGTTGTCTCAAGGTTTCCTTAGGCTCTCCTGCTTTTTAATTTTCTTTTCTAGAAGCTGCTCTACTTGGGTATTTTTTCCCATCTTGTCTTCTAGCTCACTGATGTGGTCTTCTTTTTCTTCTAGTTTATTCTTGATGCTTTCTATTGAGTTCTTTACAGCAGTGCTATCATTTTTCATTTCTTCTTGATTCTTCTTCATTTCCTTTTGGTTCTTATTGTCAAATTTGTCTTCCATTCTTTTCAGCCACCTTATGACCATTTCTGAATTCTTTCTCTGATAGGTTGCTTGCCTCTAATTTGTTTAATTCCTTTTCTAGTGATGCCTGCTTTTTTTTTTTTTTTTTTTTTTTTTTTTACTGTTCCTTTGTTTCCCTGTGGCCTCTCTTCTCAGGATCTCTGGTTATGTAGTTTTCTCTCTCCTTATATGGCCTTTCTGTGGTGGATTGAAGAGCTCCTTTGAATCTGCATGTTTGCGCCAATTGGGGACAGGAGTTCTGAGAATCCTAGCTATTTGGTGGTTTCTGCAGTTGTGGATTTTCAGGCTTCAGATTAGATCCAATTTCCCTTTCAAGATAGCGCAGTTTCCGCGTCTGAGCCTGTAACTCCAGGAGGGGACTCAGTAGCAGTAGGGCTGCCTGTTCAGGGGAACCTCGTCTAGCAGTCCCCCACCTTCTCTTGGAGATTAGCTGTCCCTTAGCTTGCTAACAAACATTCCCTATGCGGCCCTCAGCTGTTCTTTCTTTCTAGTCCAGAACAAGGTTCAGAACACGTCTGTCTATTCTTCCATCATTTTCTCTCTTCCTACCATTGGTATTTTAATGAGGATTACATTAAATCTATAGATTGCCTTAGATAGTATGGATACTTTTATTTATGTTGATTCTACATTTCCTTGGATGTGGTATTTTTTTCCATTTGTTTATATCTTCCTCTATCTCTTTTTTCAATGTTCTGTAGTTATCCAAGTTCAGATCTTTTACCTCATTAGTTAAGTTTTTTCCTAGGTATCTTAATTTTTTTGTTGCATTGGTAAATGGGATTGCTACTTTAGTTTTTCTTTCTTTGAGTTCATTATTGGTGTGTAAAGAGCCCTAGATTTCAGGTTGTTAATTTTGTATCCTGCTACATTGACAAATTTATTTATTAAAACTAGTAGTTTTTTCTTTTTTTTTTTTTTTGGTGTATTCTTTCAGGTTTTCTATGTAAAAACATCATATGATCTGTGAATAATGACAATTTTAATTCTTCTTTTCCAACTTGGATGCCTTTTATTTCTTTATCTTGGCTGACCACTATGGCTAGCATTTCCAGTACTATGCCGAGCAGAAGTAGTGAATGTATGCATCCCCGTGTTGTTCCTGTTCTTAGGAAAAATGGTTTTAGTTTTGCCCATTGAGTATGATGTTGGCTGTAGATTTGTCATATCAGACTTTTATTATGTTGTGATACAATCCCTCTATTCTCGCTTTGCTGAGGGTTTTTATCACGAAAGGGTGTTGGGTTTTTTTCAAATGCTTTTACTGCATTGATTGACATGGTGACGTGATTTTTATCTCTTTTTTTTTATGTTCTGTATCCCTTTATTGGTTTGCAGATATTATACTATCATTGCAGCCCTGGAATAAATCCCACTTGGTCATGGTGTATGATCTTTCTAATGTAGTGTTAGATAAGATTTGCTAGAATTTTGGTGAGGATTTTAGCATCTATGTTCATCAGGGATATTGGCCTATAATTCTCTTTCTTTGTGTTGTCTTTATCTGGTTTTTGGATTAGGGTAATGCTGACTTCATAGAAAGAGCTTGGAAGTGGGCCTTTCTCATGATTTTTTTTTTGAATAGTAGTAGGAGGATAGGTTTTAATTCTCCTTTGAATGTCTGATAAAACTCCCTTGTAAAACCTCTGGCCTAGGACTTTTTTTTTGCTGAAAGTTTTTTTTGTTTGTTTGTTTATTTGTTTTTTGTGACTACTTCATGTTCTCCATAGTTATTGGCCTATTCAGATTTCTTATATTTGCCCTGATTGAGTTTTGGAAGTTTGTATTTTTCTAGGAATGTGTCCATTTGTTCTAGGATGATGAGTTTGTTGGTGTTTTTTGTTTGTTTGTTTGTTTGTTTTACGATCCTTTGTATTTCTGCGAGGTCTGTTGTTATTTTGCCTATTTCACTTCTGAATTTTTTTGGTGGGGGGGCTCTCTCTTTGCTTCTTGATGAGCCTGGAAAGAGGTTCATCAATCTTGATTAACCTTTCAGAGAACCAGCTCTTGGTTTCATTGATCTTTTGTTGTATGTTTTTCTGTCTCTATGTAATTTATTTCCACTCTGGTCTTTATTATTTTCTTCTTTCTGCTGACTCTTGGCTTTTTGTGTTGCTGTCTTTCTAATTCTTTAAGTTGTAGATTATAGAGTTAGATAACTTAGTACCAGTTTTTCTTGTTTCTTGAAGGAGGTCTGTAATGCTATGAACTTCCCTCTCAGGACTGCTTTTACTGTGTCCCATAGATTTTGGATTGCTATGTTTTCATTGTCATTTGTTTCTAGGGTGTTTATTTGTATCTTCTTTGATCTCTTTGGTAACCCATTCATTGTTAAATAGCATGCTATTTTGGCTCCAAGTGTTTGAATTTTTTATTGTAGTTTATTTTTAATATTATGCCATTATCATCTGAGAAGATGCTTGATATGATTTCAATCTTCTTGAATTTATAGAAACTTTGCCTCTGAGCCCATATGTGATCTATCTTTGAAAATGTCACATGGAAACTTTAGAAGAATGTATATTCTATAGCTTTGGGGTGAAATGTTCTATAAGATGTCAATTTAGTCTATCTGATCTAGAGAGTTGTTTAGAATTGCTGTTTCTTTGCTGATTTTTTTTAATCTAGTGGATTGATCCAGTGATGTCATTGGGGTATTAAAGTCCCCTATTATTATTGCACTGCTGACAATCTCTCCCTTAATATCTTCCAGTTTTTTTTGTTTTGTTTTGTTTTTAATGTATTTGGATGCTCCTGCATTGGGTGTATATATGTTTACCAAAGTTATATCCTCTTGTATCAATTTCTTTAGTGTTATGAAGTGGCCTTCCCTATCTCCTGTTATGGTCTTCACTTTGAGGTCTATTTTGTCAGATGTAAGTATTGCTACCTCAGCTTTTTTTTTATTTTTTTCATTTCCATTTGCCTGAAAAATATTTTTCCATCCCTTCACTTTCAGTCTGTATAATTTCCTTATTTTGAGTTGGGTCTTGTAGAGAGCATATATATGGGTCATATTTTCTTACTCATTCAGTCCCTCAATGTCTTTTGATTGGAGCATTTATTCCATTTATGTTTAATGTTATTATTGATAGGTACTAGGTTGTAGGCATTTATATACTTTATGCCTTGTTCCTTCTTCACTTTCTATTTCTTCTTTATACAACAGTCCCTTTGGTATTTCTTTCATTGCTGGCTTGGTATTGATAAATTCTTTTATTATTATTATTATTTGTTTTGTTTTGTTTTGTTTCTGTGAAGCTCCTGATTTTTCATTCAATTTTGAATGATAGCCTTGCTGGGTAGAATATTCTTGGATTCAATCCCTTGCTTTGAATCATTTTGTATACTTTTTTGACCTGATGTTTTTCTGTTGAGAAATCATTTGATAATCTAATAGATCTACTGTAGGTAACTCTCTGTCTCTCTCTTACAGCCTTCAAGATTCTCTGTTTGTCATTAATGTTTGCATTGTAATTATGACATGTCTTGCTGTGGGTCTTTTTTGATTCATCTTGTTTGGGCATCTCTGTGCTTATGTGATGTTTTCTTCCTTAAATCATGGAAGTTTTCTGTCATTATTTATTCAAACTAGAGGCCTGTTGCATGATATTTGTGCAAAAATAGGCCTTCCTTCCCCTGGCTTTACTTCCAGCCACCCAGGAGCCACCAAGTCCCTGTTCCCTGGTGGTCCAGGAGCCTGCAATTCCTCGCTCCTGGCTGGAACACTGTTTCTGTAGATCCCTCCTCTCCCCACCCCTCACCCATCAAAGCAGGCATCCCACCCCGCCTGGCCACTCAACACTTGCATATGCAAATTCACCCACCATCTTTGTCAGGTTAATTTGCATACTCACTCCTGCTTGGTTGTGTGCATAATGGAGGTACCATCAATTTACATGTTTGTCTTTTATATATAAGTTGTCTAATCCTTGCTCCTCCTCTTGTCCTTCTGGCACCCCCTATTATATATATATATACTAGAGGCCCACTACAAGGAATTACTGCATGGGGGCAGGAGGGGTGTCCCTCAGCCCAGCCAGCACCCTCTCCAATCTGGAACCCCTTGAGGAATGTCCGACTACCCATTAAGGCCCGATCCCAGCAACAGGCCTAAATGGGCAGTCAGACATCCCTCTCACAATCCAAGACTGCTAGCTCACAACTGCTCACCTGCATGAATACCTGATTGCCTCTAACTTCTTCTGCCTGCCAGCCTGATAACCCCCTAACCACTCCCCTTCCAGCCTGATTGATGCCTAAATGCTACCCTGCCAGCCTGTTTGCCCCCAATTTCCCTCCTCTGTTAGCCTGGTCACCCCTAACTGCCCTCACCTGCAGGGCTGATCGCCTCCAACTGCTCTCCCTTGCACACCTGGTGCCTCCCAACTCCCCTCCCCTGCTGGCCAAATTGTGGGGGCCATCTTGTGTCCACAAAGGGGCAGGATCTTTGACCACATGAGGACAGCCATATTGTGTGTTGGAGTGATGGTCAATATGCATATTACTCTTTTATTAGATAGGATAGAAGCCTGGTGCATGGGTTGGGGCCAACTATTTTGCCCTGAAGGATGTCCCGGATCAAGGTGGGAGTTCCCTTGAGGCATGGGGGGGCCTGGGTGAGGGGCCTGTGATGGTTTTCAGGCCAGCCATGCCCCCTGACAACCCAAGGGGAGGCCCTGGTAGGTATATGGAATTTATTTACCTTCTACAATTGAAACTTTGTAACCTGGAGTGGAGCCAAGCCTCCTGCTTGCTCTGTGGCTGCCGCCATTTCTGTTTGGATTTGTTTACCTTTTATAATTAAACTTTGTAGCCTTGAGTGGAGGCCTAGGCCAGCAAGTGCAGGCGGAAAGCTTGGCTTCCTCCATTGCCTGAGAAACCCAAGCCTCCCTTCTGCTCTCTGTGGCTGTAGCCATCTTGGTTGGGTTTATTTGCATACTCACTCTGATTAGCTGGTGGGCATGGCTGGTAGGCGTAGGTTGTTGGTGTAGCAGAGGTATGGTCAATTTGCATATTACTCTTTATATATCCTACCAAATAAAAAAGTAATATGTAAATTACCTTACAATAATATATATATATTCATTTCATGCTGTCTTAAAGCTCCCTTAGTCTCTCCTCCTACTTTCAATTTTTTTTTCTCCAGTGGTTGTTCAGGTTGGGAGTGATTCCTGCTCTATCTTCTGACTCACTTATTTGGTCTTTTGCTTCTTCTAGTCTACTGTTTAAACCTTCCATATTTTTTTTATTGTAGGCATATCATTCTTGATTTCATCTTGATTCTTACATAAGTTGTTGATTTTCTCATCTATCTAGTTTATGAACCCTATAACCCTTACTCTGAATTATTTTCTGACATATTACATACCTCTGTTTCATTTAGTGCCCTTTATGGTGATCCCTCCTTTTCTTTCCTTGGGTGTTTGTTTCTTTGTCTCCCTATTTTTGCTGTCTCTTTCTGGCCTTGGACACCTTGCTTAGGGTTTGAGGAGTTTGATAACTTATCATGGCAATGGTTTGGACATCATTATCCCAGAGGCTGTGTCTACTTGAGTTACATGCCTTTATTGTCTCTGCTCTGAGCTGTATCCCCTTTTCCCACAATTCCGGTTCCTGCGTTTTCTGTTTTAAGTTCTCGGGCTGGTGGGAGCATGTGCACAGTTCCTCTTATGTGGGACTCCCTGAGCCCTCAGTCATGCAATTCATGGCAAGGGTGGCACCTTAAGTCCCTCTGGCAGTTCACTTGTTGCATGGTCCTGTGACCCCTGGCTAGGCACACTGGCTTGCTCAGGGTCACTCTAAGTGGCCTTTCCTATGTCCCAGAGTGAGGTATTTGCTGTATTGTTCCAGATAGCCACTTATGGATTGTCCCAAGGGCCATGGAGAAGTGGTGTGGGTTACTCTGGATTTCACAGTTACAGCTTCTCTGTGGCATGAGTGGGGTGCATGCTAGGTTACTTTAGGTTGCTTTGGCATCAAGAATCTGGACTCAGGGTGGAGTTGGCCCAGGTTGCTCTGGGTCTCACACTCCCTGCTTTCTTATAGCCCACAGTGATATGCACACTAGGTTATTCCAGTTTGCCCCTCCTAAGTGTGAAGTGGGGGGTGTGTTTCCCTGGGTTGCTTTGTCTGCACTTCCCTGTCACCTGGGGTGAGATATGCATTGGGTTGTTCACGATGGCCCCAACAGTACTGTCCTAGGGACCAGGGTGGTGTGGGTGTGGGTGTGGGTTATTCTGGATTGCACAGTCAAAGTTCCCCCATGGCCCAACTGGGGCATGCTCTGGGTTGCTCCAAGTTGCCCTCACAGCAGGTGCCAGCACTGGGGATAGAGCAGGTTCCAGGTAGTCCAAGTCAGGCTAGCAGCATGGTTCCTGGGTCTGGGGTGGGCGTGATGGTGGGACAAAGTGTTCCCCCTGGATTCCACTTACTGTGGAGACTTGGAGCCAGATCCTAGGATGCTGGCTCCCATCAAGCTGGTGAGGAGGCCTGGTGCAGGAACTCACTCTGGTGGTGCGTGCTCCCTGCAGACATCTGGGAGACTGCTAGAGGGTATTGCGCTACTTACTACTGGGCCATGTTGGTGGTTCCATGTGGGTCATGGCTGGCAATTGGTGTTCTCTAGGCATCCTTTGCCCTTCCTTATTGAAAATTTTCTCCTCATCTGGGTCTAATTTGTTAATTCAAGGTGGATGTTCCCCAATTTAGTTGCTTTTCTGGCCTGACCTTAGGAGGTGCAAAACACTGGTGCCTATTTAGCCACTATTTTTCTCTTCTGGTCATTAATTTTTTAAAAAAAAATAAAGTCCATGCAAATATTTGAGGACTTAATATAACAATTTTAACTTATAAAATAGTTATAAATTTGTTTCTATTTATATTTCATAAGTTTCCATGGAGCTATGGCATTTTGAGTACTCAGTAAGATAACAGAATAGGCAATCATTTTACAGTATATAAAATAATTCTATAAACTTTATTTCAGCTGAAATTAAAGGAAAAAAATAAGAAATCTACTGCTCTAAATGGGCAAAAAAAAATACTCAAATAGCTAGCAATAAGGTAATTTATAATAACATTATATATGTGTGATATGTGTGTGTGTGATATATGCCTAAGTGACCAGCTGACCAGCCAACTGGCCAACTGGCTGGTTGCTATGACATGCACTGACCACCTGAGAAAAGATGCTCAACTCAGGAGTGGAAGCCAAAGGTATGCAACATGAAAAAGACTGATGAATCTCAGTGGGAATGGAGTAGGGGGAGGACAGGAAGAGATTAACCAAAGATCTTTTATGCATACCCTGTGGGGATTGGGCTGAAACTGGCTCTCTAACATTCCCTGAGGGTTTCCAGATTGATAGAGGGTGCAGGCCGGGCCGAGGGACTCCACTGGTGCATGAATCCATTCAACAGGCCTCTAGTTAATAATAATCATCATTTGGTTTTAGTAAACAGTTTCTGGAAAAAGACATCTGAGAACACCAGATAGAGTTCTAGTTTATACCATTTAATGTAGTAGATCATTGGAGTTAATATTACCATATCCATACTTATTCATCTTGTGTTGATGTTATCAGCCTCCATTATAAATTTTGGTTCAATTATCTTTCACAAATCCTTATTTGAACATTTTTATGTTCAGAAAATATAATGCGTCAATAGCTTGCAATATTTAAAGCAGTGTAAGTCAGGTTAATTATGTCTGACACATCTAATATGGAGGTGGTGTTGCTTCAGGTTCTAGTAGAAATTTTGTAGGATGAACTAGATTTTCTTTCATATCATCTTGGTATAGTTCTTGATATGTGGAACAAAATGGATAAACCTGTAAAATATTACCCTAATTAAAAAAGCCAGCCATAGAAGACCATATATTTTATAATTCCATTTAAATGAAATGTTCAAAACAGGGAAATCTATAGAGACAGAAAGTATGTCAATAGTGGCTTAGGAATATGGAAAATGGTGGTGGTAGGAAAAAGAGAATATGGAGTTTCTTTCTGAGGTGATCACAATATCCTAACATTGATTGTGGTTTTGCTTGCATGTATCTATTAATATATTATAAAACATTGTGTACTTTTAAAAGGGGAATCAGATGATATATTAATTATATTTCAGTAAGCTGTGTAAAATGTGAGGTAAGAGGCATATACATAGCATCTGATACATTGCATTCATTTAGATTCTCCTTTCTTGCATAGCCTGACCGACTAATCCAGTTTAATGAAAATCATGATGCACTTATCATATGCAAAACACTGTGCACCATTACTACAAGAGATAAAAGATGAAACAGCCACTTACCTTTAAGGAGGTTAAAATAGGCAGGATGATGATGATAATGATGATAGCAGGAAAAAGAGGAAATGGCTTTTATTGAGCATTTACTATCTACCAAGAACTGTGTTAATGCTTTCAATGTTATTCTATCTTATTCTCAAAATAATCCTGGAGATAGACACTGTTATTTCTCCTGACTTTGTATCTGAGAAAATTGAAGCACACTGAGGTAAAAAACAAAAACAAAACAAACAAACAAACAAACAAAAAACACCTAACTTAATTAGGCTCACACATCAAAATATGGCACACCAAGATTTTCAACCTGGTGCTTACCCAAGAACCAATGCTCTTAATAATTATAACAAAACACACAATGCAAGGTAAACTAAGGTAAGTATCATGAAGGAGTCAATTAAAAACGATAGAGCTATTTGGGGGGGCGAGGGGAGGAATACATCTTGTTTGCAGCTCAGAAAGGATTAGAAAAATCAGTTCAAGGCCAAAGTGCATAGGTAGTTTGACTATAGTTTTCATGAGTAAAGAAATAGCTATAAACCAACATTAGATTAAATATTTCTCTGTAAAATAAACATGACTAAAGAGAAAATAACTACAGAGTTACAATGACAAAGGTACAACTTTCTCAAAATAAATTTATAATAAACAAAGGAACTATCATATTACAAGATATAAAAGCAGAACCTCTCAAATTTTATTCATTCTTCTTATGTCCAAGCTAATCCCTTTACAGCCTGAGATATTTCAAATTCTTCTTTTTGTGCTTGCAATTACATTCTTAATATAGATTATATTGATTGTTGTCCTCTCCTATCTATTTTCTTATTGACTTTCTCACTGCTTCCCTTTCCACAAAGTTAGTTGAATGTTACGGTTAAAGGTATTAGTCTTATGAATCACATAAAGCAAATTTTAGTGTTTTTCATGTAAGGGAAAATTATTTTACTTTCAATATGGAGGCTACATATTAAATGATCACCTGAATCTATTTAGCCTCTTGTTCTCTACATATGTCCATATAACTTTTCTGTACCATATATCTATGAATTACATCTAAAAAACAGCATTACTATTCTTCTTAAAGTCATCATGAGAATTTTTTAAAATGTCCTTCCCAAAACCTTTCCTAGAAGATTGTTTTGGCTATAATAAGAGGAATAATGAAGCTTTACTTCCTAGTCTGTCAGCATTGATGATAAGCATGACATATTATGTTAGACTATTTTCTTCTTCAGTCATTAAATAAAACAACAATGCAAATGAAATAGCATTTCCTTATACTATGCATAAATGGTCACCTCGAACAACTGCAGACCACAGGGAGATGTGATAGAAGATGTGAGTTATTTTATGTAAGTAATGAAATAAACATTCTAGAGCTCTATGTTATTAGATTAGGTTAGGTGATGAGTGCCATGGTATCAAAAAATACCCAAAAATCAAAGTGGTTTACCACAGCAATTTATTTCTCATTCTAAAAACATTCAATGCAAGTCTATCAGTTCTTCAGGGCAGGTACCTTACAGTGACTTAGAGATCCAGGTTGCATCCATCTTGTTGGTATGGCATTAGGAGCACATTGCTTTCAGGTCACCATGGCAAGTAGAGAGAGAGCTGGAGGATCCATGTAGGACTTTTTATGGCTCTACTATAGAAAGGAAACCACTTCTGTTTACAATCTCTCTGCAAACCCTCTGTTAGAAGTAGTCAAATGGCATTGCCTAACTACAATGGGCTGGGAAGTGATGAGAGCATATTTGATAAGTTATTAATGTCTTTGCCACTTTCCACAAATGATATAAGCTTTTTCATATTTTAATGAACAATTTTTGCAAAACTCTATATGGATACAAAATATCCCTTAAATATAATAAATGAATACAAAATATCCCTTATTTATAATAAATTTATTAGCTTGTAGATCTATAGATTATATATATATTAAGAAACACATGTTATGAAGCTTCAATGTTATCCAACATGTTATTACATTTATAATTTTTCAAGAACCTTATTGAGAGGTTTTGTTATTTCCACTCCAAAAATTTGAGGAGTCAATATGTTAGTGACCTTCTAGATGTTTTCTATTTTTATAATAGTTTTGCTTATGATTCAAGGGACCAGACACAAAATTGGCAATTAAAAAAATAGCTATTGACTCTCATCATGCCAAAATATTTTGTACGTACATTACAATTGGCACATCTCCTGTAATAGTTATTTTTGAAACATCAATTTATAAATCATATTACTCTGATATATAAAAATGTAAAATAAAAATAATTTTCAACTCATTTCAGCATTAGTGGTTAACATGAATCAGCAACAGAAATGCGGCATGGATTCTTAGTAAAATATGATATAGGAAGATCAATGATATTATTATCTCCCAAATTCATCTCTTATTTTAATTCACTAGTAATACTTAAGACAACAAACTTTAAAACAGCATATTTACTAAAATTGTGGCAGTAGTTTTATATAACAAGACACACAATATACTAGATGTCTGGCACTCAGCTTGCTTACAGTAAACCAGCTTCAATAGAAAGGCATTAAATATTTTCAAAAAACCTTCTTTTTTACATGCTAAATATTTTGGCAAGTGTGAAATTAAACACAGTAATGAAATCAATATAGTAAGAGTAAGAAATTACAAACTTGAAACTTGTATTTTAAGCATAAATCATATAAAAAAGGAGTACCGGTTATATAGAATATCTGTGGATAATAAAAAATTAATAGTATAAAACATGCAAAATATTTCAGAATCTTTATTAATCAAAAATACCAGGGTCTATTTAAAATTATTCTCCTCCAATTGGTATCAAAGATAATACAAATCATGTAACATTCTAATGCTAAATTCTATTCAGTACTGTTGAATTAGAGGTAAATTTCATAGAATTGGGGGCTTGTTTATACTCTTACATTGTTGATTTTCTTGTTCACTTGAAGCAGCACACAACAACATACCAGAATTTCATTAAGTAAGAAAAGAATGGCTGCTGCACTGGCAAAAATAGAATGTGTAAGGATCAAAGGCACACTATTCAGCTAGCCAAAGTGATAACAAACTCCCCCCCCCCAAGCCCTTTCCCCATGTAAACAAAAGTTTATTAAGGATAAAAATGAAATAAATTAAACTTAACTTCAAAAATAGGATTTTGAGACATCAGTGTTTAGTCCATGCTTCAAAAATGTCAATTATGTTAGTCTGGATCTTTTGGATTATGTTTGAACATATACCCAAGTTAGATAACTTTAAAATTAGATATATTTCTGTCATAAGTATTATCTAAAACATTTTACTTTAATTCTAACCATTTTATTTATTTATTTATTTATTTATTTATTCATTTATTTAATATATTTTATTGATTTTGTACAGAGAGGAAGGGAGAGAGATAGAGAGTTAGAAACATGGAAGAGAGAGAGAGTCATCGATCAGCTGCCTCTTGCACACTCCCTGCTGGGGATATGCCTGCAACCAAGGTACATGCCCTTGACCGGAATCGAACCCGGGACCTTTCAGTCCCCAAGCCAATGCTCTATCCATTCAGCCAAACCGGTTTCGGCTAATTCTAACCATTTTAACCATTAGCATGACAACAGGGTTTCAGGTGTCAGAGTAAACACTGGAAGGAAAAACACACAAAGTCCTATATATAAGCCATAAGCAATAAGTATGGCCCTTTCTGACACAGTGGCATTTGACTGGAAATTCAAAGTCCAGGAATAATTCTATTAACACAGGGAAACTCAAGCATTTTGGTAAAGGGGCCCTAACATTCACAGTTGGATTCTTTTTAGGCCTTGTTTTTTGAATAGAGAAATCTTGCTTTATTTTATCTTGATGTTATCCTGACTTTGACTTAACTCGACTTCTTTTTCTTCTTCTTACTATGTTTCTTGTGATGTTTCTTTTTCTTCTTTTTTGCTTTTTCCATTCTTTGTTCTTGTTCTTCATGTCTTCTCTTCTTCTTTGCTTGGACCTCCTCTTCATAATCTGATTCTGAAGAGGACTCTGATGATAGAGGTTTGTCCTCAGGATGAGCCTTCTTTCTCTTTTTGCTGACATTTCTAATATACTTTTCTTTCACTGTTTCATCCTTTGACTTCTTTTTCTTTTTTTCAGATTCCTTGCTTTCTGATTCAGATTCATATGTAGAGCCTTCTGATGATTTGTATGAACGCTTCTTTTTCTTTCTCTTTTTCCCTCGTTTCTTTTTCTCAACCTTATAATCTGAAGAACTGTTCGAAGAATCAGAACTTGATGAAGAAGATGCATACTGACAAGATTTCTTCTTTTTCCTTTTCTTTCTTTCTCTTTTTCTAGATGAACCCTCATTTCCACTTAATGCTTTCTCCCTGGTTTGCTCTAGTTCTTTCTTCCAATTCTCATTCATTTTTTCTTCACATTCTGCCAGTGCTTTGGAGCCTTTCTTTTTACTTTCTATTTTTTTCTTCACTTCTTCCCAGGTGGGCCTTGGTCGATTCAGATAATCTTGTATTGTTGGGCCTGCAGGTTGAGATGGGCCCCTCCATCTGGCCATTGCTATAGGATTCATATAGGCTACTCGGTTATCTCGCTTTCCCATGGTGCCTAATGATCATAGAGCAGACTCTCAGTTGCTAAGGCAAATAAGGTTAGACACACTCCTTAAGTTCTTCATTTGCTGGTATACCAAGTGGGCTCTATTCTGTGAGAGAAGCAGATGGGATGATAATAAAGCAGCTTTAACATAAGACAAAATAAATACATAAGCTTAACTGTCCCTTACTATCACATCTTACAGTAGAAATTTTCAAAATCTTAAACCTTAGGAACAACAAATATACATATTTAAGATTTTTGCATATTTTAGACATTGTGGTACAAATAAACAAAGTGTTTTATATAACTCATGTAAGATTCTGTTATCTAAAATATTTAATAAGTATTTCATTTTATATTATAGAATACATACTTTTTTTTCTTCTTTGATTCTGCCTTATATGGTATGAGGAGAGAGACAAATTTTTATTGCAAAATTCTGTACCAGGCAAACCTTTCCAACTTATAAAAGTGCAGCACTATCTACTCCATTCTTTGACAGCACTCTAGAAATTCAGATACACCTGAACAAAATTTTTCCCCCTCAACTTTCACATCCAATCCATTACTAAACCCGGTTGTGTAAACCTCCATTATAGGTCTCATATTCATTCATTTATCTCCATATATACTGTCATCAAGTTAATCCAGGAACTATTATCTCTCACTTAGGCTATTAATCTCTAGTATCTACTGAGTGTTTATTTTCTGCCAGAGACTGGTTAGTGTTTTGCAATGGATTATCTCATTCAATCTCTAGACCAGCGTTTTTCAACCGCTGTTCCGCGGCACACTAGTGTGCTGCGAGATGTTGCCTGGTGTGCCGTAGGTGCAGACAAGACAAGAATTTTATAATTTTTCACTATTTTGTTTACTTAATATTTCATAATAAAGTAATTATAAAATACTTTCTTTGTGTTTATTTGATTCCTATTCAAGAGAATTACTTTATATATAGTCAATATAGGCACAGAGTTAAATTTTTTAACATTTTCTAATGGTGGTGTGCCTCGTGATTTTTTTCATGAAACAAGTGTGCCTTTGCCCAAAAAAGGTTGAAAAACACTGCTCTAGACCAATACTATGAGGTTGATTCTATAATATTATTGTTCTTAACTCACATGGAGAAATTCCAGCTTAGAGAATTTTAATAACTAAATAACTAGATAAGTTTAGTTACTTACATAAAATAACAGCTAATAACTGGCAGAACCAGAATTTAAACCAAAGCAGCCAGACCCCAAGCCCTTCACGCCTAACACAACACTATATTGCTTCCTTATTAAATCTCTACCTTTACTCCTTTCCATTCCAGTCCCACACCACAATCAGAATGATCTTAAAATACTACAGTGGCTTTACATTTTAATAATATCAAATCCATACTCTTATAAATGTCATATATGATCTGTCCTGCTTATTTCTCTTTCACATAGGGTCACTGACAACATTTCTCAATCCTATATTCTCTAGTCTTCTCTTGCTTTCTGAAATATGCTAGCTTAGCCTTCATAGCCAGTTGCACATCATCCTTCCCATCACAGTATAAATGTCAATTCATCAGAAAGGCAACAATTAAGTTGAACTACATACATTGCCAATTATAGAAAACAAAACAGTCATATACCAGCACTTTCACATGGTTCAATATTATACTAAAGTAGGTTACTTCTGTATTTACCACTTATCCTCATTATTTTGTATCCCAGTTACTTGTTTATTTTATTGATAACACTTAGTAAATTGGTGATTATTTTATTTCTCTGATTATTTGGATGTGTGTTGAGTTTGTTTACCCACCACTAAATATAAGGCCAAGAAGGGTAAAGGCCATGCTTGTTCTGTTTTATTCACCACGATGTTCCCAGTATCTGGACAATACTAAATCTCAAGAAATATTTGCTCAATAATTCTAAAAATAAATAGATGGATGGATGGATAACTCTGGGGGTATGGGCATTCAGAAAAGCCTATTGGAATTGTTGATGTCTGTATAGGAATTGAAGGATAAACAGTTTACTCAAGAAGTGAAAAATGGAGGACACTCCAGGCAGAGAAAACAGTATGTGAAAAATGACAGAGATCTTAAAAACAAAAACAAAACAAACAAAAAAAACCCAAACACCATGTGTTTAGTGTTGATGGAGCCTAGAGGTCAATCTGGCAATGGCATGAAGTAAATGAAGTAAGACTGCATAGAAAGGAACTAGCTTGATTATGGAGGCCATCTCAGGTCATTTTAAAATCTTAGATTTTGTCCTGTAGTTGTCAGGAAGCCAATAAAGTCTTTTAAATAGAAGGGAAAGATGTTCAGACATATAATGGATTTTTCTGTCAGTGTCAATCTTGACTCTAACCTTTTAAGTCAATCAAACATACCCACCTATCATAAACTCAACGCCTCAGATGTTATAGTAGCTCTTGGTGATAGTTTCCTACATTTCATTGCTATGCTTGCTCTTATTCTTCATCCGCTTCAGTTCTATCCATCTCTTCTTAGGTTTTTCTGACTTTTAAAAATTGATTATTTATTTTTACTTAAATTTTTAATGTTGACAGTATTGTAAATGCCCCAAATTCACCTCACCCCATTTGCCCACCACCCCCACCTTGACCCTCACCACACTATTGTCTGTATCCATAGACTATGACGTATATATCTTCTTTAATTATTCCTTTCAACTTCCTTTATCCAGTCCCCTCACCACCCTTCCTTCTAATATTTGTCAGTCTGATCCATGTATCCGTAAATCTAGTTCTATTTTGTTCATCATTTTACTTTGTTCATTAGATTCCACATATTATGAAGATCATAAGAAATTTGTCTTTCTCTGACTGGCTTATTTCATTTAGCATATTAATTTCCAGGTCCATCCATGCTGTCAAAAAGGGTAAGAATTCCGTATTTCTTGCAGCAGCATAGCATTCCATGGTGAAAGCATACCTCAACTTTTTTATCCACTCATCTACTGATGGGCACTTGAGCTGTTTCTAGGTTTTGGTTATTGTAAATAACGCTGATATAAATATAGGGGTGCATACATCCTTTCTGACTGGTGTTTTTGGATTTTTAGGATATATAAACCCAGAGGTGGGATCACTGGGTCAAAAGGCAGTTACATTTTTAATTTTTTGAGGAAACTCTATACTGTTTTCCATAGTGGAGTCACTAGTTTGCATTCCCTCCAAGTGGGAAAAGAGCTCCCTTTTTTTCACATCCTCACCAGCATTTGTTGTTTGTTGGTTTATTGATAGTAGCCACTATGAAAGGTGTGAAGTGATATATCATTGTATGTTAATTTGCATCTCACTGATGATTAGAGAACTTGTATGTTTGGGTTTTTTTTTCATGTCTATTGGCCATCTGTATGTCCTATTTGGAGAAGTGTCTATTCAGATTCTTTGACCATTTTTTTCTTAGACTGTCTTCCTGGTGTTGAGTTGTATATATTATTTATATATTTTGGAGATTAAGCATTTATTAATTGAGTCATTGGTGAATATGTTTGAATGATGGGTTCCCTTTTTGTTTTGTCGATTTTTTTTTTTTTTTTTTTTTTTTTGCTGTGCTTTTTGGTTTGATGTTGCTCCATCTGTTTATTTTTTTCTATGTTTCCCTTGCCCTTGGAGACATACCAGCAAAAATATTGCTCTGAGACATGTCTGATATTTTACTACCTACGCTTTGTGGATTTTTATGTTTTCATGACTTACATTTAAGTCTTTTATCCATTTTGAGCTTATTCTTGTGTATGGTGTAATTTGGTGGCCTACATTTATTTTATTGCATTTATCTGCCCAATTTTCCCAATATCATTCATTGAAGAGTCTGTTTTAACTCCATTGTACACCCTTGTCTCCTTTGTCAAATATTAATTGACCATAAAGGTGTGCATTTTCTGGGCTCTTCATTGTGTTCCATTGATTTCTATGCCTGTTCTTATGCCAGTGTCTAGCTGTTTTGATAACAGTGGCTTTATAGTATAGTTTGATATCTAGTGTTGTGATTCCTCCAACTTAATTTTTATTTTATCAAGATTACTAAGGCTATTCAGGGTCTTTTTATGGTTACATATAATTTTTTTAAATATTTGTTCTAGATCTGCAAAATATGGCTTTGGTATTTTAATAGGAATTGTGTTGAATCTATAGATTGCTTTGGGTAGTAAGGACATTTTACTGAAGTTAATTATTACAAAACATAAACATAGTATATGCTTCCACTTGTTTTCATTTCCTATTTTTCTTTCTTTAGTGTCCTATAGCTTTCTAAGTACAGGTCTTTTACCTTCTTGGTTAACTGTATTCGTAACTATATTAATTTTTTGTTGCTGTGGTAAAAGGGGTTGTTTCCTTAGTTTCTTTTTCTGAGAGTTAGTTCATTATTGGTGTATAGAAATGCCATTGATTTCTGGGTGCTAATTTTGTATCCTGCTACCTGGCTGAATTAATTTATTAAATCTAGTATTTTTTGGTGGAGTCTTAGGAATTTCTATGTGCAATATAATGTCATCTGAAAATAATGTCAGTTTTATACCCTCCTTTCCAATTTGAATGTCTTTTATTTCTTCTTATCTGATTGCTGTGGCTAGGACTTCAAGCACTATGTTGAACGCAAGTGGTGAAAGGGGAGATCCCTGTCTGTTTCTGATTTTAAGGGAAAGACTTTCAGTTTTCCTCCCCTATCAATTATGGTAATTTCAGGTAGGAGTAAAGAGATAAGAAGGTAACTATACTAATGGATGCAGAATTAAAGAAAATTATGTTTTTGTGCTTTGTTTCTATCATAGAATAAGCAAACATATTCACATGGGGACAAGAAAGATAGGTTATAAAGAAAAAGTTTTAAGAAGATAGGAAAGAGGGGGAATAATGGATATTGCAAGACCACAGGAGAAACAGAGAAATCAAAGTCACATGTAGAAGGTGCATAATCCTGTAAGAGCAGAGGAAAAAATATCAAGAAAGGGTAGGGTTCAGAATTTTTTCTTGGAGGGGGTAAGTGGAGTGAAAGATAAAAGGAAGAAAGTTGAAGTATTCTTACACTATAACCTTAATTTTTACTCAAAGCTATGTGTCAAGGTTATCTTCTGTGATTAAGGCTGAGATAGAATAGGAGTGTTGTGGGGTTTTTTTTTAATATATTTTATTGATTTTTTTTTTCAGAGAGGAAGGGAGAGGATAGAGAGTTAGAAACATCGATGAGAGAGAAACATTGATCAGCTGCCTCCTGCACACTCCCTACTGGAGATGTGCCAGCAACCAATGTACATGCCCTTAACCAGAATTGAACCTGGGACCTTTCAGTCCGCAGGCCGATGTTCTATCCACTGAGCCAAACTGGTTTCAGCAGCATATGGGTTTTGAGATCAATAATTAAAGTTACAGATGGATATAAAAAATGAAATTGGACCACTTTCTTATAACATATACAAAAATAAACTCATTAATTATTTCATTAAAGAATTAAATGGTAGACCTTAAACAAAGAAAAAACTTATAGAAAAACACACACAAAGTAAACTCTGATATCTTAGGAATATCTTTTTGGATATTTGTCCTCAATTCATGGATGGAAAAAAAAGGGATTATATCAAACTAAAAATTTTTTAAATTATATTTTTATTGAGCTTTTACAGAGAGGAAGGGAGAGGGATAGAGAGTTAGAAACATCAATGAGAGAGAATAATCGATCATCTGCCTACTGCACACTTCCTACTGGGGATGTACCTGCACCCAAGGTACATGCCCTTGACCGAAATCAAACCGGGGACCCTTGAGTCCACAGGCCAATACTCTGTCCAATGAGCCAAACTGGTTAGGGCCAAACTAAAAAGTTTTACACAGCAAAGAAAACCATCAACAGAACAAAAAGACAACCTACTAATGGGAGAATATATTTTCATGTGATGCATCTGTTAAGGAGTTTATACCCAAAATATACTGTATAAAGAACTCATACAACATAACACACACAGAACAAACAGAAACAAATTTTTAAAAATGGTCACAGGATTTGAATACATATTTCTCTTAAGAGGGCATACAGATGGACAACATCACTAATCATCAGAGAAATGCAAATGAAAACTACAAAAACAAAAGGAAAGAAAGAAAAGAAAAGAAAACTACAGTGAGATATCCCTCAGCTGTTAGAATGGCTTTCATAAATAAATCCACAAATAACAAGTGCTGGAGAGGACGTGGGAAAAAGGCAACCCTCATCCACTCTTGTGACTATAAATAGGTGCAGCCACTATGGAAAACAGTATGGAGATTCCTCCAAAAATTAAAGCTAGAGCTGCCCTAAGATCCAGCATTTCCACTTCTGAGTACTTATCTGAAAAAACAAAAACACTAATTTGAAAATATTATGCACCTCTATGTTCATTGCAGCCCTACTAGTAATAGCCAGGATATGGAGTCAATCAAGATACCCATCAACAGCCGAAACCGGTTTGGCTCAGTGGTAGAGCGTCGGTCTGGGGACTGAAAGGTCCCAGGTTAGATTCCGGTCAAGGGCATGTACATTGGTTGCGGGCACATCCCCAGTAGGGGTGTGCAAGAGGCAGCTGGTCCATGTTTCTCTCTCATCGACATTTCTAGTTCTCTATCTCTCTCCCTTCCTCCTCTCTGTAAAATATCAATAAAATATATTAAAAAAATAAAAGATACCCATCAACAGATGAATGGATAAAGATGTAGTATGTATGTGCACACATGCACATATGCACAATTGCACACACATTACTATTATTATTCAGCAATAAAAAGAATGAAATCTTGCCATTTGTGACAGCATGGATGGACCTAGAGGGTATTACACTAAGTGAAATAAACTAGAGAAAGATAAATACCATATGATCTAACTTATATGTGGAACCTTCAAAATGAATAAATAAAATAAAAGAGAAGCAGATCCATATGTATAGAGAACAAGCTGATAGCTGCCAAAAGAAATGGGTGGGAGATGAGAATTTAAAAATTAATATTAAAATAAGTTATTGTGATAATGGTTACATAATTAGATAAGAGAATGTAAAATTTTAAAGTAAAAACCATAAGATTTGGAATAATTTAAGAAGAGAAGAGAATGCTGACACAAAATCAATGATGTGGGAAGCTTTCAAAACTACAAATCTGTGTTCTTTTCTCATAAGCTAAAGCACACCCTGAGAAGAGAAAAAGTGACACCAATTAAGACTCTTGTTCAAATACTCTGTTTAAAAGTATTTTGACTTACCTTATGTTTCTATGCTAAAAGAAAAACTTGATTCTCTGCATCTATATTTCTTGCACTATGCTAATTTTGTATAAAGATTAGATATAAATTGTGTTGTTAATATGGGTCTTTTAATAGTTATTTGCTCATTCATTCTTGCAAAAATTCCTTTTTCATTATCATATACAGGATTTGGCAAAAGTAGGTTTATAATTGTGAGTATGTGAAACAGTTTATTCTTAGGTTGTTATTTATTAATTATTGTAGTATTTTCCATATGAACAGCTCTAAACTTCCTATTGCCACCCCATGCATTATGTGTCAGACACTATGTAATAGGTCATGGAGATTATGGTCTTTTAGTAAAGGTAAATACTCGTTACACAAATATCAAACAAATTAGTATGTAATTATATTTATGACTTGAATGATGAAGGAAAAGAGCAGGATGCTATGAAAGGTATAATAAGGGACCTAATCCAAAATGGAAGGTCAACTCTGAGGCACTAACATATAATCTCAGATCTAATAGATAAATTAGAGCTAGCCAGATGAAGAAGTTAAACAAGATAGAGTAATTTAAAAAGTAAAAGTTGATTGAATGTTCTAAGCAGCAGGAATAGCAGATGCTAAGACCCTGGGGTGAAAAGGAAAAACCAAATAAAATGCAAAATATTCATATTATTACATGGTTGGAAATCAGTCATCATATTAATTTTTCACCTTAAAAGTGATTGTATCTATGTCATTTTTCATTGAACATGACCACATAAATTCAATATGAATCTGAGTTAATTAAAAATATACTTTAATGTTTTACAGTGTAATTTCTATTGTAAATATCACCAACTCTAATTATTTTTAGAGACAAACTATATTTTATAAGCTATTTCATTGAATTTTCAGTGATGTCTAACTGTAGACAAATTCTCACAGACACATGCACTTAAATGGAAATACTTTTTAAATAGTTGGCACCCTGGCAAGGTGGCTCAGTTGGTTGAAGTGTCATCCTTTACACCAAAAAGTTGAGGGTCAGGGCACATACTTATGCTGTGGGTTTGATCTCCAGTCAGGGCAAAAAAGGGAGGCAACCAATTGACGTTCGCGCTCACACTTGCTCCTCTCCCTGACCCCCTCCCATATTCTTTTCTCTGGGAAATCAATACAAATATATCCTTGGGTGAGGATTGTTTTAAAAAGTTTGAAATCGCTCCAAGATTTAATCTAAAGTATCCAACTCTTCCACAAACGTCTGGACATTTGGATGAGGCCCCCAGAAAAAGAAACTGGGTGTTCTCTGTTCACACTAGCTAATATAAGTTTAGGTCCCATGCTACTGATTTAAAATTTAAATGCCTCTTATAAAGCTACTTAAAATAGCTAAATTAACAATGAGTTACTAAACTATCACATAGTAGTCTGCACATATATACTAAGAATACTTTTAATTATCTCACCGTTTTGTCATTTAACATTGAATGATGACATAGAGAACAACTACAGTGCAATCTAGTTCATAGGCAAATAAGAGACAAAAGAGTTTATAGAAAACTTTAATGATATTTCACAATTTCCTAAAAATATTTAGCTGTAGCAAGTGTATGTAATATGATATCCTTCCTTCTTAATAAAACTCAAGTATGAACACATTCTATTCTAGCTGCTAAAATGACTGTTTCAATTATTGCTCTTTTCCTGACTGAAGTCAACATGATGGAAAGTTGTGCTGAACTGAAACCAAACTCCTTATGTAAATTCCTTCAAGTAATAGTTGTGCCATGGTGCATTTGTCATTCAAGGGGATAGGTGAAGAATTTGAAATGCTACTTCCTCTTTCTTCCTTCCGTGGAACTGTCAAATGAGAAGAGATCAGTCTCTACCATTTTTAAGAATTATACCAGTGAGTTTATACACAACAAAATATTGCATATGAAGTAGAAAAGAATGATTATGAGATGGTAGAAACTCTAGTTGTAAATTTTAGCTGTTTATTTTAAAAATGTAAGTACTTCACCCTGTTATTTACTATATTGGATATATTTACATTTTAGATTGTATGGTAAAAAACAAATCATTGTTAATATTTACCTTTTATACAAATAAAGTAAAAATGTTTTTCTTAAACTTTTAATTTTAGAATAGTTTTAGAGTTACAGAAAAGTTGCAAGTACAGTACAGATAATCACTGTAGCCTTGCACCGTTCCATTTATTGCTAATAAATCACATTAATTTGAACGACTTGACACAATTAATGAGCCAATATTGATACATTATTATTAACTAAGGTCCATTCCCTAATCAAATCTCTTTAGGTTTTAGCTAATGCCCTTTTTCTGTCTGAGGAATTGAACCAGGATACCACATTGCATTTATTCATCATGTCTCCTTAGCTACTCTAGATTGGCAGTTTCTCAGAATTTCTTTGGTTTTAATGATTTTGACTATTTTATTGATCAGACATTTATGAGAAATACTGATCAGATATTTACTTTTTAGAATGCTATTTAATTTGGGATTATCTGATGTTTTTCTCATAATTAGAGTCAGGTTGTAAGTTCTTGAGAGAAAAAAAAATAGGTAAAATACTATTCTCATTAAATCATATATCAAGGGTATACATGAAGGTAACCTATCATTGGTGTTAACAACAATAACCTGACTTAGGTAGCATTTGTCAGCTTTCTTCATAGTAAGTTTATCCTCCCTTTCCATACTGTAGGAAATCACTAAGGCAATGCACACTTAAGGAATGGAGACTAATGCTCCACATCTTTGATGACGTAATATCTACATAAATTATTTGGAATTTATGTATATCAGTTATTTGTCCATTCTTCCGTATTAATTTATTTTTTCAATCATTTAGTGGTATCAGTATGTGTCATAAATATTGATTTTGTACTTTAGGTAATATTTCAGTATTTATTATGTTGCTAAAATTGTTCCAGATTTAGACTTTGGAGACTGTTTTAGTTGAATTCTATGTCCCTTTGACATATCCCCATCATCTTGTTCTTTAAGCACTCCCTTACTTTCTGGCTCTACAAGATACTCCAGGATAATTTTTTATATCCCCTGCATTAGCCCTATACTTCTATTGGGGTATCATTGCTTTTAGACCTTCTTAGCAGGCACATCTAAGGCATATATACGAAATTATTTAATTCATTCAATCATATATGAAATTTGAACTAAGTACTGTATCTGGGACTTGGATGACAAATATAAATTATTTAGACATGATAAGCAGAACACTGTGTTGACTATAATGTGACATCTAAGTTACATGTCTGACTCATCATAAACAGAGTCCATGTGATGGTTATTTCTGGAGTCATAGAAATTCATCTCTCCTGCACATATTTCTGAAATGAAGTGAAAAGTCTAAAACTATATGCTGTATAGTCTAATGAAAAGAACAAAGGCTCTCAGAAGAACTAGCTTTGCCTCTTTAGCACTTTGTCTTAGTCAGGAAGCCATAAACAGAATGACATTGTTTATAGTGCTAGTGTCAATATTTCAAGAAACCTTCTATAGAAAAACATTATGTACATAAGGACAAATTCAACCAAGTATTTGCCAAGAAGGTACTGTGTTTTCCTGTGTATAACATGCTATTTTTTTCCCTAAAATTGTTAGACTAAAATTGAGGGGCCTTTTATACACGGAAGTCAACAGAGGAGGGAGTTGCACAGGTGCATAGTTGTCCATACCTTGTCAAACAGGCTTCCTCCAATCATGAGCCTTTCTGTTAATGATGTCAGCTGATGCCATAATTGGAGGTGGAGGTGGAGAGTGTGCAGATGCAACAGGACTGAAGTGTTCTGAGCCCATAAAGATGTTAAAAAATAAAAATATAAATACTGGTAAGCCTTACTCTTCAAAATTCAAACTGAATGTAATCAGCTGTGCAAAAGAGCATGGAAATAAAGCTGCAGAGAGACAATTTGGACCTCCTTCCACTCAGTGTATGACTGTACAGTGGAGAAAATAGGAAGAACAACTCCTTAAGATGCCAGAAAAGAAGAAGGCCTTAAGAGGAAAACCAACAAAATGGGCAAACTTAAAGCAGAGGCTTAAGACTTGGGTTACAGAGCTACACCAGAGAGGCTCATGTTTGTCAACCAAGCTAATTCAATGTCAGGCAAGAATGTTTGCAAATGAAATGAACATTGTTATTTTACAGGAAAGTCAAAATGGTTCTTCAATATCATGAGGAGATAAGGGTTGGCCATGAGAAAAGGAATAAAGTTAGTTCAGAAAATGCCACTGATTATGAGGATGATCTCACATATATACATAGTGACTCAGAAGACAGCAGTGATACAACAGAAGTTGAAGAAATTGATATGTCTGGAACTAATAGTGATGAAGAAGAAAGCAATGATGCAACAGAGGCCGACTAAGGTTATATGCTGCAAAATATCATAGTACTGGTATGTAAACATTACCTGTGGTAATTCCTAAATAATGTGTGGTTGTTGTTTTTTTAATATATTTTATTGATTTTTTACAGAGAGGAAGGGAGAGAGAGAGTTAGAAATATCGATGAGAGAGAAACATCCATCAGCTGCCTCCTGCACACACACTCCCACCCCCACTGGCGATGCACCCGCAACCAAGGTACATGCCCTTGACCGGAATCAAACCCGGGACCCTTCAGTCCTCAGGCTGACGCTCTATTCACTGAGCCAAACCGGTTTTGACAAAATGTGTTCTGTTTTATGTTTAAAATGTTGATTTCTTAAATTTGGGTTGTAAAATATGGTACTTATTTTTCTAGTGCATTTGATAAGTTTTGGATACTCCCTAGTGACTTTTTGAGTATTGCTCGACAAGTGATTTTGACATATAATGTATGTTTACACATGGTAAGATGTAGCTATAGATGATGTAACCAAAAGTTCTTAGGAGCACTGTAAATTCCAGTTCTCTTATTCAAGGGGCCATCTAGCATGAACCAAAGCTAATTGAATTCTAGTTTCTTTCCTTCTCTGTGACATGGTATGAAACCACACCTCAAAAATATGGTTTGCCAAATATCTTCTCCCCATTGTCCCAATTTCTAGTTAGCAAATGTTTCATAATGTGAATTTTATAGAAACCCTTAACAAGCTTCCTCCATTCACAAAGCTTGGTACTTCAGTGTTTTTTGTTGTGGTAGTTGTTGTTGTTGGTTTAGTACTGAGCATGTAAAATCAAGTCTTTTCACACTTGACCAGGATCTAAATAGGATATCATTCATATATTAGATTTTCCAAGGGAGATAGAACTGCACCTTCTACATATTGTTTATAATTTGATCTATATTTTAATGTTAAAGTGATACATTTTTATTAGAGTATAACAAGATGCTTCTTCAGTTAAAACACTATATCAAAATTGATTTGTAATTTAAAATGTGTCAACTTTTCCCTAGTATCTAGTTATCTCATTACACTTATGTAAAATAAGGTTAACATAGGAAGATAAATACCAGGGCAACTTCTTTCTATTTTCCCAGAGAACACAGCTTAAAACACGTGTATTTATACATGCTTTTAATAGCCTTACTTGGTTTTACATGTACTGATGCTTCAGTCACTATCTTCTGTACTCTGCCAATTCACATGAATTGTTTAATCCTATATAATAAAGAGGTAATATGCAAATTTACTGTCACACCCTCACACAAGATGGCCACCTCATGTGGTCACAAGATGGCTGCCCCCATGTGGCCACAAGATGGCCACCACAAGATAGCCAGCAAAGGAAGGCAGTTGTGGGCAATCAAGCCAGCAGAGGAGGGAAGTTAGGGGTGACCAGGCCAGGAGGGGAGGACAGTTGGGAGCTAACAGGCCTGCAGGAGAGGAAGGGCAGTTGGGGGCAACAGACCTGAAGGGGAGGGCAGTTGGGGGTGACCAGGCCTGCAGGGGAGGGCAGTTGTGGGGGCCAGGCCTGCTGGGGAGGGCAGTTGGGGGCAACCAGGCCTGTAGGGGAGGGCAGTGGGGGTGATTGGGCTGGCAGGGGAGGGCAGTTGGGGGCAATTAGGGTGGGAGGGGAGCAGTTTGGTGTCAATCAGGCTGGCAGGGGAGAGGTTAGGGGTGATCAGGATGGAAGAAGAGGTTAAGGGCAATCAGGCAGGCAGACAGGTGAGCAGTTGGGAACCAGCAGTCCCAGATTGTGAGAGGGATGTTTGACTGCTGGTTTAAATGGGCAGTTGGACATCACCTGAGTAGTCCCAGATCGGAGAGGGTGCAGTCTGGGCTGAGGGACACTCCCACCCCAGTGCACGAATTTCATGCACCAGGCCTCTAGTGTCTTTATAAAAACAGAACCGAGAATTACATGTAATACATATATATAGGGTGTCCCATAAATGTATACACACTTTAAAAATTATAAAGGCAATGTTTATTAAAAAATATTTTCTTTTCAAAATTGAGTTATCAGCTGTTACAGTGTATATAAATTTAGGGGGACACCTGTATATGAATATACCAGCTATGCAATAGCTAAAAGCATCACAGTTGCCGAGACCGGTTTGGCTCAGTGGTAGAGCGTCGGTCTGCAGACTGAAAGATCCCAGGTTCGATTCCAGTTAAGGGCATGTACATTGGTTGCACATCCCCGGTGGGGGGTTTGCAAGAGGCAGCTGGTCGATGTTTCTCTCTCATTGACATTTCTAGCTCTCTATCTCTCTCCCTTCCTCTCTGTAAAAAGTCAATAAAATATATTTTTTTTAAAAATAAAAAAATAAAAGCATCACAGTTATTTATTGAAACTGGGTATATTTATATGTCATGTATTTTCTCACATTAGAAATTACTATATATAACACAGTTCCTAGAAATTCAAAGATGAGAGCACATAAACTTTTTGATGCAATACTTAAATTGGAGATTCTTATTGAAAATAATAGTAAGGTGTGTTCAGGAGCATCACAAACTGAAAATTTGTATTGGCCTGATTACATTATTATGCTGGAATCAAAGGGAACTATGGTTCTATAACTGGCCTGATTAGCAAAACTATGGGGAAGAGATGACCAAATTGATCCCTTGGAGCAAGGGCGAGTTCTTCATTAAAGGAAGAGCACTGAGGATGAGTTTGTTTGATTAAGGCAGATAAAGTATCTTAGAAGAATTCACTAGAAAGACTATATAACTTCAGTAATGCAGCAAATTGTCATTACCATTAGAGTTGAAGGCCCAGTTCCCCCATTTACTTGCTAAGTGCTTTCCTACAAATCATGTAACCTCTCTGTGTTTCAGATCTCACATCTGAAAATTTGGTTGATATATGATCATTGTGTTTACAATCCATTCTCCTGGTCCCAAGTTCAAATGAAATATTCTTTGGTCATGGTTTGAAAATTGTGAAAGACTTGATATTATTAAATGTAAAGAATTGATATTCTCATTACTATTATCAGGAATCCTATATAATAAAACGCTAATATGCAAATTGTATGCTCAACAGGGAGTTTGACTGAGAGTTAGACCAAGGTATGGGGCTGGCCTGCCAACCGCCTGTGGCTGCTCCCCACTATTGGGCTGCATCCATGCACAAATTCATACACCAAGCCTCTACCCATATAATAATGATTACAATTATTCATTATTCACCTTGAGGAGAAACCATTCCAATTGTTGTATACAAATTATCTCATTTAATTCTCCCAACTCCATGGAGTAGGTACTATTATTTTTCCCCCTTTGCCAGATGAGGAAATTCAGTCTGAGGAAGTTTAACTAATTTGTCTAAAGCCTCAAAGCTAGTACATGCTATATCCAAGATTGGACCCCTAGGAGCCTGTTTTAAAGCCTGCATTATTAAAGAATGTTGTCATATGAAGAGTGGCTGCAAGTTCTAGCTAAGGACTCTAATGAAAGTAAGATGGTTATTTGTAACTGTATATCTATCCTTAAAGTTCAGAAGGTCACAGGACAAATGCTCCCCTGAAAGGATAGAATATAGTTTTATATTAATAAAATTTAAATTGGTTGAAAATATCAGTTTCTATAAATTGGGTCTGTTGAGGCAGGTGTTTCATTCATTTATTCAATCAATCAAAAATGTTCCCATACATGATGTACCTTTTGGGGTGAGAGTGGAGATGGGAATTTAGCTGAAATTAGTCAATGTATTTATCGGCACTACATTCTGGCTGGATACAACATTTTTTATGATAATGAGGATAGCTTGGAAAAATGGAAATGTACAGAAAACTCAAAAACACCACCAATTAAGTTATTATGTTCAACTTCTTTCCTTACCCAATCTGATTACCAGAGCTATTGAAATGCACTGATACATATTTTCTCTTCTCTCTTCATACCTGCAAGTGCAGTGATGCTTAAGGACCAGTGTTAACTATAATCAGCAAAAAAACAAATAGAAACTATCTAAATTATCCTGGATAATCTATAAACTCTACTAAGAGTTTCTTCCTTTAATATTTCATATTTCTAACTATCTATGTTTCTTTATGTGGCTGTATATGTTTCTGTTATTTATATTCATAGATAGTCATTTGTAATTTCCTTTTCCCTTACTGTATTGCAGATCCCTAAAGGTTAAAAGTTATAGTATTGCCCAGACTACCATGCTACATTCACTGTTTTGGAATATATTGTGAGTCCCAGAATCTGCTAACTTGACACTGAACAACGTGATTTCAATTCTTTTTACCTATTTATTATAACACTAGAGGCCTGGTGCATGAAATTTGTGAATGGGGGAGGGGTCCCACAGCCCAGTCTGCACCCTCTTCAATCTGGGACCCCTAAAGGGATGTTCCACTGCTCATTTAGGGCAGTCGGACATCCCTCTCACAATCCAGGACTGCTGGCTCCCCAACTGTTCACCTGCCTGCCTTCCTGATTGTCCCTAACCAGTTCTGCCTGCCAGCCTGATCACCCCCTAACCACTGCCCTGCCAGCTGATTGATGTCTAGCTGCCCCCCCTGCCAGCCTGATTGATGTCTAACTGCCCCCCTGCCAGCCTGTTTGCCCCAAACTTCCCTCCTCTGCTGGCCTGGTAACCCCTAACTGCCCTCCCCTGCAGGCTTGATTTTGCCCAACTACCCTCCCTTGTAGGCTTGGACCCCCCACAACTGCTCTCCCCTGCTGGCCATCTTATGGTGGCCATCTTGTGTCCACATGGGGGCAGGATCTTTGACCACATGGGGGGGCAGCTATCTTGATCTTGTGTGTTGGAGGGATGGTCAATCTGCATATTACTTTTTTATTAGATGGGATAGAGGCCTGGTGTTTGGGTGGGGGCCAGCTGGTTTGCCCTGAAGGGTGTCCCAGATCAGGGTCAGAATTTCCTTGGGGCATGGAGTGGCCTGGGCGAGGGGCCTGTGGTGGTTTTCAGGCTAGCCATGCCTCCCTGCAACCCAAGCAGAGGCCCTGGTATCTGGGATATATTTATCTTCTACAATTGAAACTTTGTAGCCTGGAGGGAAGCCAATCCTTCTGCTCTCTCCGTAACAGCAGCTATTTCTGTTGGGGTTTATTCACCATCTATAATTGAAACTTTGCAGTCTGGAGTGGAGGCCTAGGCCGGCCAGGGCAGGTAGAAAACTTGGCTTCCTCTGTTGCCAGGGGAAACCCTAGCCTGTTCTCTCAAGCTCCATGGCTGCCGCCATTTTCTTGGGATTTATCTTCTATAATTGAAACTTTATATCCTTGAGTGGAGGCCTGGGCCCACCAGGGTGTGTGGAAAGCTCAGCTTGTTCCATTGCCGAGGAAACTCAAGCCTCCCTCCTGCTCCCTGTGGTGACAGCCATCTTGGTTGGGGTTAATTTGCATATTAGTCCTGATTAGCTGGTGGGTGTGGCTGGTGGGTGTAGCGGAGTGATGGTTAATTTGCATATTACTCTTTTATTGGGAAGGGTTGCCTGCAACAGTTGTCATGCCAGTACTCAGGAATATAGGAAAGTGCCACATTAGGAAGACAGCTATTTTCACTTACACTCCCCTGAATCATTTTCATGTCTAACACAGAAATAATATATAATTATTATATACTAGAGGCCCAATGCACAAAATTCATGTATGGGGGGTGGGGTGGGGAGGTCTCTCAACACAGCCTGCCCCCTCTCCAATTCAGGACCCATTGGATAAGGTGACCAGATTGTCCCACTTTTGGTGGGACAGTCCCTATTTCTAAGAATTTTTCCCACATCCCGAGGCATTTTTAAAAAGTCCCAATTTTTGGACAGATTGGAAAAATTGGAAAGATTCTTTCCAAAAATTGGAACTTTTTTAAAACACTGTGGGACGAAGGAAAAATTGTTAGAAATCAGGACTGTCCCGCCAAAAGTGGGACAATCTGGTCACCTTACCATTGGGGGATATCTGACTAAATTGGCAATTGGACATCTCTCTTGCAATCCAGGACTGCTGGCACCTAACAGCTTGCCAGCCTGCCTGCCTGATCACCCCTAACCATTCTAATTGCATGCATGATCACCCCTAACTGCTTCTGCTTGCTGGCCTGATCAGCCCTAACTGCCCCCTTCCTATCCTGGTCTCTCCCTAATTGCCCCCCTGCCAACCTGGTCTACCCCTAAGTGCTCCCCTTCCAGCCTGGCCACCCCTAAGTGTTTATCTGCTGGCCTGGTTGCCCCTAATGGCCTCTGCTTCAGCCCTCACTACTGACTTTGTCTGGAAGGAAGTCTGTTGTCCAGAAGATGTCCAGTCAACCCAATATAATTAGAATATTACCCTTTTATTAGGATAGATAATTACCTGAGTTAGAAATCTGAAGATTCTTGTATATTTGGCTCACTCCAAACTCAGTAACTCTATATACCCATTTTTCTCTATGGAAATCAATTATAAATTGAAATCCCTCAATAAACCTAAATATAAGCATACAGATTACTTATTCAATCCCTTAAATTTTCTGATAAACAGCCAATGTAATCTGTTTGACTTGATCTATTCTAAACTGTTTGATCATGAAATTCCTAATCATGTAAATAAATTTGATATCCTAAAAATTAGAGAAATACCTAAAATGATTTTGTCATACTGAAATGGAAGAAAACTTGCTTTTCATCAGTATGAATTATGGACTTAGTAAATATTAGAAAATATATCATGGTTCCATAACTTTATTTTGACCATAACACAATCAAAAAAGAAAAATATCTTTAACATTGAATCTATATGGCATAAATATACAATTTAAATGTAGGTGATTTGCTTATACACACAAGAAATATTTATTGAGCCAGGCACTAGTAGTGTTAAACAATACACACGAAGTCCATAACTTCATGAGGATTACAATTTTGAGGAGCGATATAATTAACAAATTTGGCCTTTATTTCAAATATGTCAGAATGAACTCACTAAGACTTTAATAGAAAATACTGGGTCTGGGTTGCACTGGAGAAACAAGTTAAATGATGTCATGAAAAAATATGTAACTAAATCTAGAATATGGGACATTCTATAAAACAGTTATTTATTTCTAAAATTACATGGGGAGAAATGAAAATTGTTGTAGAAGCTGAAACCGGTTTGGCTCAGCGATAGAGCGTAGGTCTGCGGACTGAAAGGTCCCGGGTTCGATTCTGGTCAAGGGCATGTACATTGGTTGAGGGCACATCCCTGGTGGGGGGTGTGCAAGAGGCAGCTGGTTGATGTTTCTCTCTCATCGACATTTCTAGCTCTCTATCTCTCTCCCTTCCTCTCTGTAAAAAATCAATATAATATATTTTATACAATTTAAAAAAAAAGAAAATTGTTGTAGAAGAAAAAAGTTGAGAGAGACATAATTAAATGACATGTATGAACCTTGATGTTTTCCTAGTTCAACATGAGGTTTCTTTTGGAGAGGTAGAAATGTTCTAAAATTATATTACGGCGATGGTTGCATAACTTTTATAAATTTGAAGTAAATCATTGAATCTTGCATTTAAAATGAAAATTAGCCTATCTGGCATAGCTTAGTGGTTGAACATCAATCTATGAATCAGAAGATCACAGTAAGATTCCAGGGTAGGCAAATGCCTGGGTTGCTGGCTCCATCCCCAGTGGTGGTGCAAGAGGCAGCCGATCCATGATCCTCTCTCATCAATGATGTTTCTACAATATCTCTCTCTCCATCTTCTTTCCTCTCTTAAATCAATAAAAATATATTTAAAAATAGAATTATAACTCATGTCAGGCTTTTTATAAAATATTCTAAGGAGGCATCAATGGATATCAAATATGGATGAGTAATCAGATAATTATTTTTAATTACATTAAGTGTTACAGTATTGAGATTATGGAAGATAATGCTTTTATTTTAAAGAGATATGCATTGAGGTATTTGCACATGTAGCATTATGAAATCTGTAACTTTCAAATTGTGCAGCAAAACAGAGAAAAAATAACAAATTAATAAAAGTTCTTGACTCTGTGTTGTGTATATATAGATAGGTGCTCACTAGAAAAGCCTTTCGTGTTTTCTATAATATATGCTTGAAAACTTCCTAATAAAGAGTTGGAAAATATATTACTTTTTAAGAGGTAGAGAGAGAGAGAGAGAGAGAGAGAGAGAGAGAGAGAGAGAGAGAGAATCATTGGAGAATATTATAAGGAGTAATGAGATCTTCGTTTTTGTCAATCTTAACAAATTGGACCTGCTTACTGTATGATTTCATTAGTAGGACAGATATCTCTCAATTGTTGAAAACTGAAAAAAAAATGAGTGTATTGGGAAATAGCTGATTACAAAGCTACAAATAGACTTGGCCTAACGTCCTATGTGTAGCAGTATGAATAGTAGTCATGCAATTTACCTTTCCATCCTGCTTCCTATCTGTTCCACCTTTTACCTTTCAATTTCAACTGGTTCATTTATAATACTGTTGAAAGTATTATATATGTCCTCTTTTTCATCCATTGACCTCTAGCAATCAGCCTCTGACCCCCAGCCTGAGCCTTCACCCCCTTATTTTCTGTGTCCACTGGTGATGCTTATATTCATACAAGTTATTTGACTGATCTCTTACCCACCCCTGCCTTCCCTCTGAGGTTGGACGATCTGTTTGATGCTTCATGTCTCTGGATCTATTTTTGCTCATCAGTTTATGTTTTTCATTATATTCCACAAATGAGTGAGATCATGTGATACTTATCTTGGAGAGCATTATGCTAAGCTAAATAAGCCAGTCAGAGAATTAGTATTGGCCAGTTCACTTTTCTTGTGAGCATCACATAAAGTCCCTAATGCTCTTGGCATAAAAACCAAATAACTGATTCTAGGGGCTCTGACCTAAATAATCTGGTCGCTGCTTATCTCTTCAACTTTACCTTCTGACTCACTCATCTTCCTCCCGCTCTGCAGGTCAAACACTGGTCTTTTTTTTTTTTTTTTTTTTTTTTAGCATTTTGGGTATGACATATTCCTTCTAACCAAGGACTTTGCATGCACTATTACCCTCCAAGTGGAACTTGAATATTATTTATTTAGAAAAACCTTTCTAGATGTCCTTGAAAGAGTTAGGTCTGTCAATTATGCTCTGAAGGCACCTTGTACATTTTCTTTTAATGGTCATCGAAATGATAATTTTCTAATTATTTGTGCAATCATTTGTTTAGCACTATTTCCCTCCACCATATTTAGGATTGTATATGAAAAGGATCTATGTGCATTGTGCTCATCAGCTCACCACTGAAGTTCAAAAACAAAATCAGCATATAAACATGCTATTGTTTATATAAAAATCACCTCTCAATTCCATTTTACTTATTATCTACTGCTTCATTTCTCTATTGCCCTTTTTATTTTTTTATTTTTTTAATATATTTTATTGATTTTTTACAGAGAGGAAGGGAGAGAGATAGAGAGTTAGAAACATCGATGAGAGAGAATCATCGATCAGCTGCCTCTTGCATGTCCCCTACTGGGGATGTGCCCGCACCAAGGTATATGCCCTTGACAGGAATCGAACCTGGGACCCTTCAGTCCGCAGGCTGACACTTTATCCACTGAGCCAAACCGTTTTCAGCTCTATTGTCCTTTTTAAATAAAAACTCCTGGAATGAACTGTTTATTCAGATTTTTCAACTTCTCTACTCCCACTTTCTCTTGATCCTACATCTATGGAGCTTTCACCTTAACTATTCCATGAGAACTTTTGTTATCCAGGTCACCAATAACCTCCATATCATTAAATCTTGTGGTCAATTTGCATTATTTATCTTTATTTCATCATTCAACATCAATTAAGAGAGTGGGTCACTCCCTCCTTTATAAAAGACTTACCTCCTTCAAAGGCTTCCAGAATCACATAATCTTGGTTTTCATTCACCTTCCCAGTGGCTTCTTTTTAGACTCCTTTTCAAGTTCTTCCATTGGAACCAAAGATAAACAAAAAATCAGAAAATGTTTGTTAAACTTCTCACATTCAGTTGGCAGTGAGTTTTGTGAAAGTAACAAAAAAAAGTAACCAAATTTAGAGATGCTGATCAACATGGATGGACCTGGAAAATATTATGCTAAGTAAAATAAGCCAACCTGAGAAAGACAAATATCACATGATCTCACTTATTTGTGGAATGTAATGAACAAAAGTAATTGACCAACAAACTATGATCAGAAGTAGGGAGGTGTGGAACAGACTGACATACCTCAATGTGAGGTTGAGGGGACAAGAAGAGATAAACCAAAGAACTTATATACTTACTAGAGGCTTGGTGCATGAAATTCATGCATGGGTTGGTCCCCTCAGCCCAGCCTGCACCCTGTCACAATCCGGGACCACTGGCTCCTAACTGCTCACCTGCCTGCCTGGTCACGCCTAATTACCCCCCCCCCTACTGACCTGGTCACCCCTAACTGACCCTCTACAGGCAGAGTTCCCCCAACTGACCCCCCACTAGCCTGATCACCCCCAGATGCCCCCCCAACAGACTGGTTGCCCCTTAGTGCCCCCCTGTCTGTCTGGTTGCCCCTTACTTCACCCCTGCCAGCATGGTCACCTCCAACTTCTCTCCTGCAAACCTGGTAGCTCCTCACTCTGCCCCCTGACTGTCTGGTCACCCTCAACTTACCCCCCACCCCCTGTGAACCTGGTAGTCCCATGCAGACTGCTTCTTGGTTGTTTTGTTGCCCCTCACAAAACCCCCTGTTGGCCAGGTTGCCTCACACAGTCTGCTGCTTGGTCATTTGGTCATCCCTCACTAACCCCCCTGATGGCCTGGTCACCCCACACAGCTTATTCGGTTATCTGTTTGGTTCTTTCAGATGCGATGCTTGCTTAGCCTTTTATATATAGAGATATGCATAGCCTATGAATACAGGCTTGTGAAGACCTAGGGAGTGGGTGAGTAGGGGCTGGGAGGAGGAGGGAATGGGAAAATTGGAGATTTCTGTAATACTATCAATAATAAAAATATATTTAAAATTAAATAAATAAAATTATTGGTAAATTTAAAAAAAAAGATGATGATCAGAACAAAAGTTTATTTCATTCAGGCAAAGTAATAACCCTACTTAAAAGCATAGGATTAACGCTTTCTGATTATTATAGCTATTTATTATATTGAAACTAGAGGTCCGGTGCACCAAGTTCATGCATAGGGGGGATTGCCTCAGCCAGCCTGCACCTTCTCCAATCTGGGACATCTCGAGGGATGTTTGAATGCCCATTTAGGCCCAATCCCAGTAGGTTAGGGCCTAAATGGGCAGTGAGACATCCTTCTCACAATCTAGGACTGTTGGCTCCTGACTGCTCATCTGCCTACCTTCCTTATTGCCCCTAACCACTTCTTCCTGCCAGCCGGATCACCCCCTAACCATACCCCTGTCAGACTGATTGATGCCTAACTATTCCCCTACCAGCCTGTTGGTCCCTAACTGCCTTCTCCTGCAACCCTGATCACCCTTAACTGACCTCCCTTGCAGGCCTGGTTGCCTCCAAAATGCTCTTCCCTGCAGGCTTGAGTCACTCCCAACTGCCCTTCCCTGCAGGCCCGGTCACCCCCAACTTCCCTCCTCTGCTGGCCTGGTCACCCCTAACTGCCCTTCCCTGCAGGCTTCATTGCCCCCAAATGGCCTCCCTTACAGACATGGTCCCTTCCAACTGCCCTCTCCTGCTGGCCATATTGTGGTGGCCATCTTTTTAAAAAATATTTTTATTGCTTTTTTACAGAGAGGAAGGGAGAGGGATAGAGAGCTAGAAACATCGATGAGAGAGACACATCAACCAGCTGCCTCTTGCACACCCCCACAGGGGATGTGCCTGCAAACAATGTATATGCCCTTGACAGGAATCAAACCTGGGACCATTCAGTCTGCAGGCTGATGCTCTATCCACTGAGCCAAACCAGTTTTGGCAAGTGACCATCTTGTGTCCACCTGGAGGCAGCCATCTTTGAACAAATGGGAGCAGCAATATTGTGTGTTGGGGTAATGGTCAATTTGAATATTACACTTTTATTAGATAGGATAGAGGCCTGGTGCACAGGTGGGGTCCAGCTGGTTTGCCCGAAAAGGTGTCCTGGATCAGAGTGGGGGTTCCCTTGTGGCATGGGTGGCCTGGGCAAGGGCCTGTGATGGTTTTCAGGCCAGCCATACCCCCCAGGAATCCAAGTGGAGGTCCCGGTATCTGGGATTTATTTATCTTCTATAATTGAAACTTTGGATCCTTGAGTGGAGGCCTATGCCAGCCAGGGTGTGTAGAAAGCTTGGCTTCCTCCATTACTGGGGAAACCCAAGCCTCCTGCTTGCTCCACAGTTACAGCTATCTTGGTTGGCTAAATTTGCATATACTTTATTGGCTAGTGAGTGTGGCCTGTGGGTTTAGTGGAGGTATGGTTAATTTGCATATTACTCTTTTATTATATAGGACTAGGCACCTGTTGCAGGAATATTCCTGTAAGACTTCCAGTGGGCTTCCCTCCCGCCACCCCCACCTCTCCCGTCCCCCCACCTCTCCTGCTGTGGCCCCTCCATGCCTGCAGCCACTGCCACTTTTGCCACCATCTCCTCGGCTGAGCATGCTTCCACCACCACTGCATGCCTCACTCTGCACACCTGACCTGCTGCACCCGCCACTACTACTACCTCTGTGACCACGCACTTTGCCCCACCCTACTGACCTGCCTTGCCCTCAGCCTCCCGCCACCGCTGCTTCTGAGGCCACAGACACTGCTGCTGTGCACCTTGCCCTGCCCAGCTCCACATGCCCTACCAGTGTTTTTCCTTCAGCAGCCAAAGCTGCCTTGCTTTCCACTTTCCCTCCCTCTTCCTTCTATGCTGTCTTTAGTCTTCACTCCTCCCTCCTTCAATGCACATATGCAAATTAACCACCACCTTTGTTGGGTTAATTTGCATACTCTGATTGGCTGGTAGGTGTGGCTTGTGTAGTAGAGTGATGCTTAATTTGCATATTACTCTATTATTATGTTAGATAGCTACTTATTATAGGTAATTATAGATTGCTCCATGATTTCATTTTACCTGTAATTAGTGACTTAATGAATTCTTTCATCATTGCATACTGAAACTCCTCATACCCTCACTGGAATCATTGTTCTGAAACCAAATTTATTTTCTTTTTTTATATAAATACTTTTAATTCAGACTATGTAAAATTATCAGATGCTTGGAAAAAGGTTTTTAAAACAAGAATCAATGAGTCTACTTTTATTTTTTTAATATATATTTTATTGATTATTGCAGAGAGAAAGAGAGAGGGATAGAGGGAGTTAGAAACATCGATGAGAGAGAATCATTGATCACCTGCCTCTTGCACACCCCTTTCTAGGGATGTGCCCGCAACCAAGGTACATGCCCTTTGACCAGAATCAAACCTGGGACCTTTCAGTCCACAGACTGATGTTCTATCCACTGAGCCAAACTGGTTTTGGCTCAATGAGTCTACTTTTAAAAAAATATATATTTTATTGATTTTTTACAGAGAGGAAGAGAGAAGGATAAAGAGTTATAAACATCGATGAGAGAGAATTATTGATCAGCTGCCTCTTGCACACCCCCTACTGGGGATGTGCCCACAACCAACGTATATGCCCTTGACCAGAATTGAACCCGGGACCTTTCAGTACACAGGCTGATGCTCTATCCACTGAGCCAAACCAGTTTCGGCAATGAATCTACTTTTAAAGTCTGAGCTATGAATGGGTGAGATCATTACCCATTTCATAAAATCACCCAAATCAGTAACAATCCTACCTAACAATAAACATGTAATTTGACTGTACCTTCACTACGTTCACAGCCAATCAGAGTGAGTATATAAATTAATCCAACAAAGATGGCAGTTCATTTGCATACATACCTGGGTTCAGGGAACCACTTCGGCACCCAGGTCACTCCTAGCCAGCCATCAGGCAGAGGCTTTAGGCTTGGGAAGAGGCCTAGCCTATAATTGGAGGGACAGAGGTCCCCTTCCCAAGCCTAAGGCTTGGGGCAGAGGTTTTAGGCTTGGGGAGGTGCCAGGGGAAACGCCTTTCTAAGACTAAAACCTGGGATGGAGGCTTTATGCTTAAGAAGGGGCTGAGCCTGCAATCAGATTTTGGGTGAGGGATGGGGGAGACAACCTATTCCCAAGCCTAAACCTGGGGTGGAGGCTTTAGGCTTGGGGAGGTGCTGAGCCTGTGATTGAAGGTTCTTGGGAGAAGGACTCCTTCCCAAGCCTAAAGCCTAGGGTGGAGGCTTTAGGTTTGGGAAGCGGCCGAGCCTGCGATCGGAGGTGCCACGGGGAACCCCTTCCCAAGCCTAAAACCTAGTTCAGTGGCTTTTGGCTTGGGAAGGGGCTGACCTTGGGATCGGAGGGAAGGGGAAAATATCAATGGAAACATATCCTTAGGTGAGGGTAAAAATAAAAATAAAGAAAGCAATGTCATATCTTATAAAGACACATCTTGAAAATGCTTCAAGAAATTTATCATTTTTTTCATAGTGAAGTGGAGTCCATTTTTTCATGGGATTGGAGTTCATGTTGATAAAAATACCTTGGCGGCTGTGGTGACTGTCAGTGGCTGCAGCAGTGAAGTGATGGGGCTGGCCCCTTCCCCTGATTAGCCTGGTTGGCTCAAGCAAAAGGAGGCCAGACTGTGGCTTAGGTCCGCTCCCAACAGGCATCCCTAGGACATCCCCTGAGGGCTGCTAGTATGTGAGACAGGGAAGGCTGGGCTGAGGGTTCCCCTAATCTCGTCTACCGGGCCCCTAGTGCATAAAATAAAATTAAAGTCCCTTATAGTTTGTAATTCTTCTGTTTCACAATCCTGTCTTCTTTGCTCAAGAAATTCAGATTCCTTTCTAGGAGCCAACTTCTTATTTTAGATTACATATAAACCATTCAGGAAAAAGATACAGAGAAAAAGCAAACAAAAAGCACAAGGTTGGTAAGGATGAAGAGACAAAGATGCAACCAGTGGGAATGTTTTGAAAATCAGTCCCTGGTTGTATTTTTTGATTCTGCAGCTTCCTCTCCAGGCGTCATCCAAGCCTTGCTACTTCCAACCAGGTCTCATGGTTCTCACTCAATACTCAAGGCTTTACTCAAAACTCATGGCTCCCCATCAAGCCTAATCACTCCACCATCTTCCACCATTCCCTTTATTTCTCTAACAACAGTTGCTAAGCAGCAGTCTGAGCATCTGGAAACCTCCTGAAGCCCAGTAAATTTAAACAAAACTCTTCCCCAAGGCCTGGACTCATACTTTATATTTATATAGTGCTTTAAAATTTACAAAGTATATTAACAAATAACTATATTGGGGTCAATTGTATAAAATAATTTAAGTATCCAAGATATCCTAAGGAATAAATTAATTTTCTACCTTCCTGGGTGTCCTTAAACTTTGATGACCAACCTAGATGACCTACTAGAGCCTTCCGATGGCAATGTCAGACATTACTCTAAGACAGTAACTCACAGCATGGTCCTGCAACCCATGGTGACCTCCAAGATTGTTTCAGGGAGTCTGCAAGCTTCTTCTTTTTCCAACTATATTATATGTGAGGTCTGATTTTCTTCATTTTTTCAATTAAAATGTCATATCACAACAGATTGAAAGTAGAGGCAGATATGAGAATTATTAAGTCAGCATTAACAATATTTTAAAATATAAAATAATATACTTCTGCTCACTAAATATTTTTTATTTGGAAAATATAGTTACTTTTCATAACATATTATCGAGTGAAAATATAATGGTCTTATTGGTATTTTCAAATATTTTAAACATTTCTCAGTTTTAGTTTCTAATACTAAAACATTTTCTTTTGTTATTTAGCACATAAACAAGTGGTCTTTAGGGTCATCAATAATTCTTTCTAATAAAATAGTACTATGCAAATTGACCATACCTATGCTATGACCATAAGCCATACCCACCAGACAATTAGGAGAGACTATGCAAATTAAGCCAGCCAAGATGGCTGCAACCACAGAGAATGCAGAGGGCATGGGTTTCTCAAGCAATGGTGAAGGCCAGCCCTGGATTCTGGTCAAGGCTACAAATTTTCAATTATAGAAGATAAATAAATCGCAACAAAAATGTATGTGTCCAAGGAGCAAGCAGGAGGCTTGGGTTTCCCTGGCAATGGAGGAAGCCAAACTTCCTTGCCTGTCCTGGTCTCTGCTCAAAGGTACAAAATTTCAATTATAGAATATAAATAAATCCCAGATATCAGGGCCTCCACTTAGGTTGCCAGGAGGCATGGCCAGCACCACCACAGGCTCCTCATCCATCCACCCCACACCCCAAGGGAACCCCCACCCTGATCCAGGACACCTTTCAGGATAAACCAGCTGGCCCGCACCCATGCACCAGGCCTCTATTCTATCTAATAAAAGAGTAATATGCAGATTGACCATCACTCCAACACACAAGATAGCTGCCCCTATGTGGTCAAAGTTGGCTACCACCATGTGGATATAAGATGGCCACCAACAGATAGCCAGCATGGGAGAGCAGTTGGGGAGGACCCAGGCCTGCAGGGGAGGGTAGTTAGGGGTGACCAAGCCTGCAGATAAGGGAAGTTAGGGGCAAATAGGCTGGCTCTGGAGCAGTTAGGCATCAATCAGGCTGGCAGGGTAGTGGTTAGGGGGTGATTAAGCTGGCAGGCAGAAGTGGTTAGGGGCAATCAGGCAGGCAGGCAGACAAGCAGTTGGGAGCCAGCAGTCTTGGATTGTGAAAGGGATGTCCGATTTCCCTGTAGGATTGGGCCTAAACAGGTAGTCATCCCTCAAGGGGTCCCAGATTGGAGAGGGTGCAGGTTGGGCAGAGGAACACTCCCCTTGCACAGACTTCATGCACTGGGCCTCTAGTTTGTAATAATAAAGAGGAATCATGAAATTAAAAAGTTTGAGAACCATCCTCCAAGAAAATATTTCTTGGCTCCAGAGAAGAACTACTAAATAACTTCTGTGGTCATGAGCTTACTTTAAATTATATATAGTGGGTTTCCCCCCCCCCCCAATTTATTTTAGAGAGAGAGGAAGGGAGAGTAAGAGAATCTTCCATGTGAGAAACATCAATAGGTTGCTGCACCTGCTTCTGGACTCGGGAACCAAACCTAAAATCAGGCATTTACCTTGACTTGGTAACCTCTCTGTGCTTGAAGATGATACCCAATTGAGTTACACTGGCCTGTGAAGTAGTTACATTTTAAAAAGTATACATGTTTTTTATTGATTTTAGAGAAAGGGGGAGGGAGATAAATAGAGAGATAGAAACATAGATGAGATAGAAACATTGACCAACTGCCTTCTGCACGCCCCACACTTGGAACTGAGCCTATAACACTGGCATGTGCCCTGATCAGGAATTAAACCATGACTTCCTAGTTCATAGGTCAATGCTCAACCACTATGCAAGCCATGTCGTCTGGGGAGAACATACATTTTAATGCACCCTTCGGTTACTCTTACACACACTAATGTTAGAATAATACAATAATAAAAACAGGTATACAGACACTGGAGTCTGATTCAAACACTAGCTCCACCACTTCTGATTATAACAGTAGCCTACACCACTCTCAATAGATTCCCTGATCTTACTCTCCCATTCCCCATCTTCTAAATCCTCTTTCTATTGTACATTCTCATTTAAATACTCATTTCTGGAAAAAGTTTGAAAATTTCTATATAAGAGGAGTTTGGGGGCAACAATCTGTTTCTTAAAGAAAATTAGGGATATAAAATAACTATTCAATAGTTCAAATACATTAATTTTACTTAGATTGTTTTATTTGAGGTGATTATGCTAGATAGCAGAATTTGGGGGGTATGATGGAGATTTATGGGATGGCAATAATATCTCCTAGTAACATCTTCTCTTTGGCAACATCACATACAAATTTGCTTCTGCTTCTGAACAGGGAAGGCATGCTCAGATAGTTTTATTTTCTCTTCTTTGCCTATGAGCACAGATTATAGCCTCCTGTGAATGTGGCAGCCATTTTCCCCTCCCTCAAATCCACCCCAAATCTGTTATTCTTATACCAATGGTGTCAAATTCCTCAATGCTCTCTGTGATTTGTGCACAACACTGACCAATCAGAGACCTGGAACTACCAATATAATCAATGAACAAACCTACCAGAAACTCATGAAATTTTCCCCAGCAATGAATAAATACAAAACAAACAAACAAACAAACATAGGTTTATTTAAAGGTAGCAATGTTCTCTGTAAAATAGTGCTGCTCAAGGTATAGTCCACTAACACTCAAAATTAGCAACTTAAGAGGTATTTTTAATATATTTTATTGATTTTTTTTTACAGACAGGAAGGGAGAGGGACAGAGAGTTAGAAACATTGATGAGAGAGAAATATTGATCAGTTGCCTCCTGCACACCCCTACTGAGGATGTGCCTGCAACCAAGGTACATGCCCTTGACTGAAATTGAACATGGGACCCTTCAGTCTGCAGGCCAACGCTCTATCCACTGAGCCAAACCAGTGAGGGCCATAAGAGGTATTAAAAAAAAAGATACGTAGTTTACTTGATTTCAGAGATGAATGGAGAGGGAGATAGAGATAGAAACATCACTTATAAGAGAAACTAATTGATTGGCTGCCTCCTGCATGACACCTCTTGGGGGTCAAACCTATAAGCCAGATATGTGCCCTGACTGGGAATGGAACAATAACCTTCTGATTCATAGGTTGACTCTCAACCATTCAGCCACATTGCCTGAGCAAGACGTGTTTTAAAAATTCAGATTTCTGTATTCCATCTCAGATAAAATGTATTACTGTTAATGAGACATATAAATTTGTAAGTTTAATAATTTCCTCAGTTTATGATGGTATTAATTTAAGTCTGAGCACCATTGGTATGGGGAAAATTTTAACAAGAAACAATAAAAGGAATAAGGAAAATAAGCATTTTCTGTATCATCACCTCTTTTATTGATTGCTAATGGATGAATAATGTCACCTGCATTCCCTTCCACACAGACAAAATATTTTCTTCTACCCATTTAGAGATTATTATTTTTTAAATATATTTTATTGATTTTTTTACAGAGAGGAAGGGAGAGAGATAGAGCCAGAAATGTCGATGAGAGAGAAACATCGACCAGCTGCCTCTTGCACACCCCCTACCGGGGATATGCCCGCAACCAATGTACATACCCTTGACCGGAATCGAACCTGGGACCTTTCAGTCCACAGACTGATGCTCTGCCACTGAGCCAAACCGGTTTCAGCTAGAGATTATTTATTATTCTGTCAGTGTGCCAGTATTATCAAAATTAGGAAGGCTAATTCAAACTAACTAAAGTTATGAGATATCTAAACTAAAGTCATCAAGTATAAATTATAATGCCCATCTACTTATAATGGGAAATATTGTAAATACAGGGATGTTCAGTTAGATAACCTCCACATTCTGAATCTAATTTACACTACTAAAAGAAAAACATGCAAATTTACCATCACTCTGCTATAACCACCAGCCAATCAGGAAGTAATATGCAAATCAGAAGGCCAAAGATGGTGGCCCCCAGTTGCTCCAAGCATGGAGTGGCTGGGGGAGAAGGAGTGGGTGGGGGGCGGGGGCGAGAAGGGCAGGACTCTTGCTATGAGAGGGAGGGGGTGCAAATGGATCTATAGGAGCGGCCCTCCAGCCGCAGTGAAGACAAAGATTTCAGACTCTGGAGTCTGCAAGGAAGACAAAGATGGCAGACTCAGGCCTGGGCAAAGACCTGGATCCTGGGTACTGAAGGAAAACCGGTGCTGGAAGCCAAGGGAAGGAAGGCCTATTGCATGAATCTCTTCATGCAATGGGCCTCTAGTAAAATAATTCACGTACAAAACTAAATTATAATAATAAATTACCATGTTGAGTCTGGAATCATCACAAAATATGTCAGTCTGATAATGCAGTCTATTGTTAAATTATTAGATTTTACCCTTTCAATTTATGATCACACTAGAGGCCCAGTGCAGGAAATTCATGCACGGGGGAGGGTGTCCTTCAGCCCATCTTGCACCCTCTCCAATTTGGGACTTCTCGAGGGATGTCTGACTGCCCATTTAGGCCCTATCCTACCAGGCAGTTGGACATCCCTCTCACAATCCAGGACTGAAGGCTCCCAACTGCTTGTCTGCCTGCCTTCCTGATTGTCCCTAACCACTTCTGCCTGCCAGACTGATCACCTCCTAACCACTACTCTGCCAGCCCGATTGATGCCTAACTGCTCCTGAGCCAGCCTGTTTGCCCCTCACTGCCCTCCTCTGCAGGCCTGGTCCACCCCTTCTGTTCTCCCCTGCAGGCCTGGGCCCTACCCCCAATTGCCCTTCCCTGCAGGCCTGGTCACCCCCAACTTCCTTCCTCTGCTGGCCTGGTCACCCCTAACTGCCCTCCCCTAAAGGCATGATTGCCCAACTGCCCCCCCCCCCCCCGCAGGCCTGGTCCCTCCCAACTCCCCTCCACTGCTGGCCATCTTGTGGTGGCCATCTTGTGTCCACATGTGGGAAGGATCTTTGATCACATGGGGACAGACATCTTGTGTGTTAGAGTGATGGTCAATCTGCATATTACTCTTTTATTAGATAAGATAGAGGCCTGGTGCATGGGTGTGGGCTGGCTGGTTTGCTGTGAAGAGTGTCCTGGATCAGGGTGGGGGTTTCCTTGGGGAATGGAGCGGCCTGGGTAAGGTACCTGTGGTGGTTTGCAGGCTGGCCATGCCCCCTGGCGACCCAAATGGAGGCCCTTATTTCTGGGATTTATTTATCTTCCACAATTGAAACTTTGTGGCCTAGAGTGGAGCCAAGCCTTCTACTCGCTCTGTGGTGGCAGCAATTTCTGTTGGGATTTATTTATCTTCTATAATTGAAACTTTGTAGCCTTATAAGGACACTTGGACCAGCCAGGGTGTATGGAAAGCTTGGCTTCCTCCATCACCAGGGAAACCCAAGCCTCCCTCCTGCTCTCTCTGCGGCCACAGCCATCTTAGTTGGGTTAATTTGCATATTCACTCCTGATTGGCTTCTGGACATGGCTTGTGAGTATACCAGAGTGGTGGTTAATTTGCATATCACTCTTTTATTACATGGGATTCTATTCATGCCTCCCTGAAACTCATCCAAAACTGTGGGTGTTTCTAAATGAAATTATCTACTCGTGAGCAGTTTCTTAGGTTAATTTTGCAGGTGGCTTATCCCAGCATGGCTTTTAATTTTCCTTAATTTCACCTTAAATTTATGACACCATTTTACTGATTTTACAAGGCACTTGGAATTCTGAGAGTATATTTTTAAAGAGCTTTTCAGAATGTTCAGTATAATAGCTACACTGTAATGTATTATAAGAGTGAAAGTTTAATAGCAGAGGTTTTACACTAGAAACATATAATAATTGGAGAATGTTTTCAAATCTTTCCCCTCTGTCTCTGTTAAAAGACATTTTCAAAAGTTAGCAAATAAATATGTGAAAAGACTCTCACCTTCATATGTCATTTGTGAAATGCAAACTAAAACAGAAACAAGAGCCAAAACCAGTTTGTCTCAGTAGATGAAGCATCAGCCTGTGGACTAAAGGGTCCTAGGTTAGATTTTGGTCAAGGGCATGTACCTTGGTTGTGGGCACATCCCCAATAGGGGTTGTGCAAGAGACAGCTGATAGATGTTTCTCTGTCATCAATGTTTCTAATTCTCTATCCCTCTCCTTTCCTCTCTGTAAAAAATCAGTAAAATATATATTTAAAAAATAAAACAAAACAGAAACAAGATACCAGTGTACACCTATTAGAATAGCCAAAATAGACTGCCATCAAATGTTGACACTAATGTGGAGCAACATAAACTCATTGTTGTTGGAAAAGCAAAATGCACAGCCACTTTGGGAGACTTTTGATGTGTAGATATAGATATAGATATAGATATAGATATATACTAAACATAATATTGCCTTTCATTTCAGCAATAATGCTCCTTAGAACATATCCAAAGGAGTTGAAAACCAAGGTTTACACAAAAACCTGCACATAGATGTTTATAGCAGCAATATTTATAATTCACCAAAACTTGGAAGTAACCAATATATCCTCCAATAGGTGAATGAAAAAATAAACAGTGGTATATAAGACATTGGAATACTATTCAGAAATGAAAAAAAAATGAGCTATCAAACCATCAAAAGACATGAAGAAAACTTAAATGCATATTACCAAGGGGGGAAAGCCAATATGAAGAAGCTCTATATTGAATTATTCAAAATGTATGGCATGAGGGCATAAAGGTAGACTCTATCACCCTATTTAACAAAAATTTGAAAGCAAATCTTAAAGGAACATATATCTCAGTGACATTACAAACACACATGTATGATTTTAGGAAGGTCTTATAAACAATACAGATTGCTATTGGATTCTGTGTACCAGGTATGGCCCTACATGCAAATATATTCTTTTTAATTCTTTTCTCCATCCAAACTTTCTTCCACACTACCAACTCTATTTACCTTGCTTAAAAAAAGAACCCTGGTTCAGTCACTCCCTAATCTGAATTCCTTAGTTTATTAGAAATACCCTGGCCTCAACCTGCTTCTCCAACCTCATCTCACCTAACTCTCTTGCTTTTATTCTCTGCTCTTCCTCCCTATATCACTAAGATTCCTAGACCTCAAGAAAAAAAAAAATCAAACAACTTAGTATTCCCCAAATATTCCAGGACTGTTATTAACTTTTTTACTTTAAACAAAGATGTTTTCTTTGCCTGGAATATTTTCCCTTTAATTTCTGACTTTTCACATTGTACTAGTAGGAAATAATTTATTTCTCCTTTATATTCCCATTGCATATTCACTCATTCATTCAACCAATATTCATTGAGTGCTCACTATGTACCCAGCACTGTGCTTGAAAATTCTGGTGATTTCAGAATACAATCATGGTCCCTAACCTCATAGATTTTAGAAATGCTCATATGAAATAAACAAAACTGTAATCGTGTAATAAAATGTATATGGTTTGGTGAGAGTGCATAGCTAGCACTTAGTTTAAATAATCAGGTAATAACTCTCTTTGAAAGATGAATAGTCATTAGCCAAATAAAGGAGATGAGGGCCTGTCCAAGGCAGAAGGAAGACATATAAGATACTGAGGTAGGAATGAACATATAAGGAAGGAAGACATATAAGATACTGAGGTAGGAATGATACTGAGGCAGAAGGAAGACATAAGATACTGAGGTAGGAATGAACTTGGCTCCTTAAAGAATCAATAGACAAAATGACTAGAGAATATGATAATATTGGACCAATGGGCAAGAGCATGATCATGAAGGATCTTATAGAAAATATTGTATATTTTGAACTTTGTCCAAAATGCCATGGAAAGAGGAATGTTTTTGGTAACAATTATTTTTATTTTCTTTATGCTCATTTAAAATTTGCATCAACTTCTGTAATGGTAAAAATAACAATAAAAGAGGTATTTAAAAAGTCCTCCAATAACTGTTACCTCAGGGTGAAGTCCAACCTCCCTCAGCCAGTGTGTGAAGCACACTGGCTCCTACCACATCTGCCATCTGTTCTTCCAGCCTTACCATGTAGCCACACACCATTCCTGGTATTCATGGAGATAGTTTTGGACAGAGGAGAAAGAGGCATGCTCATATTTGTATTTTAGGAAAATCACCCTCAATAGGAAAAAAAATAAGAAAAATCACTATCTCTATTAGGAGAAAAATAGATAAGAAATAAATATGATTGCATAAGTAATATTAATCTAGGTGAGAAATGATGGTTATCTATACTAAATTGCGGCTAAAATGCCATGGCTCTTGAATAACGCCCTTAACTGAAAATCACACAGTATGGCCAGTGTGAAGCCACTGAAAATTTTAAACAGGGAAGTGATGTGAACATGTATTCATTTTTAAGAGATCACCTTGCACTTGTATGGAGAAATGATATTAGTGTGCTAAAAAAAAAAAATACAGGACGATAGTTTAGGAAGTAGTCCAGGTATTATAGTTAAGAATTGGGTAGTGGTGCCCCTGATCTGTGTTGCTCAGTGGTTAAAGTGTCAGCCCAAACACCAAAGGGTCATGGGTTTGATTCCCAGACAAGGGTGCATACCTGGGTGCATGCGGGAGGCAACCAATTAATGTCTCTCTCATATCAATGTTTCTCTCTCTACCCCCTCTTCTTCCAGTCTCTCTAAAAATCAATAGTAAAAATATCCTCGGGTGAGTATTTTAAAAATGGGGAAGTGGCAGTAAATAAAGATGGTCTGAATTAGAAAGTTGGCACTAGGGGACAAATGGCAAACATGAGATACTATTTTGTAGGTGGAACCAAGTGGAATCATAACTGATTAGTTATGGGATAAAAGAGAAAAAGGGAATCAAGTATGATTACCAAGTACTATCTGGAACTTGGTAGATGGAGGAGCCTTTTATTGAGATGGGGCTCATTAAAGAAAGTTAGTGGTGAAAAGTGGGTGAGCATGTTAGGTTTTTGCACATGTTAATTCAGAGATGCCTGTTAGATATCCAAGTAGAGATTATGATTAGGCAGTTGATTGTACTGAGGCTGAGTTCAAAAGTGATCTACTTTATACCTCAGTTAGTTTAGACTCTAACACTACATGAAGTATGTCTTTAGGGCAACAATAATGATCTGTTATTACCATGGTTTCAAACACATAAGAAGTGCTCAATATACTTGTTTGTTTATTTGAATTAAAATTTGTAGTCAATCTTAGTTCCTATTTTAGCACAATTCTAATCACATAATTAATGCAATTTAAAAAGTTACTCAGTGATCTATATGTTTTGCCTTTACAAAACAAGTGGTATTGTAATTTTATTTTATTTTATTTTATTTTATTTTATTTTATTTTATTTTATTTTATTTTATTTTATTTTATTTTATTTTATTTTTTGCTAAGTTGGCATAGCTCATGTCACTGGGCTTTTGGAATAAGAAGTGCCTGGAACAAAAATTCTCACAAAACCACACACATGGTAGAACTTACCTAACTAGGTGATAAGATTGGGAAATCTTCTCCCACTAAAACATTATAAACCTGTACAAAAGTAACTCAAGCAACTATTTCTGCACTCTAGAAGTTGATCAAAAAGTTTATTCTTAAAGAATCACTGATATTGGGTTACAAAGCCCTAGAGCTTCTTCATAGGCCACATCCCAGTTCATTCAGTTAAGCGGTTCCCCAAGGACTTTTACATTGAAAACCACAAAACACTTCTAAGAGAAATTAAATAATATCTAAATAAACAGAGAAACACTCCATTCTCCTGGATTGGAAGGCTTAATGTTATCAAGATGGCAATTTGACACAAATTGATGGATACACTAAATGCAACTCCTGTAAAAATGCTGTCTGGCTTCTTTGCAGAAAATGACATAGACAAGCTAATCCAAAAATTTATATGGAAAAACAAGGGACCAAGAAAGCTGAAACCAAGTTGAACACATAGAACATTGGAGAACTCTAACTTTCGATTTCAAAACTTACGATAAAGGCACAATTAATCAAGATAGTGTAGCATTGACACAAAAATAGGCATATATAAAAGTAGGACAGAATACAGAATTCAGAAATAAAACCTTATGTTCATGGTCAATTTATTTCCCACAAAGGTACCAAGACAATTCAGTGGGGAAAAGGATAATCTTTTAAACAAAAAAATTGGACAGATACATGCAAAAGAATGAAACTAGATCACCAACTTACACCATACACAAAAATAAACTCAAAATGGATACAGGACTTAAACATCAGACGGGAAACCATAAAAATACTTGAAGCATCCACAGGCAACAAAATCTCAGACGTATGCCAAAAAAACTTCTTCACTGATACTACCCCTAGTGCAATGGAAGCTAAAGAGAAAATAAACAAATGGGACTACATCAAAATAAAAAGCTTTTTTACAGCAAAAGAAACCATCAACAAAACAACAAGAAAGCCCACTGTGTGGGAGAACATATTTGCAAATGTTACCACTGATAAAGGTTTAATCTCCAACATCTACAAACAGCTTATACAACTAAATAAAAGGAAGATGAATGATCCAATTAAAAAATGGGCAATGGACCTAAATAGAATATTTTCAAAAGAAGACAGAAGGAAGGCCAAAAAGCACATGAAAACATGCTCAAAGTCACTAATTATCCGAGAGATGCAAATCAAAACAACAATGCGGTACCATCTCACACCTGTCAGAATGGCCAACATCAACAAATCAACAAACGACAAGTGTTGGCGAGGTTGCGGAGAAAAAGGAACCCTCGTGCACTGCTGGTGGGAATGTAGACTGGTGCAACCACTGTGGAGAACAGTGTGGAGTTTCCTCAAAAAACTGAAAATGGAACTCCCATTTGACCCAGTAATCCCACTTCTAGGAATATATCCCAAGAAACTTGAAACACCAATCAGAAAGGATATATGCACCCCTATGTTCATAGCAGCACAATCTACAATAGCCAGAATTTGGAAACAGCCTAAGTGTCCGTCAGCAGATGATTGGATCCAAAAACTATGGTACATCTACACAATGGAATACTATGCTGCCATAAAAAAGAAGGATTTCTCATCATTTGCAGCATCCTGGATGGAATTGGAGAACATCATGCTGAGTGAAATAAGCCAATCAATGAAAGAGAAACACCACATGACCTCACTCATTTGTGGATAATAAAGAACATTATAAACTGGTGAACCATAAGATAGATATAGAGACAGTATATCAACAAGTAGACTGTCAAGTTACAGTGGGGACGGGAGGAAGATCTGGGGGAGATAATAGATCAACCGAAGGACTTGTATACATGCATATAAGTGCAACCAATGGACACAAAACTCTGGGGAGGGAGGGGATGTGTGGGAGGGAGGGAGGGGGTAAAAAAAAATCAATAAAATATATTAAAAAAAAATAAATAAAAAATAAGTGAAACAAACAAAAAAAAATAAAAAAAAAACAAAAAAAAAAACTAGTGCTAGAGTAATTGGATACTCAAAAATGTAAAGAAATTAGACCCTTTCTTCATACCATATAAAAAATTAACTTAAAATGGATCACAAACCTAAATTTAAGAGTTTAAACTATAAAAATTCTATCAATAGAAAAAATATAAGTGAAAATTTTCATGATCTCAGGTAGGGCAGAGTTCTTAAATATAACATTGAAAGCATAATCCATAGAAGAAAAATATTGATATATTGGAGTTTATCAACTTTTACTCCTAAAAAGTCACTAATAAGAGGATAACAATGTAAGCTCCAGACTAGAAGAAAGTATTTACAAATCATAGATCTGATAAATGACTTATATACAGAACATTTGAGTAATTCTTACAACTCAATAATTATTAGGAAGATAAAAACTCAATTAAAAATGAACCAATTGGTTTGGCTCAATGGATAGAGCGTCGGCTTGGGGACTGAAGGGTCCCGGGTTCGATTCCGGTCAAGGGCATGTACCTTGGTTGCGGGCACATCCCCAGTAGGGGGTGTGCAAGAGGCAGCTGATCGATGACTCTCTCTCATCGATGTTTCTAACTCTCTATCTCTCTCCCTTCCTCTCTGTACAAAATCAATAAAAAATATATTAAAAAAAAAAAAAAAAAAAAATGAACCAATTATTTGCATAGACATTTCCACAAAGAAAATATATAAATGACAGAAAAGGGACATAAAAAACATGCAACATCATTAGTGATTTAGGGAAAAATAAATCAAAATCCCAAGAAGAAACTACTATGCATCCATTAGAATGGCTATAATAAAAAAGACAAGTGTTCAGAAGGATGCTGAGAAAATGGACCATTTTCACATTGCTGGTGGGAACAAAACATGGTACTCTGGGAAATATTTTGGCAATTTCTTAGCAAGTTATACACAAATTTACCATGTAACAGCAATTTTATTCTTAGGAATATAACCCTAAGAAATGAACATGTATGTCCATCCAGAGATGTGTGCATTACCCGTAATAGCAAAAATAAATTAATTAATTAATTAATTAATTAAAAATAAAATGAACTGTCCAAAATCTAGTAAATGAACAAAATGGTATCCTATCTAATAAAAGAGTAATATGCAAATTGACTGTCACTCCAAGACATAAGATGGTCGCCCCCATGTGGTCAAAGATGGCTGCCCCCATGTGGACACAAGATGGCCACCACAAAATGGCCTGCAGGGGAGTACAGTTATGGGCAGTTAGGGGTGACTGGGCCAGCAGAGGTTAGTTTGGGGTGACCAGGCCTGCGGGGGAGAGTATTTGGGGGTATCATGCCTGCAGGAAGGGGCAGGCCTGCAGGGGAAGGCAGTTGTTGGGGGGGACCAGGCCTGCAGGGGAGGGCAGTTGTGGGCAATCAGGTCAGCAGGGAGGGCAGTGAGGGGTGACCAGGCCAGCAGGGGAGGGCAGTAGGAAGGGACCAAACCTTTAGGAGTGGGCAGTTCCGGGGGGGACCAGGCCTGCAGGGTAGGACAGTTGGGGTTGACCAGGCCTACACGGGGGCAGATGGGGGTGACCAGGCCTGCAGTGGGGGGCAGTTAGGAGGGACCAAATCTGCAGTGAAGTACAGTTATGGGGACCCAGGCCTGTAGGAGAAGACAGTTGGGGGAGACCAGGCCTGCAGGGGAGGGCAGTTGTGGGGGGGGGGGGCAAGACCTGCAAGGGAGGGCAGTTGTGGGCAATCAGGCCAGCAGGAAGGGCAGTGAGGGGTGACCAGGCCAGCAGTGGAGGGCAGTAGGAAGGGACCAAACCTTTAGGAGTGGGCAGTTCCGGGGGGGGACCAGGCCTGCAGGGTAGGACAGTTGGGGTTGACCAGGCCTACACGGGGGCAGATGGGGGTGACCAGGCCTGCAGTGGGGGGCAGTTAGGAGGGACCAAACCTGCAGTGAAGGACAGTTATGGGGACCCAGGCCTGTAGGAGAAGACAGTTGGGGGAGACCAGGCCTGCAGGGGAGGGCAGTTGTGGGGGGGGGCAAGACCTGCAAGGGAGGGCAGTTGTGGGCAATCAGGCCAGCAGGAAGGGCAGTTAGGGGTGACCAGGCCAGCAGGGGAGGGCAATAGGAGGGGGCCAAGCCTTTAGGGGTGGGCAGTTCAGGGGGGACAAGGCCTGCAGGGAAGGGCAATAGGAGGGGACCAAGCCTTTAGGGAAGGGCAGTTCGGGGGGACCAGGCCTGCAGGGAAGGGCAGTTGGGGGTGACCATGCATACATGGGGGCAGATGAGGGTGACCAGGCCTGCAGGGAGGGTAGTTGGGAGGGACCAGGCTGGCAAGGGAGGGCAATTAGGGGTGATCAGACTGGCAGGTGAGGGCAGTTAGGGGTTATCAGGCCCAGCAGGGGAAGGCAGTCAGGGGCAATCAGGCTGGCAGGGAAGCAGTTAGGCATTGATCAGGCTGGCAGGGGAGTGGTTAGGGGGTGATCAGGCTGGCAGGCAGAAGTAGTTAGGAGCAATCAGGAAGGCAAGCAAGCAGTTGGGAGCCAGCAGTCCTGATTTGTGAGAGGGATGTCTGACCACCCATTTAGGCCTGATTTGGGATCGGGCCAAAATAGATGGTCAGACATCCATCAATGTGTCCCAGGTTGGAGAGGGTGCAGGCTGGGCTGAGGGACACCCAAGCCCCATTCACAAATTTCATGCACCGCCTCTAGTGCCTATATAATGAGATACTATTAATCAATTCTATATAATGGAATACTATTAATCAATTAAAAGAACCAAGATATTGGTACATGCTGCAACATGAATATACCTCAAAAATTTTATGTTGAATGAAAGAAGCTAAACACAATGGAACACATAGTATGATTACACTTATATGAAATAACAGAACAGGGAAATATATAAAGACAGAAAACAGAAGAGTATTTTTTTAAAGCTTGGGTAGGGAAGAAGAGATTAACTGCTAATGGGTTCCAGAAAACTTTTTGGAATAAAGAAAAAAAATTAAAACTGAACTGTGGGGTGATGGTTGCAGAATTCTATAAATTTAGTAAGATAATTGAATAACAGTAAATGCCGTGTAGTTTTCCTGTATATGTCTTTTAGCTCCTCAGTTAAGAATTCTCCAAAAGTTCATTTGGAACAATAAAAGACCCTGAATAGCCACAGCAATCCTGAGAAAGAAGAGTAAAGTAGGAGGGATCTCAATACCAGATTTCAAGCTGTATTACAAAGCCACTGTTCTCAAAACAGCCTTGTACTGGCACTAGAACAGACATATAGATCAGTGCAGTAGAATCAAGAACCCAGATATCAACCCAAATCACTATGCTCAATTAATATTTGACAAAGGAGACATGAACATACAATGGAGTCAAGACAGTCTCTTCAATAAATGGTGTTGGAAAAAAATAAAATAAATAAAAAAATAAATGGTGTTGGGAAAAATGGACAGATACATGCAAAGGAATGAAATTAGATCACCAACTTACACCATACACAAAAATAAACTCAAAATGGATACAAGACATAAACATAAGACAGAAAACCATAAAAATACTAGAAGCATCCACAGGCAGCAAAATCTCAGACATATGACAAAAGAACTTCTTCACTGATACTGCCCCTAGGGCAATGGAAGCTAAAGAGAAAATAAACAAATGGGACTACACCAAAATAAAAAGCTTTTTTATAGCAAAAGAAACCATCAACAAAACAACAAGAAAGCCCACTGTATGGGAGAACATATTTGCAAATGTTACCACTGATAAAGGTTTAATCTCCAACATCTACAGACAGCTTACACAACTTAATAAAAGAAAGATAAATGACCCAATTAAAAAAATGGGCAATGGATCTAAATAGAAGACAGAAGGAAGGCCAAGAGGCACATAAAAACATGCTCAAAGTCACTAATTATCTGAGAGATGCAAATCAAAACAACAATGTGGTACCATCTCACACCTGTCAGAGTGGCTAACATCAACAAATCAACAATCGACAAGTGTTGGTGAGGTTGCTGAGAAAAAGGAACCCTCATGCACTGCTGGTGGGAATGTAGACTGGTGCAGCCACTGTGGAGAACAGTATGGAGCTTCCTAAAAAAACTGAAAATGGAACTCCCATTTGACCCAGTAATCCCACTCCTAGGAATCTATCCCAAGAAGCTAGAAACACCAATCAGAAAGGATATATGCACCCCTATGTTCATAGCAGCACAATTTACAATAGCTAGGATTTAGAAACAGCCTAGATGCCCATCAGCAGATGATTGGATCCAAAAACTATGGTACATCTACACAATGGAATATTATGCTGCCATAAAAAGAAGAAATTCTCATCATTTGCAGCAACCTGGATGGAATTGGAGAACATCATGCTGAGTGAATTAAGCCAGTCAATAAAAGAGAAACACCACATGACCTCACTCATTTATGGATGATAAAGAACAATATAAACTGAAGAACCAAAAGATAAATATAGAGACAGTAAAGCAACAAGCAGAGTGTCAAATTACAGCGGGGAGGGTAGGGAGATCTGGGGAGTTAATAGATCAACCGAAGGACTTGTATACATGCATATAAATACAACCAATGGACACAAAACTCTGGGGAGGGAGGGTATGTATGGGAGGGGGGGCAATGGTATATGTACAAATAAAATAATTTAATAAAAAATGTTTTAAAAAAAGAATAACAGTAAATGCAAGGTATATAGTAAATATAAGATATTGGTAGACTGGCCAGCGATTGGAGCCAATCAGGGTCGTCTCACCCAGTCTCAGTCAGGGTGATCAGAGCGGCCAGCTGGGGTTGGGGGAGGGACTGTGGGAAGTTTGCAGGCTGCGGGAGGTTGGCTGTGTGAGTGCACTATCCTACATTGAGAGTCTGCCCCCTGGTAGTCAGTGTGCGTCCAGTCATCTGGTCATAATGGTTGCTTAGGCTTTTATATATATAGATATCACCCCAAAAGATTCAATAAAAAAACAAAAACAAATTATCTTTCAAAGTCTTCCCCAACCCATATTCCCAATACCATCTCTTATTGTTTCCTAATGTGAGCCCTTTATCCCAGCAAGGAAATCAATTTGTACCTCACATATATGTTGCTATATCCTGTTTTTTATGTTTTTGTATACCCCTAGAACTAATATATAACACTTTCACATAATATTTTTATGTATTAATATAATTACTTCTTAGGTGCTTCTTGCTTTCATTTTTCTTTCCTAAATTAGACTGACCTACATCAAAGGCAAATTTCAAGGTTTTTTTTTTCCCCAGTACTTTTAAAAGAATTATCACAATGCTGATTATACAACAAGTAAGCATTAAATGAATGATTGATTTAAATCAATAATACATTTCTTGAATTCGTTTGTTATGAACTTATGAGCACCTAATATGTGCATAATACTGGGCATGCCATCAAGAAAACAAAGAATTATATGATACATGATCTACTTTCTTAAGGATTTTATAATCTAGCTGTGATAAGTAAGGCCAGTGAAGGGTTAGATGATACAAGACTACCATTTCCAAAAGATTTCAAGAAACAATCTATGATTAAGAGAATATGAGGAATCAGGAAATTGGTGATTCATGGATTTTAAAAAAGAACTAAACTGAGCCTTAGAAGAGATAAATCAAATATTTAAAAGTGAGAGAGGCTAAGAGCATCTCAGACAGGGAAAATGTGCTGAGTGGGAAGGGCATATATGAGAATTCAGGGTTTATATAGAGAATTTGTTAAATTTAAAAAGATAGGTTGAGATCACCAAATGAATGATGATGAAAACCTGATTAAATTGCCAAGATTTCATCCTGTTAAAATAGCCATTTACTGAGTACCTACTATGTGACCTGTGGCTTACATACATGAAGGACATTTTCTGGATATTAGGCATCCATTTCCTCATTCTCATGGCATTCTGAATTTCTCTTGAGAAGAGACCAATTGGACTATAACTAGAGGCCTTACCCTTCTATGGTGAGGGGAAAGACATCAAATTGAAAATGATTTACCTCAGTTTCAGTTTATCTCATCCTTAACATCATTATTAGATTATTCTGGTCATGAAGCCCTTGCTGTATTTACTGCTTTCTAGATATCCAGAGACATTTCAGACCTTACCTGTTTCCAGAACTGACTCACTAATGTCCCTCAGACGCTGTGAGACTCTGTTATTTTTCCAATAAATTAAATTTTGAGTAAGATAGCCAGAGTTGATTTATATTTCTTACGTCTAAAAAGTCTTAATTGATATAATTATGTATTATTTCACATGTTACCAATAAGGAGACTGTGGGTAAGTGATATTAAGTATATTTCCAAGTACATACAACCAGCAAGTGGCAAATGTAGATATGTTTGACTCTAAAATCTAAGTGCTATAAAATTACTTACCAAAGGCTGCATGGCATGACCAAGGTTAACTTAAAAGCTGGTCTTCTCCCCGCTAATCCATTCTGCCTTTTAATAAGGATTTCCCTGCAGATTTTTACAAAGGATATGACGTGATAAAAATACTAACATGTTAGAAAGGTTGATTTTACAGCAAAATACTAGGCTGGAAGTGGAGCAAGAGAGCTTAAGGAAAGAGAGAAGTGAAGAGGAAGAGTTATATGATTCAAATGGGAAATGACAGTGACCTGAAATAGTGAAATGATAGTACAGATGCAAGGGAACATTTTTACAATACTTTATCAGTTGTGACATCTATCACTCTGAAATGTATACTCCATTTATTTTTTTAACTATCTTTATAATAACTTCAGTCCATTGATTTCAAATTATAGTTCAGTAAGCATATGACTTTTACTGGATTAAATAGAATCTCTTAGTAAACATATCAAAAGCTTATAAGCAAATGTACATCATTTGCAGCAAAATTATTTAGACATCATTTGCTGAAAAATGAATTTGCCTGGAGATTTTATAATCAAGAAAAATAGATTTATCTGGTAAGTTCATGTTAAAGAAAAAATATTAATTTTTATGAAATGTTCTATTGTTTTATTTTAATGATTACTCATTTATTTCAGCCCTTTGTATTCAGCATGTCTCTATCAGAATAAACCTACATTTCTATGAAAATTAAAGCTTTTGTTTCTTTGCGGCCCACATAAACTTAAATCTTATTTATTTGGCCCATGTTAGCTTTTGACATGCTCACTGTACAATATCGTAAGTAATCCTATATAATAAAGAGGTAATATGCAAATTAACCCTCACACCCTCACAAGATGATTGCTTATGACTGGCTGGCAGGGACGTTGTGAGGAATGACCAAATGACTGAACAGCATTTGTGGGTGACTGTGTGGAGCAACTAGGCTGGCAGGAGGGACAGTTAGAAGTGACCTGGATGGCAGCTGAGGGCAGGTAAGGGCAATCAGGCCAGCACACAGAGGCAGTGAGGGGCTATCAGGCTTGCAGCGGGGGTGGTTACAGGTGACCAGGCAGGTAGGCAGGTGACTGGTTAGGAATCAGCAGTCCAGGATTGTGAGATGGATGTCCAACTGCCGGTTCAGGCCCAATCCCGGATCAGGCCTGAACCAGCAGTCAGACATCTCCTGAGGGGTCCTGGATTGAAGAGGGTGCAGGCTGGGTTGAGAGGACCTCCCTCATGCATGAATTTCATGCACTGGGCTTCTAGTATTTTAATAATTATGGGCAGTGTCAGGTGAAACACTTGGGGTGATGATTTCAGAAGTTATAAAAATAAGCATTATGCTGTGCACCTGAAACTAATATAACACTATATGTCAACTGTAGTTGAAAAATTTTTAAATAAATTTTTAAAATAAAATAAAAAGGTAACAACGCTGTACAACTTAATAGCAAAAATAATATGATTTTCAAAATAAGAGGAAGAGAAACAATTTGAATGAAAATATTAAAATACTTAGATTGCAATCATTATCAGTGCTCTCTCTGATAATATTTTAATGTACCAACAAAATGCCATGTTTGGAGAATAAAAACTTTGTATAAAGCCTTCAAATAGCAACCAGAAGAAAGCTATTTGGCTGGCAAATAGTACATTTTGTAAGGTACCAGTGTATGATGATATCTTAGATCAGGTTTATGAGTGCTGTTGAAGCAAAAGATAGTTCCTACTTTGCAGAAGGGGTAACTGAGACAGTACTCAAACCCGCTGTTAAACTTTTCTGGACTAAATAACAAGCCAAATTTTGTACAACAATATTATTCATCGTTGCCTTATTTTTACCCCTTTTTTAGTTCTAAACATAATACATGCCTATTGTTTAAAAATTCAAGAAATGCTTCAGAAAAGAAAATAAAAATTTAAGGCTTTTCCTTCAATCTAATTCCATTAGTTTTGTGTGTATATTTTCAGATATTACCCATGCACATCCACTGTATGCAACCATAATTTTTAAAAAATATATTTTTATTTATTTCAGAGAGGAAGGGAGAGGAAGGGAGGAAGGAAGGGAGGGAGGGAAGGAGGGAGGGAGGGAGGGAGAGAGAGAGAGAGAGAGAGAGAGAGAGAGAGAGAGAGAGAGAGAGAGAGAGAATATCATCAATGATGAAAAGAATCATTGATCAGCTGCTTCCTGCATGCTCCCTATTGGGGATCAAGCCTGCAACCTGATCATGTGCCCTTGACTGGAATCAAACCTGGGACCCTTCAATCTGCAGGCTGATGCTCTATCTACTGAGCCAATCCGACTAGGGCTGCAAGCATAATTTTTATATAGGTGAGATTATACTAAAGATGCTATTCACAATTTGCTTTTTTTTTTTTATAAAAGCCTTTTATTGAAGCCGAAACTGGTTTGGCTCAGTGGATAGAGCGTTGGCCTGTGACCTGAAAGGTCCTGGGTTCGATTCTGGCACAGGGCATATACCTTGGTTGCAGGCACATCCCCAAGTAGGGGGTGTGCAAGAAGCAGCTGATCAATGATTCTCTCTCATTGATGTTTCTAACTCTTTATCCCTCTCTCTTCCTCTCTGCAAAAAAATCAATAAAATATATACTTAAAAAAACCTTTTATTGAAAAATAAAAGAAAAAATTACCTTATATACCATATTAATTTCAGTTTAATTTAATAAATTATTTTATCATTATTTTCTATTGCAGTTGACATACATTATTATATTAGTTTTAGTTGTACACCCCAGTGGTTAGACATTACATACCTCACTAAGTGATCATCCTGATAAATCTTGCACCCATCTGACACTATAGTCAATAATTATTGACTATATCACCTATGCTGTACTTTATATACTCATGACTATTCTATAACAACAGATTTGTATCTTAATTCCTTCACCTTTTTCACCCACCCTCCTAACCCTCCTCACATCTGGCAACTATCAAGACATTCTTTATATCTATGATTCTATTTCAGTTCTACTTATTAATTTATTTTTGTTTTTAGATTCAATTTTTGATAGGAATGTATTTGCTGCCATTTTATTGTTTATTTTTTCTCCTCCTCTTATTCCCCCTCCTCCTCCTCCTCCTCCTCCTCCTCCTCCTCCTCCTCCTCCTCCTTCTTCTTCTTCTTCTTCTTCTTCTTCTTCTTCTTCTTCTTCTTCTTCTTCAAGAATAGCCTTCAATATTTCATATAATACTGGTTTGGTGGTATTGAACTCCTTTAGTTTTCTCTTGTCTGGGAAGCTCATTATCTGTCCTTCAGTTCTAAATGATAGCTTTGTTGGGTAATCTTGGTTGTATATCCTTCATTTTCATCACTTTTAATATTTCTTGCCAATCCCTTCTCACCTACAAAGTTTCTTTTGAGAAATCAGCTGACAGTCTTATGGGAGCTCCCTTGTCAGTAACTAACTGCTTGTCTCTTGCTGCTTTTAAGATTCTTTAACATTTTGTATTTTAATTCTGATGTGTCTTGGTGTGGGCCTCTTTGGATTCATCTTGTTTTAGATTATCTGTGCTTTATAGGCTTGTATGTCTATTTCCTTCTCTAAGTTAGGAAAGTTTTCTATCATTCTTTTTTCAAATAGGTTTTCAATTTCTTGCTCTTGCTCTTCTCCTTCTAGCATCCCTATAATGTGAATAATGGTACACAAGAAGTTGTTCCAGAGGACAACTTCACTTTCCTCATTTATTTTATTTTATTTTTTTGGATTTTTTTTTTCTTTTTGCTGCTCTTTTGATTGGGTATTTTTTGCTTCCTTATATTCCAAATTGCTGATTTGATTTTCACCTTCATCTATTCTACTGTTGATTCGCTGTAAATTAGTCTTCATTTAAATTAGTGTATTCTTCATTTCTGACTGGTTATTTTTTATGCTGTTGAAGTTCTTACTAAGTTCTTTGAGCATCCTTATAACCAGTGTTTTGAACTCTGCATGTAGTAGATTACTTGTCTCCATTTTTTTTTTTAAGTTCTTTTTCTGGCGTTTTTTTTTTTTTTTTTTTTTCTGTTCTTTCATTTGTGTCATGTTTCTTTGTCTCCTCATTTTGGCAGCCTCCTTGTGTTTGTTTCTATGATAGAGCTGCTTACTCTCCCAGGTTTAGTAGAATGAACTAATGGAATTGATGTTCTGTAGGGTCCAGTGGCACAGTCTCTCCAACCACCCAACCTGGATATGTGAGATGTGCCAATTGTGTGGGCTGTACATCTTCCTGTTGTAGTTGAGTTTTTACTGCTGTTGGCATGCCAATGGGAGAGATTTACCCAGGCTGATCAGATGCAAAGACTGTGGTCACAGCCAGTCCACAATCCACAACCTCCAACCACTGTGGAGGATCAGCTGTGAGTCACCCCCCACACTCCAAAAGCAGGACTTACTTCAGTAGGGCTACATTGCCTGCTGAGTCCAACCTTTGAGTGTTTTGCTTGTGGGGGTGGTTGGGTCATGGTGTTGCTTTGATTTGGTCTAAAGCTGTCTACTGAGTACACTGGCTCTGGGGCCTCCCAGGAGGTGCACGACAAGGTCAGCAGCCATCTGTATTCTATACAGGATCACTTAGCATAAATTATAAAGAAATCTGCAGATGGCTGATAATTGTGTTGGGCTTGGAGGTGCCAGGACAGGTGAAGCTGTGAGCCATGGGGCCATTCAGCAACAAATATGGTGCTTTATGAGGCCAGATGCTGCTTGTTTGAGAGATTTTTGGAAAATCTGAAGCAAGAGCCAAGGCAGGCCACTCATATGGAAAAGCCACTGGAAAGGGCTTGGGTGTGCTCAAAAATTGAGTGGGGCTGGACCTTATGGAATTACCAGGGTGGGGCAAACAGTGTGAGTCAGGTTGGTGGAGTCTCAAATATGGCACCCATTATTTTTACTTCATCAAACAAGTAATGGCCTCTGCCAGCACTCTGTCTGAGATAGAAATTCTCCTCCAGTTCTTGCCCCAATGCCAAACAATTCAGTTCCTCCCCATATGTCTCTATGATGTTTTAAGCCTCTGCCCCCATGCTGTAGCTCAGAAAGAGTGAGCCTGAGTAAGTCCATGAGCAGACCCTTTAAGAAGAACTGTCTGGCACTCCATCAGCCTCCATCTCCCTCAGACTCAATTCCTGCTGGTTTTTACACTTAGAAGTTATGGCTACTTATCTTCGTGTTACTTGAACCATGGGCTGGAGTGCCAGTTGTGGGGCTGGAACCACTCACTCCTCAGGGCGGGCCTCCAAACCCAAGATAACCCTCCTGATTTTTATCTACCACGTGTATGTGTGGAACCAACCCCTCCTACAGTCTCAATATGACTTCTTTAAATCCATAGTTATAGGACCTCCATTAAGCATGATTTCAGGTGGTTCTGAATGATGGTTGTTCTATAGGTTAGCAGTAATTTTGATGTGGTTCTGGGAGAAGGTGAGCACCATGTTGACCTACAGCACCATCTTAACCAGAAGTCCACAATTTGCCTTTTTCATTTGACAGTCTACTGTAGAGAGCCTTTTTAAATAGTGAGAACCACTATTTTGCTTTCAGTTACAAAAGCAGATGTGTTCTCAAACTCTGGTTTCTGGCATTTTCCAAACACCTAAGTAATTCAAAAAATGTTGTTTTGTTTTGTTTTTGTTTTTTGGGGGGGCGGAACACACACAGCATCTTTGCTTTGAGAAAAAAAATCTTTCAAATGATAAAAATAAATAGGAGAATTTTTTTAATATCCTAAAATAAAATATAATGTGATATGTAAATGATGCTTAATTCAAACAACAAGGTTCTGATAACAAAAAATTAATCAAGTATTCTCAGCAGCCTTTTGAAAAATTATACTGACTTTAGAGAGAAAGGAAGGGAGACGAAGAGAGAGAAACATCGATCAGCTACCTCTTACACACCCCCTACTGGGGATCAAGCCTTTATCCTGGGCATGTGATTCCAAATAGTGCAGTATCATTAATATTTGGGGATTATAGCAGGGATAGAGGTGTTTTCTAGAAGAGTTTTCAAAGAACTATGTATAACATACAGTATAAGCCAGATAACATTACAAATTACAATGGAGAATAACTAAGCCATTGAGCCACACTGGCTGTTTGAGGTATTAAATCTTAATTAACTCTGTATTAACTTTTAATATGAGATCTAAACTCTTAAATTTTAAGTGTACAATACATTATTGCTGAGTATAGGTTTTACAACAGTGCTTAGTCATGTTACTTAGCTGAAAGTTTATGATTAGCCATTTTATGATATCAGAGTACAATTTATCAAATGGAGATGCACTGATATTTTGATATATATTTTCCTTTAAAAGCCTTTATTTTTCAAGAAAATTTCAGATATGTTTTTTTTCTAGAAATCTTGTCTTATGAAAGAAAATAGAGTTGTTCTTTGGTATCTATAGACAATTAGTTCTAGCCCCTTTCTCCCCTGAGCATACCCAAATATGGATGCTCAAGTCCTTTAATAAAATGGCATAGTATTTGCACATAGCCTATATCTGCATAGTGTCTATAAGCAGGTTATGCCTACAGATCATGGATTCAGCATAGTGCTCAGCCTGTGACAAATTCAAGTTTGCAGTTTGTAATTTTCTGAGATTTTTTCCCAAGTATTTTTGATTCATGGTTAGTTGAATCTGGAGGTGCAGAATGCACAGATATGGAGGCCTGATTGAATTCGTGAAACAAAAGAATTAAGTAAACAGACAATTTCTTGTTAAATATGGATCCTCATTAGTTTTCAGAATTTTTCTTCTGAAGACTCTGCATAGCTTCCTGTTAATAAAGTGTGTGAGGTGCTCCTTTTTTGAAGTTGGTTACTAAAACACTAATTCTTTAAATACTGAAAATTTAGTAAACTAATATTATTTGCTGCATGGAAGTTATGCACCAGTACATTTGGCATAATTAGAGGACAATCCTATATAATAAAAGGGTAATATGCAAATGGACCAAATGGCAGAACTACCGGTCACTATGATGCACACTGACCACTAGGGGGCAGACACTCAATGCTGGAGCTGCCTCCTGGTAGATAGGGTGCTCCCACAGAAAGAGTGATGCTCAGCCACAAACCAGTCTGAAGGCTGGCAAGTTCAGCAGCAATGGTGTGAGCCTGTCTTGCCTCCACAGCAGCGCTAAGAATGTAGGGTTGTAGGCTTACACTCACTTCCTGTGGGGAGCGGGTCTAAGCTGCCAGTTGAATAAACCCTGAGGGCTCCCAAACTGCGAGAGGGTACAGGCTGGGCTGAGTGGACCCCCCCTCCCCCCCCCACACACACACTGAGTGCATAGATGTCGTGTACCAGGCCTCTAGTTGTTAAATAAAAGTAGTATATGATTAAAGGCTAAAATTGTTTTTATTTTAGCAGTAAGTAAAACACTCCTACTATCAGGAAGCCAGAAGTTCATTAGTTCAGTAAGTTAGTTTATTAATACTAAGTGTGCTCTTGTGCATAGCATTACTCTATGCAAGGAGGAAGGGCTAGACAGAAAGAAATAATCTCAGTCCCTTTCCTAGGAAATTAAAAAAAAAAAATACTTAGAAAAATAAGGTGCTCGTGTACAGATAAGAAATGACCAATATAGCTCTGTTATGTTTATTTAAAAAACACAGAGGAATGCAATGTAACCCAATTAAATAAGACTTGGAGGAAATTAAGGGTTAAATAACTAAATTCTATTGTGTATGCATTCTTGTAGAAGATAAATTTAGTAAGAAAGTTAGAATTTCCTGAGCATTCACCATGTTCTAAGCATGTTACATGTATTGTGTTATTTAAAGTTCACCATGTCTCTATAAAGTAGGTACTATTTTTATCCTCATTTTACAGATGAGAAAATTGAGACAAAGAGTTGAGAAATTTTCCCAAAGTCTCCAAAGCATAAAAGACATAGCTTATACCCTGGCTGGTGTGGCTCAGTTGGTTGGGAATAGTCCCGGGTACCAAAAGGTTGCCAGTTGGGTTCCTGGTCAGGGCATATGCCTGGGTATTTGGCTCAATCTCCAGTAGGCGGGGTACAGGAGGTAAGCAATTGATGTTTTGCTCTCACATTGATGTTTTTCTCTCTCCCTCTATCTCTCTCTCTAAAAATCAATATTTTTTTAAAACAGACTCAACTTATATACATAGGCATGATTCTAGATAGTGATAGTGCAGTATCACTAATATTTAGGGATTACAGCAGAGATATGTGTTTTTTGGAAGTTTTCAATGAATTATGTATAACATATAGTCGAAGCCAGAGTACAATTTGTACAGAGAAAAATTTGGAGGCTGTTGCAAGTACATTGGCCACTTAGTTGAATAACTGATGTAATTCTGTACTTGTCATTTTTAAACTTTCTTTAAGGCAAGGCTAGACACATTCTCATGAAGTCAGATAATTAAATTTTGTTAATCATAGTACTTGGTCACTTTTAAACAGATAGTTCTTAATAAGTCATTTAGATATACAAACATTGGTCATAAAAGAGGACAAACAAACTTGTTCAATATTAAAAGTGATGAATCTGGAGAACTCATGGATTTATTTCTTGTCCTTCCTCTGTATTAAGCAGATTTTCTGATGATAACTATTGTAGAACAGTAATGAGTTCACCAGACATCCTGTTTATTCACTTGTAGTCAGTCATGATACAATTTCCTCATTTATTTTTCATTGTTGAGTTAAGCTAACTTAAGTTTTAACTATCTTCACCTTGAAACTATGCATACTAGATTTGCTGAAGCATCATTATTTACTACATGCTAAGCTTAAAGTTTAATTGAAAAGCCTGTTACAATGGAGAATAGCTAAGCCAAGAATATTGGTTCAGACTTTAGCAAGAAAAAGTGACAGGTTCACAAGGAAAATTCAACTGATTTAGTAAGTTGAAAGGGATAGTACCCATATAAAGCATAGCAACTTAAGCTGAATTAATTCATTAACCTTGGCCCTGGATTATATTTAAATGTGATATGAATCTCTATGTGACCCTGTGAATGGTACAATAATAAACAACACTTATTGAGCTTGTATGCATTTGATAAATAATTCACACTGACTATACTCCTAATTCTTTTATAGCAACCCTATGGGGCAGTTTCTATCTTTATCCTCTTTTTATAGACAAGGAAACTAAAGGTTGGAGATGTGTGACTTGTCCAGGATCATATGAATAGTAAGTGCAAACATTTAAATCCATGCAGTCTGACACCAGCACCTATACTACTGCTTGAAACTTATAAGACTATAGAAAAGATGATCATAGTGCATCTTCTTGGGTATCAGTTTTACTCAGGGACAGTGAATCTTATATAAAAATTAATGTCAATAAATTGTGAAATGCAAATAAATCACTGGACAGTAATTCATAGTTAAAACATATGGATTTCAAAGGAGTTTCCTGCTTTCAATGGATACATTCAGGTCATACCTTTTGGCTACTCAAAGTACAGGTTCTTATGCTGCTAGGGCTACTAAAGTGGAAATATTCCTAAGATATTTTTCACTTAATTGTGGATTGGATACATTAACATTTACTTTAAGTTCTGACGTCCCAGTGTTTGGTTATTAACCAAATAAAGTCATTAGGCATGCTAAAATTAGTAAAAATCGTGTTTTACAGTAAATAAATTTGTCTTAGTATATCTTGACAGTTCAAACTAAGACTCAAATAAGCCAGATAAATTTGAGGACTAGTGCCCCTAAATGTACTAGCACCATGAGAACATTACTCTTACCAGAGAAGTGAAAGAATAGCTATGCCTGTCACTTAGCTCCAGTTCAGTAACTCTATCCAGTTTATTCACTTTTGTTCATTGAAGATAGTACAGTAGAGTGGCAAGAACTCAACATATGGAATCAAACTATCAGGTTTCACATATGGGATCTTTAAATAACAAATTATTTAACCTTGGGCAAGTTTTTCACTTAGTCTTATTAAAGGGCACTAAGAATAATAAAAAATATATAATATAAGGAAGAAGAGAAACCAAGATGGCAGCATAGAAAAACACCTGAAATTGATGCCTTGAACAACCACTTCAAAACTACAACTAAAAGACAAAATGGACATCATCCAGAACCCCAGGAAGGCTGGATGAGTGGAAATTCTACAACTAGAAGGAAAGAGAAAAGCACACTGAGACTCAGAGGAGATGCAGAAGTAAATTGCAGAGGTATGGAGCACACGTGCAGAAAGGGCTGGCAACTGAGGATGTGGCTGTCTTTAATTCGGGCTGAGGGGGTGGGAACACGAGCTCCTGACTGCTCTAAACTCCAGTTCCAAGCAAGACTCTAGGGACCCAGATTCATACAGGGAGAAACTGGACTGTCTGGCTTTGGGCGGAACTCAAGGGCAGCTTCTCTCTGTGCTGTTTGCAGTGATTACTGAGGGACAGTGAGATCCAGGGGCCTCTTAGGGCAGGGCTGAAAATCAGCCATAGCTGTTTGTTCCACCCAGTCAATCCCCTGAGACTTCCTCCTATTCGAGCTGTGAGCAGATGTTTTTGCATATGAATGGCCTGGTCCTTTGAAATCTAAAATTACCTAACTAACTGCAGCTGGATCAGAGAGCCACAGAGCTACCAAAAGAAGGCTGAAGGCCCACAGCAGCTTGCATTGCTTCACAGCTGGGCCTCATCTGGGCACATCCATATCCAAAGAGAAGAAATCTGCAGATCTCTCTGTAGCTCCTGCTGGGTGCCCTGAGGCAGAGGCTAAATTAGCACCTCCTTGGAGAACCAAGAGCCAGTGTACCCAGTGCTCCGAGTGGGACTATCCAGATTACAACTCCTCAGATACTTAAGGGACACACTCTGGGGAAAGGCTCATTGAGCACCAAAGCCCCATTGAAGCAAGTCTTGCCCCATAAGGATGTCTCCAGCACAAAAGTTCTCCCATCTTAGATACAGCTGATCCTCACAGCCAATTGGCCTGGAGGTCAATTCCTCTCAGTGATACCAACAATAACCAAGGCTTAGCTACAACAAGACAGTACACACAGCCCACATCTGGGTGCACCAAGAGGGTCCACCTCAGGTAACTTGGGAAGTTGAGCCACTGGACCCTATATGAAACCTAACACACCAAGCCACTCTGTCAACATAGGGGAGCAGCCAAAATGTGAAGACAAAGAAACAGGTCACAAGTTAAAGAAATGGAAGAAAGCAAACTACTGGATATAGAGATCAAAAGAACTGTTATAAGGTTTTTCTAAAAATCACTAATAAACTCAGTGAGACCTTTGAGGATATGGAAAAGAACCAACTAAAAATTAGGCATACACTGATTAAAATAAAGAATAATATACAGAGATCCAACAGCAGACTAGAGAATCACAAGAATCAAGTCAAAGATTTGAAATACAAAGAAGCAAAAAAACATCCAACCAGAAAAACAAAAAGCAAAAAGAATCCAAAAATATGAAGATAGTGTAAGAAGCCTCTGGGACAACTTCAAGCATAATAACATTCCATTTATGGGGGTGTCAGAAGGCAAGAGAGAGCAAGATATTGAAAACCTATTTGAAGAAATAATGACAGAAAACTTCCCCTACCTGGTGAAAAAAAATCAACTTACAAGTCCAGGAAACATAGAGAACCAACCCCAAACAAAAGGAATCCAAAGAGGAACACACTAATACACATCATAATTAAAATGCCAAGAGCAAAAGACAAAGAGAGAATCTTAAAAGCAGCAAGAGGAAAACGGTTAGTTACCCATGTCAGCTGATTTCTCAACAGAAACTATGAAGGCCAGAAGGGAGTGGCAATAAATATTCAAAGTAATGAATAGCAAGAGCCTACAACCAAGATTACTCTACCCAGCAAAGCTATCATTCAGAATGGAAGGTCAGATAAAAAGCTTCACAGATAAGAAAAAGTTAAAAGAGTTCATCACCACCAAACAAGTATTATATGAAATGCTGAAAGGTATTCTTTAAGAAGAGGAAGAAGAAGAAAATGGTAAAGATAAAAATTATGAACAACAAATACTTATCTATCAACAAGTGAATCTAAAAATCAAATGAATAAAAAATAAAATGAACAGAATAAACTGGTGAATATAATAGAATCAGGGGCGTAGAAAGATGGTGGACTGACAATCCTTGGGGGTAAAGGGGTTTGGGGGTGCAGGAAGAGACTGGAAAAAACATCTTACATCTATATTGTAGATTAGGACAGTGGGGGGGGGTGGTAAGGGAAGAGGGTGGGGTGGGAATCAGGTGGAGGAGAGCTATGGGCTGGTGTGGGGGTGGGGGAAGAGGAACAACTGCAATAATTTGAACAATAAATATTTACTAAAAAATAAAAAAAGAAATAAGCCAAACTGAGAGATAAAAAAAAGTATAGTATGAAGATGATAATAAATCTCTGAATGGGTGCATTAATATAAAATAGTAGCTCAGCCAGTGTGGCTCAGTGGCTGAGCATCAACATATGAACCCAGAAGTCATGGTTCAATTCCTAGTCAGGGCACATTCCCGGGTTGTGAGCTTGATATCCAATGTAGGATGCAGAAGGCAGCTTATCAATGATTCTCTCTCATCATTGATGTTTCTATCTCACTCTCCCTTACCCTCTGAAATTTATATATATAAAATTTTATTGAAAAAAGAAAAGAAAATGTAAAGCATTTGGTCTAGTGTCTGATATATTGAAAGTGATAAAGTTAGTTATTATTCAGTGACAACTATGAATACTTATTACATAATGCTTAGGATAATTATCCATTATTAAAGAACCTGAGCAATCTTAATTTACTCCTTAATTTTTTTTAAGCAAAAATCATTAACATTTATAAAAATTAGTTTTTGAATACATAATAATATATATAAAAGTGTGTGAACTTCATAATTGTTTACTGTGTCAAATACCTGGAATCACCTAGAATGTCCATCAATAGGGAAGGTATCAGTTTCCCTAGTATTTTTAAGGAGATTAGAAATTACCTCTAAAATCCTTTCCATCTCCCACAGGACAATATTTTCACACAGCTCTAAGTTGGGCTTGAGATGATTACTCTAAGAAATAGAAAAGGGAAATTTAAGGAATTAGGTTAGTATTTAAAATTAGGTTACAATGCATATTACTGCAAACTTAACTAA